>NW_026916192.1:460000-1123372 GCF_034315485.1 Pezoporus occidentalis
ATTACTGCAAAGGGAACTGCACTTGAAGTGGAAACCAGTTCTGATTGCCAGGCTGCTGATGCAAAGGCCGTCATGGGCTGCATGTCACCCACAGCCATTCAGCAACCCCGAGGAGGGAGGTGCTGAGAAACAAGAGGAGGAAAGAGGGATGCAAACCAGATGTTGCTGTGTTGACACCTGCATGCAACAACTCATGTTCTGCAAGGCCCCCCCACAGTGGTGTTGGGTGCTGGGCTTGGCCCTGCTGCTGCCCCTGCAGCTGGGCAGTGTGGGGGCAATGCATGTCAATAACTTCATGTGATAGGAAGAGATCTGCTGCTTCTCCTGCTGTCTAAGCTGCTGTAACCCTCCCTTTCCTTTCCACCCTGCAGGACTTCTCACATATTTCATCTGAGTTTCAAAACAGTGTTGGACCCCGTTCGCCTGGTGCATCAAACCCTCCCGGGAGCACTGAGTGGGACAACGACTACCCCAGCAGAGAGTGTGGGATTAACCACTGCAGGCCAGTACACAGAATGGCACATTGCCCATGCACTTTCTATTATGTGATCTGTGACAGCGTACAACACTGAATCTGCCCTAAAATGTACAAAGTGTACAGCAAGGTGGTAGGCTAATTATGGTCAGTGAAGTTTAAGGTTTCCTCTTCTCTATAGGCTCACTGAAGTGATGCTGTGGAAGCAGGTAGCTTAAAAATCACGGATAAATTCTTCACTGGGCATGAAGAGGTTTCCTTCTGTGTGTGTTTCCATCCTGTGAGCAACAGAGGAGTTGGACAATTTCCTTCTAGTGCAGGACAGGGAAGCCCAGACTTCCAAGCAGAATCACTGGAGGTTTGAAGGTGGCCATGCCCGTCAGTAACATTCCCAGAGTGATTGCTCCTATCACTGAGGCCACAACTTCCCGTAGCTGTATCTAGCCTTTACCAGTTGCTCACGACAGTGCACAAAGCCTCATCCTCCCAAGAGCCACACGATGCTCCAGCCCCCTGCACCTAGCACAAAAAGGCCACAGAATCTGCACAGATCCTCCCCCTTATGCCCTACAAGCTCTGGCATGAATGTGTCAGCACGAAGGTCCCTTCAGTGCTCCTTCAATTCCTCAGTAAACAACAACATCAAGATAGACTCAAAGCTGGGGAACCGGGAGGGTGTGAGAGCCATTCCCAGCCTCTGCCTAATCCACTGCTCTTGGCTCAGCAGTACTGGTTTGGAGACTGCTATTGTGCTGTGTAACACAGGCACGTGGTTTGCTGGGAGAGCAGGTAGGGAAGGAAGCTCAGTAGCTTCTGAGTATTGTTTGATTGCTTGAAGTCCTGGAACATGGTGCTTTCAGTGGAGATAATAGCAAGCTCTCAGCCTTCTCAGAGCACAGCTCCCGCCGGTGCCAGCAGCGCACTCACAATTGCTGGGCTGGGCACAGACTGTACAGACATTTATTTCTTTCAGAGAAATAAATAACTTGCTGAGCCATTAGGATGTCGCTGCCGTCTGCCTGCCCGAGGGGGCTCAGCTACATCTGTGCTCCCGGAGCCTGCCTGAATTTTCTGCAGATGACCCAAAAGAAGGAACCTGTTTGGGCTGCGATGATAAAAGTCACTTTAGATGCTGTGGGCAAGTTGTTAAAGATGTGTGGAAGGTCGTGGCACATGTGCCTGCTCATTGCAAGGGGCTGGACTACATGACCTTTGAAGGTTCCTTCCAACCCAAACTATTCCATGATTCTATTCTATGATCCCAGTTTCCAGAGGTGCTGAGCAGAGGCAGCTCCCACAGAAACTATTCCCACTCAGTAATAAGCATCACTTCTGAAGGGATCAGGTGGGAAAAAAACTTGATTCCCTCTGCAAATCCCACTGCCCAGGCCCCATGCGGAAAACTCAGGGTACTCCAGAGATGGGTGAAACGCTCCTGTAGCAGCCAGGATGGAGGTTTGTGTTGCTAAAACAAGCTCGGTGCCATGTGGCTGGAGTGCTGCATTGTGAGCCGAGGGCCCATGCAATTCATGATCAAAGCTCATGCATTTCATGCCTTTGTCACAGCAGAAATATTGAATTTCATGGGTTTATCGCAGCTTCCTGGAAAAAAAAATCATTCTAAACCCAGACAGATTATGCAGAGACTTCCAGATAATTATTAAAGTAGATTATAGCAATGAACTCAGATGGATATAGATCAGTACTGCAGGGAGTGCTTAGCACACCAAAACCTGTCATTGTCTCTGTTAAGGAAGGAGCCATCTCCTGTGATGAGAGACAGGGGAGCTGCTGGCAGCCCAGCTCCCAAAACTGCCTTGTTCTCATTGTATTGCAAAGCCTGGTGCGCCAGCAGTGCCACCATCTCCTGCTCCTGCTGTCCTGGTGTTTGCTGCCCAAGTGCTTGCTTATAGCATCCACACACCTCTGTAGGACTGCAGCCCTGGGGTGCCTCAAGGTTAGACTCATGTCAGGAAAAGAGATCATCAAATCCCAGCCTGGTTTGTGCTGGAAGGGACCTTAAAGCTCATCCAGTTCCAACCCCTGCCACGGGCAGGGACCCCTTCCACTAGAGCAGCTTGCTCCAAGCCCCTGTGTCCAACCTGGCCTTGAACACTGCCAGGGATGGGGCAGCCACAGCTTCTCTGGGCACCCTGTGCCAGCGCCTCAGCACCCTCACAGGGAAGAGCTTCTGCCTAAGAGCTCATCTCAGTCTCCCCTCTGGCAGGTTAATGCCATCAGATGATCTGGTTCTCACCATCTTCCTGGCTGCTTTCTCCCATGTACTGTGCACTGATTTCCATGTTCCCCTTGAGCTCCTCAGCAGCACCATGCTGTGAGCCAGGCAATGCAGGGTGAGCTGTGTGCCCGAACAGCCCCAGCAATCAGCAGTACTTAGGCAAAGCAGTGGTAAAGGGAAGGGAGATCTTGTTGGGTTTGATTCATCAGTGCAGTTTGAGGTATAATCGGGAAGTCTCTGGATCATGTAATTGCCCATTTCAACCTCAAAACTGCATTCAGCTTAATTGCAATTAAAGCAGCTCTCTGAGGAGCAGAATCAGCAACTGTCTGCAAAGAAAAAGGGTTATTTTCTGTTGTGATGTGGCTCAGCTGTAGAGTCCCTGTGCGGGAGGATCATACCAACCTCCCCAGCACACAGTCCTGCCTTGTTCTCTGGGTTAGGGTTTTTGTTTCACGTCTCACCTTGATACTTCTTTAGCTTCCAACACGTGTCGGCACTGGGTTACGTGGGGTAAAACCTCCCAGTCCCACATTTTCTCTGGTGTTTGCCATCCAGACAACTGAAAAGCTGGGGTTGTCTTTCTTGCCATCCTTCTCTCCATCTAATAAGGGAACTGCTGTAGGGATTTTTCTCTCAACCTATCAGTGCTAGTTAAAATGCCATTAAATGACACTTCTTCCATTACGCCTCTGAAATCCTAGGATCCTGCAAGCAGGCATGCCTTGACTCATGAATCAGCCATGTTAGAGAGTTTTAAATGTTTTTAAGCTCATGCTCTCTCCATTCTTAATGATTTTGTGCTTATTGACTTCCATCCAATTTTCCTAGCTCTTTCTGGGCTTAAGCCCAAGATGTCCTAGGTTGCTAGCAAAGACCTGGGCAACATTTCTCAGCTCCTGCTTAGTATGTGACTACCACTTCCCACAAGCAACTGCAGCATAGAGCCTTATTGCTTTTTGCATCATATCACAAACTGCTTCTGTAGTTCCTTGTCTCCCTCACCTGACAGCCTTGTTCTCACACTTGCTCTTTCCCAGGCACCTGCTGAATCCCAGTGACTTCCTCCCTGGGAACCCACCTGCATCGAGGGTGCAGCTTGGTTTACAGTCACTTGCAAATCTTTCTTAATTCCTCAAGGCACCTCGTTTGTTTTTTCTGCCCTGTTTTGTGATTACAGCTCTTTCCATACCAGACTTCGGGGTTTCATTTAGATTTGTCTCCTAGCATTGAAGCATTTTGGTGATAACACTAAACTGGATTCATCTATGTCCTTCCTCTCTTTTGCAAGGCGTCATTTCTTTTCCCACTCTCCTTTGGGCTAAAAGATGGGAAAGCATCAGTTACGTCTTGTCCAGACAAACAAGACCATGCACAGCCCCTTCAGCCAGACATTTATAACCTTGCTAATTCCTGCTGACAATGAAGTGATCCTCTCCAAATGGGGGCATTTTCCAAATCAGAATCCAAACAAGCAAACACTGTAGAAAGGCAAGGATAAACCATCACCAATGCACTTCGTTTCGATTCAATTATTTATGGTAAGACGTTGTAATGAACTGGGATATGTTCTGTAGCGTAATTTGTAAAATTAATGAAGTTTTAGGGCTGGAATTCCTCACTGCTGCTCAGTAGCATTGAATCTTTGCTGAGTGCAGTATGGGAGACTCTGCATTTTAAATGCAGATTATAAAATGTGGAGATTAGCAAAGTGCAGACTCTTCTGCTCTCTATTAGAAGACAGCTCTATCAACAGCAGCATTACGTTCCTGCCTGCTATTCCCCTATTATTCCACCCATAAGCACACCCACACAGGAATCTCCCAAAGCTTTGTGATGTTCTTCACCACTTTCTAAGACCCAGATGTTTATGGAGCCAATGATGTTTCCATCAGGTCTGTGTAGATGATAAAACCTGTTAAAATCGCTGGATTTCAGAGCAAAACCTATATAGGATATCAGACAGGGGGGAGGAACTTCTCTCTTCCACTACTCTCCCTACTATATCCTGAATAAAAGAGCATCCGGGCTCCCCTGTGGGACCCTGCTGACAGTAAGTTAAACATGCCAGCTAGCCCCCATGGAGGGCTGAAGCATGGGGTACTATAGGCAGGAAGGGAGAGGTGATACCTCTCTGTAAAGCCAAGGGATGTCTTAGTGCTGTAAGCTGGCTTCCCTGTCAGCACACACCTAGAGCTCTTCAAATCAAAGTCGTTGCTTCAAAAACATGATCAAGTCAAGATCTGGAGGGCCAGGGATATGCAGAGCAAACAGCCTGGCTGCTGTCTCACCAGCCCTCCTCTGTGGCTTCGTGCGAGTAAGGCAGCACCGAGCCTTGCTTGGGTTCCTTGCACCTCTTGCTGTCTTCATCAGGCCCATAGGAAAGACCAGCTACTCCTCCTGTCTCAAAGGTATTTCTTCCCCTTACTTCCTGTTATTAACCTTCCTATTTTGGAAGAGGAGGAGAGAGACATTGAGCAGATGGTGTCTCCTATTGCCATGCTCTTCAGGCATGAAACTCATGTTTCATCTGCCTGGACATCCACAAGCGTTTTCAGGCATAAGGCTCTCAGTTGTATGTTTGAGACCCCCTACACTTTTATCCAAAAGCAAGAATCTGTTTTCAAAATCTCCATGGCTTACAATAAGGACAGCGTGTGATTAAGAAAGGGGCTGGTGGCCAAGGGGCTGATTTCAGGCACAGCGCTCCACAGCATGATGGTGGAGATGGTACCAGCCTCACATCAGTGTGCTCTGTAGGGAAATCCAGGCTTGGCCCTCCCCTGCAGCCCCAGCAAGAGCAAAAATTAAACTACAGGAAGGAATTTATGTCTTAGCCCTTATTGTTGAAATTCAGGAAGAAATAAAACTGCTCCAGGCTCATATTCCTGCCTTTGGACAAGGGCCTGTAGGGACAGGCCAAGGGGAATGGCTTGAACCTGCCAGAGGGGAGACTGAGATGAGCTCTGAGGCAGAAGCTCTTCCCTGTGAGGGTGCTGAGGCGCTGGCCCAGGGTGCCCAGAGAAGCTGTGGCTGCCCCATCCCTGGCAGTGTTCAAGGGCAGGTTGGACACAGGGGCTTGGAGCAAGCTGCTCTAGTGGAAGGTGTCCGTGCCTGTAGCAGGGGGTTGGAACTGGAGGAGCTTTAAGGTCCCTTCAACACAAACCAGGCTGGGATTCTATGATTCAAGTGCCTTCTGCTTGGTCCATCTCTGCACACCCTCCCCTTGGTGCAGACCGCTTTGTGTATGGAATCATGGAGTGCCACAAAACACCAATCTCAGCTTCCCCGGTGACTTCCCAGCTGTTTCCCTGCACATCTCACCTTTTCCCTCCGGTTTCTCTTACAGCATGCTGCCAAGGGACAAGGCACTCTACCTCACCTAAAACTCAACATCCCTTTCGAGGCAGCTCAGACGAAGGACACTTGAGAGGGTCTATCCTACAGACTACCCGGAGTGGCATCGAGCAAGTCGTACGGACCAGAGCGCTCCCACTGCACCTCGGCGCTGGCTTCATTCCCAGGCTCTAAGAGCAGTTTTCTTCTCTTTCTTACTTTTGAACTCTAAACTCGACTTTCTGTGGAAACCCAAAACCTCATAAATCATGGAGAACAAAAAAGAAAAAATAGTAAAAAAAAATAAAAATAAATAGACATAAAACCAACAAAAAAAATAAGCTAAGGACACCCTTTTTCTGCTTGCCATCAGCTTAGCTACAGACTATTTTCCTAGTGAACTGCTTTTAGACGCAGCATAGGCCCAGGTCTGGTGTCCTGCAGCATTAGGCCAGCTCAGTAGGAGGATGCACTCTTTTGACTTGCTAACAGCACTAAACTTTGTGCAAGAAAATGTGAAGTTTGTGTGAATATTGTACATGCAAAGGCCTTGGATGTCTGGCAAAAAAAAATACAAAAATCAAATAAAAACTATCGCTAGGTAGGTGGGGGAGAGAGGAGAAGGCAAAATAAGAGAGAGATGTGAAAAAGATCATGAAAATATAATTTGTTGGATAGTTGTAAGTAGTTTACTAAGTGTTTTAGAGCTGTGCTAAAGACATCTTTAAGATTTTTTTGTGAAAAGAATTAGTAGTTTCCTTTCTAGTAAAAGCATTTTATATTAATTGTAGCACATTTTTTTAGTTATACATAGAAGGGAGATGTGTATAAAAGAAAAAAACAACAAAAAAAAAAAAGCCTGCCAAACTTGTTTCTATTATTTGTACAGCAAGAAATGGACAATTTATATCCATGTCGTATGGCATTATTCTATTTTTTCTGCCATCTGTCCATCTATTTAAAAATTGCTGACAATGATTTTTGTCTATTTATGAAGGATTAGAGCATAATCACGGTTTCTCATCAGGTGCATTTTGGGGTTGTTTTTTTTACTTTTTATTTCGTTGGATGGTGCTGCTTTCGCAGCGCTGGCACACTCGGTTCACAACGCTTCTCTTACCTTTCTTTATAATAAAACGTATGAAAAGTAGAACTGAACCAGTCTCTCCTTATTCTGGAAATGTCCCTGCCATGTCCTTGCCCTCCTCAGCTTCCCCATCCCTCACTCCTTTGCCATCACATTCCCACTTGCTTTCTCTTTCTCCCCCCTTGCTCTGGGCCAATATTACTTAACAAAATATTCTGGGCAACATGGTCTAGTTGAAGATGTCCCTGCTCATTGCAAGGGTTGGACTAGCTGAGCTTTGAGCCTTTCACCCCAAACCATTCTATGGTTCTATGACTGTGTGATCTGTGACCACCCCCAGCATTGAAAGCTGTCACCGAGCGAGGGCAGACAGACAAGCTTTTTTCCTTCTTTTTGTTGCAAAAAAATGCCAGCTTTGCACTCAGCAGCGGGTACTTTCCTTTCTTAAGCCATAACTTGGTGCCTTCCGCATTTACTGACTGATGTGGTTGAACCCCAGCTGGCCACTATTTACCAGGCAGTTGCTGCTAAGAGCAGTTCAATAATTGAAATAAATTAAAATATTATGGCAATAAGAATCATAGAATCATAGAATAGTTAGGGTTGGAAAGGACCTTAAGATCATCCAGTTCCACCCCCAGGGATGCTTCACCCATGACCATGTTGCTCAAGGCTCTGTCCAATCCCAGCCTTGAGCACTGACAGGGATGGAGCATTTGCCACTTCTTTGGGCAAACTGTTCCCGTGCCTCACCACCCTCACAGTGAAGAAGTTCTTCCTTATAATAATGATAATAACAATAATAATGTAATTGTAATGAAAAGGGAGGCAACAAAAAGAGAGGAATAAAAGCCAATAGCCACAAGTGCTGCACAATGCAATTGCTCACCGCACACTGAGCAACGGCCAGCCTGTCCCTGAGCAGTGATCAGGGGCTACCAACCAACCCCCCCTAGTCTCTGTACTGGGCATGATGTGCTGTGGTATAGAATACCCCTATGGCTAGTTTGGGTCAGGGGGCCTGTCTCTGCTTCCTCCCAGCTTCTTGTGCCCCTCTTCACGGCAGAGCATGAGACTGCATTGATCAGAGTAAGTACTACTGAGCAACTGCTAAAAACATTGGTGGGTTACCAGCATTACTCAGGCTGAATTCAAATCACAGCACTGCACCGGCTACTGGGAAGAGAATTAACTCTTTCCCAGCCAAAAGCAGGACACTTACAAAGCTATCCCATGCCCCAGCCCTATCAACTCTCTGCCCTTTGGCAAACCCTTGAGCAAACAGAAAATACCCTTGCAGAGATAAGGGTCACCAAGCTACCTGGTGCGTGCTGACAGATGCCCACAAGAGCCCCATTTCCCACTTTTCCTAGGAAGCACGGACGAGGAAGACATGAAAAGGATAGAAAATTCAAATGGCATAAGGAAGGAACTGACATTTCCATCCTTCCACAGCACGTATGGAAAACGCAAATGGCATAAAAAATTACCCGATGTGAAATCTCACACTGTGGGCTAACCGCCAGGAGGAAACCTGTTCATTAATGTACCATTTGAAGCCCATTTGTAGATGCAGCTTGTCCGTAGGAGTCTCACCACATCGTGCCACTCGCACACAAGTTACTGTCATTTAGATACGGACCAATTTCTTCCAGTCTGCATTTAAATGGAAACATGGAGCTGGATCATGACTGTTTCTCATGCGATTTGAGGCACTGGGTCTGGTTTAGGTCCGTATGCCACAGCTAGGATCCTATTTTTCTGCACTGTTACCCACCTATGATGAAAGTGGCCTTAACATTTATGTTTTGCAGTGACTTGAAATAACTCTTTAAGCCTTCAGACCATTGCAGTAAACCAGGAAGAGCTCCTTCAGACTTAAGGGTTTTTTTGATGAGGAGAATGGTCATTTTCACCTCTTTATGGTCTTAACATGTGCTACAAAAGCTTGCTGTCATGCCCTGTGCCTATTGCAGTAAGTTCCCATTAGAACACCAAGCCAGGGCAAGGAATGTGCAGCAGGAGCTGTCCTGCTGTGTCATCTGGTTGATACTTGCTGCAGCATCATCCCACACGTCCTGCGGGCACATCAAACAAAGCGCACCCCAAAATCCCACCCAGCAGCTGTCTGCTTTGGATGGGGCAATGAGGGAGAGCTTTGGAGATGGAGGGGTATTTTGGGGCATCGTGGGTTTGGACCAAGCAGTCCTCAGAGAACCACCCTTGATGCTGGGAGAGGTGGCGATAACGGCACCATGGCAAAGGATGCAGAAATCCAGCAGGTCGCAAGCTCCTTCTGCAATCAGCCTGACGTAAAATCCATGTTCTCTGTTTCTGGGGCCATCAGAGGGTTATTGCGAGGTGATTGAGTGGCAGGCCTCTCTGCTGACACCATTCGCTTTCTCGGCATGAGAGGGAGACATGAAATCAAGATGCAGCTCTGTGAACCAACTTTCATTACAGCAGTTAGTTACCTTTTAACCCCAAGCTTCCTGCTCTCTGCAAGTATAAACAGAACAAGCGCCTGTTCCTGGTCCCATTGACCATGGTGGCTCTGTTATAAGCACAATGTCCAGCTGTGGAGATGGGCAAGTGAGAAATGCTGCTGGGTAAGGTGTAAATGTGGTACTCTTCCTCACTGGTGCTCAGCTTAAGGCCATGAAAATCCCCGTTTATCTTTGTAATCTTGAGCCATGTGAAAATACAACATGGAGCATAATAAAACTTCCTAAGGAGCAGCATGAGCAATGACACAGCAGCACAGTGGGGCTGGCTTGTGGTGAGCAGATAATTACTCTGCAATATCAGAGCCAGGAGGTTTCTTCTAAATACTCAATTATTAAAATAGGGGGGAAAATAGGACATTAAGATGAAAACCTACCTTGAGTTATCACAGCAAGGAGACAGGGCTTACTCCAGGGAGAGTTTCGGAAATGTTAATTTACTTTTGTGTATGTTGCAGGTAAGTGTCCTTGAGACTCTGAACTCATGGGGATGAATGAGGTTTCCAGCCCTGGGAGGAGCTCTGGAAGTGTTGCATTACTCCAAGCCCCTGTGCTTTATCTTCTCTGAAGGAAGGTGCCCATCCACAATGCCCAACAGCATCATCTCTGTGTCACTATCACAGTGGTTTTGAAGCTGTTTAAAAGCCTCCACTGAGAAGATCTCCTCTGTTGGTAGGGCCACAGGGCCACAGGGCAGGGAGCCATTGAAAGGTGACCTGGCCAATTCAGGATTAACTGTGCAAAGCAATAACCACACTTGCTGTGGAGCAGCCATACGGAGCACAGCAACCTATCTCCAGCCACATCCATGCAGGAGCCATCCCAGGGATGCAGGGCAGTTGGCTATTATAGAGCCCAGGGCATTAATAACAAACTGTGAGACTTTCCAGGCCACTTTAATCCCTACTAATCTCTAAATTTGCATGATAGCAGATGTGCTTAAATGGTATTCCAGCTGTTGGCTAATTGCTGTGGGCCTGGAATTTCTCTAGGGAAGCCACTGGGAGCCAAGCCTCCCATCCACCATCACAGCAGGTTCACAAAATACATCCAATTTCCACTAATGGGCTCAGCCCCAGTAAGGGTGAGCAGCCAGGGGCAATGGGCCAGTGACAGCACGGGTGGGTGAGGCTCTCCTTGGTCTGAACCTGGGCTGTTATTAACATCAGTAGAAAGCATGGTAGCTGGGTCTCAGGAAGCCCCCAAGAGGGTCAGCTCATCCTAAACCCTGCCTGTGCGATCACCTCCCTTTAAAACCCTTTAAATTCCAGGCAGATTACCTAAATTTCTCTCCCTACAAAGCAAATCCCTTGCTTTTGAACACAGGGAAGAGGTCATTGCTTCCCTTGTTGCGGTAACGTTTTCCATATTTGAAGAGGATTTGGGCTTCCCCTTCACCTACCCAAGCAGCTGCAATTGCAGAGGCTGTGTTCCCAGGCTGAGATGCTCCCACTGTTAACCAATGAGCACCAGCTAGATCCTCAAAATGCTCCAAAAGAGCTTTGAGACAGGGGCTGGCAAGGCCCAGGCAGAGCTTGGGGTAATGACGGAGAGGGAATCAATAGGCACAGGCAGAGAGAGACTCAGATAATTAACTTTGGTTTATGAAGACATGTTTAGCAGCACTATAGGATGTAATGGGGACTTTAACAGATCTCATCAGAGGGATCTCGGAGGTGTTAACCCTTCAAGAGCAGGGATCCAGCCCTCTGGACTAGCTCATGCAGTCCCAGGGGTGGGATAGGGTGCAATGCCTGGTTCACACAGGAATGAGGATACCCAGCAGCATCCCACAACATCCCACATGTCCAGGGTGTGCAGAAGGGGCCTGGACTTGGCCTGTGGTTTCACCTTAGGAACCACACTGTGCTGCACCCACGTCACAGGACCGTGGCCACAGATGCCCCAGCAACACTGGGAGGACAGTTTGTCTTTGTTGCATATGTGTTATTATTACTAAGATGAGACAATGGAAAGGAAAACAGTCCTGGCCAGCCATATGGAGAACTGTACAGGAGAAGGATCAAAGGAAAGGACTTTATTTGACAAACTCCAGGTCCCTGACAACCAGCCCCAGTGAGGTCCTGGTACCCCACTGAGGTCAGCTTTGCACCTTGGCAAGTGCCCAGTGAACTTTAAAGGTCACACAGGAGCTGTGGCTGCTTTGTGGTGCCAGTGGTGAGAGCAGGTGAGAACAGGTGAGCATTGTGCTCCTGCTGCAAGCAGAGTGGTTGGATTCAGAGCAAGCCAGAGAATCAGAATGGTTTGGAAGGGGTTGCATTAAAGCTCATCCAGTTCCAACCCCTGCCACGGGCAGGGACCCCTTCCACTAGAGCAGCTTGCTCCAAGCCCCTGTGTCCAACCTGCCCTTGAACACTGCCAGGGATGGGGCAGCCACAGCTTCTCTGGGCACCCTGTGCCAGCGCCTCAGCACCCTCACAGGGAAGAGCTTCTGCCTAAGAGCTCATCTCAGTCTCCCCTCTGGCAGGTTAAAGCCATTCCCCTTGGCCTGTCCCTACAGGCCCTTGTCCCAAGCCCCTCTCCAGGTTTCCTGCAGCCCCTTTAGGCACTGGAGCTGCTCTAAGGTCTCCCCTTCAGGAGCCTTCTCTTCTCCAGGCTGACCCAGCCCAGCTCTCTCAGCCTGGCTCCAGAGCAGAGCTGCTCCAGCCCTCACAGCATCTCCATGGCCTCCTCTGGACTCACTCCAGCAGCTCCAGCAAGTCCATGGTGAAGGACATGAGCTACAGCACTGGGATCCAGCTCTTGGCATGGCCCCTTTTACAGCCTGGACCATTCACACTTAGGATGATCAGTGCATGCAACCAGGCAAAGAGCTTGTATGTCAGACCCAGCATCATCTACACAGCACCTCCAGCTCATCACCCACATGTACCTGTGCTTCACAAAAGTGGGGGCCACCATCAAACACTTCCATGATGGGGTCCTCTCTGCATGGTGCAAGTGGCTGGGGTAGTTGGGAAATGAGCCTCACTGGCAGGACCTTCCTGCCCTCTGCCCACCACCATCCCCAGGTGATGGAAAGGCTCTACCCACCAAGCAAACACGATGTGATGCATATTTTCCATCTTACTGAGAACAGGAGGGCCCAAAGCAGAGCCTGCAGTGAAGCACAGCCAGTTTGCTTCCATTTGGTATGCTGCAGTGGGAGCTTTGTGAACCCTGGTCCAAAATACACAGCATCACCTCAGCATCTAATCACACAGCGCAGAGTGCTGGCAAAGTGCTTACTCCAGTACATAAGGAATGCAAAATTATCAGTTCAAACAATGATGTTTGAAGAAGAATGATGAAAGGAATAACAGTTCTTCTGGATGAAATACTGTGCTGGCCAGAAGGGTAATTTAGAGTCAGATCTGAGAGCAGTTGTTTTATTACCGTATCCTCAACTCTTCTTGAGTTTCAACTGCAATTTGATAAATCAGCATAATACCTGGCACAGTAATTACTGTATATTTTATTCCTAGTGAGGTCACCTTATTACACTGCAAGCACATTAGACACCTTTCTGTTGCTCTGCCATTACATCCATGGAGACAGAAGGTCAAATAATGCAGAACTTACTGGGTGGGTATTTTACAGATGATACCGGTGAGCTCAATGGCAGGTATTTGTGCAGCTGAATCACTTGTTGCTCAGCCCCTCCATGGCCCCTGCCAACACACAGCTTTGCTTTTCTGCAGGTGTGTATGCCCCCATCATGGCCCCAAGGTAGCAAAAGTCTGGGAACCCATCAGGGAGTCTCTGCCCAAGGTATGATTTGATTCCCTCGGCAGTGCATCAGCTCTTGCCCCTTATTTGCCTCAGTGGGGTGATCAGATTGCCTACATCAAAAAGAGATGCCATGGGGCTGTGAGTGCATCTGCCCCTTCCCAACCAGAACCCTGTGGGAGCGCGCAGGTGCTGCTCGCTACCCCATACTCCTCTTGTGTCATGGTTTAAGCCCAGCTGGAAACCCAGAACCATGCAGCCGCTCGCTCACTCCTGCCTCTTCATCCCCCTGCTCCGAGAGGGACGGGGAGGAGAATGGAAAGAATGTAACTCCCATGGACTGAGATAAGAGCAATCCAGTAATAAGGTATAACACAAATCACTGCTGCTGCCACCAATAATAATAATGATAAGGGAAATAACAAGGGGAGAGAATAAAACCGCTCACCACCCGCCGACCGATACACAGCCTGACCGAGCAGTGATCTCACCCTTCCACATAACTGCCCGCAGTTTATATAGTGGGCATGACGTGCTGTGGTATGGAATACCCTTTGGTCAGTTTGGGTCAGGTGTCCTGTCTCTGCTTCCTCCCGGCTTCCCCTCCTCCCTGGCAGAGCATGAGGCTCACAAAGTCCTTGGTCAGACTAAACATCACTGAGCAGCAACTAAACCCATCGGTGTTATCAGCGCTGCTCCCAGGCTGAAAGTCAAAAGCACAGCACTGCAGCAGCTACTAAGAAGGAGAAAAATGACTGCTACTGCTGAACCCAGGGCAACATGGCATAGAAAGCCTTGCATCTCATAGTCCCCAGCCTCTCTCCTTGACAAGGTCCTTGGCGTCTCCATGCCTCTGACAGAGCAGACCCTCCCTCACCATATTGCAGCTTGAAGACCCCATTCCGACAGCTCCTGGTTCCCCCCAGCCCTCTCCACGTCCAGCCACCGGCACCACACCTCTGCCACCATGGATTTGCAGTGGCCACGATGGATAGAGACACCTAGACCAGCTTTAGGATGGGGATAAATGAGAACCTAATGCAAACAGAACCAAAGCCGTGGTGCATTTGCAGCATGGCCTGATGATGGGGAGGGGGGAGAGGGGGTGTGAGAACATCTGTGTAGCCGTCTCACCCATCCATCACTCCAGCATCAATTGCAAACTCACCGATGGAGAAAGATCACAGGGAACAAATACATCCCTTTGGTGGGATCCTGAAGATCACTTGTCATGTCCCCATCCCTCGTCTCCCATGAGCCTCACCCAAAGAAGGGAACAAGGACCAGGAGATGCTGCAGGGCTGTCCCTCTGCGTGGCCTTGCTTTTAATACCACCCAGGTCGGTTACCTGCAGCTGCCTTAGGTCACTCAGCCATGGAGGAAGAATGCAGTTCTTGAGCCTGTAATCACATTCACATTTTATTATGAACGAAATCTCTTTCACTGCAAGTCTGTGGGAAAGAGTAACACATTTATTGCTCTTCAATGTGAAATTAATGCACATTTCATTGCTTTCTAGATGAACTTCTGGTCATGGGAGACAGTTATGACCATAAAATGACACTTCCTTTTGATGAGATAGAGACTATAGGTCAGTGTGTTCTGCAAAGCCAATAGCGGCTACATGTTTCTGCCTTGTGCTGCTCATCACCTGAGGGGCTGGGGGAAGGCTGGCTTGTGAAGGGAGGGCAGATGGAGGATGCAGGTTCCTGGATCTAGCACAGAGATCTGCAGGCAAAGCATCAATACCCCACTAATA
Source organism: Pezoporus occidentalis (assembly GCF_034315485.1). Taxonomy (NCBI): domain Eukaryota; kingdom Metazoa; phylum Chordata; class Aves; order Psittaciformes; family Psittacidae; genus Pezoporus; species Pezoporus occidentalis. Next base: position 475,130 of record NW_026916192.1, read on the forward strand.
GAAATCCTGAGTCTGAAGCGGTTTGACAGGATTAGCCCAGAAGGCATGAGGGGAATAAGCCCATCAGCTACAGGCACCACCAGTCTCGTGGCAATTTAACAGAGCCTGAGATTCATCTACCCTAAAGGGTTTCTGGAATTTGATGTGTCCTCACTCTCTTCTTACACCCATCCGCGCTACAACTGAGCATCCCTGACCCATGGCATCCATGCCACAGGGACACTTCAGATGGAGAAGGTCCAGGTCATCCCCTGCCAGGCTGTCCTGCTCTGTCCTGCATCTCCCAACAAAGGGGGAAATAAAAAATGCCACCTATTAGGGATAAAGAGCAGAAAACCCATAAGGTCTGCTGGTCTCTGAGATATACCTAGGCAGAAATGGCAATTCCCCTTCAGATTCCCTCCTGGTTATGGTCTGGTTATGTCTCCCCATAGTCACATATGGGGGATATGGCTTCCTCCATCCCTGATTCAGAGCTGCATTTCAGTCCCATAGGGAACACCAGTACCAGTGGTCGCAACCTACATCTCATGGGAGCAAGAGTGAACAAGGAGGGCTGGCTGGAGAGAGCCACGTGGGCTTTCAGACCCATCTCTATTGCCGTCAGCTTCATGTAATATCCCTTTGCGCTCCATGCATCAGCAGCAGCAGGAATGTGGAAGCTGGATGTTTGAAGCCAGGCCTCCTCTCTCTATCCTGTTCGGGCACACATGTAACATGCAATCCTTTCTGTTTCCTGATTAGGAGCTTGTAATTCCCACAATAAAGAGGAGGGCTGGAAGAAGTCCCAGGGATTTGGGATTTCTCCAGGAGACAGAATGGCTTGGGGGAAGTTAGCAGAGAAACAGGATAAAGGCATTTCGGAACATATTGAACCTTTCCTCTTTTTCTGGAACACACAGACAAGTGCTGGGGACCGGCTCCGGAAGCACTGTGCTGCGAGGGGATTTGTTGGCTCGGAGCAGAGTTTGTACTAAATTTTTTATCTAGCAATTTACACAAAATATTTCTGCAGTTCTCCAGGGAGGTTTTATAATCAGAGCCTCAGCTGAGGGCTTTAATTGTGGCTGGGCTTTTGGTACAGAGCTTCAGTGGTGCTCCCCTTTAGAGGGCTCTTGCTGTCTCCCACTCACCCAAATGACTGGGGGATGCAGAAGACAAAGAGGCCACAAACACTCCCCCCGTTTCCCTGCCAGCACTCTGGAAATGGCATATGGAGAGGCTCTTCCAGCTCCTAAAATTATCAAAGGGAAAAGGTGGGACAGCTCGGACTTGAAGGCCTCTTCCACCCTCAGAATGCATCTCCTGGGAGTTCACCTACCATCGCGATCCCGGAGGGAGCGTTGTGAAGGACCACGGCTTTGCTGCCCTCTCTAGGGAGACCCAGCCTGTAAAGTGAGCCTGGGTTCATAATGCCCAGAGCAAGTCACACCAATTGCCCTGACGATGGGCAAAATGGGCTTCAGTCCACAACCAGCCCCACTTGCTGCTGTCACGCAGCTAGGGAAGCTGCAGTGTCCCCACCAGAGCTCCAGTAGCACACAGGGAGCTGCTGCTTCCCTGGCCTGACCCCTTCCCTGGCTTAAATCAGGTAGGAAAAAACTCACCTACCAAAACTGCCTGCATTTTGGGGGTGTTTCTGCCACTCGGGGCCTTTCTCAGTGGTCAGTAATTCCACTGGTAGCATTTACAGACAAAAGCCTACACCGGGTTTGTGGATCCAAGTACCCAGAAGCAGCTGAATATCTCACTTTGAATAATTGAAAAGCAATCTGAAGTCGTGTTGCAAAACAAACGCACAGCCCCCATTTTACAGATGAGAAGATTCTGATTTCTTAACCCCCCTCAGCAATTCAAGGCTCTCAATCAAGATTTTCATGTTTCTAGGTTGCGCTTTTTTCTTTGACCCCTCCATAACACCAAATGCATCAAAGCAAGAAATGCCCAATAATTCATCTCTTTTCTTTTCTCCGTACTGAAGTGTTTCAACACTTCCCTTTTTCCTTTTCAAGTTGCCAGTTTTACACAGTCGCAGGCATTATTTAAAGCTATGGAGTTGAAAAGACTGAAAAACCTGGAGATAAGTCATCTCCTCTTCCCTATAAACATTTGCCATCCATCCCTTTGTGTTCTCAGTTTTGGCACAGAGGAAGAGAAAGAGAGAAACGTGTGAGAGAGAAGGGAGGAACTGGAGATATGAATAATTTCTCCTTTCTCAAAACTGGAAATGAAAAGAAAATGTGAATACAGAATGAGACAGAAACTTTGCTTTTTTTCTTTCCTCGAGAAATTTCTCATGGAAAGATGATAACAGAGCTCCACTACATCCTTCTCTTTGCTTCCTCCGACATGCAAAGCCTTTCCCTCTCAGCGCAGGCAGGGGACTGCAGAATCACCCAGGGGAGCCACTGAAAGCCCTTGGGGCATCTCTTGTTCTGGATTTGCATAGACATCAGCACCCTGGAGATACGTCTCTGCAGGATGCTCCAGCTAGAAAAGCCATGCAATTAATCAGTCCAGCTCTTTAAGAGTGGAGTGAGCACAAAACGGGTTATTCCTTCCATGCTTGGATATTCTTCTTGGGGAAACTGTTCCTTCATTAGAGTCAAGTGCATAAGTTTGCCTTTTGTAGATGGGAATTGCCATATTTTGCTTGACATCGGACCAGAAAGATGACTGTCTGTAGGACGTAATATAGCAGAGCCTCAACCCACCTGCAAGTTCAGCTCCTATACCCCTGATGAGGTTCAGTAACAGCAGCCAGCCTGCTGATGTTCCTCCGTAGACCAGCACGGATAAAAGCAGGTGAGGGTCTTAGCTGGCATGAAGTGTAACTGCACCACTGGTTTGGGCCCGTGCTGTGATGAGCACGCAGGAGCCATCACTGAATGCTCTCCAGGCTCCCTGAGCCTGTCCATCCTTAGGTCATGCTCACACTTACTCTGCACTCCAAAATCCCATTAAATGCCTCCTGCCTGGGACCTGCCTTGACCTACCCAGGTGCCTCCATCTCAGAGGTGCACGGGAACTGTTTGGCTGTGACAAACCAACCTGAGTGAAGGGTTTCCTCGAAGCTGGATGATCTGGTGGTGCCTGGATGCTGGTGCTCAGCTGGCAGCTCCTGGAGAGGCACAGGAGCCTTCTGTTCATGCAGCTTTTCACTGCTCTTCCTAATTATAATGTTTCAGGTATGAAATACGCTCTGGGGATTCAAGCAACAGTGAGCGTAATCCACTGCCAACATGACTCTAACTGCACGCAAGGCTTAGTCATCTTCTCGTTGTATTTTAGAGCCCCATTACTGCGTGTGCAGACACCTCAGTGCACCAGGTATCACAGCAGCAGAGTTCGGTCTGTATTCCTCAAGTCTCTTCCTCCTCAAAGCCAAGTCTGTCTCTGGGGTCCTCTTGACCCTCTCCACCCTGTGCGTAAGGAGCACTTATGGGTGCCTCAGACTTTTCATAGAGACAAGGCCAAAAATACGAGCTAAACGCATCTCCCAGGCTTTGAGCACGTGTGACTGTCTGCAACCGTATCTTGCACAGGAATGGCTCAGCAATGATGCTTGTGCTCCACTCCCCCAGCCCCCAAACACAAGTTACTGTGGTCCCAGAGAGTCACCAGGCAACTATGCTCATTTTTGTGATGGAGTTACACCCCGGTGAGAACAAAACTTGGGTTTCTCCTGCAGCAGCTCTGATCCTGTGGCAGTCCCTGTCCTGCAGTGGCCCTTATCCTGCAGTGCTCCCGTGTCCCTATCCTGCTGCAGGAGCTGTGGATGCAGGAACGCACCACCATGCTGCGCAGGGCAAGGTGCACCCTGCACCCAGAGCAGTGCTCAACACTCACCCCATGTGCTGCTGGGGGGGGCTCAGACATGGAGACAACAGCCCAGGGACTCATTCCTGGGACATCTCAAGGGGTAGCAAGACGGGCAGGTCCCACATTATTCCTTTCTCCAGGAGCAGACCCCACTCAATACCTGAACCTGCAGGACAGTGGGTGCAATGCAGGACAAGGATCACTCTGCCCACACACCCGCACTGGCCTGATTGGGGAGGCATTCCTGATTTTCCCCTGGATTTTCCCACCAGCCCCAAAGCACTGGGCTGTGCTTGCATGGAAGTGTCTCCCCTGCCTGCTGTGGGTGCTGGCAGCCCCAGCATCCTCCTCCAGCATCACTGCTGTGCTGCCGCTCACCTTGGCACCCTCAGTCCAAAATGCCCAAGGCAGAGCAGGACTGGGCGCTACACAGAGCTGGGCACGGGGGATGCAGGAGAGGAGCCATTCAAAAACATGAAAAACAAGTCCAGAGGAGGCCACGAGGATGCTCAGGGGCCGGAGCACCTCCTGTATGCAAACAGGCTGAGAACATTGGAGCTGTTCAGCGTGGAGAAGGGAAGCTGAGTGGAGACCTCAGAGCAGCTTCCAGTGTCTGAAGGGGGCTACAAGGATGCTGGAAAGGGACTCTTCATCACGGTCTGCAGTGATGGGTTTAAACTTAAACAGGAAGATTTAGATTAGATGTTAGGCAGAAGCTCTTCCCTGTGAGGGTGCTGAGGCGCTGGCACAGGGTGCCCAGAGAAGCTGTGGCTGCCCCATCCCTGGCAGTGTTCAAGGGCAGGTTGGACACAGGGGCTTGGAGCAAGCTGCTCCAGTGGAAGGTGTCCCTGCCCGTGGCAGGGGTTGGAGCTGGAGGAGCTTTAAGGTCCCTTCCAACACAAACCAGGCTGGGATTCTATGAAAATCTCTTTGCTAAAATAACTGCTGGTGAGAGCCCAGTGAGGAGCTTCTGGAAGCAGAAGCCTCGCCCCGGGTGCCACAAGCCTTGCACTGTCAGGTCCAGCTGCTGGGGCTGCAGGAGCAGGAGGAAGGGACGTGGTAACCAGAACAGCCTGGAGAAGACGAGGGGCTTGGGCAAGCTCCGCTGGTTTGGGGTGAGCAGGCAGCAGCCAGCCCTGGTTATGCAAGCAGCGGGACAGAGGTTTCCGGTGCTCTTTGCAGGGCACAGAGATCCGCCTCCCCCTCAGACCTTTACAGGCACCGTTTGCGCTCAGTTCATTGTCTTGCGGTTAGAAACAATACAGGAAGGATGTAGGTGTTTGCAAGAAGAGAAAGAGGAGGGGGAAATGGGGAGCGCTCACCAGGCGCTGCTGGGCTGCTCGGCCGCTGCCGCTTGCTGGGAACTGCTCACCCACACCATTATTAAAGGTGATGCAATAACCAGGGGGGGAACAGGGCAGAAGGTGGCGAGTTGGAATGATTGGACTCGATGATCTTGAAGGCCTTTTCCAACCTGCTTGGTTCTGTGAGTTCCCACCAGAGCTGGACTGGGAGGGGCAAAGATGCTCCCCTGAGTACCCTCAGCCATGGGTGATGGGTATCCTCCATGAGAGCCCAAGCTGGCTCCTCTTAAACATCAGAAGGAAGCTGCTGATGGGGATGAACTGCGAATGCAGCAAAACCAGGATAAAACTGAGGAATGAGGCTGGGATCAGAGTGAGGTGTAGGCAGTCTCCTGCCAACAACCCAAGGACTGTAGGGGGCCCAGCAGCGTGCACAGCCCAGGGGCTGAGGGTCAGCCCCATGGATTTGCCATGAAACACTTGATAGGCAAAGGGATGGAGCGTGCTAATACAGCCTACATAGGTGCCAGTGCATTATGTCTGCAAAGCAGAGTGAGAACAGAGAGAGGTGAGTACTGCATCTCACCTGGTAATGGAGAACATTGTGGGAAGAGCAGCGAGTGGATCTGATTTAGGTCAAACCCCATATTTCCACTTTCTCCTGATATTTGTGAAAAATTCCCCATATCCCCCCTTAACAAGAAGCCCCACCAGAGCAGTGTTATTTTGTAAATGATGCTGCAGTTTGGATAAATGTTCAACTGCTTTTTGGAAAGATATCCTCACCTTCAAGAGTATTTTATTGCATTGGTATTATGTTACCGTTGTATCTGAAGTTGGGCCTGTAGCAGGACAGCAAGAAATGATCAGACTAGGATTTATCATTCCAAGAAGGCTGATCTTCACAGTGCTGGGCACCCCATGTGGTGACATACCATCTCCTGTGCCCAGCTTGCTTGAGAAGCCTGGGCTCTGATGTGGTTTCCCTGCAGGGTTTTGTCACAGATCCACAACAGGACAGTGCTTTGGTCCAGCCACCCAGCCCTTGACCCCACTTAGCAGCTCAGCTCCTCTTCAGGGGCCTGGACACTGTGTCCCCATCCTGCAGGATGGACCCTGGTGCTGGGAAGGGAGCTGGCAGCTCCCCGGGGTGGGTTTTGAAAGGTGCATGGCTGCTCCGGTGACAGGAAAGCTGTTCTCTGGAGCAGTGTTATCTCATCTATTTTGCAAATACAAATGTGATAGAAATCTGCAAAATAAGGAATATGCATTAACTTCTGAAAAGTTTTGACTACATATCATTATCTGTAATTTCACTGCTTTGATTTGCATATTCATAAAAGAAACATACAGCATGGATGTGTCAAAGGCTTTCAGATGAACACGAACAAAAGCAGCACACTTGCAAACTCAGTTCTGCAGTAATTTCCAAGACGCCTGCACTTGCCTTGATGTCAGTGGGAGATGTCCCCGAGCATGCAAAGCCCTTCCCAGGTCTTGCTCTGGTTTGCTCAGCTCTGATGCTGGGAGCAAGCACTTTGGCTGGGCGATACACCTTCATGGGCAGGAAAAGAAACCCAGTTGGCTAACACATGTGGTCCACAAGCACCAGCAGGACAGCCTGCTGGGTTTCCAGTCCAGATGCTGTTATCTGTGCAATCCTGGCTCCAGCAGCACTGAGCACCCATCACCAAGTGAGGTGACATGATCAGAGATGGGCTGCATCCCAACAAGCTTTAGGTGCTCAGCTTGTACATGCCCATCCCACCTCCAATAGTTGGCACTTTCAGAGTGTTGTGCAGCCCTTGTTTTTGACCCAAACAGGCAAACCTGAGGCTGTGTCCCTGCAGGCAGACAGGGAGGTGGCAGCATCTGCAGCACAGCTCATAGCAAGGGGATATAAAGTGTGAGTGACTTGGCTTTTAACTGATTTCCATGCTTTTAAACTGTTGAGTGGCTGGAGCAACTACAACTGCCACTGCACGTGGTCACTCCTTGTGCTGCTACTCTTAGCATCACAGTGATGTTCCTCCAGTACTATTGGGGCACTCATGATTCATATCCAAGTCCCTCCATCTTTATAACACACCTGAACCAAACCCTTTTCTTCCTTTTCCTTGCTCTCTCCTTTTACAGAGGAAGCTCTCACCTGAGATGGGGTCTCACGTTTCTGCCCATGCCCTAGGTACAAGCATCACCCATCGTGTTTGGGTGTCCCTGGGCTCTGCAGGTACCAGGATCCATCCTCTTGCACCCAGTTCCAGCAGCACCCTGTGGCTCAGAGCTTGTCAGAATGCTTGAAAAACGCTGGTTGCTGTTGAGGGAAAGCAGGAGTGGCAGCAGGGAAAGGGGAAAATGTTATTGTTCAATTTCCCTCTGACATTTCTCAGGCGGGGAGCAGCAGGTTTCTTAACAACAGAGAGCAAAGCAGAGCTGACAGGCTCCAATACACCCTGGTCGTCAATGCTGTTTCGGGTGGAGAGTGTGAACTTTTGGTTACAGCGATGAAATGTTCTGCTTTGCAAAGCTTAACCCTTCTCCTCCCCCAGCGACCAGGAAGTTGAGCATTTGGGCAGGATTTTACAGACACATTTGGCATTGGAAGGCACCCTCTTGCTGGAAAGGCGCCTGTCCTGCTCACTGGTCGCTGGATGTGACGTGCTGAGGCAGAAAGGATCCTTCTCCAATGTGCATCATTCCCATGTGCGTGACCATGTCCCTTTCTCCTCCCAGATGTGAGCCAAGGGGAAATCTGTGGGTTTGGGGGATTTTGAGACCACCGCTGAACATGGCCAAGCTCAGGCTCCTGGTGCATGGCCAGCACCAGCCCCAGCCAGGGTCTCACCCCAGGGACAGGAGACCCAGAGACCAGCACCCCAGTGCCACCTCTCCAGCCACACTCTCCAGGCAGCCTTCTGCTGGGGGTACATTGACATTTTGTCTTAATTGCTACAAGCATTGGTTTTTTCTATCACCAAACAGCTTTTATAATAGGACAGAAATACATTTGCCTCATTATAGAGACCAAGCATAAATTCAATAAACAAAGACAAATGATCAAATGAATACACCATGGCCATAAACATTGCCATGGACTTGCTGCATTGCTGGTGCTGGGCTGCTAGCTGATGTGGGAAGGAGCTTGTACGTGAGGGGACGTTGCAGAGGGGCTTTCCTCAGAAAAGGGCACCTGGGACTGCTTTGACTGCCCAAGGAAAGCTTCATCTGGCATGTGGAAATGCTGATGATGCACAAGTAGGTGCCGGTTTAGCTGGGATGGAGTATAGTAGGGTGAGGGGAATCAGCTCATCTCTTTGAGCAGTGTCTGGTGCCCTGATTGCCCCCATTCCAACCCAGTGTAGGTAAATTCCCTCTTCCTACTATTTAGATCAGAGACAGATCTTGTGTGTAGGATGTTTCCTCAGAGTGTTTTCATGGAAGGGAGAGACGGAGTGGGAAAAAGTGTCACTGTTTGAGCACTGGGCTTGCAGCTGAATCATCTGGCACCAGAGCACCTCCTGTTCTGTGGGCATCCCAGGTACAGAGGGCAGGTCCAGAGCAGGCTCTGGCATCACTTCAGTGAAGGTCTCCCCAGCTTTGCAGCCAGCAGGAATGGAGGGGATGGAGGCTGCAACGCACAGCCCTGCAAGGGATGGGGCTGAGCTGGACCTGCTACAACGGCTGAGCCTAAACCCATCCCCAGGCACAGGGCTGTTTGTCCCTTACAAGGCTTGATATTTTCTTTCCTATCCTGCAACTGCAAAGCTCCTCATGTGGCTTGTGTCTGGTTACTGATGTGAAGGCAAAAAACAAGCTCACCCTTTGGTTTTAAAGGGAAGCCTGAAAATGGAAACACTGCGGCTCAGAAAGCAAAGCTGATACCTGGAACTCGAGATGTGTGACTTAAGAAACAGCGATAGAGTCATCCACCAACGTGTGCCGTGAACCGTGGGGCTTGAACGTTCAGCACCAACCCCCGATTACCGAGCTCTATCTGCAGCTACCCGTGCCCTGGGAATGGAGGGCAATGCAGGGGAAGAGCAGTGGGAAACCCAACCCAGCATGTGCCTGATGCAGTGCAGAGGCAGCCCCTGCACCCTCATGATGCTCCAGCACATTGTCCGGAGCCTGGACTCATGGACTCCTGGTGGGCAGGGCCGTGCTAACCCACACAGGCAGGGACACGCTCTGTGCTCTGAAAGCTCACCTGGGACTTCCCCTTTTCCCACAGCAAGAAGCAGCCTGGGAAGCACTGGGACAGTGGCTTCCTCACCACCCCTAGGAGCCCAACAGCACAAGGGGCCACATCCAGCATTGCTCCTCTGGCTCTGGTCACTGCATCTGGCTTAGCCATCAGCCTGTTTCCCTTACAATCACACCTCACTTTCTGGACTCACTCATTCTCTTGGAGTTACTTCCATAGTTTCACATTAAAAGCTCCACAGTGCTGATGAAGAGTCACAAATATTTCTTACCCACCAAATTCCCATCCTGGAGCATGGTCAGTCCTACCTTGATGTGACATTGCAGTGACAAGCATGTGCTGCTCCATGGATGGGACCTGCCCTTGACCCAGTGTGTGACCACCAGCACCACGGATTGGGAAGTGGCATCAGCAGAACACCAACCTCCTCCCCATGGGCCCATCCTCAAGGGCTATCAAGGCATGGGTAAGCTCTTTATGTATATCTACATCTACCCCTTCAAGCTGTGGGCTTGGACAATCAGTGCTCCTCACTCCAGCCTGAAACCAGTATTAATATGTTCACTTTTCCAATCTTTCTTGTGTTCTCTGAAGCTGTTGGACCCACTCACAGCAATCTGTTTGACCCAATACAATGTCTGGTATTCCTGGCCAGGGCTGCAGCTCCTGCTGCAGAAGGACCTGGCCCAGCTGGCAATGGGAACAATCACAATGGTCATTGTAAAAATAACTTTCCATTTATTCCCTTCTCTGTGCAGCTCAGATGGGAGTTAAATTGATTTTTTTTCCTCTGCCTTCATGTGATGTTCACAGCTCTGCAATCTGCATCACTGGAAAAAACCTATGGAAATCAGTTAAACAAACACATCTGTGCTCAGAGCACTGGAAACACAGAGTGAGCATCTCACTGGGGAAACCAGAGTGGTTTCAGAGCCCAGGAACAGGCCTCCCAGCTACGTGGGGCTGAAGAATATCACATCTAAAGGAGGCTGTGGAGGTGAGGGCCTCAGCTTGAGACATGAACTGGGTGCAAGGCAAGGACATTGCACATGCAGGGCCTTCTGCTTCAGATGGTGCTTGGTGCCAGTGCTAGCACAGCCACTCAGGACCAGCATGGCTAGAAGTGGCACCGAGCATCCCTCATGGCCTTTTCCATTGGCCACCAGAGGCTGTGCCACAGCTGCCATTGCCCTCGCTATCGGCATCACCCCATGATCCTCCTGCTGAGATCTTCTGGGGATGGACAATGAGAGCGAAGTGACAGCCCCAACCACCAGCATTGTGCAGTGCCAGTGCAGTTCCATTAGCTCCTGCAGAAACAAGGGAATGGGGAACAGGAGCTGCTTGGCAGGGTTGTGGGCTTGGAAGAGGCTGGGTATTCCCTAGAATGACCCTTTGGGTAACATGTTTCAGTACCTTTCCCCCAAAGACAGATTCTTCTTCCCAGAAGAATCAAACTGCACAGAAAGCATTTGCTCAGGGGAGTGTTGCATTGAGCAAATAGGAAAGTCCAGGCCACACACGGGCTGTGGGAAGGTTGTAGCAGCCAAGCTGTACCTCCAGCATCTCACTGACATGGTCTGAGATGTCTCCAAAGACACATCCTTCCCCTCCCTGGTACCACCAGTTCTTGCAGGACCAGGGGTCCTGGCTGTCCATACCACCATCCCCAAGGGAAGTCCCTAAGCTCCTGTGGCCTGTCCTTCCCACCTTGTCCCCTCCCCAGCCTATGGCATAAACTAGATCTGAAGCTGGCTCAAACCAAAACTCAGCCTCATTTCTTCCCACAGGAGCTCTGGTCTCATGTCTGGACCAGCACATTGCTGGATCACTTCAAACCCTCAAATATGGACTTCCATTCCCGTCTTAACAGGAGTGCTCAGACACTCCTTGTCTGTCCCCTGGGTTAGGTGCTCAGACCAGCACCCCTCCATCATAGCTTATGGCTAAAGGCCAACTACTGAGTTTAAATAGAGCTCCTGGGCTCAGGGATGTGGGTGAAGGCTCCGTGTGAGACTGGTCAGGACCATTAATACTTGTTGGTGTCCTCAGAGGCCTAACAATCATCTTTGGAAAGGTTAATATATGGAACTGCTCCTGCTGCTTTGGGGAAACATTCATCTAATGTTTATGGACTTTTCTGCTTGGAGAAACATGATGATGCTCTTCCAGGTGGGTATCAACCTCACGCCCACCATGCAAAGTGAATGTAACGGGGGAGCAGCAGCTCTGTGCCCAGGAGCAGGCATCTCCTGTGAGTGCAGGGGAGGAAGGAAGGAGAAGGATGATCTGGATGGCTACGGTGACAGCATGGCTTGAAAGAGGGCACGTGAGCTCTGGCTCCAGGGATGGGGCTGCCCAGGGACCTCTGGGAGGGCAGGAGTGGTACCCTGAGGTGGAAACCTGCCCTGGACCTCCAGGAGCCATGCGTGCAATGGCAGATGTTTGGAAGAACACAAAATTGCTTCTTTGGGGCCTGCTTTGTGCACTGACTAAATGCTTGTCGGATGAAGAACACGCTCCCAGAGGTATGTACCTAATGGATCTCAAGGAGCCACCATCTCTTCACTCATGGTTTATAAAGAAGCTCAACTATTCAATCATCAGAAAAAAAACATGGAGGCTTAATAAAGGTGTATTTCCAATGTACAAAATAATAATGAATCTGTACCCTGCCTACAAGATGCATTAATTTAGATAGACAGCACTCAAGGCTTTAAGAGCTGGTACTGCTGGAGGTGGACAGGATGAAAGCAAAGGAGAGTAAACAGAGGAGAGATTTCTAAGTGCCCATGACATTTGTTCAAATACTTTATTTTAATCAGCTTAAAAGGGAAACATAAAGCTGAGCTGCTCCTAGGAAAGGGAATGAAATTGCAAACCAAGTAATGCACTGAGAGCAATTCCAAGGGAGCTGAGAGGCGGCTGCAGCTCTACTGAGGATGGGCTTTTGCTCTTCTGATGATGCTCTTGTCTCCAAATCCTATCTTCACGTTGTCTTGTCTGTGGAGCAGAAGCCACTGCAAAAAACAGGGCCTGAACCACACTGGAAGAGTCTCACGTGCACCAGTTTCACATTTATCTTTGGCAAATGCTTGGGGTGGGGGGTCCAAGAGGAACCTGCCCTTCAGGAGAGCATCCAGCGTTTAACGCTCGTGTTCATTTGGTTTAGAAACACCACGAACAGTTGCAGGGAAAAGAAAGAGGAGGGGAAAAAAAAGGCAGAACTTGAAATATCATCTCAGAAAAGGTGTGAAACTCGGCGTCAATGCTAAAAATTCCCGTTTCCCATTCTCCAGTCTCTTCCACGTGAGCCAGGAGCACACCGAGGAAGGGAGCAGTGAGTAATGTCCTATCTGGATGTACCTTTACCAGAGCAAAACCCTCTGGTGCTGCTCTAAAGCAAGACCTGACAAAACATGCTCCAGTTCCCATCTCAACCCCCCCATTCCCCTCAGCCAGGTAGATGCTGGGTTGGCCTGGTGTCTCCATGGCATCAAACAGCAGCACCAAGGGGGATATTTCGGTGGATCTGGGCAAAGTGATGCTTATGGCTTGGTTTCCAAGCAAAGTTGTGATATTCTTCCTTTGAAAATAGAAAACCAGGGAGCTGAACAAGGAGGGAGCTGTTTGTGACCACCTCCACTGCAGCAGATTGCAGGGTTAAAACATGTATTTGTTCAGCAATGTCATTTACTTCCAGTAGCAGAAGAAAAAGGTGAGGCCGAGTTATCACTGGTTTATATTTGTTTTCTTCTTTTTTACATTTATTAGCTCCCAGGGTTGCTTTTATCTGGGAGCTGCCTCTGATAGCATTCAATCCATACAGCATTCCCATGAATATGTAAATATGAGATCTGCATGTGTAAACACACACACATCAATAAAATGGTAATGATGTGTGCATCTATATTTGTGTATATAGAAAAGCAAAATTATCTCCAATTTAGCCAATGCCCTTTATATCTCCTATATTCATAATGTTCCTAAGTACATATAGGCTTTGTATTCATATGAAAACGGCACCTATGAGGAATACAGATAAAAGACTCAGAAGTGTTTCTGGTGGATAATTCATTCCTAATTCCTTAATTTCTGTTTGCTTGCTCCCCAGAGCAGGCAGTGGAAGGTACATAACTGCATGTGTTTAACCTCCCCATTCAGCTGCTTTCCACGGGGTTTGCATCAGAAATACCTGAGTTGATAGAGAGGAGCAAGGATTGTCCTCTGATGATGATGCTCTGGTCCTGACCCAGGGCAAAGTTTGGAATTCTGAGTAGGATAAATAAGGTTGCACCAAAGAAGGTAAAAGCTGAGAGGAGGGAAAATATCTCACAGAGACCTTGAGCTGAGTTTTAGTTGAGCACCAGGCTTATGAAGGGAGGCTTACGTGTGCAGAGCCGGGCTGCCTGGGGCTGCACATAATCTCCACCAGCCCTGGTATAACTAAATAGCCTGGGTCCTTCCCCTTTTCCCAGTTAATCCCAGTTAGTGCTGGACCTTCTCTGGCTGTTACAGATGAAAATCAGACGAGAAAACTCTCCATACTTGTTAAAAACCGTGGAATTGCCCAAGATCCGGAATTATCTCCCAAAGAGTGATGCCTTTGGGTCACCACGATCGCTGCTGCCACCTCTGCCCGTTCCCTGGGAGGTTTTCGCTGGGGCAGGAGGAAGGAGGAAAGACCCTCCTCCAGAGGCTGGCCCAGATTTTGTAAGCACCAGCAAACGGAGCTCAGAGAGCTCAAAAGGCCAACCGCTGCTCTTGGAAATGGGCACAGGAACCAGGATAATCAGAGGAATTCGTTCAAATGATGCATGAGCAGCACAAGACCAAAGATAAGGATAATGCAGTGCTCCAGCCAGGCTAAACAGGGCGGTTACACCCGGCTCGGGCGGTGCAGGAGCATCCCAAGGGCAGAGAGCGTGGAAGGCGGTTCTGGGTGCGTGTGAACCTGCGCTCTGCGCTGAGCCAGCTGCCCGCTCTCAGCCCTTCGCAGCGGCAGCCGCTCCCCGCTGTTCCGTGTCCCAGGCTCCAGGGCACCAGTGGGACGCAGTCCGCAGCACCGGGACGTCGTCTGCGAGCTGCGAAACCTCGCCTTGCAGGACGGGAAGCTCGGAGCCATCCGCGGGAGCGCTCCCCGGCAGGATTTGAACCCGCGGAGCCGAGGAGGACGCGAGTGCTGCGCACGGCGTGAGCGTCCCCTGCAGGGCCCGTGGCAGAGCGGCCGGGACTGAGCTCGGGAAGTGATGGAGCCGGGGAGCGGTTCCCCGGGGTTGTGCGCTCCGAGGCAGGAAACCAGCCCCGCGCATGGCTCCGGAGGGGCCGGCGGCCGTGAGCCCCCTGCGAGCCCCGCTTCCCCTTTCCACGTTTCCCATTCCTGTCCGAAGCATCGAATCCCAGCTTGGTTTGGGTTCGCAGGGACCTTGAAGCTCCTCCAGCTCCAACCCCTGCCACGGGCAGGGACCCCTTCCACTAGAGCAGCTTGCTCCAAGCCCCTGTGTCCAACCTGCCCTTGAACACTGCCAGGGATGGGGCAGCCACAGCTTCTCTGGGCACCCTGGGCCAGCGCCTCAGCACCCTCACAGGGAAGAGCTTCTGCCTAAGAGCTCATCTCAGTCTCCCCTCTGGCAGGTTCAAGCCATTCCCCTTGGCCTGTCCCTACAGGCCCTTGTCCAAAGCCCCTCTCCAGCTTTCCTGGAGCCCCTTTAGGCACTCGAAGGCTGTCACCCGTGGGAAATGCTTTATCATCTGATTTTAATCAGCACAGCCCTGTGAGACCACAAGGCAGAAGGGACCCTGGGCTCACTCACACCTACTCACAAACCGGATTTGAGCCAGCCCCAGCTCCAGCACCCAAAGGAGATGCACAGCAGGACCTGCTGGCTCTCCTGGGGGGTCCCTGCAGTGGAGGGGAGTGACAAAGGGGCCAGCAAACCCCCTGCATCCTCCGGCTGCCCTCAGCATCCAGCTCCACCTTTCTGCTCCAGGGGCAAGTTTCAGGAATCTTTTACAAACTGCATTTATCTGCTCCCTGTGACTGTAATTCTAATGGAACAAAACAAGCATCCAATATTTTGGGATTTCTGAAAGAGCTGTATCCTAAATGCCAGTGCCCTGGGATCATGTTGGTTATGGAGCTGTACTCCATCCTGGTGCTAGTGGCTTTGGATGCAGTTCTGGATTTGCTCTGTAATGGAGCAGTGAGGTATTTATAGCTCTGATGGGTTTTGATGGGCATTAATGCTGTCCTGGAGCCAAGAACCTCGATTCTTGCTTTTAGGCTAAAATAACATGGAGATCAGTGCTGCCCCATGAGGGAGAAGGGGAGGCTGAGGATGCTCAGTGGGACCAGGGCAAATCCCCTTTTGGCTGTGGGATGACAGGAGGTGGGGGCTTGAGCCCAGGTTTATGGGGTTATGGGACATGGTAAGAACACTGACAAGGCCCAGCAGAGCTCCACCAGCACAGGGAATGCTGTGGTTGTCACTGGCCAGACCAGCATTGCCAGGGGCTCTGCGGGCTGCTTGCACTGCTCTTGCTTCCCTCTGGGATGTGGAGGTTATGTGGGAATTCCCATCCACTCATTTCTTGCTCCCCTGAGCTAAGATAGCATCCTTGGTACCAGGATGTGATGTGGGACAGTGGAGCTAAGACACAGAGCCCAAGTCCTGGCTCTCAAGAGTCTCTGCTTCCTCCAAGGTGTTTAGAGATGACTTCTCCCTTTAGGCAAGGACACCACATAGGGTTTTCTGTGGGCAGCAGATGATGTAAGCCCTGGGTCTCTGCTCTTATTAAAGCCCATGGAGAGGGAGCTCTGCAGGGACACAGGGTGCCAGCAGCATCCAGGGATGCTGTCCCCCTTCCCTCAGTGCCCAGGAGGATCCAGGAATATTCCCAAGTGTTTTGTCAGGAGACGTTTCCTGGACAAGTGCTGCCAATGTGCCCTGGGACTGCATGGCTCACCACAGCCAGCGTGCAGGAGGAGGAGGGAGAAACAACAGTTAAAGCAAGCTCAGCCTTTGCTGGTATCCCAGCAGCCAGAGAGGTCACAGGGGGGATTTGCACATCTTTCCAGGCAAAAGGTGAGGTTATCCCCAGCAGTGATTGCTAACACTGCTGCAGGAACCTTAACAACCAGAGGGACCAGTGGGAAACACAAAGTTAGTGGTTTCTGCCATGGGCGTATGGTCGTGGATGAGATCACAGTGGCAGATGGTGGCTGGGGAGGAGAGGGGCAGTGAGCAGGGGATCTCCATGGATCCTCCTCCTCCATTGCCCTGGCTTCCCAGCTTCACTGGGACACACAAAAATGTGTATTTTGACTCCATCCCTTCCTGGGCTCAACTGAGCATCTCCCTTACCTACCCAGGACTGGTGCTGGGCCACGATGCCAGCTTTGGCAGGGCAGGACTGGGGAGTGATGCTGGAAAAGAGAAGGAAGAGACCTGAGCAGTGCATCAGAGCAGGAGCACTCCTGGGCAGCAGCTCTGCCACTGGGCTCCTCTTTGCCCCTGTATTTTGGGGTCAGTTTTTTCCCTTTCTCTCCCCATTCCCAGGCCAGCTTCGCTGTTCCACACTGCAGGGAATACCCGCAGGAAGGGTTTGGGGGGTGCCCCGATGAGGTGTTTTACCCCACACCTTGGTGCTGTCAGCAGGCAAGACCCAAAGATGCACCACTTCACTTACTTAGTGACAGGGGTTCGTGGTGGCCTTGGCAGTCCTGTGGTAGTGGTTGGACTTGATGACCTTAAAGGTCTTTTCCAACCCAGTTAATTCTATGAGATGAAACACCCCAAAACCCAGAGAGAGACACAGAGCCAGGGCATCCCTCCCTCCCCCGGATGAGCTTCCACCCCAAACCATTCTATGAGTCTATGCAACATCAACACATCCTTTTTTTACCACTGACTTGCCAGCACCAGTTTTTAGGCTTTTCCCAAAATTCAACCCCAGAAAAAGTTCAGCCAAAATACTGTTTTTCCACAATTCCCTCTTTGGCAAAACCTCAAACCATTCCTATGAAGGGGAACGGGTTTTCTGCAGCCAAGAGCCCACAGTGGGCCTCAGTGCCACAAGGATGCTCAGTGCCTAATGGATGCTGGAGCTTTGGCTGCCACCACCAGACCTCAGCAGGGCTCCCCGTGTCCCCCTGCACCAGCACAGCCCCTGAAGTTCCAGCTTTCACCCCCAGATCCGCATGGCTCCAGGTATACACGTGGGGATGGATCTCCTCCATAGGGCCCTCTCAGCTGTGTCCACAGGGGCGCGGAGGAGGCAGCCAAGTCCCAGATACAGCCATGGGATGCTCCCGCATCCCCCTCTGAGCTGGGTGCAGAAGTGCCAGGATCGCTTCCCGGGCTCCCCTGGCTCATTTCTCTCTCTGCTGCCCAATATCTCATCATCCCCTCCATGAAATGTAGATTTCCCTTTTAAGAGCTCTCCTAGAATAATATACTTTTTTATTATCGTGACAGTGAGGGCTCCTGTTGCCATGGCTACGTGCCCTTTCCTGGAGCAGGAGCTTCCTGGGGGCTGGAAATTCCGCTGCTTTCCCTGATCTCCGGGGTTTAGTTTTGTTATTATTATTACTTTTAATTTGCTGTTTATTCCCATATCGGCTTCTGAAACAACAGGTCACTGATTGCATATGGAGACATCACCCAGCAGTGAAGGCTTCAGAAACAACCGGCTGCTTTTAGAGGGGGTTTGGTGTGGGGGGGAAATCGACCATGCAGCATTGATAACGTATAGTATAAGAAAAACATGGAAACTCTGAGAGGGTCTCATCTGTATCTCACCACACTATACATTAAACTCCATTTCTGGCCTCAGGATTGCTGAATGAGTGCTATAAAACCAAGTCCAATTCTATGTGGTTTTCATAGTGTTGATGTGGAACAAACCTGTATCTTCTGGTTGTCAATTCAGCTGGTCCTGAGCCTCTAGAAACCTAATCTGTCTGAGAACAGAGGGAAACTAAATGGGTATATTAAATGGATAGATAGATAGATAGATAGATAGATAGATAGATAGATAGATAGATAGATAGATAGATTAGATAGATAGATAGATAGATAGATAGATAGATAGATAGATAGATAGATAGATAGATAGATAGATAGTAGGTAAGTAGATAGGTAGATGGATAGGTAGTTAGATGATAGATAGATGATAGATAGATAGATAGATAGATAGATAGATAGATAGATAGATAGATAGATAGATATAGATAGATAGATGATAGTTAGAGCAACTCAGCTTTTTACTCCAGCATTTCCTTACGCTGCTGTAACATTTGCATCTGCAAAGGCATCACACAAACGTTTGAAAAGGCATCACACATGCCACACATACACAAAGACACCACAGGAACTTTCCCAAGGCACTTCATCCCTTGAGATCATTACAGGTGCAGGACTGGGCTCTGCTTCTGCTGCTCAGGGCTGTCAATGTGCCCTGGGGGTAGCAGGAATATGCCCCTCTTACAGAAAGGGAAACTAAGGCACGGAGCCAGCCCATTCCTGTTCCAGGAGCAGATGAGTGGCAGAGCTGGGATGGAAGCACCTGCCTTTCCTGGCTTCCTGATGAATCTTGCCCCAGTGTTTTCAGTGACAGCATCCATCCCAGGGGCCTCCTTGTTGGACAATCAAGATGTCACCCATGGGCTCGTTTCCCTCCAGCTCATCAGGACCAGAGTTGCTGATGAGACCATTTGCTTCCCTCTCCTTGTACTCCTGGCTTTCTTTGTTCCTTTCTTTTTAACTAAAATGAATAGCAATCCACCCAAACAGACTAACATCACACAGAAACTCCCAAAAGAGCAAATGCTACAGAAAAGGTCCAAGATTTGCCTACAATTAGGCAAAAGGTTTGCTAATAAAGCGTTAACAGGAAAATTGCTGAAGTGAGATCCGGAGTGGATTTAACAGTTTATCCAAACTCACACTGAAGAGATGCTGATACTTACCGGGTTCAAGGGTTCTGGCTGGGTGGGAGATGGGTTAGATCCTGGGCAGCAACTTGTGCATCACCCTTGGTTCTCTGCAGCATCCCAGGTTCAGCAAAGCGATGTGGGGAGGATGGGAACATGGGTGTACATAGCTGTGTTTCACCCTGGAAGCCCCAGGAGGCTGCTGGAGTGACATGGACCCAGGACCCCCTGGATGATGCCAGCAGGAGGGAAGCACAGCCAGAGCACACAGGAGGTCTCTGGAAAGGGATGTGGAGCTCTTGGAGAGTGTGTGATGGCACAGAAAGAAGCGGCTGGGAAAGGGAAATGGGGATGTCCTCACTTGGTAGTGGGAAAGCAGTTAAAAGGTGTTTCTATCCCCACCTAAGCCTTGTGCAGATGCCAGCACTGCCAGAAAGAGACACAAAGAGGTGAGGGCCCGGGGGTGCTCCAAGAGCTGGAGGAAAGGCTCTGGCTGAATTATGGGGTCCCATCTGGGGTCCCTGCTTGCACCAACCAGCCCTGTCCCCCCTGGACAAGCAGATTTCCACCCAAGGATGTGGCTGAGAACCTCCACCACTGGCTGTCTCAGAGCACGTCAGGGGAGAGACTCCTTGAGAACATCACATGTTAAAACAGATCCCACCACCATTTGCTCTACTTCTAGCACAGGGGGGAGAAAAGGGTTATCCATGGCTCATTCCTGCTGCCAGCCGGGCAATTTCACACCACGCTCTGTTGCCAAGGAGATGTCACACTCAGGGTGGAAGGACCAAGCACCCACCAGGCAGGCACAGCACCAGGGAGGCAAGGAGGGAACTAGTGCTTTCCATAATGAAAGGAAAAAGAGGAACATGGGGGGAAGCAGCAGCCCAGAGGGCACAGGGCTAAACAGCAGTTACTGGAGTGAGCAGGGGAGCCATGGTGGGTGCAGGACCTGGGGAGCCCCAGGGGTGTTTGGGCTCTCAGCACACCCCAATGTACCGACAGCCTTATGTCCTCACCAGGCCAACACCACTAAATGCTCAGGGCTAAGCTCCCCCAGAGGCCGGGCTGGAACAGCCCATCCCTGCCCAGGGTCGTGCACAGGGACAAGTGCGGAGCCACAGCAAGGAAGGTACCAAAGGATGCATTGAGAGCTCACCTTTTAGGCAAGAGAAAGTGTGGAGCTGTTGGAGAGAGGCCAGAGGAGGCCATGGAGATGCTGCAAGGGCTGGAGCAGCTCTGCTCTGGAGCCAGGCTGAGAGAGCTGGGCTGGGTCAGCCTGGAGAAGAGAAGGCTCCTGAAGGGGAGACCTGAGAGCAGCTCCAGTGCCTAAAGGGGCTGCAGGAAACCTGGAGAGGGGCTTGGGACAAGGGATGTAGGGACAGGCCAAGGGGAATGGCTTGAACCTGCCAGAGGGGAGACTGAGATGAGCTCTTAGGCAGAAGCTCTTCCCTGGGAGGGTGCTGAGGCGCTGGCCCAGGGTGCCCAGAGAAGCTGTGGCTGCCCCATCCCTGGCAGTGTTCAAGGCCAGGTTGGACACAGGGGCTTGGAGCAAGCTGCTCTAGTGGAAGGTGTCCCTGCCCGTGGCAGGGGTTGGAACTGGATGAGCTTTAAGGTCCCTTCCAACACAAACCAGTCTCCACGATTCTATGAATACAGCCAAGGCTGAATGAGAGAAAACATCCTCATTACTGCCTCGGATCCTTAACATTTAATGTAGCATCCCCGCTCTGCCCAAGTCAGGTCACTCCTGTTTACCTTCATCAAATGCCAAATACAGTTCGCCACACCCCAGATGGGAGATGTGTGTGGGATCACTGGCACTGCTGTGCCACCCCAGCTCCAGATGAATATTGCCTTTTAATGATAAGCTCTCCAGTACAAATAGTAGCTGGGGCGCTGCGGCTGCGGACGGGGCCCGAGCGCCTCTTACTCAGCAGCTGACTGATTTGATTCCCCTTCCCCGCAGCGTGCTGTCTGCCAGGAAATTTTCATTTGGTCTCTCTTACTTGAGACCCAATTGTAAATGTCAGCGCTAAACGCTCAGATTTAAGTGCTAGGTTGTCTTGTTTGATTACGGCACTAAAAGGTCAGAGCCGGCTAATGGAAAGTACAAGCAGTATTGGGAGGGAAACAGTGTTCTGCCATGGGTGAGCAAACACCTGGGGACAACCTAATCACTCTTCCTGCAGCATCTCTCTCTTCTCTGGCTCCTTCGTTCGGGGCTGTTTTCTAGGTCAGAAGACCTGGAAAAGCCATTTCTGGGGGCAATTTCTGCTGGGGATGCTGACAGCACTGGGGTTCCCCAGGGAGGAAACAGAGAGCTCACCCCAGGCTGGATCATGCCCAAAGGGCAACGGATGGCGTAAGAGCCAGGCTGCTGCCAACCCCACTGCCATCAGCCTCTTCTCTCTATGAACAGCTCAGGCTGGCATCATGTTTTAGTGCCAATGTCTCTGTGCCATCTCCATCCCCAGTTTTCCCCCTTCTGGCAGCTAGCATCCCAAGAACTCCGTAGAAAACAAAGCATAACCTTTTTCCTCTTCCTTTCCCAGTTGCCACCCATTTCCCATCACTTCCAGCACCTTTAAAATCCCCTTTCCCTGAGCTGTTTGAGTCACCATGGCCAAATAAAGCTACAGTTGCCTCCAAGTGATTCAGCTGAGGAAATCAGGTTTTTATCTGAGCCCATCACCATCATTCCAGTTCTTTAAGCTGAGTTCATTATATTTGCTTTAAAGACACTTCCAATAATATCAGTCCTTCTACTATGAAAATGCTGATAAAACCCTGATGAGCTGTTATTCCTCCCCAGGAAACAGTGTGATGTGGTCCTAACCAGGAGCAAGCATCACTCGATACAGATGCTGTCCTGCACCAGGAACCAGTCCCTGCTGCTAACCCCAAAACCTTTCCTGGGCAGAGAGATTCAGTGCTGATTCCGGATGTCTGAATAGTTCTGGACATTTACACCCATGAAAATTGGGAATTTTAGGAAAACTAAAAGTTTTAGGAAAAAATTTGCATGTTTTTTCCCCAAGACTTTGGGGTCTTTGCCCTCCATCCCTCACACCACTGATGCTGGGATGCTTGTACCACCTCTCCAGACATCTTCCCAGGAGTCAAAGATGCTGCTGGGCTTAGGGAGATATCTCCAGGTGCCACGGGCTCCTCTCCGGGAGTCAGTTCTATCCTCTCTTTCTGATGGTTTATGTTACAAGGTCCCACATCACCCACAGAAATATTCTTCACAGGCCCCTTTACAAGAGCATCTTTGCAGAATGGGTCCCATGAAGCAGAGGATGCTGCCAAAGGGTGATGAAGCTGAGAAACCACCACAAAATATATGAAGGGGGTGGAAATCCTCACCCCACCACCAGCAGCAAATACAAAGAAAGCAAAGGAAAGGAATATCCAACTCTAAACTGAGCTGTCTCCTCCCTAGGCCAGGCATGGAGTGGGATGCTCTGCCTGAGCTGTGCTGGTAAAGTCACAGCAGTTTGTGGCCTGTAAGATTAATAGGAAATCTGCTCTGGATTGGGAGTGATTCCCTCTTTTATTGGAACAAACCCCAAAGAGTAATGGCTGTAGGGCAGGAAGAGGAAGGTAAATTGCAGTAATAATGTGTTTCCTTGTGCAGACATGCTTTTGATCATAGAAAAAAATACACCATCTGTTTCTAAATTACTTGTATTGATTTAACACTTAGCAAGGGGGGGGGGGGGGGGTCTTTTGCAAATCCATTTGCAAGGGCTCCTGGAAATCTGACAGTTCTGTGCAATAAAAAGTACAGGCTTGTTCATCATCAAAGATCTCTGCTGCCAGCCACGGGGCTCTGCATGGGGAGGAACAGGCTGCACCTGCATGGGCACCTCATCCCCCCGTCTGCAGCACCCTGTCCCACTGAGAGTGGAGAAGTTGAGTGCACGCCACACAAGAACTATTTCCTTATGCCAAATAAGCTGTTGTGCTTTCTCCCTGCTCAAACCACACACACCTCATTGCCCTTGTCACTTTTTTATTGCTTTCACAGAATCACTGACTCCCAGACTGGTGTGGAAGGGACCTTAAAGCTCCTCCAGTTCCAACCCCTGCCACGGGCAGGGACACCTTCCACTAGAGCAGCTTGCTCCAAGCCCCTGTGTCCAACCTGCCCTTGAACACTGCCAGGGATGGGGCAGCCACAGCTTCTCTGGGCACCCTGTGCCAGCACCTCAGCACCCTCACAGGGAAGAGCTTCTGCCTAAGAGCTCATCTCAGTCTCCCCTCTGGCAGGTTCAAGCCATTCCCCTTGGCCCATCACTACATGTCCATGTAGTATCCTGGGCATCCCTTGCAGTTTATCCACAGCAGCTGCTGCCACATCACAGCTCCTCACTTTTTGGGTGAGAAAAGGCTTTTTGCTGCCAAGCCCCACATTAACAGGGATGCACCTGGGATAACGGGGGTCATGGTCAATCTGGGATGCACTCAGTAACTACCGGTAGTGCCTGCAGACACCATAACCACAGGAGGGCTGCATTCACAGCCTGACCTTTCTAGCAAGGGCTGCTTGTGAAGGGAACAACATTCCAAGGCTCTGCTGCCACCAGCCAGGCGGCTGCTTCCATTGGGAAAACAGAAAAACACAACTTCTGTGAGTCTGGAAACAATGCCCCCCCCCTCTGCTGAGCATCCCTAAGCACAGGGTATCCAAACCCACCTTGGTATCACCACAGCAGTGCAGGCACCAGCATGTCTCCCTCTGCCACAGGGCTGGGCACTTTAAAAGACATTTATCCTCACCTGAGGCCCCCCCCAGGGTCCTCAGCACCCCCAGGCCAACACCACCAGCCCACAACAGGGAAAGCCCTGGCAGAAAACACCCTGAGGCACAGCCGAGCTGTCACCCACAAACACGTTTTGTACTTCTCCAAGCGAAGACCTTGGCTCCCGCAGGCTGGGATCCGCAATGTTTATTTGACCCCCCCACAAAAGGCATTTTTATGAGGAATCTTTTGGTTCATAAAAGAAGTTATTTCCCAGCAGCCCCCCTAAACTGAGAAATAAAGTGCCCCAGGAGTTAGCACAGTAAAATGAACCATCCAACTCCAACGAAGCAAAGTGGTTCCTATCATTTGGTACAATACGGTATAATTTGGCAAACAGAGCTGATCTGCAGCTCCCATCTCTCAAGCACTATGGAGCTGGCTTTGGTCTCCGGGCCTCGGGCTGTCTGTCCAGGGACGGACACACGTCCTTGTGCTGCAGGACCTGGGGACTCTCCAGAGGGTCCGAACCAGGCGGGTGAGAGCTGCTGCATCAGCATTTATAACTGCTTGATATAAATATAAACCATGGATACAAACAGCTTCTTTGTACAGAAAATATCATCTCACAAGGCACTGGGGTGACGACCGCAACCGTTCACAGCGGCTCCATTCAGGCTTCTCCAGCCACCACCGAGCATGGGTGTGGAGGAAGGCGGGGATGCAGGGACTGGAGAGATGCCAGAGCTGCCATCCAAGAGGGATTTCACCCCTCTGCTGAACCCAAATGCCCCGGCAGTGGTGTTTCCCAGCTGGATGGTGCTGTTCCTTGGCAGGGGTGGTGTGACCCCATCGGGTCCAGTCTCCATGGGATGGCTTGGGGCTTGGTTTGGCCGGGAGGAAGGTGCATAGATCAGCCAGGGCGGGGGCAGCTCTGCCCAGTGCCCCCTCTTCATGCCAGCAGCCCCAGCCGGGTCACCTTGGCCGAGAGGAAGGAGTGGATGATGAACACGATGGTTTTGGGGCAGGAGTGAAGGTCCAATTGCTGCAAGAAAGGAGCAGAGGGATGTTTGCAATGGGGAGGGATGTTCTGGAATAGGCAGCTTTCTGCTTGTGGCAGAGAGTACAGGGACCACCCGGCACTCTATAGATGTCACCACAGCCTGGGAAGGGGCTGCATCTGGCCAGGGGTGGGTGCACAGGCCATGCGGGGTGGATGCTGTATGCAGGGTGGGTGCTCTGCTCCCCATGTGCCCCCAGGTACAGCGGGAGCATGGGTTAGAGGGGTGGAAAGGGTAAAACTCACAATCTCTCCCTCTGGACCACCAAAGTCCAGGTAGAGCATCTTGGTGCCATCATCAGAGGACATCTGCAGCTTCTCAAAGGGCTGCTGCAGCAGGATGGTCTTGCTGAGCCCAGGCTCGGTGCTGGAGATGGTGAAGCCCTTGTCGATGTGGATGGACAGGGTGCAGTCCTGCCCCTTCCACGTGCAGGCTGTGGATGTGGACAGGCACAGGGGTGAGAAGTGGCCGTGGGCCCCACCGCCCGGTCCCCCCGGCCCCCCGCTGACCTGCCGACACCTCCTGCACCAGCTCGGCCGCCCCGTGGGTGCCGTCCACCAGCAGGCGCGTCCACAGCGCCAGGTCGCGGGGGCTCTCCAGGCTGAAGAGATGGGTCTGCACGCCCAGCCGGGTGCCGCTGCGCAGCGCGAACGACAGCTCCGCCTCGTACAGCGCCGAGCCCTTGGCCGGCCCCGAGTGCACCAGCCTGCGGCACCGCAGCGCTCAGCACCGCGGCCCGCTCCGCACCGCACCGCACCGCTCCCAGCGCGGCTCCGCACAGCGCAGCTCCGCCGTGGTGCGTGCGCGGCGCGGCCGGCAGGGGCCGCTGCAGCCCCGCGAATGCTCCCCCCGCGCAGCCCGAACCCTCCCGAGCGGCCGCCCCGCGCCCGGATCCCGCACGCTGACACCGCCCCGGGCTCTGCCAAACCCTGGGTGCTGCCGGCAGCCCTGGGCACTGTCACAGACCCACAGGATGAAGGGACCTTAAAGCTCATCCAGCTCCAACCCCTGCCACGGGCAGGGACCCCTTCCACTAGAGCAGCTTGCTCCAAGCCCCTGTGTCCAACCTGCCCTTGAACACTGCCAGGGATGGGGCAGCCACAGCTTCTCTGGGCACCCTGTGCCAGCGCCTCAGCACCCTCACAGGGAAGAGCTTCTGCCTCAGAGCTCATCTCAGTATCCGCGGGTCCTGCTATCACTCCTGAACACCGCCACCATCCTCAGGGCCCTCTCCCCACCTCTGGACCACCTCCTCAGGACTCTGCCATCATCCCAGGGCCCTGCCACCACCCCTGGCTGGACACTGTCACTATCCCCAGCATCCTGCCACCACCCCAGACACCACCACCACCCCCAGGCCACAGTCACCATCCCTGGACATCACCACCACCACCACAGGGCTTTGCCATCATCCCAGAGCCCTGCCACCATCCCTGGACTCTGCCATCACCTCAAAAGCCCCTGCTGCCAGCCCAGGAATGCTGCCAGCATCCCCAGCGCTCTGCCCTGACCCACAGCCCCTGCTACCATCCCAGACACCATCAGGGCCCTGTTTCCCATGCAAGAGAGGAGGGTGCTGGGCCATGGTCCCTACCTGGTGGCGATAAGGGGGTAGCTGTGCACAGGCTTGCCCAGGGCATCCCGGCTCTGCGGCAGGCTGCTGTACAGCAGCAGCTCCTTCTCAGTGAGCACAGCCAAGAGGTTCCTGGTGCCGGCGCTGGGGAGCTGCAATGGGACTGGGTCAGGGGCACCGGCAGCGCGGTGGCAGGGGGTGTCGGGGGGCAGGGGGTACCTGCTCAGTCAGCCAGCCCACATGCTTCACGTCCCGGCCAGCCACAGCGCCAGCACCGGCCAGCTGAGCCCGCAGCTCCTCCTTCACCCGCGGCACCAGCGCGCCCGCGCTGGCCTGGATGGTGCTGAGCCACGACTGCGCCATTGCCTCATCCTTCGCCCGCAGGAACAGGGCGACGCGCCCGTCCGCTGAGCACACCTCCAGGTACCTGCAGGGACACGGCCCCGTGAGTCCCCACAGGCCCTCGGCACCACGGGGCACTGTGGTGGCATCACCCCATCCCCGCACCCTGCCCTGACCTGTGCTCCGGGTCAGTGGGGAGGCACTTGCGGGACACGTAGCACATCTTGAGGGGCACGGTCCTGGCCTCCCGGAGCTCCTTGGGGGGCAGGAGAGGAGAGGAGCGCTTCTGCAGGGTGGCAGGTGAGGGGTCCCAGCTCACTGTTGCCCCCGAGGAGGAGTTCTTGAAGTAGGGTGAGATCTCCTTCATGTACTTCACTGGAAGAGAGGCAGCACCAGTTAAAGGCATGGCACAGGCTGGGGCAGCCTCGTCCTGCCCTGCTGAAACCCCTTGCACCCTCTCTGCACCAGAGCTGGTGTCACCTCCATCACCTCCTCAGAGCTGCCACCCATGGGCGCTGTGTGCCCTCTGCCGGGTGCAGAGAGGGGATAGCACCGATGGGCAAGGTGCTACCAGAGGGTGACACGACTCCTATGATCCTCTGCCCCGCCGTCCCAGCCCAGGACCCCTCAAGAGGGATAAAAATGGCCTTTTCCCCCTTTTTCCTTTCCTTTAGCCCAGATCAGGTCACAGATCCAAGTGTGATCAGGTCCCTGGGGCCGCACATGGAGGCAGGGGGTGGGGAATGGGCAGGACTCCCAGGGCAAAATTACAGCCTGCAAACTGTGCTGGTACAGCCAGTCCCACCGCCAGCTGGGAGCAGCAGCTCTCAAATACCATGGCTCGGTCCCAGGAAAAGCCTCCAGTTGGGAACTGTGTGCTCGCAGCTCGCACCACCCTGTCCTGGGTTACAAACCAGGGACAAGGACTCGGCTGTCAGTCCCCAGTGAGTCCAGCTGCAGAGCCAGAGCTCTTAGAGCCACATGGGGACAGCAGCCAGGTCCCAAGGGTGAGGGGAAGAGGGAGATCAAGGTCCCCAGGAACTGATGGGGCCCCACAGCTGTATCCTGAAAATGAGGTCAGCAGCAGCAGCCAAAAGCCTTGGGCTGAGCAGGGGGAGATGCCAGTCACGGTGCTGCCCAGTGGGACCAGCCAGTGGCTCCAGGGAAGGGCTTTCCCCTGGGTGGCCCCTGGGGAAAACACCATGGGAGGGACATTCCTGCTGCCATGTCATAGGGTCATGGAATCCCAGCCTGGTTCGGGTTGGAAGGGACCTTAAAGCTCCTCCAGCTCCAACCCCTGCCACGGGCAGGGACACCTTCCACTAGAGCAGCTTGCTCCAAGCCCCTGTGTCCAACCTGCCCTTGAACACTGCCAGGGATGGGGCAGCCACAGCTTCTCTGGGCACCCTGTGCCAGCGCCTCAGCACCCTCACAGGGATGAACTGCTTCCTAACATCCACAGCCATCACTGCTGGTTTCACTCAGGTCCAAGTGAGTTTCAGTGAGGGTGGCAGGAGGGGGGGTACAAGCTTGGCTCTGCAGCTGACTCCTGTAGGCAGCTGCTTGGTGGAGCAGCTCCATCACTCAGCAAAGCCACAGCAGCCTGATTGTGTGCCAGAAAAAACCCTCTTCCCACCCGGAGACAATCTGCACCCACAGCCTACCCCCATCCTTCACCTACCACCACCACCCAGCTCCCACTTCATTCCAAACCCAGCCAGCTCCCCAAAACCTCTCAACACTGAAACCCCATTAGGAGCTGCAGTGGGACGCAGTGCCCCGCTCTGCCTGGCCCCAGCAGGACACAGCTACACATGGCTGCGATGCTGTTGTGACACAAGGGGCTGGTCACCCCATGGTGGCCCCAGCCAAGGAGGCAGCGTGGGGCCACCAGCTCCATACCCTGTGCCTCCCGTTATAAATAGCTGCCGCGCTCCCGCAGGCATCTGAGCCGCCTTGGATTCTACCCTGAGCCATTAATCTCGGCAGCATGGACCTGCCATTATCCCAGTGCTTGGGAACTAATTGGAGTTCAGCAAGGCAGCACTCAGCCCCGGAAACCCGAGCGGCATCCCTGGGCCAGCCCGCAGCTCCTGGGGCACGCGGAGGACGGCACCGGCATTAGCTGTGCAGTCAGGGTCACGTCCCAGCTGAGCCATGGGGATAGAGCAGTGCCCAGCCTCAGGATGAAGCATGGAGAAAGAGGCAACAGGGGGCTGTGCACCAGGCCTCCATCCCGTGGGAGCTGCTGCCCCCTCCAGTGACCCCAGCACGGGCTTTATAGCAGGTTGACTCACTTCTGCCTGTCCCTTCACTGCAGCATCACCTGGTATTGAACGGATACAGTTAAGTACCTCCAACTCATTAAAGCAAACACACCATATTGTGCATCACCTCTGCTACTGGCAACTGTCAGCAGACATTCACTTTGGTGTCCCATGAAGAGCTGGAGAACACCTCAGCACTTTCCCTCCTGAAGCCCTTCTGAGCCCCAAGAGCAGCAGTGACACAGAACCACACATACCCCAGGTGCCACCTCCCTCC
This sequence comes from Pezoporus occidentalis, assembly GCF_034315485.1. NCBI lineage: Eukaryota > Metazoa > Chordata > Aves > Psittaciformes > Psittacidae > Pezoporus > Pezoporus occidentalis. The sequence goes on from NW_026916192.1 coordinate 504,665, forward strand.
TCCACTGAAAACCCCCTTCTGCTCTGCACTGTGTGTTATTTACCCCAGGGTCACCTACACTCTGTGGGTGTTTCACATCTCACACCATGCACATCACCCTCCACAACTGCTTGGGCTTCCCATGGTCAGGACAATCAGCCCACGAGGGTCATGCTCCCCCAGCAGCCCTTTGCTCTGCTGAATTCCAAGTTTCCAAGCTTTAGTTGGCTGAGTGAGTCCTGGAGAGCTGCAACAGCCCCAGGAGCTGCCTTGTGGCCAACAAGCTCAGGGCCACCATGGAAGTGAGATGTCCACAGCTCCTTCTCCCCATTGCTCCCAGTTCTCTCCCAGTGCCAATATGGCACAAAGGCTCACCCTGAAAACCACCCCTGGCACTGAAGCCCTTCCCAAGGTGGCTGGAAGGATGCTTATCAGCCTTTCCCTTGCTGTGGAGGGTCGCTGGATACCAAGCAATACAAAAACCTCACCCAAAAAAATAACGTAAGGGAGAGCAGCTCTTCCCCAAATAACACTGTAATATAAATACAGTCCAACTCCTCCTGCAAATACCAAGAGAGCAGTTTGGCAGATCCAAAAGAACCTCTTGGCAGCACACACGGAGAGGTATGTGCGTGTCCTCATGCCCGGCCAGCAAGGACACCCTGGAGGCAGAGCCAAGCTGAGCCCAGGGTGAGAGCCAGCACGTTGAGCTGCTGCTGCTGCTCACATCCAAATGTGTCACCTCCCAGCTCGGCCACTTCGGAGGCGCTCACTGCCCTGTGAGGAGCTGCTCCCTGGTTTATTGGCTGCTGCAATGCTGCTTGCAAACTACCCTAAAAACTCCTAAACCAGGGAACAGACACAGCCCAGAGGAGCGAGGCAGCAAACAGACCCTGGCTGTGACCACCTACTTTGGTACTTTCAGCAGCCACAAGGGAAGTCAGAGTCACATCTGGCAGCACTCAGGGACCAGAAAGTGATGTTAAGGTGCTTCTCCCCAAGCTCTGGAGCGAGCCCAAGCAGGAGAAGGGAGCAGAAAACCTGCCTTTAACTCCCTTTGGGCACCTTAAGGCCACCGTCTTCCATCAGCCCTGCCACCCTACCCCGGGGCAGGCTGAGCCATTGGGGTGCAGGTATAAGGCAGGGAACACCCCATCCCAAGGCAGGCCCACCACCTCCACAGGGCAGTGCCAGCCTGACGATGACCACCCTGCAGCGTCAGCCCTGCAGGGGCAATGGAGCATCCTCCCCAGAACAGGGAGGAGATGGAGATGCACTACATTTATACCCGATGTCCATGATCAGTTGAACCCTGCTCCGGCTGGTGCCTGCAGCATCCCTGAGCAACACCACACTGCTGGAGCCCAACAGCATCAGCTACACACTCATCACAAAGCCTCTGGAGCACCATGGTGGAGCTGGCCCAGCCCCACTCTCCTCCCAAAGGTACCTGCTGGGAGTTCTACTGAATTCAGAAGCCCAGCAGGTCATAGCTGAACTACAGCAAAGGCCCTGCCTGCCTGGCAGCATGCAGCTCTGCAGGGGGATGGAGGAGGGGATGGTCCAGGGAGAGAAGCTGCTCTCTACAGAAAGAGCAGCTCATCTCCACCTCGCTCTAGCAGAAAGGGAACCCACACCAAAGCAAAGGATGACAAAAGAATAACAGAGAGAGGGTTGTCCAGGAACAGCTATGGGAGGAATTCTGCAGACTGGCAGGGAAAGAGGCTCTTGTGTTTCTCCTTGGTCAAAAAAACCCAAAACAAAACAAAACCCACCCCACCGCCAACCCTATCTGCTCCCAGCAGCTGTGCAGAGCAGCACATTCCTCCAGCTGAACTGTGGTCCTGCGGCTCCCAAGAGAGGAGGAACCCACAGCAGAAAGGGCTGGGCGAAGCTAAAACTGAGAATCTGGAGCTGAGACAATGTGGGGAAGGGAAGCAAGAGCCACAGCGGCTGCTGGCAGCACACACAGCATTGCTCCTTGTGCAGGCAGAGACCAGAGCACTGCCCCCACATGAAACCTCCCTCTGCAGCCCTGCAACTGCACAGGGAAGGGTTTCTGGTGCCAAGACCCTCGTGGTTAGCCACGGTGATGCAGGGGCTGGGAACAGGAAGGGTCCTGTCCTGAAGGACAGATCCTGGGTGCTCCTGTGCTCACCTGAGCTGATCCAGGGTGGGCAGACATGGACAGGGGTAATGCAAAGTGCAATGGGAGAAGAATGGGGTGCTCCCCTCAGGGCTCCTGCGCTCCCAACCCACCAGCCCTCACCCACTCCCCAAGTGGAGTTTGGGGGGCTCTGCAGTGTGAATCCTGGTACCGGGGACTGGCCACCCAGTACCATGAAGGAGCCTGTTCCCAGGAGAGCAGCTCCAGTCTCCCCTGGAATGGGGAAGGCTGCATCCCTGGGATGCTCACAGCCTCAACTGCCAGGTCTAAGGGGGTCTGCAGCTGGGGTTCAGGCAGCTCCTGTGGGTGTTCTCCTGTGCTGGCTCTGCCTGTGCCTGGCACCTTGCTCCTCTTGCTGAAACCCCCGCAGCAAACCCAAAGGTGCTCAGCAAGGAGCAGGCTGCCAGTGTCCGCCCTCCACGCTGGCACAGGCCTGCAGAGTTGCACCAGCCCAGGATGTGGGTTTAAATAAGAATCACAGGGAAAGCAGAAAAAGCTTTACATTGCCCCATGAACAGCAGAGCTCAGGGTGGTGCTATACAGCAGAAAAGTCACAAACCCCATGAACACATCTCCCATCACTGCCTGCCCATGGTCCTGCAGCAGAGAGAAGGAGGGAGCCACTGGGCATCAAGTGGTGGCACACACATACATGTCCTCCCTATCTGGAGGGAGATGGAGACCCCAGCAGTGACCTCGAGCTCAGGATGAGCAGATAAACCAGTCTGTACATGCTGCTTCCATTCAAAACGGTATGTAAATGAATTTGCAGATGATGCAGAATATTCATGCAATGATGCAGATGATGCAATGAATATGCAGAACATCCCAATGTTCTCAGTACATCCCCAGGGAAATCAGGGATCAGCCCCTGGCAGCAGGAGGACCTCGTGCCCCCTCGCACCCTCATCTCCTACCTTCCAAGACCACCTCCTTGCCCGTCTTCTTCAAGGCCTGCACCGCCTCGTCGTGCGTCGCCTCGGAAAGGTCGGTGCCGTTGACGGCGAGGATGGCGTCCCCCACGTAGAGCGCCTCGGTCTGATCTGCTGCCAGCCCCTTAAAGATCTTGGAGATCAAGATGGGCATTTTATTCTCTCGGCCACCTTGGAACAGAAGAGAAACAAAGGGGTTGTGGCTGCCGGAGCACACGGAGGAGTGGGGATGCTTGGGGACCAGCCTGCTGCCCATGGCACACCCGCAACAGCCACGAGGCTTTGGAGCCACAAAGATGATGGCTCCAAAAGCAACCTGAACAGTCACAGGTTTCCTCACATAGCAAACACTCAACTTGGCCATCTCCCCATCGATTCTGGCAGGAAAGCATGCCTTTATTGGTATTGTGTGTGACTATCCCTGTCCTAAGGACTTTGTGCTCTAAACAGGTAAGAGCTGAATCTTTTTGGAGAGGTGAAAGAGCCAGGGAGAAGTGAACCAATATGGCTGTTTGCTCCCCTCCACACAGTAGCCCTATTTACCTGCTGCTCCAATTCTCCAGACTAAAAGGATGTCATTCAAACCTCCTGGCAGCTCAAGAAGATCAATTTGCACGTTACCTTTTGAACCCACAGGGAGATTCGAGTGGCACTGCTGCCTCCGTGCCAGGGAGGAGCAGGGCTGCAGCAGCTATCACCAGACATGCCCTAACCCCCAGGTCAGCATGTCCCGAGGAGCCTCCAAGAGATGATCTCTCATTAGCCCAGGATGGGGGGACTTTGTGCCCAGACAGCCAAGTAGCCACCAGCATCCTGGCCTGTACCAGCACCGGTGAGGCAGCAGGGCCAGGGCAGTGGTTCTGCCCCTGCACTGGGCACTGGTGATGCCGCACCTCAAATCCTGTGTTCAGTTCTGGGCCCCTCACTACAGGAGAGACATTGAGGTGCTGGAGCAGGGCCAGAGAAGGGCAATGGAGCTGGTGCAGGGCCTGGAGCACAAGTGTGATGGGGAAGGGCTGAGGGACCTGGGGGGTTCAGTCTGGAGAAGAGAAGGCTCAGGGGGGACCTGATTGCTCCCTACAACTGCCTGACAGGAGGGGCTGGGTTCTGCTCCCAAGGAACAAGGGATGGGACAAGAGGAAACGGCCTTAAGCTGCAGGTTTAGATGGAGATGAGGAGTAATTCCTTCCCCAAAGGGTGCTCAGGCATTGGAACAGGCTGCCCAGGGCAGGGCTGCAGTCACCGTCCCTGCAAGTGTTCACACACCGTGGAGATGAGGCCCTCAGTGCCATGGGTTAGCGGTGGCCTTGGCAGTGCTGGGGAATGGTTGGACTGGATGAGCTTAAAGATCTTTTCTAACCTGGTTCACTCTGTGACTACCCCAGAGGCAGAGGGTGAGCCCTGGCTGCTGTCACGGCCCCAGGGCTGTCCCAGCCGGTGCCACAGGCATTTCCTCACTCTGATGCCTGCCAGACCCCGCAGGGCTCCAGTTATCAGCTGTCAGAGGCCCCGCGGGGGCTGCTGGAGCTGCTGAGCCCGTCCCTGCAGCTCCTCACCCTGCCAGGGCCCCGCACCCCAGCTCCCGCATGGCTCCCACTGCCCAGCAGCCAGGGCACGGCCAGCCCGGGTGCCCATCCCCTCGCCACATCCCATGGCAGGGCACTGACCCCGCATCCTGGTTCACGGTGAAGCATTCCAGCGCGGACCGTGGCTGGCAGAGCTCCACCGGGGACTTGCAGGAGGGTGAGGAGGAGCGATGCGCTCCGGGGCAGCCCGGAACAGCCTCAGCTCCCTGTTGGGATGGTGACTACTTGGTTTCCACGTACGTCACTGCAGAACTGAGGTGTAACTGAGCCCAGCGACATTCCCCATTTCCTGGGAGAGCCGCAGAGCTGGCAGTAACTTGGCAGCCAAGGGGGTATTGTGAAGGGGGCTTTGTGCTTCCCAAAAAACACTGGCAGGCTCAGGCATCCCGCAGACACAGCCAGCGGCACCGTTTCAATCCGGACATCCCCATCGCAAAGCCTCCTGCTTCCAGAGGGAGCCAGAGGCCGTGGCTGCGTCTCCTCCGAGCTGGGAGAAGCCACGTCAGGAAGTGAGAGCTGACCAGGGGATACGGAGCTCGCTGCCTGCACACACACAGGGTTTAAACCCTCTCTCCCATAGCTCCTGACAGCCCTTTCCCTGCCCGCTTGCTGCTGGTTCATCCCCCTTTCCCAGAGCCTCCAACACGCTGAAGCCGGGTGAAAAGCCGAGGCAGGCACCAACGCCATCCCTGCCCCAAAAAGTTTCCAGCCTGAAGTTCGGGCGAGTCCCAGAGGAGGGGGTCAGCTCGGGAGGGAAACAGGGATTCCAGCACGGAGGCTTCCCGCTGCTCGGCTCTCCAGGAGCAGATCTCCAAGCCTGAGCTGGTTTAAAACCCCAGCTCCCCACGCCTGGTGATCTCCAAGGGCTTTGCAACCGCCTCCTTCCTTGTGCCGATGGTTTAAAGGGGCATTTCCCGGCATGGAGACACGGAGGGGACAAGGACACGCAGGCAGAGCCCTCCCTTGGGCTGCAAACGGGCAGCTCTTGTGTAACCGGGTGCCCTGTGTGTCCCACCCGCCCCGGGAGACAGCACCCTACCCTTGTGTGCAAGGGGGCAGTGGGACCCGGGCTGCAGCTGGGGCACAGTGGCCAGGGGCTGGCCGGTCACTGCTACACCCCAAAGTGCTGCTCTCTCCATGGGCTGTGGATGTTTCGGGTCCCATCACTGCCACGTGTCCCCCCCTCGTCCTGCACAAGGGCTCGGGCAGTGCCAGGGGATGTGAAGACCCCGACCCCAGCCCTCCCCCCCACCCCGGGTTTCCTTTCAAGCCCGGCAGCAGGAAAGGCGGCAGCAACAGGTCCCGGTGCCCTGTGCTCCCCGCACCCCCCGCCCCGTCCGGGACCCCCTCCCCGGGCCCCGTCGCTCACCTTTGATGCTGATGCCGAGCCCCCCCACGTCCTGCTTGACGACGCGCACCGTGCGCCTGATGTTGGCGAGCGCCTCGGGCACGGCTGAGCCCGGGTCGCCTCCGTTCAGCTGCGCCGCCGGGGCCTCGCCGGGGCCGGCAGCGGGGCCGGGGCCATCGGCCGGGCTCACCCCGAGCGCGTCCTCGGCCAGCGAGAGCAGGACGCGGAGCCATTGCCCGCCGGCGCCGCGCAGCTCCAGCAGCCCCGTGCGCGGGGCGCGCCTGCCCGCCGCCATCTTCCGCGCTGCCGCCCCGCTGCGCGCCCGCGCACCGCCCCGCGCAACGCCCCGCGCACCGCCCAGCCCGCACCGGGACGGGCAAGGGGCGTCCCGGGACAGGGCGGGACACGGGAGCTTGGAGCTCCCTGCTCCGGGGCGGGATGGGGTGCGGGGGGAAGAGGGTCCCGGGTGCTACTCACTCCCTTCTGGGACAGGGCACTGTGAGGGACACGGGTCCTCGGTCCCCCCTGCTCCGGCCCGGAACGGGGTATGAGGAGAGACCAGGGACCTCAGTGCTCCCTGTCCCAGATCAGCATGGAGTACGGGATGAGCTGGTGCTCCCCAATGCTCCCCACTCCGGGCCGGGATGGGGCACCAGGAGGGACACGAGACCCCGGTGCTCCGTTGCTCATCCTGGGTCTGGCCCAGGGACAGTCTTCCAGTGCCTAAAGGGGCTCCAGCAAACCTGGAGAGGGGCTTTGGACAAGGGCCTGCAGGGACAGGCCAAGGGGAATGGCTTTAACCTGCCAGAGGGGAGACTGAGATGAGCTCTTAGGCAGAAGCTCTTCCCTGTGAGGGTGCTGAGGCGCTGGCACAGGGTGCCCAGAGAAGCTGTGGCTGCCCCATCCCTGGCAGTGTTCAAGGGCAGGTTGGACACAGGGGCTTGGAGCAAGCTGCTCTAGTGGAAGGTGTCCCTGCCTGTGGCAGGGGTTGGAACTGGATGAGCTTTAAGTTCCCTTCCAACACAAACCAGGCTGGGATTCGATGATTCTATGCTTCCCACAACACCCTTAACTCCTTCCCAGGGGCCAGCAGTGGCACAGGGACAGGCGGTGGCCCCATGCTCAGGGCAGGGCTGTGCAGGGGCTGCCTGCACTCAGCCCTGGCCAAGGAGCTCCCTGGGGGCCAGTTTCTTTGCAGCGACCTCAGGGCAGGCACCTCCCAGCAGCCCAGCGGGTGTTGAACAGGGAGATGGTGTTTGGAGGCATTCAAGGGCTGTTCCCTTTGCTCCCTTGCTTGTCCTCACAATCATGAACAGTTATTTTGCCTTCTTTCCAGCCCTGCATGCCAAGAGGCCGCACTTAGGAGCAGAAAATGCTACTAAGGTGTAGTAGCAAATATCTCTCTCACATCCCTTGAGCCCTTTGCACTCCTAGCGCTCCAGGGGGCTCAGAGAGGGGCCTACTGAGATCTCTGCAGAACGCCAGGATTTGTAAGCATTGAGGAACATCCACATCAGGCTGTGGATGGGATGGATTGAGGGCCAGGGGCTGCAGCCAGCACTGCTCAGCACAGCCCTTCCCTGGCCGGGGCCACAGCCAGCGCTGAGCATTGGCCATGCACAGAGGGAAGAATGCTCCCGGGGCTCCCTCCCACACAGCAGCAGCTGTGGAATGTCTTGAGGTTGCACAGAAGAAGCCCTGAAGGTTGTTTCTCTACAAAACAGGCAGTTCACACATTCCCCACTTTCCTTCTGCTGCAAAGTCCGGGGTTTGGCTTAAGCAAGTCCTTGCCTTTGGGGTATGGTGCTGCTCGCTGGAGGAAGCACTTCTACACCAGCCCATCAGCCAGCCCAAGGTGTGATCCCATCCCTGCACACCCCACAGGCTGCTTGTGCCACTCGGTTTGGGTACAGCAGAGGGGCATTTTGTCCTTTGGTCCTTCAGTGGAGACGGGGCTCATTTTCCCTGTGCCACCCCGCTGGAGCTCTCACTTTCCCAGCCGGGCAGCTTCCATCAGCAGTTTGTCCCTGTTTTTTTTCCCTTCCCAATGCTGCTTTTGATGCTTCCAGCCTTTAAGGCCACGTTCCTGTCTGAAGCAGCAGTGGAAACTCTAAATCCTGCTTTTAGTGCAGCAGAACAGCACTGTCAGGTTGTTTTCTTCCATTTCCCAGCTCTGTGCCCAGCAGCAGGCTGAGAAGCACACCCTGGATGCATGGAAACCATCCAGATGGTGTCCATGTCAGGCAGAGGGTGAAGCCCTGCCCTTCCCTATCTTGCTGCTGGGACGGAGACAACACCATGGTCCCCAGAGCCAGGGCACGATGTGAGGCCAATGTGGAGGCACAGTAGAAAGCTCATGCCATGGCCACCACTTCTGTACAGCTGCAGGACTGCCTGTTCTCCCCTTCAGCAACTAGTGTTCCTGTGGCAATTGCGTCAAGAGGGGAGGTTGAAATTAGACATTGACACATCTGGAGTCCAGAATGCCCTTAGGACCCTGGTCCTGAATTGGGCAGGGGGTACAACAGACTAGTGCAGTGCTGGGGCAAGAGCTGTGGCCTGGGAAGGTTGGGGTCCACAAGCAGAGGTGCCGCTACCTTTGGGACCTTCCTGCAGGCTTTTCTCTCCCAGCCTGGCTCCCAAGACTGCTCCTGCTCAGGCTCCTTCATCTCTCAGGATGTGTCCCAGGGCACATGGTGAACGCTGGGAACCCAGTGCATGGGGTGGTCCCGGCTGGATTTGACCCTCTGCAAGGTGCCATGAGGGTGATTCTCATGCCACGGACAGCCTGTGGGATGGCAGGGAGGAACCGAAGGCTGAGGCTGGCAGGCAGGAGCAAGTCGCAGCTTCCAGAGATGCCAGCAGCGTTCGTCAGGGCTCCTGCTGAGGGGGAGCAGCGGGGGAGGACTCGCCTGGAGAACTGATTCTATTCACAGGAATAGAATCTTCCCGCAGCAACGCACGTGCGTGGTGACAAAAGCCCAGCTGGGAATTCCGCCCCGCAGCGGGAGCCGTGGGAGGGGAAGGAGCACGGGGGCTGCGCTGTGGGGCTGGGGGTGCTGCAGGGCCCTGACCCCGCCTGCGCTTCAGCTGCAAACATCACCCCTTGTCTCCAGCCGAACAGGAGGACCCGGGGCCGGTGCTGCTGTCCAGCGGGATTGAGCCCCTCCTGATGTTTCCCCAGCCCACTGAACTGCGTCGTTAAGCAGCTATTATGAGCCTCGTTACTCCTCGTACCCAGGAGCTGTGTCGGAGCCCACCCGTCTATTTATAGAGATGGTTTCTTACTTGTCTTCGTTGCATTAATTCCTTCTGAAGCAAAATAAAAGACCTCAAGAGCTCACGCTCAGTCTATGGCACAACATTCCCAAGCCACAGGGATACAGGTAGCATCCGGTGGTGCTCAGGATGCTCCCTCAACAGCCCCTAGCTCTCAGCACCAGGGAAGTGCTGCTGTGCTCTGGGAATTCATGGTGGGGACACATGAAAACCCTGTGAGGGATGGAAGGGAAGTAAAACAGCTTTTGTTATATAGATAGGTATTGCTATAGATAGATTTTAATAGAGGTAGATTTTAATATAGATATTAATAGACTTAAGTGTGCAATATACGTATTTAACAGATGGATTCATCCTTTCTGATGCAGGAAATGAGGCAAAATGGCATTGTCTGACTTTAAAATCACTGGAACCTCAGAGTCCTTTAACTTGAGAGCACTTTCTGTTTGCTTTGGGACATAATTAGTGGCCTGCAAAGTTTCTTCTGTCTCAGTCCAGGCCCTTCTCTTACCACATCCCTGTAACATAACCACAATCAGCTGCTTTCTTATCACGTGAAAATACTGTTGCTGCCTTGTGGCAGATCTTTATGTTAGGGCAGGAACAAGAGACTGGATGGCAAAAAGCAGCACCCGGGAGCTAAAATAGCTTTGGGAAAGGCAAAAGCTGTAGCAGATTAAAGCCCAGTATTGGCTGCCTGCTGCTGCTTTTGGCTCTCAGATGCTCTAAAACCAAGTGGCATCAGCGGCAGGGATTTCATTCAGCCCCTGGGGTAATTTAATGGACATAAATTAATCATAGAAGTCAGCACAAGAACTGCACATTGTAAACTCTACCATCACGTTTGCATCTTTGAATGGACTGATTCGCTCCACTGGCCTTTTCCATAGGGAATGGGGCAAATGTTTTGGTTCATTTGTAGCTTGCAACTGAAAATGCTGATTCTTCCCTCCTGAGCACTAGGGAAGAGGCATCTCCTGGACTGCAGAGCTGGTGGGAGTCACTGCTGGAGATTTCCTGCAGCCCCTTTAGGCACTGGAGCTGCTCTCAGGTCTCCCCTTCAGGAGCCTTCTCTTCTCCAGGCTGACCCAGCCCAGCTCTCTCAGCCTGGCTCCAGAGCAGAGCTGCTCCAGCCCTCGCAGCATCTCCATGGCCTCCTCTGGACTCACTCCAGCAGCTCCACATCCCTCTTGTGGTGCTGCCCCAGAGCTGGATCAGGGCTGCAAGGGGGGGGTCTCCCCAGAGCACAGCAGAGGGGCAGGATCCCCTCCCTGAGCTGCTGCTCACGCTCTGGGGTGCAGCTCAGCACACGGGGGGGTTCTGGGCTCAAGCACACACTGAAGCCTGGTTATGGGGAGCTTCTCCTCACCCAACACCCCAAGTCCTTCTCAGGCTGCTCCATCCAGTCTCCCCCAGCCTGTGTTTGTGCTGGGGATTGCCCCAACCCAGGTGCAGAGCTTTACACTTGGCCTTGTTGAACCCCATGAGCTTTGCACTGGTTTGTACCTGTCCAGCCCGTCCGGGTCCCTCTGGATCCCATCCCTCCTGGTGACCTCCAAGTGCTTTATTTATCAATGTCAGACCATTCCCTGCTCCCCAGCTGCTCCAGGCTGGCTTTAGTTGCATCCCACATGTTTGCTAAGGGGTTTGCTAAAACCTTGGGTAGGCTGAGAGTTCAGGGGGCGTGGACAGATGGACAAACACACTTTAGCAAAGCCCTCCTCCTTGGGAAACGCAGTCCCATGCATGGAGAGGGCTTCTGGAAGCGGTTGTGCAGCCAGGGATCCCAACACATGCAAACACCGATGTGCTCCAGCCAAGCCTCAAACCCTCCTGGAACCACCATCACACTGGGATACTCTGGACTGTTTTAATTTAACAAATAGAGCTTGGATAAATGTCACTTCTTGCCAACGCTGTTGTTTCTCTCCGATGGCTCATCAACAGGACAACTCCGACGTTGTTGCCTGAAGGTCTGGAGCACAAGGAGACCTTGATGTCTGTCTAGTTGTTCAGGAGATGCTGCAGGAAGAGCCTCTTGTCCCAAGCACAGCACAGGGGCACAGGAGGGATGGGAAGAGCCTTGTATCCCAGGACGATTAGGAGTCATGAAGGACGTTTCTTTAGCATCAGGGTTTTGAGTTTAGAGCATCCTACGGCGGCTTCACCTTCCCTCCTAGGGCACTGCTGGCCTGGTCGGTGCTTGACGGACGATGGACCCCTCCTCGCAGGGACCGCTTCTCCTTCCCACTAGCGGGGCGCGGAGCAGCGCCGGGCCGGCTTCATGGCAGGAGGCAGCTGCAGTACCTCAAGCTGACGGCAGGTGCCAGCAAAGAGCCGCTCTGCAGCCCGTGCGCTGCCCTGGGCAGGGGGCGGCCGGAGCCCCCTCCCTGGGTGCGCGGACAGAGGCCAGCGCCCGCGGGGCCAGGGACACGGGTCCCCTGCGCTGTTGGTTGTCATCGGGTCACGGCCTGCTTTGGGTTGAAGGGACCTTAAAGCTCATCCAGCTCCAAGCCCTGCCACGGGCAGGGACACCTTCCACTAGAGCAGCTTGCTCCAAGCCCCTGTGTCCAACCTGCCCTTGAACACGGCCAGGGATGGGGCAGCCACAGCTTCTCTGGGCACCCTGTGCCAGCGCCTCAGCACCCTCATGGGAAAATGTTTCCTCCTTCTCTGTGCTGAGGGGGCACTGGGGAAGGTTTCTCACCTCTTAGTGCCCAGTTACTCTGGGGTCTGGGGCACCCCCAGCCCCTGTCTGTGAGGTGCTGTCCCGCAGGGTTCCCTTGCACACCCTGGCTTTGTGCTCAGCACCATGGGCCAAAACCCCACCCTCCCCTTCCCTACCACGTTCCTCTCGTAAGGACTTGTGAAGCAGCTCGTGCTCCCTCCCTGCTTGGCAGGGATCTGTGACACTCCTGCTCCACAACAAGAGCTATTTTTACCCCCTGGCTGCGTGCACACTCCCCCTGCTCAGCCTCCTGCCTGCCCTGTGCCCAGCACCATCCCTGGTTCCTGGCTGGGACCCCAGTGCAGCTGGGACCAGGCTCTGCTTGTGCCCCAAGCTCCCCACAGGGAGTGGATGCAGCAGGGGCTCCCTCCTTTCGTTTGTGGGCAGAGCTGGGCTGGGTCAGCCTGGAGAAGAGAAGGCTCCTGAAGGGGAGACCTGAGAGCAGCTCCAGTACCTAAAGGGGCTGCAGGAAACCTGGAGAGGGGCTTGGGACAAGGGCCTGTAGGGACAGGCCAAGGGGAATGGCTTTAACCTGCCAGAGGGGAGACTGAGATGAGCTCTTAGGCAGAAGCTCTTCCCTGTGAGGGTGCTGAGGCGCTGGCACAGGGTGCCCAGAGAAGCTGTGGCTGCCCCATCCCTGGCAGTGTTCAAGGGCAGGTTGGACACAGGGGCTTGGAGCAAGCTGCTCTAGTGGAAGGTGTCCCTGCCCATAGCAGGGGTTGGAGCTGGAGGAGCTTTAAGGTCCCTTCCAACACAAACCAGGCTGGGCATCCTATGGTATTTTCTGTGGGCCTCATCCACTGCCCCGTACAATGCTCCTTTTTCAGCTGGAGCTTATTTCCTAGGAGGACACACACACATACACATGGCCCCTGCTATTTCCCCCTTCCTGATGGTCTTTTCTGGTCACTGGCATGAAAGAGGGCAGCAGTCTGAACCCATATGGCTTGGGGCAGAACGAGCAGGGGGATCCATCTGCATTCCAGGGTGGATGCTCCAAGCATGAGCCCTAAGGAGGCTTGTGCAGGGCCTGGAGGAGCTGCAGCAAGGGATGGGGCTATCACCCCTTCTGCGAGCTCCCCACCCAGCCAATGGCATCTCCACAGAAGACCCCCAACATGAGAAGGGACCCAGTGACATCAGCGGCCATCAGGGGCAGGACACCCTGGACATCACCCACTGCCCCAGGCTGGCCCCTGCTCACCTCTGGAACAGCCCTTTGCTCCTTTCCAAAGGGAGGTTTTAATTTACCCTCTTGGCTGGTGAAATCCTATCCCAAGCAATTCCCCAGCCATGGCTCCGAATCACAGTAATTACCTCATTACTTTGATATTAATAGAATTCATATGGCCTGGAGAAGATAATTGAAATGAGCCCGCGAGGGGAGCGCAGGGGGCCTGGAACGGGTTGGGGGTGCTGAGCTGTGCTGGGGTGAGCTCTGCTTCAGTGGCTCCTGGGGCCAGTGCCCCTGGGGCTGCAGCTCTTCCAATGCCAGCCCTAGGGGGCAACTATTGCCTGGGGCTGGCCGAAAGGAGCCAGAATGTAGGGAAAATGTGGGATATTGGGAACAATTCCTTCCCCAAAGGGTGCTCAGGCATTGGAACAGGCTGCCCAGGGCAGGGCTGCAGTCACCGTCCCTGCAAGTGTTCACAAAGCATGTGGATGAGGCCCTCAGTGCCATGGGTTAGTGGTGGCCTTGGCAGTGCTGGGAATGGTTGGACTGGATGAGCTTAAAGCCCTTTCCCAACCTTGTTTATTCCATGATTCTAAACAAGCAGGACTGATGGGCACCCGTCCTGACCCCTGCTGGGCTCCTGCAAGTCAGCCCAGGAGGATGCTCAGCGAGACCCTGCTCTCAAGCCACTAACCTCTCATTGTCCCCTGCCATGTCCCCTGCTCCGGGCCAGAGCATCCGGTGACCCCCGTCAGCCATGGGGCTGTTCCCATTCTTCCTTGCAGAAAACCCCAGGCTACAAAGGTTCATTGTGTGCAGGAGGCTCACGGGCAGTGGCCGGTGGCGTCTCCAGCGATGCCGTGCCGGCGATGGAGCCATCCACCGCCCCTCCGCCCCACCTGCTCGCCGTCAGATGGGAGGTGACCCCCAACAAAGGCCGGGGCCACGTCTGCCCCCCCCCAGGCTTTGCCCCCACACGTGTCTCCTTAACCTCTTCCTTGGGCCAGCTGCTACCAGGGACCCTCCTTTGTGGCCCCAGTGAGCGGCAGACGAGTCTCCCCATCTGGCCGGTGAGGCCCTGTCTGTTGGAGACCCCCTGCCCCGGCTTATAACAGCATTAACCTCCCTGCTGCACCCTGCCCGCTCCCACCCCATCAACTGTCACCGAGGGTCCCCATGGAGCCGTCGGGATAGGGAGATCCTGCACCCAGGGCTCATCACACTGATCACACTGATCACCCATCACTCGGCACCTTGCAGGGACCCTGCCTGCCCCTCCAGCACTGCCTGTGTGCAGGCTGGGCCCTGCAGAGGGGTGGAAACCTCTTCTCTTCTCCCCTCCTCACATCATGGCAAAAGCACTGCTTGTAAAAGCTGAGGTAACTGTCACTGCTGCACGGTGACATGCAGCAGTGCTCCGTGCAAGTGCTGCACAGCACAAATACAGCACATAAACATTGCTTATCGGTGCGGCATATAGAAATGTAGGGGCTGAGGGATCTGGGGGACGACAAGGTGAGAGCCAGGGCCTGTGGCACCCAGCTGGGGTGTTGTAAGGGCTCATCCCTTGGAAGGTGCAGAAGATGCCTGGGTATCAGGAGTGACGCTTAGACAGGGATCAGGGAAGTCAAAGCAGGAGGGGAAGAGAAGGCTTCGGGAAAACCTTAGAGCAGCTCCAGTGCCTAAAGGGGCTACAGGAAACCTGGAGAGAGGCTTTGGAGAAGGGCCTGTAGGGACAGGACAAGGGGAATGGCTTTAACCTGCCAGAGGAGAGACTGAGATGAGCTCTTAGGCAGAAGCTGTTCCCTGTGAGGGTGCTGAGGCGCTGGCACAGGGTGCCCAGAGAAGCTGTGGCTGCCCCATCCCTGGCAGTGTTCAAGGGCAGGTTGGACACAGGGGCTTGGAGCAAGCTGCTCTAGTGGAAGGTGTCCCTGCCCGTGGCAGGGGTTGGAACTGGAGGAGCTTTAAGGTCCCTTCAACACAAACCAGGCTGTGGTTCTATTCTATGATTCTAATTTCCCTCCAAGGCCTTGAAAAGCTCCCACTCTCCTGTGGCTGCAGATGGGGTGAGTCCAGCTTTGGCTCCCACAGTGCTGGGACTCAGGACCAGGACCCCCAGCACAGTGGCTCCATCCCAGCCCCACTGCCTCATGCCCCTTGCTCCCCAGGGAGCTGAGGGATGCTGGGGCAGGCAGGGGACCATCAGCAGAGGGACGCAATGAGCAGCAGTGTGCAGGGGCAGGCCCTAGAACCTGTTAGGTAAAGGACCAAAGGCAGAGGCTGGCATACCCTGGATGGTGGAGGTCCCTCTGCATGGTCAGCAGAGTCCCAGGCCAGGGACAAGAAGAGGTAAGGCTCCACCAGCGCCACCTCCCCCAGCAGACATCTCTCCCCGAGGAGGCCTTATCTCCAGCTAATGCTTCGCAGCAGCCTCCCCAAAGCTTGCGGGCTTGGCAAGATGCTCCCAGACTGCATTTGCTCCAAATGGATTGTATCAGGGGGAGAACAAAGCACTGGAGAGTTTTCAAAGCAAACTTGGGCTCACAGCCTGCAGGAGGGGCTGGCTGTCCCCTCGGTGTCACCTCGATGGGGAATCAGTGGGGCCCAGGCTCAGCCCCAAACCTCTCTGGGCAGCAGCTCAGCCATCCTGGGCACAGTGGTGGCGGGGCAGGAGCCATTCAATGGGTGCTTGCTATAAGACAACAGCTCCATTTTCACCAAAAACATGTCCTGCTGCAACACCTGGCCTCGCTCCAACTGCAAATGAAAACATGAGGTTGGGTTGTTGGGCTGTTTGAGGGGGTTTTCCTGCTCCAAAGTTTCTTGGAAAGCTGGTGCAGGCCAGGCTCTGGAGCAAACACTGACCTCTGCACCATGCTGTGGGGCTGAGGGTGTTGCATGGGTGCTTGCCCAACTCATCCCTGCTGCAGGCAGCTCTAGGCAGAGCCCCCACGGCAGAGCAGCGTGCAGAGGGGACTTCTCCTCTTCCAACAACCTTCAGGACTTTGGGAAAAGGCAAATACTCTTTCCTCTGAGTATAAACTGCAATGGCAATGGCAGGAGGGGAGCTAAGGCAGAGGCTTCCCCTGCCCAGCCCGTGGTCAGAGCCCTTGCAGCGTGGCAGGGATGGCTGCGGGTGATCTCAGCACTTACCCAGAGCAGGACACGCTGCAGGAAGCAAGGTGTGCGCTGTGCTGGTGCCGAGCTAACGTGGCACAAAGGAGTTTGTCTTTCAGGATGCGGTGGTGCTGGGAGCCAGGTACTGAGCAGAGCCTGGCCCTCTGCAGCTCTGTTGTTCCCCACGTTCCCAATGACACTTGTTCAAAGGAGCCCTCGCGGCCACCACATTCCCCGTGGGTTGGGAATGCACTGACGGAGTCTCCAGGATCTCACGTGGGTCACTCCAGCGCTGCTGCAGGGACATGCAGCCCTTTGTTCTGCAGCAGGAGGCTCTGGGGTTGGTTCGCCTTTTCCCCAGCCCTGATGCAATTCTGCATCGTGCCCTGAAGAGTGCCCAGTTGCTAAACCCGTCCTCTTTCATGTCTCTGCCCTGCGCCGAGGCTCTGGCTCTGCTCCATCCCTGTTGCCTTTGCTTGAGGGTTGTTGGTTTTTTTCCCCACACTTTTTTTCTGTGGGATTTTGCTGTTTTCTCAGCATTCTTCAATTATGATTTCACATCCCTCCCCAGCTGACTCACTGCTGACACCATCTTTTCTGCATCTTGGAGGGGAAGCCAAGCCAGCATGACTTTCTGCTCTTATAACTTCCTCTGCCTACATGTTTCTTTCTTCTCCTTCAACCATAGAATCATAGAAAAGAATCCAAGCCTGGTTTGGGTTGGAAGGGACCTTAAAGCTCATCCAGTTCCAACCCCTGCCACGGGCAGGGATACCTTCCACTAGAGCAAGTTGCTTCAAGCCCCATCCAACCTGGCCTTGAGCACTGCCAGGGATGTCTCACACAGCCCCAGTGCTCCCCTCCAGAGGTGGACATTGGCCATGGCTCTGGGTGAGTGAAGCCCCTGGCAGTGGGGCTAGGCTGTAGCTTGTACTGGATCCTCGCCGGGCTCCCCAAGGCTGGGACTTGCCTCCAAAGAGCTAAAAGCAACATGGGCAATGCCCATAGGGACTGCAGGACAGGCAGGGGCAGGCAGGACACATTCTCCTCCGGTGGCTGGAGCCCAGTGTCACCATCTGTGCACTGTAGATCCTCCCCCCGGCCTGTCCCAGCCCCACAGAGCTCTTTACCCTCAACAGGAAGGATGAACAAAGAGGTTTTACATAATCCCAGGCAATCTGCATAATGGACAGCACCCGAAATGTGCTGCCCTCACCCGCCACATCTCACACAGCTCCTGCAGGTCCTCTCACTTCTCAGCCTGCTTCCTATTTCCCTGGCCAAGCATTGCAGCCTGGAGGGAAACCATCCACCGAGCAGCTCTGTGTACCACAGCCCAGAGCTTTTGGGGATGCTGCCCCAGGCACCCATAGCCTGACAGGCAGCTTTGCTCTGGCACAAAAAACACCACTTAGTCAACCAGGGAGAGACCAAACGTGAAACCAGGGACACCATGAGGGTGCCATGCTGCGGGTGGCTCACACTGAAATGTCCCCTTCTCTGCTCCCCCCATCACCTCTACTCCACCCTAGGGAAGGAAACTCCTGCTGGAGCTCTGATGCTGAGCTTTAGCTGGGGCTGAGTGTTTCAGAAGCATAAAATCCAGCCCAAGAAAAGAAACCATCCCTCAGTGATTGCTGGGTTTGCTTTAAAATACAAAAGCAAAGCAAAAACTCACCCACATGGGTCCCCGCAGCCAGCTGCTGTGAGTGCGGAACGTGCAGTGCCCAGTCATAGAATGAACAAGGTTGGGAAAGGGCTTTAAGCTCATCAAAGCCAACCATTGCCCCAGCACTGCCAAGGCCACCACTAACCCAGGGCACTGAGGGCTTCGTCTCCACGGTGTGTGAACCCTTCCAGGGACGGTGCCTCCAGCCCTGCCCTGGGCAGCCTGTTCCAATGCCTGAGCACCCTCTGGGGAAGGAATTGTTCCTCAGCTCCATCTAAACCTCCCCTGGTGCACCTTGAGGTGCTACGACCTGATGTGTTGCAGGGCTGGGAGCAGTCACATCCAGCAGCTGCACTTGGACAAGATAGCTCACCACCAGCCACGATGACAGGGTGACAGAGACACGATGCAGCCAACTGCAGTGGTGCCACATGAAAGTGGCCAGCATGAAAGTGTCTCTTTCCCCATAAATGACCCCAAAGGGACGATCCACCCGATGACAGCAGCACAGACCTGGTCAGACAGCACTTGGGGATGTGCACAGGCAGAGCCAGCAGCATCTCAGCATCTGCAACCAGCTCCAGCAATAACACCCGGAGGCTTCAAAATGATGGGGTAAAAATAAATACAGCTCAAAGGAGATGAAGAGATCGAAGGGAAGTGGCCGTTAGCATCCCTCCATCTGCAGTTAAAGAGCCAGCCACGGCTGGCACTCCAGATCTAATGGGGTTTTAATATTCTCGTGGCACGCACTGTGGTATATATGGTAAGACACACTTGGAGGTCTTGCATGAGCACCATTACTCAGGGGGCTGCTTGCAGAGTTCGGGCTCTTCCTTTCCCTGCCAGCTGCCTCGTAGATGTAGATGTTTCAATTAGTCTGTCAAGCTGCATCTTCCAAATTAAGACCAGAGAAGTGTCGCTGTCTTATATAGAAGGAAAAAATAAATATATATATATATATATATCCCTAAAAGGAAAAGAAATGAACTCAGAAATTAATAAGGCTGATTGACAATGCTGCTTTGGAAACTCTGGTACCATATGGCATCCTTGAATGGCTGCAGTGCTGTTAGGATGGAGCTGACCAGCTGGAGAGTTACTGTGGGTTGTTTGTAATTGTAATAATGGATATCAGATGGCTGGTGTGGAGCAGTTTATAAATGAGAACAGACAATGAGCCGCAGTGTTTGTCAGGAAATCATTGCTGATATGGGCTTTGTGCTCTCCACCACTCCCCATGTGAGCTGCCTGCTCCCAGGGCACCCTGTGCTGCTGCTTGGTCCGGCTCGGCCAGGACATGCATGATCCCATGGCAGGGACGGCATCAGTGACCAGGGCCGGTGGTCCAGCCATGAGCAGAACTGCCAAAACACCCTCCTAACCCTCGTGGTCATTGGGGCAGAGCCCCAGACACCACTGGGAGATGCCAACAGGGCTGATGTCCTTGTGCAGAAAATGTGATGTGCAGCTGGTGCCTCTCCAAGGAAGCCAAAGCAAACGGGGATACAGTTGGTTGGGGATCACCAAAGCCTCAGGAGCCGTCCAGGCTCACAGGGCTGATGGGGGCTCAAATACTGACACTTCCAGATTGGTTTTTGTGCTGAACAGCTGGAAAAATCATGACATTTCCGAATGTGCCAGTTAATGGCTTTTTATTTTTGTTTAAAGTCGGTAACAGTGAAATTCATTTCAATTTCTGCTGATCCCCAGCTCTGCAGCTTATCACATACACCAAAGCCTGAGTTTGGAACGAACACATCACACACTTTTTCCCTTATCTTTTCCAAAACAAACTTCCATCCAAATTAACACAGGGCATTGTTGAGCTGGAACATCCCCTGTGCTGGAGCCACCCTGTGCCACATCACCAGGCAGCCCAGGGCAGCGAGTCCCAGCCCAGGGCATATGGGGCAGTCAGTGTTTGGGACAGAAGGCTGCATTCCAGGCTCAGAGGTTACACCTAGTTTTAATTCCCTAACGTTCCTGGAGTATTCTTTCCTCCAAAACATATAAAATTAAGCCATAACAAATTATAACCACCTGGCAGCAGGGCTGGACAGAGCTGGGCGATGTGGCAGGGCAGCAGGAGCACACTCCTGTTGTTTCACACCCATAGACTCACACACCCGCAGACCCAGACCCTGCTGGTCTCAGTTTGGGCTCGGCAGTCCCGGCACTGCTGGGCTATCAGCTCCAGGCTTCAGGCATCTCTGAAGCCAGGGCCAGGGAGCAGCGGGTGCTCTGGGACTGGCCAGACGGCAGCAGGGAGAGCTTTCTAGGAAAGCAATCTCCATGGGAAGGTGGCCAGGAATGGAGCTGGGGCCAGGGCATGTGCCAAGCATTGGGCAGAGCATCCACGAGCCAACATGCCCCTCTGCAGGGCATCTCCAGCTCGCTGCACACAGCAGTTGCGGATAATGTCGGGGCATCTGGGAGCCCCACATCCAACACAGCAGTTGTCCTGTGTGATCCCACCAGCTGTGTCTAGGGAGGATGGAGGTGCTGGTGGGAAAGGGCATAGCCTAGGGGAATCATTCCCACCCTCAGAGCAAACCTTCCCTCTCTTCCATCATTTCCAGCCCTCACTACCCATAACAGAATTGCTGCTCTCTGGTTTTGTTCAGATAAGAAATGAAATATTTCTTCTATGTATTTATTTTATTATATTATATGTATTAGGCATCTTTTTTTACATTTACATATTTGTATTTATAGAATCCCATACTGGTTTGGGTTGGAAGGGACCTTAAAGCTCATCCAGTTCCAACCCCTGCCCTGGGGTTTTAGTTATATTCTTATTTTCGCATACGTAAGATTTTTTATATATTCTTATATATCTTATATTTGTTCTTATATAAAGTTTTATATATATCCTTACAGAAATATTTCCTCTCTATTATAGAAACATTTCTTAAAATCCTCACACAAAACCCTTTGTCAAGTTGGAAATGGGCAGGGCAGAGCCATTACAGTGTGTGACTGAAATCAGCAGGCAGGAAACTTGCTCTGAACCATCTCCCCTACCCAAGCTCTGCAGTTACTTCCCTGAGGAAAGACCAACTCCTGTTTCCAGCTCTGAAAACATCTTCATAGCATGGCTCTTCCTCCAAACTCCAGGATTTCTTTTCTTTCCAATTTAGAGAGGATTATTTGAGTCTGTTTATTTGGTTTTCAGATATAATACAACTAGCCCGTTAGCTTTCATAGCAGAGATTCAGGGTTTGTCTTATTTATATCAACCACTATTTAGGGAAAACTGGTATTTGATTGTCATGCACCAACATCATAACCAATTGGTGTTAATTAGAAAGGGGATGCAGACAGGAGACACAAGTGTGTTTTGGACACCCCTTCAGGAGCTGGACCCACCCCAGGAAGCGGGAGGGTGATGGCATCTCATTCCCATCCCTCATCCCCACAGACCTCCCAGCGACCTGAGCGCACCCTCCGGCATTAGCCTGGAGCTGTGACTCGATGGAAACCTCCCCAGCTTTCCCAGCTCAACTCTGGCTGACCTCCTCAGCAGCTGAACTGAGGGGAGGAAGCGAAGTCAGAAACAGCCCAGTGCTGTCAAAGCTTGTTTGTGCCTCCCCCAGCCCAGGTCCCCTTTGGTTCCCCCTTTGACTTGGGCATGGCAGAGCATCGCTTACCAATTGCCGTCATGTTTTAAATCATTGTAACTGCAAGCCCTGCCATGCACTGTCAGCAGTTTCAGTGCAAAGAGGTTTAGATTTCAAAAGAAAGAAAATATTCAACATGACTCCTTACTTAAATACACTATTTTCTCCAGTATGGGCACTCTGGAAGCGCTGAGCACCCCAGGATGGTGCAGCCCTTGGAGTATTCTATTGCTCATGTTCACTTGGTTTGGCGCACTTGGCTTGACGTCACTTTTGGGGTGTCAAGTGTTTAATCTGTCCCTGTCACCTCCCCCCACACTGCCCCACTCGCAGCCGTGCCGGTGTCATTGTTGGGTTTTCTTTTACGGGGGTAATAGAACCTGCGCACATCCTCCTGCCCGGCCCACCCGCTCCCAGCCACGTTGCTGCATTAATGGGTTTACTTTGCCTCCGAACCCGGGTGTCACTTTGTCATCCCAAGCCAGCAGCTGCCCAGCGGGTGAGTGGCAGGTGGCAGCCCCATGTCTCCTCACATAGGGTGTGATGCTCATGGGATCAGGGATCGGTGTGTGTCCTGGAAGGACGGATTCACAGACAATTGGGAAGAGGCATCCCCAGATGGAAGATGATCATAGAATCATGGAACAGTTTGGGTTGGATGGGATCTTAAAGCTCATCTAGTCCAATCCCCTGCAATGAGCAGGGACATCTTCATCTAGGGCAGGTTGCCCAGAACCACATCCAGCCTGGCTGGATGATGAAAGTGCCAGGGATGAAGCCAAGGAGGTGCATTAGAGCAGAGGGGTGAAATAAAGTCAGTGAGTGATGTCAGAAGAGCTGAGCAGTAGGAGGCACCTAAAGCTCCTGCTGCTTCAGACAACTGCAAAAAATAGCTTGTTAAAGCTGGAAAGGGGCTCCTACCCCTGCCCCACTCATCCCCTCTTTACTGAGATCCCCAGCACCTCCAGGGGGCAGCTAACCTTTGCTTTGTGTCTGTGTTGGTCACACATATCCCCAAGATTACAAAATGATAAAAACACTGTAGCAAACCCCCAAAAAGTGCTGAGTGCTCACTTAAGGATGGAGATGGCCATGACAGCTCTTCCTGGAGGAGCAGCAGAAACCAGGGGCACCCTGTGGTGTGCAGTGAGCCCCATCCCAAGCCTGGCTGTGCTCTGATGGGGGCTTTGGCTGCAATCCGTACAACAGTTATGGGATTCACCCCCCAGGCTGGAGCTCAGTGTCTGGGCTGGTGGTGATGCACCATGGGATAGCCCTCCTGCCTCCCCAGAGCCCCTGTGCACAAGGCTCTGCTGCAAGCACCCCCAAACCCCTCATCCTCCGGCCCATCTGCCGCTGGAATCCCCGCTGCCGCCGGGGCGGCTCCTGATCCTCATTAGAGGTCGCAGCCCCTGAGCAAAGATTAATCTGGTGCTTGTGTGAATTTATCTGCTTGAAAAGAGAAGGACCGGCTCTGACCTCGCAGTCTGGAGGCTGGTGGGAGTTTGCTGTCCCCTGAGCTGTCAAGCCAATTCCCTGCAGTACCAAGCTGTTGTTCTTGGCATCTGCTAGGCAGAACAACTACGAAACACCCCAAATATATGTTTGTTTTCAAAGGTAAATATTAATTTCAGGATGCTGTTTACACAAGCAGACTTTTCAAGCTTGAAGTCACTGCCTTTTGCTGGTGTCACATGGTGCTAGTGTGTATTTAACATTTATTTAACTCTACTTGGTCCTGCTCGTGCCAGATGGCAGGCAGCCTGCGCGGCTCGGCACGGGCGCAGCTGAGCGCTGCTCTGAAGCAAGCAAAGGAGGTGGTTTGAGATGGCAAGTTAAAAGTTTGAGCAGTTTTGTGGCTGCAGGTCCCCAGACACCACCAGAACACACCGTGGCTCTGGCAACCCCGCAGTTGGGTGGTGTCCCTGCTCCCAAGAGCACAGCAGAAGCCAAAAGCAAGACAACCTGGGAAGCATCATCCTCTGACAGGTCCAAATCAGTGCAAGGGCTGGGATTTCCTCAGCTCTTGCCATGCAGTGGAGCCAGGAAAGGGTCTGACAACTTGCCTTTGACTTGTTGGCTCTGCAACCTTGGCCTGATCCTGCCGATACTGAGCTCTCCTGCTGCCCACAGGAAGCAGCGCTGTGGACCTTGGCAGAGGCCATCATGGCTTGCATGCACTGGTAGGAAACGCAGAGCTGATACCCTGAGCTGCACAAGGTTGAGTGCCCGACCAGAGGTGACCTGGAGGAGCAGATGACATGGGAAAGGACCCTCTTACTGTGTCCTATGATGCTGACCAATGTTTCTTCATCTCAGTGAAGAGCTGAGAGATCTCACAAAGTGATGCACATCCCTGAAACACAGCCGTGACTAGTGAATGCTCACGTCTCTTTTCAGCCCCTCCAGCCGTTTCCTATCCCAGCACAGGACATTTTGGGGGTAACACAGCACTGCTGGTGTCACTGCTTTCTCAAACAATACAGAAATGCAGCCAGATGGCCTTTGGAAAACAAAATTGATATTCAAGAGTGTATCACCATCTTTATGGCTGCAGCAGGCACCCATCAGGTTGAATATACAAACAGGGAAGATCTGAGATGGTTTCAGGGGCAGCATTACAGTTTCTGAGCTAGGCTGGACATTCTCAGGTTCAAACATTCATGTTTGAAGAAAGGGCCCTGTGTAATAAATAATGTCCCCAGATTCTATCACAGAATTATTGCCTGTTCGGGCTCAATAGCTGCTTTGTGCTCAGCTTCCAACCTGGTGAACAGGACTCATCCCACCCCTCCTCTGCTCCAGCAGCTCTTGCTCAGTAAGGTCTCATCTTGCTGCTCCAGGCAATGCTGACCTGCCTTTGTGCACTCACATGGTGCCAGAAGAAACATGCACTGGACACTAGGAGTGACCTTGGGAAACACCACCAAACCCCAGCCTCCCCTTCTGGCACCATCTGCCCTACTGCTCTCCTCAGTTCTCACTCATGTTAATGACGCTTGTGCTGAACTTCCCATTCTGCCTTGTTTTGAAAGCCAGTTCTCAGGGAAGGAAGAGGGCAGGTTACTCTGCCAAGACCTGTGCTGTGAGATAAACCCTTTATCTCATTTCCCACTCAGTTTTATGACAGTACTCTTTCTTCATCATTTTTAGAGCTACACATGCCTGTGAGATGAAAGATTTACAAATAATGTTCCCTCTTGCTCTTATGCTCATGGTTCTTTGATCAGACCTGTTAATCCCTGCCACCAGATTTGTGTCCCCTGTAAAGGAAATAGAAGGACTCAGCTGGTGTGGGACCGGGGGGGGGACAGCAAACGGGTGATGAAGAGGCAGCGAAAGGCTGAAGGAGGTCAGATGTAGGGAGCAAGAATGGGCATGGTCTTTGACCAAAAGAGCATGCTCCAGCTTAGGGCCATGGTCATCAACTGAGATCTCCCCCTTCCTCTGAGCCTTCCAGCTCAGCATCCTGCTCCCTCCTTTCAACACAGGTCTGCAGAGAGGAGAACAACCTTCAGCTGCTCTCAGCTACCTTACCAGGGACAGAGATGGAAGAGACACCTCAGCACCTCAGACCTGGTGGTGATCCACCTTGCTCCAAACCCTGCTGTACAGGGCCTCCCTTGAGGTGCAGGCTCACACAAACCCTGCTTTGAGAAGAACAGGAGCAAGGCTGCAAAGTGCTGCTCCCAGGGACTGAGCTTCCCACCTCTGCCATGTTGGTGGACAGGATTTATGTAGAGGGGGACTCAAGGCCATGCAATGAAGGTTTCCTTTGGTAGGGCCTATTCAGAACCTGGAGCAAAAGCTGGAAGTAGCACAGTGAGCGAAGAGTATCAAACCCAGAAGGGTGCTTTACATCAGTGCTTGGGTATGGGTGAGGATGGGTATTTATAGTCCTAAAATGGTGTTTGCAAAACTGGATGCAGTCAGGTATGATAATGTATATGGATTGAGACATACATATCTACCTCTCTAGGATGTGTGTGGCCCCATACTGCACCGGGCTGAGAAGTCTTCTTTTTCTTGTCCCAGGTTAAAAGAAGAGGGTTTCAAGTGAAGTCCACGTGTCTGCAGAGTGTGCTCTCTAATGCACAAGCCTGTTTCAAGGACATACAGAACCATCAGCTGAGAGAACAGGTGTTGCTCTGTTGGACACAGAACATAAATCCACACTCATAAAGGCTGGTGGGATTTTTTCTCTTAGAGCAAATAAACCCTGCTCTGTGTACCAATGTACCCACAGAGCAAGAACTGCAACTGACCCCTTCATCTCATGGCTGTTGATGTTTCCCAAGCTCTACCCCAGCTCCAGAGAGCATGAGACAAGCCTAGCTCACTGTATGGCTTAAAACCTGGGGCACTGGGGTGGGGAAGGGTGCTCCTCTCAAGGGTGACACGGTCACCCTGCTCTCAGACCATCAGGATCTGGAGCTCACCCTACCTACAGGACCATGCCCATGCACCAGGTCTTGCCCACAGCCCTGGCACCACTCATGAGAAGGAGCACAAACAGCCCATTCCCTGCACACACCTCACTGTCTCTGTAGAAGAGACTTGCTGGAGGAGCAGCAGGATGGCCACATCTAAAACATGTGCTTCCTTCTATGGGGAAGTCACATGTAACTATGGAAATGTCCCCAAAGCCGCTGTCCTGAGCTCCTATGTGTTTCATCAGCATTGAGCTCTGCAAGATCAAGCCCTGCATGTACCCCATCCTGCCACTCTGCAGGTATTATGAGTGTTATTTAGCACAATCTTCTCCTCTTCGGGGTTTCCCTCTGCAGCTGTTTCATCTTTAGAAACAGAGCCTCAATGCAGACCCTGTGATGAAGCTGTTTTGTGCCCACCATGGCAGTACCTGGGCAACACCAAAGCTGTTGTACAGAAAGGAGGATGAAAAATACATTTACTTCAAAGCTTTCCCCAGCACACTTCAGGGCTGGGCTTTGTGCTCCCAGCCCTCCTCACCTCCTCCCATTCCAAGCAATAACACTTCACACCAGGGCACGCCCCGTCAGGGTCATGGTGCCCAGGAAGGACAGGACACAGAGCAGGGCAGCAACAGCCCCACGCCATCAGTACAGCAGTTCCCATCCCCCTCCATGCTCCAGCAAGGGTGAACCTCAGGATGCTGCCGGGCTGTGGATGGGGAGCACGGCCAGGCAGCCGGGGAGCTGCTGCCATCATGCTGGTGAAGCCTCTGGTGGAGCCCAGCCTGATGCTCTCCTCGGGGCTTCACGGGCTTTGCAGACCAGCTAAACTAAAAGCAAGCTCTTATCAGCACCCCACAGAAGAGCCCCTTCTGCTTCACCAGCGCAGATTTGGCAGCAGCAAGGCTGCAGATGACACTGAAATGAAGTGGTGGCAAGCACAGGCCAGAGCCAGGCTGCAGCCAGCGTGGCAGGAGATAAGAGCTGTGTGGGGGATGCAGGCTCCGGCAGACAGAATGGTGCAGAGAAGCGCTGGTGCCTCGCAAGGGGAAGAGGCAAAGCCACAAAGTTAAAACAAGGATGATGAGGCTGGATGGATGCTCCTGTCATTCTGTCCATGTAAACCAAAACGTGATTTCCTGTGGCAGGCTGTGGAAAGGCAGCAGCCCATGGAGATCTCCTGACACACAGAGCTCCCGGGCCAACAAAGCCAAACCCAATCACAAGAGCTCGTAGCAAGGCTTTTCAGGTTCCCCCATTTCCACAGAAGAAGGACCATGGAGTTAGCTGGACCTTGGGAAAAGGCCCATTCTTCCTTACAGCAGCCTTTCAATAGACAAAGGCTTCTAAGAGCAATGGAGAGAGACTTGCTCAAGGCTTGTAAGTGACGAAGGGCAGAGGAACTGGAAGAGGGTCAGTTTAGACCGGATTTAAGGAAGACAGTTTTGGTGAGACACTGGTTACCAGAGAAGTTGTGGGGCGTGAAGGTTGGATGAGGCTCAGAACAACACCATCACAGTGCAAGAGGTCCCTGGGCTGGCACTGGATGATCTCCAACATCCCTGCCAACCCAAACCACGATTCTCCATGTCACTTGCCCTGCACCTCCAGAACAGCCAGGGCAGCCTGGCTTCCTGACTGAAACCACCCTTTGAGGCGTGGGGCTGCGGGGAACGCCATGAGGCAGCTCGGGACTCTCCAGGTACCTCAGAGCGCAGCGCAGCCCCAGGTGCTGTAACACAGTGGGGAAGCCCCAGTGCGGTCGGTGAGATGATGGTGGGGAGGCCACAAGCCCCAGATAGGCTAAAAATCCATCATTAAACCCGTCTACAAAGCGTGGCTTCAAAGGCGGGCACCCCGCTCCGTCAGCCGGCCAAGCGCCCGGCCTCCCGCGGCCTTGCCGGGGCGGGCCGGGTAGGCCGCGCCCCCGGTAGCGTCACGGCGAAGGGCCGGGCCGGGCCGGGCCGCTGGGGCCGCGGCGGGGAGCGGGAGGAGGCGCCGAGGAGCCGGGCGATGGTGGGGATCCCGGGCGGCTGCCAGTGTAAGAGCCGCGGCGGGGGGGGAGGCGCCGGCCCGCTCGGCGCCGCTCGGACGGGGGCGAAGGGCCTAGCGGGCCGGGAACGGGGCCGGGCGGCGGCGGGGGCGCCTCGGCCTGGCCGGGCCTCGGGAGGCGGCGCGGGGGAGCGGGGGGCAGCGTTGGTGCCGGGTGCAGGGGGGGTCTGCCCGCGGCACACGTGTGTGTTAACTGCAGTGCTGGTGTCGGTCGGTGCGGGATCTCCCATGCGGTTCATTGCCCGCAACGCCTTGGGCAGCCTCGGGGACCCCGCATCTGCGAACCCAGCCCCGCGGGTGTGTGGTTGGTTTCCGCGCTCTGGGACCCGGCGTGGAGCAGGGCTGGTGCCTGCAGCCCCGCGGTCAGCCCGTTGCTTGGGAGGAGCAGGGCAGCGGGCTCGGCTGTGGCCAGACCCGTAGCGCGCACTCGGATGGGCAGCGTGTGTGTGTGTGTGTGTGTACGTACATGAAGCCCGTTTGTCCTAGCATCCTCTGCTCGGGAAGGTGAATACCTGGAGTTTTCACTAATTTCCCAATACAGGAGGTTTATTACCAGAGGAAGGGTTTTCCAAGCGATGAGGTTGGCAGGAGAGCAGGGTAGATGGTTCATCAGCCTGTGCATCACACCATCCTAATCTCCTGACCATTCTTCTCACCTGTGCTCGTGCGCACAGCGTTTGTTTGTCCACAGTCTGGAATGGACCGTCCTGGGCTGAGCAGAGAGGTACCAGAGGGAGCCGCGATGACTGGGGGCAGTGGGATGTCCAGGCTGACAGCCTGCGTGGGCCATTTGCACAATCACAGCCTGTTGATAAGTCATAGTTCAATGAAGGGAGAAAAGTGGTTAAAAACACGTCCCAAAGCTCAGAGGAAATGAGGGAATTTTGAAATGAAGTGTGATTGCTCATAGGGAAGCAATGTAAAGATAGATGCTGACGCTAATGTGGAAACCACCCTGAAAGCTGAATTGCCAGTACTGAGAAGGAATTACCAAGTGGTGAAAATGGTAGAGGGTGGATGAATACTGTATCACGCTGCTTAGTGCAGAATGTGTGGAGATGTTCAGAGTAAGGTTCTTACCCCTTAAGGCACGTCAAAGCATGTGGCCTTGAAACAGTCAGTGGCCCAGGCGGCTACAGCCTACAGCGGGAGGAGGGCACAATGGTAGGCAAGTGTTAACATCCCCTGGGTTTACAGAGCACTGGTCCCTGGCTGATGAGCTCCTAATCTCACTGCCACAGAGGTCTCTTCATTTTGTCTGCCTTGAAGAAAAGGCTCCACAGCAGGAGGTTGGGTAAGATCATCTGCTTTAAGGTCCTTGCCAGAAGTCAGCCCTCTGTGTCTGATCTCCTTTCTCCAACTCCCTTTGCAGTGGCAGTGGAGAAACAGGGGCTTCTGGTGGTGATTCATCTTCCCAGTCTTGGGCACCTCTCTCTGGATGAGACAAATTACATGCTGGAGGTGCCTGGGCTCTTTCACTGACTGCAAGGGGAGCCCAGGATAGCTGGTTTAGGCTTTGGCTACGAGGAGGTTAGATGAAACAGGTCCCACTCAGTGTGTCTGCTCATGGTGTATGCAGAGACTGGTGAGATTCCCTGGCTCTCTTGTAGCACTGGGAGGAGAGACAGGCCTTTGAAATCCTACTTAGAAACAACTGAAGCTAAAGGTGATAGTGATGTGCCTAAAGCCATAGCCTCACGGTGGGTGTGTGAAACCAGTTCCACTCTCAGATGTGAAACTTGACTGTTTCTGTCTGAATTGTGTCAGGAAGAGATAAATGTATATGTAGGTGCTCAGGTTTACAATATTTAACCATGTCTGAGATTAGGGCTTTTCATCTGGGTCCTGCTGACAGGTCTGAAGTGCTTGCACTGACCGGAGGCCAGCAGCTACAGCAAAGGCCATAGCCCCTGGCAGGAGAGGGTGACAAGTGCCTGTGAGGCTTTGGGTGATTCAGCAGCACCTACAGCATCATTTCTTATGCACTTTTAGTACGCCTGTGTTTCAGCATCCACTGGTGAAGTGCTAATGAGTGAGCCATACAGTTGTTTTTTAAGGATAAGCACATAAATATGGGTTACAGCCTTCAGCAGTTTATAGCTAGAACAGGTAACAGTGTCCTGGTAGTGCCGTTTATTGAACAGGCTGAAAGCTGGATCACTTGGTTCTTGGGCCTAGTGTTTGCCTAAGAACACTGTTGAATCTTATCTTTGGTCTCAAGAAAGTGAATAGTCAGCTGTAAACTGATAATTGTCAGAAGCACAAATGATATGCATTGCTTTGATTATCAGCCCAGGGATTTCTGCTCTTTTATGAATACAGTTGCTGGTAGTGTCAGGAGGTTGCTTGATTCCTTTGGCTGTGTGTTACAGAGAAGTGGTTCAGTGGTTCAGTGCTCAGTGGGAAACTGATGATCCAGAAAGACAGAAGAAATGTGGGGCTGCTTTGAAACTTTGGGATGTTCCATATTAGTTCAAAGCATATACTAACTCTCATGAGCATGCTTGTATTACATGGGTACTTCCAATGGGCAGAAATTAAAATGGGTCTTTCAGGAACTTAGTCTTGGCTTTCATATGCTGTAAAGTAAAAGGCTTAAGGTGTTAACTCTTCCCTTGCACCAGTGTTGGGGAGGGTGAAATAAACTGGCTTTTTAAAGCAGTCAGAGAAAAGAGAAGTTTTTTGATTTGTAGCTTCTCTGTGGATAGAAAAGAGCATGTACTTCAGGTAGAGCTCATGCAGTTGACTCTTAAAAGCACGACTGGAGTGGAATAGTGAGCTGAGTACAGTTTCCATCAGGCTGAGCTGCCAAGGCTTTGCAGCTACATTGAGATGTTGCCATAAACCACTGGAGAGGGGGAAGGACTGCTTGTGTTTCACTTCTGCTGGCAAGAATCGGAGGTTAACTCTGACTTCAGAAGAAGGGGGCAGCTGTAAAACTCAGGAGGGTGAGAAGTGAATGTGTCTCTGATGTAGCAAGTCCTGGAGGCACTGCTTCCACCCAGGCTGGCAATCTACCTGGACCTTTTCCAGATGGAAAACCACTCTCCTGAAGGCACTTGTCCAGACAGTGTCTGGGGCAGAAAACTTCTGCATTGTCCCTGTCACCTTCCCATCCCTCCCATATCCCACATGTATGCACACTCGTGTTTGATTCCGTTATCAAGGGGTCATGGTCATCATTTGAGCTGTGTTTGTACACTTCAGGTTAATCAACCCTGACCTGAGAGCACAGCTAAAATGTTCCTTACTCCATTTCATGTTCTTTTAGAGAAAAGCACTGACTTCTACAAGTAGTAACTTACTTGGCAATTGGACTTTGAGGTTAAAATCTGCACATATGTTTTCCTCAAAGGCGTGCTTTGCAGTCTTGATATATATATAATGTAAAGGCAGGGATTTTCTCCAGTGTAGATTTATGTTGGTATTTAAGATAGTAGCTGATAATAGCCCTCAACCTTGGCTTACAAGGATATTTTCAGAACATAAATGGCATGTCCATAGGAGACACTTTGAAGCTTTTTATTACAGAATGGTTTTGAGTGGAAAGTGTAGGGGGTTCTTTCTGTAGATATCGTATAATAATCAGATGAATACTTCGTGATTGCTTGCAGAGCTACTGCTGCTTGTCTCTGAGTGGACTCAATAAACACACCAGTTCGTTAGCATTGATACCAGCTTCTCCCTCAACTGTGTTTAATCCTCGTGATCTCTTGGGATTTAGTCTGTCACTTCCTGATAGTGCACCTAGTTGCTGTAGCAGCAAATTCTTCCAAATATGTCACCAGGGATGCTCCCACCTGGCTTTCACATGCATTTTATCACAGCATTTCTGACAGGAATCAGCAGGAGGAGGAGAAGGAGGTATAAAATCCTAATGGAAAGAGAACAGGGAGGCTGTATGTGCTTGGTGTGTGTGGGAATAGGCTGGGCTGGCCAGGGACTGGTCTGGGATGAGCAGTCACCAGCACTTGTGGGACAGGGCTGGTGGCAGCGCTGGGGAGCCCATCCAGGGACGCTGCTGACGCCAGCAAAGACTTCCGAGTGGTAAGCACACAAATGCTAAGCCAAATAACTCATTACATCTGGGCTATCTTTTGTGTCTGCTAGCCAACACATATTTGCTTTATACTTCTGAAGTTGTTGTGCATCCTGCCTGCGGACACTCTTTACATCTGGCCGGAGGTGCTTGAGCAAATGGAGATGGAAGAGGGCCTGTAGTATGGGGTACATCTGTATGGTCACATATGGTCCAGGCCAGGCAGATGCTCGTGGTTGCCTGCTAGGAGCACAGTCAGCTTTCTTTTCTTACATGAGTACTGTGGGATACAGTATTTTGTGGCTAGGTTCTTGGGAGCAGACGTTTTGGTGGGTCTTTGTTAAACAGAAACTGGATGTAACACTTTTTAAAGAACGGGTATTTCTCAGCCTGTGGCATTTCCAGGGGGGATGAGATTAATTTGCTTATCTTAGGTGATAGAAGGTAATTGCATGTGTAGGGGTGGGCCTGGAGTCAGGATGTTAAAACACAAAGCAGTCAAATGGCTCCCATCTTCCTCCCCTCCCCTGCTGGGCAAGCTCTTTTGCATTAAAATACCCTGTCTAGTAGATCTGCGGGGAGGAATCTTCCCTCCTCTTCCTCCCTGATTAGGTTTGGTGGGGGCCGAGGAACCACTGACTGTAAAACTGTGTACACGGAGGGATGGAAAAAACCTTTGAACCATTTGCCTTCACCCTGGCAGTGCGTCCATGGGTCGGTTATGGGCTTTATCTGCTGACATATGAGGATCTCTGACATTTCTAGCTTAGAAACAATAACTTGCCTTATCCGTCCTCATGTTTTTCTAATTAAAGACAAAGCTTGGTAAATATTTTTTAAATGACTGAATTTCCCAAGTATGGAAAACACATGTGGGGAGTCAGGAGTCGGGCTGGCTGCATCCAACGTGCCCGTTCCCACAGCAGCCCGCGGAGCCCACGAGTGCAAATCCATAGTCAGAGCTGTGGGTGACAGGTTTAGCTGGGATGATTGGCACAGGATTTATAAACCCGAAGGGGATTTACTTCACCCTCCCTCTTCTTCCCCCTTCTGCCCCCTCCCGACCCCAACCCCCGTCTCAGAAATAGGAAATTGGGATCACATTAAACCCTAATTGGTTTGGCTCCAGAGCTAGTTCAGTGGCTGCCAAATAGTTAATTTATTGCGTGAGAGTTTGGCCATGTGTTGAGAGGCAAATTTGCTTCAAGCAAGGGATCTCTGTAAACTGTACATCCATCCCCAGGCCAGGGCCTGTTTACAGCAGCACCGGTGCTTTCCATCCCCATCCCATGGCAGGGCAGCGCTGGGGGGACCCTGCTGCTCGCTCCCCAAGCCAAAGCGCTTCCAGGAATAGTTGCCTAAAAGAGCTTCAGGCAGTTTGAGCTGGACTTGGTGACCAGCGTTTGGAAACCGCCGGCTAGATAAGATGTGGGAGGCTCTCGAGAATAAATGCATCTGTTTGGGAGGTAGCAGCAGGCCTGGGCTGTCACCGCAGAGCGGGGCCAGGTGAGGAGTCTCAGGGGTGGCACATGGCTTTTCCTGGGTGAGGTGAGGAGGGCAGACGGGAAGCAGGCACATCTGGCTGCCTTCCCATGGCCCCACAGAAGCCCTCGTTGTTCCTGCCCTTCTCCATAAGGTCAGTTGCCCGGTGGCTGTTGAACATCCTGGATTGCTCATTGCTGGCTGTTGGACCCCAGGCACCCACTTGTGTTTGGCTCCTGTGAAGTGTCTGGAAGTTAGGCTCCAGCAGAAGAGCTTGTATGGGCTTGAAGGACAAGCAGCCCTCACTTAGGCCATGGCCTCACTGCATTCACTTGAAATGGAGTTATGTGGATTAAAGAGGATGCTGCAGCCAGAAGTTAAGACTCACTGCTAATACAGCTCTGGTTTTAGAGTACAATTTGAAGGAGGCTGTGCAAGGAATAAATCAATGGCTGTGGCATTTTCTTTCATTTCTCACTGAGTTAAATAACAAACTTTGTGTAAGGGAGCTGCTTCCAGCTCTGAGGCAACAGAATTATTCCCGCCGCGCTCAGCAGTGCCCTTTCTGTGTCAGCTGCTATTTCCATTGTGAACTTGATACCTGAAAGCTCAATATTGTGACCCTTTAATTTTCAGCTGTTAAAACGTACCGTGCGAGTTGGCTAAAAGGGAAGAGCTCAGAGGGGACCTGGAAATAGTTAGGCTGTGGGAGCAGTGTGTTTCTTGGGGTATTTCTTAAGTGCTGAGTGTTGAGGAGAAATTGATAGGTAGCAGCAATGCACACGTCTCAATACTTTTCGTTCTGTAGCTCTCGCTTCCTGGGATGTAATAAAATCCATTAAGTTCTATTTATGATCTAAGACCCAATATAGTAATAGTTTTATTTGGATAATTGTGGCTGTTCTCCCAATAATCAGACCACTGAACACTTCCAGGCCTACTGCAGAACCCAGGCTGTGGATTTAGAGGGGTACAGGTTGGCACAGCCAAACGTTAGCCAGTTTTCCTGAGGAGTCAGAGAGATGTCAGCTCAACAAGAAAAAGCCTGGATGAAGCCTTTGTAGGAAGGCAGCTCCTGCCCATGGCTGCCGTGCTGGGGTTGTGCTTCCCGGGATTTGCCAGCGTGGAGCTGCTGGCAAGGTTAGGTAGGCTAAGGGGAGACAAACTGGACAGGTATAGGAAGCAGACAGCAATGGTTTGTCTGGGAGAGCATGTTTTCATCCCGAGGTCTGAAGCAGGTTAAACCTTCCTCAGGGAAACACTCCCTACTTGTGTGTCTCCTGCCTAGTTTGAAATGCAGCCATTTCCGGGATGAGCTACTGTAATTACTTTAAAGTACACCGTACTTCCAGCACTATTGGCAAGAAGGAAGGAGGAATGCTGCACTCCATCGCCAGACAAAATAGACATCAACAACTGGGATTCTTCTCAAAGAGCGGATCTATCTTCTCTGCCATTAAACCCAAGTTGGATGGAAGCCTTGTGCCCATTTTGCTTCCGCGGTGTGAGCATGGTGTTCTGCAGCACACAGCCCGTGTTCACATGAGGATTGAAAGCAGCAAATTCCAGCCAGAAATTCTTTCTAGTGCTTTGCTTTCCTTCTGCTGTTTGCTTCCCTCTTCACACTCCAGATGCTGATGGAGCACCTTCCTGTGGTGACGATACATGCCGTACTTGATGCTGTGCTGAGAAACTCATCCTCAGGAACGTTCTTTCAGTGCATTCCCCCTCCTGAACTGTCACAGAGCAGGAAGCACTGAAAAACCTTCAAGCCAAGCTTGAGATCACTTGTGTCAGCCTAAACATCTACCTCCTGTTTGAGCCTGGGCATGTACTTAAGTGTGTCAGTGCTTGTGCCACAGTTGGATGCATGAACAAGCTGATGCATCCAGGTTTCTGTCTTTCTGAGCATTCCCTAGTCCTTTCTCCTTCTCCTTTGTAGATAGAAGTTGTATTAAGCTGATATCCTCATTGTGGAGCCATCCACTTCCCAGGGCTGATGTTTTTTTGCCAGGAGATCTGCTTAGATATGGAGAGAAAAGGCAGCAAACTTGAGGATCCTTCCCAGAAAAAAATATGTGACAAATCTGTGGCAGCCATGAAGCAGATTATTTTAGCAGATCTGGGAGGGCATCCCCGGGTCCTTCACAGAGCTGGAATGGTTCAGGGCTGTGCGATGGAGAAGCACAGAGGCAGGAACAGCTCCTTAACCTGATCTCTGATGTCATCCCTGCATCCATTTCTCCAGCCAAGGCACCCCTCACCTGTGAAGCTGTACACAGAAAGGAGAGGTGGGTATTTAGAGACACAGGGAGCCCTGCACCCACATTGACTAGCATCACCATCCCTGCTGCCTCTATCTGACAGCACCTGCTTGGCCTTGCTGTAGTTTTCCACCACAGTGCTCTGACAATGTTCACACTTTTCCTTCTTTTTCTTCTTGAACATACTTGTCTCACTGAACAAACTGATTTCTTACCCTGGGTAGCACTGATTTTAGGAAGAGGAAAAATAAACCTTTGTGCATGTGAATGGGTAAACAACTACCAAAGCACACAAACTGCTGGGCAGGGTGTTTTTGAGATGGTTCTTCGTTTGCCTGTTACCAGTTTTAGTTAAATGTTGAGGCTTCAGTCACTGCAGCGACGGTGTTCAGCAGGTTTTATTTCCCATTTAATAATTACAGCAGTTTCCCTGGAGCGCTGTACCTCTAATTTAAGCTAAGCTTGAAATAATGGAATGAAATTTGTTACCTTTTTATGGTAAAATATGCTCACAAAAATAACATTTGTAGACTCAGTCACTACTCCTGAATACAATTTACCACATCTTGATCCTCCATCAGTGCTGATGACTCCTGTGATGGTGTATGGACAGTTGAGCATCAGAGACCAGGATCTTATGCAGAAGTTCCTGCTTCAGTCTCACAGATACCATACAAGATAGTTTGGTTGGCATATGTTCTCTGCTTTGCCTTTTGCATGTGTCAATAAGATTGCCTCAGTTCCCACCAGCACTGCACCTTCGCTATCTTGCTGATGCTCTTGGTGGTGTAAGGCAGCCTAGAAAGTCCTGGAGAATCCCAGACTGGTTTGTATTGGAAGGGAACTTAAAGCTCCTTCAGTTCCACCCCCTGCCACTGGCAGGGACACCTTCCACTAGAGCTTCACTGGGCACCCTGTGCCAGTGCCTCAGCACCCTCACAGGGAAGAGCTTCTGCCTAAGAGCTCATCTCAGTCTCCCCTCTGGCAGGTTAAAGCCATTCCCCCTTACCCAAAGCTCCTCTCCAGGTTTCTGGTAGCCGAATTAGGCACTGGGAGCTGCTTTAAGGCTGCCCCATCCCTGGCAGTGTTCAATGCCAGGCTGGATGGGACTTGGAGCAAGCTGCTCCAGTGAAAGGTGTCCCTGCCCATGGCAGGGGTTGGAACTGGAGGAGCTTTAAGGTTCCTTCCAACCCAAACCATTCTAGGAACAACCGAGGTAAGGAGGAGCCGATGGACAGATTCTGCCTGTGCACATCCAGCACGCCAGGAATTCAAATCTGTCACTGATGGTGCTGGCCAAATGTCTGTGCTTCCCTGAGCAGCAGCTCCGTGGATGGAGATTCACCTCTTCACACCTGTTTTATAACACAGAAGCAAAATATTTGGGGCATCCAAATAGTTTATACCCTGACAAACAAATCCTGGCAGTGGGAGCATGAGTTTCCATCTCATTAAGCTGCTGGCAAAGCCCTGGTAATTCCAGTCAGTGATAACAGCCCAGGAATGATCCCTCAACAGGACTGGTTGTGTCAGGTCAGAGCATCCCTGCGTTTTCTCAGCAGTTGCATGTTTATACTTGAGGGTAAAAGAAAGTGTTGAAATGTCAGTTCATCGAGTTCTACTTTAGTGCTGGAGCAAGGTCTTGTGAGGTCAGAAACAAGTGTGTGTACAATGAGCATAAAGTGGATTTCTACACTTCAGATGTAATGAGGAATTGTTTTCAAATGGTCTTATTGTAATGCAAAACTTGGCACTGATTCCCAATCTGGCAGAGGCTTGAAGGTTCAGCTTTGGAGGTCACCAGCTCAACTGCAGCTCAGTGTGGCTTTGACGAAGTTCCTGCTGTCTCACTGCTCTTTGTTGGTCTGTATGAAATCAGCTGGTGGTTTTGGTCCACTTTCTTGGGGACAGGTTGGCTACACCATCCATGGTCAGCCTCATTTTTGGCTTGCAGGAGGGGTGCTGTGAGTTGGAGAGATGGAGTTGGGTGAGTTGGAGATTGTGGTGTCCTCTTGTCTCCTCCAGCAAGCAGAGGATGGGACATTTTGTTGAAGGGGTGGCACTCGGGTCTCAGTAGCCATAGGAAGTGTGCCTCCAGTGCTGCTACAGGTTTATGGTGCCTTGCAAACAAGCAGGTCTGCTCTCTTGCCTCCTGTTACATTACACAGCTTGAGACAGGTGCTTACAAAATTTTGTTTAGAAGCCCATCATCCAGTCCCACAGACTAAAGAATGTTCTAGTAGGGCTTTTATAACATGTACTTTATCAAAGTTCCCATAATTTCCTCATTAAAACAGGATTATACCTCTTGGATTAGCTGTTCTGCGTGGGTCAAGAAGACAGCCACAGTCCATTTTCATAGTCAGCTTCTGCAGGCAGAGATGTACCGTGACACAGCAAAGGCAAGGGGCAAGCTGAGTGCCCAGGAGACATGGGGATACAGGTGCTGGGAAACTGGACCCAAGAGGAGCTTTCACAAATGCTGCTTTGTTTGGACTTGGCTCTTGAAAACATGGAAGAATTTTAGTGGGCTGCACCTTCAG
Source organism: Pezoporus occidentalis (assembly GCF_034315485.1). Classification (NCBI taxonomy): domain Eukaryota; kingdom Metazoa; phylum Chordata; class Aves; order Psittaciformes; family Psittacidae; genus Pezoporus; species Pezoporus occidentalis. The sequence goes on from NW_026916192.1 coordinate 543,080, forward strand.
CACCTCTCATTCACCACAGAGTGGTTTGTGTTGGAAGGGACCTTAAAGCTCATCCAGTCCCAGCCCCTGCCATGGGCAGGGACACCTTCCACTAGAGCAGTTTGCTCCAAGCCCCTGTGTCCAGCCTGGCCTTGAACACTGCCAGGGATGGGGCAGCCACAGCTTCTCTGGGCGCCCTGTGCCAGTGGCATCTCCAAGACTCCTGGTATTGAACAGCCTCTGTTGTTGGTGAGAGCCCTGGGGGTGAGTTTGCAGCTCTGCCATGTGCCAAAATAAGCAGGCAGCAAAAACCTTTTCATTTGCACAGGAATCTTCTGTAGTCAACACAAGTTGCCCCTGCAGGCTTCTTGAACCAATTCCTGGCAGTTTGGCTCTCCAAGATCTAAATTTTGCCCTCAAATTCTCTCTTTTCTTCCAAAACTTTATTACATCTTACAGCTTTTTTCCCATATGACTGGGATTCTGACTGAGGTTCAAGTCATCTAAAACTCACTGCTGACTCTAACAAATAGCTTCTTTTCCTGCTGCTGCAGTGTCCAGACGTTTGGAACCTATTGGGAAGTGGTTTTATTTGTTTTTTTTTTTGTCTGTCTCTACAGTTTGTAATCACATAGTTCCATATTCTTGTGTTCTTAATAGAAATATTGTCATCACTGAACAAGGACTGGCAGGAAAACGGTGGCAAGGAATGCTGAAGCAGCACTGCTGGTAAGGTAGATGCATTACACTGCTGTTTAGTTGTAAGAAATCCAAGGTTCTCACCAACAACAGAGGCTGTTCAGTACCAGAAGGAGTCTTGGAGATGCCACTGGCACAGGGTGCCCAGAGAAGCTGTGGCTGCCCCATCCCTGGCAGTGTTCAAGGCCAGGCTGGACACAGGGGCTTGAAGCAACCTGCTCTAGTGGAAGGTGTCCCTGCCCGTGGCAGCGGTTGGAGCTGGATGAGCTTTAAGGTCCCTTCCAACTCAAACCAGTCTGGGATTCTGTGATGGCTGGGGCATCTCATGGTGCTCTAAGCTCTGAGTAGGATCAGTGTGTATCTGTCACTCATCTCCTCCACTCCTTCAGGGTTTTTGTGGGGCTGGTCAGTGGAGAGCTGCTGTGGACATTAACTGTACATAAATGAGCCAGGCTGAACTCAGACCTCAGTGTGCAGCATTTTGAGTGACTTGGGCTCAGAGCCACCAGGTTATTAACCCCAAACACAGCATTTACAATCCTGATACTGCTGTAGCCTGAAGTAGGGCAGGAGCTGCTGTCTCTGATCTCCCCTGCACCGCAGGCAGGTGTCTGCCTCTCCCTGCAGCTGCTCCATCTGCAGCAGCACGTGGAGACCATCAGACCATCACCAAAACACAGCTGGGAAAGGTTAGAGCAGCCCCACGTGGAGCTGGGTCACCTGGGCAGGATCACCGGGATACATACACACGGCTTCATGCCGGCCTCAGCTCTGCGTTGAGGCAGTGAAATGCAGAGGAGCTAAATGTGTGCTCGATGTGGGTTGTTGTTTCTTCTTCCAGTAGCAAAACAGCCAAATCAAATTGGCTCTTTCCAGAGTGCTGCCTTGTAACCTCCCATGCCATCAAATCCAGCCCCACTTTGGAGGAGCTTTGCTGAATGATCTCTCTTGTTCATCTCCTGCTGCAGGTTTTTATTATTACTTTTTGAAATTCAGATGTCTCTTTTCACTGAGATTGGGGTTTTTTGTAACTCCTGGTGTAGGAAATCAAGATTTTGACAGCTGTTGAAGTTTCATGCTCAGTAAATCTGAGGTTTAGATTGAAGGTAATTCTTGGCCTCTCCTTTTTCCCCGTGTTCGTGTTAATTCAACACACAGACATTTGACTTCCTAGTCTTGACAGTTGTCTGAACACGTACATCCGGTGCGGGGGGTGGAAGACATCTGACTTCTTTGATGTGATGCTCTTTTCAGTCCATTGAAAAATCTCTTTGAACTGTCTCAAGTGCTTTGCAGCGTTATTTCCCACCAGGTCAGTGGGAGCAGGCAGGGACAGGGGTGCTGAGCATGCATGAAGCAGAGCAGGGTGCTGAGCACTCACTCTGCTGCCACAAGGAGCTTGCCAGGAGGAGCAGGGACAAGCAGGTCTCCCTTTCTTCTGCATAGAAACGATAAGGGATGTGATAACTCCTGTCCCCTTCTGTAGGGATGATGTCAAGTGGACGTAAAATGCTCGGCTCCAGGGCAGGAAGCTGCTTAATAATGGGTTTCTCCTAAGCACTTACATTGGAAAAATAAGTTTTAGGAACTTTGCATGACTCCTTCCTCCCATCCCTCTGACTCCACTGGGAATTTCATTCATATTGCTGCTGGAAAGAGCTTAAATGCCCAAGGAGCAAGTGGAGATGCACACCTCTGGATGAGGTGGGTCACCCAAAATCTTTGCTGGGGGCAGCGATAGCTGAAAGTGTTTGGTACAGACATGGTGCCTCCAGCAATTATAGCTTCCTCTCTGGCTGGGTTGGTATCAAGCATGTTAAATCCTGGAGGGTTTCAAGGGTGGGTGCCCTGTATGCTTTGTCAGCCTGGTTTTCTTCTGCTGTTTCTCTAGAGAGAAAGTAGCTATCTCTTTGAGGCTTGATTTTCTGTACCTGTTGTGTTCTGTTGAATGAGTTTGTCTCAGACGAATCTTCTGATTGAATCATTCTTCTGTTGGAAAATTGTCATTTGTCAGGACAGAAACTTTCCCTGGGACCAGTGTGTGCTCAGGGATCAGAAACCACCCTCGGTGCCCTGTATTGACTGAACTGTACAACGTGACCTCAGTAAATGTTTGCTGCTGTGAAACGTGGTGCTTTGGCATCCTGGTAGATCACTGGCTGCTTGACCTTTGGCTGTCCTGATGGCTCCTTGTTTTGTGTAAGTTTTGAAAGAGGGTTGGGTTTTGTGTTTAGTTTTGGTGGTTTTAGTAGCCATATGGAAGGGGAAGGTTTAAAATCCGGGTTTCATGGGATGGAGCTGTTTCTGCCTCTTGCTTGCCTGAGCTTGTCTCTACTTTCTGGTTATGGTCTGTGGTTTCCCCATTGCTGAAACTCTCTGGTCACTGCAGAGGGGAGGAGGCTTGAACTGGGATTGTGTTCAAGGGAGAGGATGAATCCCAGTGGGTGCCAGCAGCACAAACAGACAGCACTACGGTCCCATGTGTGCGCTTGTTGGGAGGGATGGGGCCACCCTGGTGTGACTGGGAGCTGAGCTTGGCTGCTGACCCTTGAAGGAACATTGTAATGGGAATGACCAGGGATTTGGAGCAGAGGATAAAAATTCACATTGGTGCCTGAGTATAGCTTTTCATCCTCTTAAAATTCTTCCATCCCTTTGAAGTGTGAATCCCAGATGCTGCACAAGTCTTTTTCCAGACGTGGCCTTGCTGTCTTGCTGTGTATTTTCCACCAAATTGCTGGATTACTGTTTTCCTTCTGGCCTCTGCATTTTTTCATAGCTTTAACTTTTTGTCTGGATGTTTTTACATGCCTCAGACTCATTCCTGTCTAACATACCAATGCAAGAACTCCCACGTGAGCCGGCGTCCCACCAAGCTATCGCATAGGACAGGAATGCTGCCTTTTCTTTCCCTGGAAACTTGTAAACATGAACTTCCTGTTGAGAAGAGCTGTAAATCTGCAAATAGGCTCTGCTTCCGACAGGAGAGGAAGGTAATAAAATATCAGGTCCTTGTTCACTGTGCCTGGTCCTCCCTGAGCTGCATCTGAGCACCCCAGGGGCAGTGGAGGCACAGAAGCAATCCTGCTGCTTGCTCCTCACCTTTGGAAATGAGTTTGTCCTTTTATTTTTTTCCCCCTTTATGCACCCAAATACAGATGCAATCCTAATAGAAGCCAGTTGGAGAATGACAAAGCCCTAATGACTCTCAAATGATGCTTCATTGCTTGTTTTCTCTTTTCCTTTCTCCCTGCCTCTCCCACCACAGATCTGATCCTTCATTTCAGGGAGTTAACTCTATCCTAGACAAACAGACATTTTTGGATACTGAGCACACCAAATTCTGGCAGCTGTTAGAAGACTTTGCAGGTTACCACCCATGTCACTTAATCTTGCTGTTATTTCTACCTCCAAGAGGAGATCTGATGGGATGCACAAGCCACCCGAGTTGTTGGGTTTCCCCTTTCATGCCTAAAGCTTTACTCTTCTGCATTTCATGCAGCAACAGCAGCTCATGAGGCTCATTCCGTGTGGAGCTGGGGGCTCCTCTCTGCCTTGTTTTACCTTAGGTCTCCCACCACCAAGACGGGAGCGCTCACAGCTCGTTGGGAGAAGCAGCAGCAGCACATGGAGAACAGCCATGCGGTTCCTCATTCCATGTGGGTTTTGAGGCTGGTGCATGCTTTAGTTCTGGGCCGCAGCAGAGGCAGGTACCAGACAGCCATGCAGGAGGATGGAGCCAGGAGGGGGCTGGGCTCTGCTCCCAAGGAACAAGGGATGGGACAAGAGGAAATGGCCTCAAGCTGCACCAGGGCAGGTTTAGATGGAGCTGAGGAACAATTCCTGCCCCAGAGGGTGCTCAGGCATTGGAACAGGCTGCCCAGGGCAGGGCTGCAGTCACCGTCCCTGCAAGTGTTCACACAGCGTGGAGACGAGGCCTCAGTGCCATGGGTTAGTGGTGGCCTTGGCAGTGCTGGGGAATGGTTGGACTGGATGAGCTTAAAGGGCTTTTCAGCTTGATTGATTCTGTGATTGTATGCGGCTGAGCTCAGTGGAAGCTCTGAGCGTTTGTGGGTTGGGTATGAGCATGCTGATCTTCAGGATCAGCTGTTGGGAATGCTGGGGCTTCTCTGTGCCATCAGGGAAGTGGAGGCAGGTGAGGGTGGAAGCAGAAGTAAGGCAAAATGAAGCATGGTAGTATAAAGGGAAGAAGGATATAGACAGGGAGAAGCAGATACAGGACATGGAAACGAGGAGCAAGAGGCAGGCTAAAAGGAAGATCCGGATGGAGGCTGAGTTCTCCATCAGCATCCCGTTCGCTAACCCTGGGCAGGGGGGGCGTGGGTGAGCTCCAGCCCTTCCGGCCTGACCCCTGCTCTCCCCTCGCTCCTCCCTGCCTGCGTGCCCCGAGCGGAGCCGCAGCCGCTCCGCCTCCCGGGCCGGGCTGGCGGGCACATGGCCCCGTGTCAGCGGAGCCTCTCGGCCTGCCTGCGCCTGGGTGGCCGCGCTGGTGCTGCTGCTGCAAACTAATCGCTCCCAGCAGTGCTCCTGCATCAGACTTGGTGGAGCCGGGAGCGCAGCCCTGGAATGCCGGGCCAGGCGCAAGGGGCTGCGCTGCCTTCCCTTTGCTTGTCCTTGCCTCAGACCCACCGTTTCTTAGGTCCAAAAGGGCACTGGCAGCAGGAGCCAGCGAGGGTGGGCTTTGCAAAGGAAAATGTTTGGGTAAATAGAAATAACCCTCTCACACAACCCATTTAAAACGTGAGGTTTGATTGTTTGGTGGGGCTGGAGGGAAGGGAATCCTGTTCAGGTTTAGCACTGACTGGAAAGCCCTGCTTCAAGTCCTGAGTACTGATTGAAGTGTCTTAATCAGAGTCTGTAGTTTGGGTGAGAAATTTGGATGTTTTGAATGAAGGTGCCAGCTTAGTGACAACTAATGAATGAGGAAATAACCCTCCCTTAGCTGTGTGATGCCAGGACGTGGCTTGGCAATGACACGAGGTACCAGCACCCAAGAGCACTCCCGGATGCTGCAGTCTCAGGGACTGGAGGGGAGGGAAGCTCAGGATGAGGTGGGGGAAAGGCTTCCTTTAACAGTCCAGTATAAAGAAGGAAAAGCTGTTATCGGGGGGAAAAGCCACAGCCTGCAGGAGGGAAGTCACCGGTTGAGGGAGGTGCAGGAAGCGAGCTGAGGAGTAATGACCCTGCTGTAGGGAAGGGGCTTGGGATCCATCACAGGCATTTTATCACTCCTAGTTTTGATTGCAAATGCTGTTCTTTCTGGGATGAGACCAAAACTGCAGGTTCATAGAACCCCAGCCTGGTTTGGGTTGAAAGGGACCTTAAAGCTCATCCAGTTCCAACCCCTGCCACGGGCAGGGACACCTTCCCCTAGAGCAGCTTGCTCCAAGCCCCTGTGTCGAACCTGGCCTTGAACACTGCCAGGGATGGGGCAGCCACAGCTTCTCTGGGCACCCTGTGCCAGCGCCTCAGCACCTTCACAGGGAAGAGCTTCTGCCTAAGAGCTCATCTCAGTCTCCCCCCTGGTAAGTTAAAGCCATTCCCCTTGTCCTGTCCCTACAGGCCCTTGTCCAAAGCCCCTCTGCACGTTTCTTGTAGGCAAAGTTCTGCTGACAAGTCCTGCTTTGATAAGGTTTAACATGTGCTTTCTTAAATGTCAATGATCTTCCACAGGGCAGGTGTGCAGAGCACTGGGGGACCAGAATAGTGTCTGACCCTGGCCACAGCTCTCAAAGCACATCATCTCACCTGCAGAAGGGAGGATTTCTGCTTCCAGGGCTTGTCTGCACCATAAGCACATGCTAAAGGGTCTGGCCCTGTAAGGACTGGGACAGAAATGTCAGCTGTAGGCAGGTAACTGGGTTTTCTGAAGCAGCAGGGAGGTGCCCAAGTCAGCTGCAGCAGAGACTCCATCAGCTGTTTCCAAAGCCAGGAATGCTCCCGATCCCACCTGGGTGTTGGGCAGGGAAAGACAAGTGTGCCTGAAACTACAGCTGGAGGGGAGTGGGTGCATGTATTGGAACAAACCTCTGTCATCGAACAGCACTGCTGTTGATCTGGAGGATATTGTCAGGCTGCAGAGCTGCTGGCCTAGGCTTAATCCTCTGCAGGCTGGGCTTTGGGCTCTCCAAACAGGATTACTCACTTTTTCCCTCTTTCTGTGTTTGGTTTATATACCCATGGCAGTTACAGAGGCTTGGATCTTTCATCAGAGCAAGGGTGTTAGGTTTAGGAATTGTTTTTTTGTCTTGGAGGGGATTTTTTGACAGGATATCCATTCCTGGGTGGTTTTTCTTTACATATGCGCTCATTCAGCAGGAAGAAGGTCAGTTTTGCTTAGGTGTTGTCCCCTCCCCAGTCCCAAATCAGTGGCCAGAAGTAAAGTTTCAATAGTTTCTTTAGGTTGTGCTTAATTCCTTGTTGCACCTTTGCTCCCAGTGCAATGTCTGATCATAGTTTTTCTGGGTGTAAGTTCTGCCAGCTCAGTTAAGCCCAACTTTTAATACATTTCCCCCCTCCCTGGGCAGGACTGCAATGGCACAAAAGACAAGCACTCCTCCTCCTTCAGGAGGCAATGTGATTAGATTTACTTGACAAATTAAGCTTGTTACCATCATCTCCCATGTGCTAATTTAAATCATGGCTGTATTGAAAAGAGGATGTTTGTTAAATGTGATAAACTTGCCAGGAATGGAGAGGTTTAAGCTCTGTTAAGGGGGGTGGGTGGGTGCCTGCCTCTGTCAGCTGAGCTTGAACTCAAGTCAATGAGCCTGCCCTGGAACCCCAACAGCATGGCTTCAAAGGGAGCAGCCCCTTCTTGGCTCCACTGACTTGTAAGTAAGGCATAAAGAAGGCAATAAAATGTTTGACTTTCCTGCCAGACCTGAGCCTGGAGGAGGAGGAGGATCCCAATTGGTTTCCATCAGATTCCAGTTAGCATGAATTTATGGTTTCCACTTAGCCTGATAAATGGCTTTGGCTGCCTTGGTGCATTTGGATTTATTCTTCTGTGCAATGGAAAGTGGTCAGCTTAAAAAGGCAAAGCCTTCCAGAGCTGCTATGAATACGAGGGAAGCTTCTTTCTGAGGTAAGAACCCAGCAGGCACAAAAATAAAGCTGTAGCATGTCATGAAATATGGGTGGAACAGCAGCAAAATCAGAAGGGGTTCAGGTCTCTTGTGCTTGCTGGGGCCGTGGGCTGTGATAGGCATAAAAATTCCACTGGAAACTGGAAAAATTCTTCAGATTGCCTTGCTTTCCTCAGAAACCACACTCAGCAGCAGGTATCAATAGCTCCCAGTGTTCAAACTTTGTGTGCATCGTTCTTTCCATGGAACATTCCCAGGAGAAGAAAGCAGAAGCAGATTAATGCAGCGAGCTGGGGAAAGCAGTTTGCCCTGTGCTGCCTGCAGTCCTCCTTCCTGCCACCCTAGTGGCCATGTGTGGGTTACAAAATCTATCTTAATGCATATCTGGGGAGCAGGTTGGCCTGTTGGTTGTGTCGAGGTGCTGCTGGAGGTTGGTAGATGATGCATCTTGGTGTCTTCTAGTAGTGTGTTGCCTGTACTTCCCTCTGCTCTGTTTGCAAAGGCAGTGGCTGAGCAGGACATGGATCTGCCAGAGGCTTTCTCCTGGCTTGCTTGCAGCTCCATGGGCCTCTGCCAGTAGTGAGCTTAGGGATGGGTCATGGTTTGGGTGAGCTTAGGGATGGGTCATGGTTTGGGCGAGCTTAGGGATGGGTCATGGTTTGGGCGAGCTTAGGGATGGGTCATGGTTTGGGCGAGCTTAGGGATGGGTCATGGTTTGGGCGAGCTTAGGGATGGGTCATGGTTTGGGTGAGCTTAGGGATGGGTTATGGTTTGGGTGACCTTAAGGATGGGTCATGGTTCGGGTGAGCTTAGGCACATGACTCCTGTTTAAGATACAATCCACAACCCTTTCAAAGGCAGTTTTGCAGTGGCTACTACGCTAGAGCACCCAGGTGTCCCCACCTAAGTATTTTTATGCCTTGAAAGCCCAAAACCACACGTGCATCTTCCTTACTCCAAGGTGAGCCATGAGGTTTGGCATATTCCTACCCCTCTAGCCAGAAGTGGGTGTTTCCTTCCTGAGGATGTTGGTTTGGTAGATACTGGCCTGTGGACACCATGGCAAAGAGTGTGCACAGTTTCATAAAGTCAAATCATTGTGATTATACTTCAAATACTCAGTCGCCTGAGGTTTTGTTGTTTTAAACTACTTCAGGTTGTAAAAATAGGGAGAAGATTTATCTGGCCATGATTTGACAAATGGGAGTTACAACGCAGTTGTCATAGTTGGGGACAGCTTTTGTTTATGCAAAGTGAAACATTTACAAGCTGTTGAGGTCCTTAAGCTAAAACAGGATTCAAAAAGAAGGAGAGGGAACACGTAGGGCTCGTTACCTATCTCAGACAAACCCCCAAATCTCAGGCTATCCCTGTGTGTCCTGTAAGAGGGCTTGCTCTGATCACTTTGACCTAGAGACCTGGCAGCTCCCAGGCTGTATCTTCTCTTGGTCACCCAGCATCCCCCTCCTTTTTGTGCTCAGCTTTTGAATTCACTGCCTGGTTTCAGGCTGGTTTGGTGATGTCGGGGCAGGGAACAGCAGTGCCTAATGCTGAATGCTTAATGTCTTAAGCCCAGGGCTGTGTCCATCTGCCTGGTGACATCTCCACTGGGGGCAAAGCTGCAACATGAGCTCTCCGCTTGCAAGACATAGAGAATCCACATGAGAGACACCACTGTTGGCTTGACCCTGGCTGGGGAGGGCTCCTGTTGAGGACTGCACAGTGCGAGGCGCCGGGGCACAAACCATGACACACCAGTCCATAGGAAAATAACTTCATTAATTCTGGTGCTCTGGAGCTGCTGGGGTTCATCTCCCTCATTGCCTGTGTAATTCAGAGATGATTTTTCCATCTCAGGCTTATGAAATCTCGAGAGCTGCAGCGTTTTGCGCAACCTCCATCACAAGTGTCAGAAGCCCCCGCGAGCTGAACTGAACTGAAATGTTTTACTGATGTGCTTTGCCAGCAACCCTGCCAGCGGGGCCTGGGGTGCAGGAAGGAGTGGGATCTGCCTGCTCCCAGCCTCAGCATCGCTCCACAAGGTGCTCCAGGTATCTGTGTGCTGAGACTTGCCTGGGATTCATCTTGTTTGAAGTGTAGTGTGTGGTACTGCTGCTCTTCACTGAGGTTTGGAGGTGGGAGGGTAGCTGTGAATCCTGCCTTTCTCAGAGCAAAGTGCTCATCCAGCCAAGGCTGCAGCAGCTGCATGTGCTCCTACAACTGAACTTCTCCTGCCCCAATGCCTCCCCCCCGTTACCATCCAGCATCCTGCCTGTGCTGAGGGTAGGCGATGGTGGCCCATGTGCTCATGAACACATGCCATGCCTGCTCCTAGAATGCTTTTTAATACTTCCTTTAAAGCACTTTTATTTTTCCCCTCCCTTTACAGCCTTTTCCCTTCCTAAAGGGAAGCAGAAGTACCATAAACTCATTAGGAGTAAGAGGCAGAGAAGCAGGGGATGAAGGGCTGGGTGGGATGCCGGGGGGCAGTACTTATGGTGGGTTTATGGACATGGCTTGGCAGTTAGCAGTCGCCTACCAGAGCATTGAGAATGCCATAAAAAGAGGGATTTTGCTGTATGTGAGTTAGTAAATGGACTATCACTCATACACCAACAGTGGAGATCAGCTTGTGTGATTTTGGGGATTTTAAAGCATCAGCATCCCTCAGCTTGGGCCACAGGAGGTTTTCGGTGTCTGGGCAAGGTCTCTGGTTCACAGAAAGTAGCTGAAGAGAGAGGTGGTTTTGCCTGCAGAGATTTGGAAAGAGTTGTATTGAGGCCTGAATATACAAATGCAGACTGGAGCAGTGAATCCCTCCTGAGCTCTGTGCCTGTGCAGGGTCTGAAAGCAGAAGGCAAATGTTGCTTCTTCTCCTTGGGTTCCGTGGGAGCCCGGAGGGTGGTCTGGGCAGTCCCTGTGGGAACTGCCTGTTTTCCAGGGCAGTCCCAGCCAGGGACTCCCATCTGCATGGCCAGGGATGCCGCTGTGTAAATCCCTGTTTCCCCAGCACCCGGCTTGTGGTGAATGGTGCTGGGCTGATGGGATTAGTCTGGGGCCTCCAGTTAATACCTGTTGTTCACGCTGCACATCGGGGAGCAGCTATTCAGAATGACCAGGGGGTTGTAGGTGGCAGAGCTGGGTGTTAATGGGAGGGGGGAAGATGGTCAGATATGGCTGTGTCCAATGGGTTTGTGTCCTGAGCCTCCCTTGCTGCTGTGAGATCCCTGGTGGCGTTTACTCCCTGTATAAACCAGTTCAGATTTACTTTTTCCTTGAACACTTCCTTTTTGATCCCAGTAATATGTTACACATTTAATTGCTCTTCTTTTGAATTTTCGGGTCCTCCTTTGGTACCCTCACAACATCAGTATCTTGTTATCTTGTTGTTGCTTCTAATTGCTAACACATGCCAGCTTTCCAGCGCCACAAACTCTGGCGCTGGGGCTTGGAGGGGAGTTTTACAGCTAAGATTTATGTGCATGGGGGAAACCTTCACAGGATTAATTCCCTCCTTTAGCCAACAGCTCATCCAGATTTCAAAATCGAGGGCTGAGATGAAGGCTGGGTTGCACCCAGCGCTGTGTAAAGGCAGAGTGGGTTTGGGGATGACCCGTTCTGGTGAACCCCTCCTTTCCTGTCGCTGTTATTGCCGGCCATAAACAAATCCCATGTATTTAACAAGTTAATGTCAGGCGGGCTGCGAGGCGCTGGTAGGTGTGTGCTTGGTGACATCAGCTGGCGAGCAGCCTGGCAGCAGCGGCGCAGGCAGGGAGCAGGCAGGGAGCCCAGGGTGTGTGCCTCTAAGCTGGGTATTCTGGCAAGGTGGAGAGCTGGTCTGTTTGGCAGGACCTTCCCATCTGGGATCCATCTGTGTTTCCCTGGAATCGGACAGGCGGCTCCAGGCAGTGAGAAATCGCAGATGTGCGGGACCTGACACATGTCCAGCTAATGAAAGGAGAAGGCAGGCTGGGCTCCGGCTGCGCTCGAAGATCACGAGTGGAGGAGGAGGAGGAGGAGGAAGAGCCCTTTTGCTTTATATTTCAAAGAAAATAGGTGTATCCACCAGCAGCTGGATCCTTGCAGCCTCGCTGTGTAGGGTAAGCAGAGAGGGGTCTGTTGTTAAAGGGGACTGGGTAAGGCGCAGTGGGGATGCGCGGGGGTGGGGGGATGCTGGGCTGCTGACAAGGAGCTTTGAACAGCAATGTGGGTTTTGCTGGTGGTCCAGGGAGGACCTCAACCTTGAGCACAGGTAGAGGGAGAGGGTGGGAGCCTCCCATCCCTGCCTCCTGTCCTCTGCAGTGGCTCTGCCGGGGGAAACTTCAATAGAGGAGCCGGCGGCATGCGTGGATTCTGCAGCTGAAAAAACACTCAACTCTCTCGGAGGGGAGCTGCGGTACAGCTCCTCTGTGTTGCTATGGAATGGGTGATTATTATCTTTTCCTGATTTGTATTTTCTCCCCCCCACACCTCCCCGTGCGCAGAAGGCTGGGATTCAGCGTGTGCTGGGGAAATGGGAGAAAGCAGGAAGGGGTTTGTGTGTTTTAGCAGAACACGTTTCTCTGCTGTACCGAGCCTTACTCTCATTTCTGCCTGCTGATAGTGAAGCTGGGGGGGTGTGGAATCTGCAGAGGTGGATTTCTTCCATCAGCTCCCAAATTTCCTTAATATTCTCTGTGTTTTCCGTGCTCCTCTGCATTGTGCCAGAGGCTGCTGCTCCCTTTTTTGTCTTTGCACTCCTTGAGCAGCAACTGATGCTACCAGCATCTAAATCTCTTGGATCAATTTTGTGCTACTAGAACACACTTCCCTGCCCTATGTATTTCCACTGTTGGGATGCAGGCTGCTGTATTTTCACTTATTCCATTATAATCTCCTGATCCTCATGTGTATTTTAAACCTGCATATCCCCCTGCCCCCTGGTATTTTTGGGAAGGTTCAGTGGCTCAAATTGCTCCTCCAGCTCTTGGGGGTGGCTTGTTGTAGGGATCCCTCTTGTTGTAGGGATCCCTCTTGTTGTAGGGATCCCTCTTGTTGTAGGGATCCCTCTTGTTGTAGGGATCCCTCTTGTTGTAGGGATCCCTCTGTTGCGTGTTTGCTGAGCTGCTGCCTGGCTCTCCGGGTTATTACTGGCTTTTTCTCCCCCATTCAGCCCTTGGTTCCTGTGTGATGGTACTCACAGCCGACTTTATGTGCTGGAGAAACCCTCCCCAGCCATGGGAGGTGCCCCAGAATCAGCGCTCAGAGTTTGGGGAGCTAAAATGTGGTTGAAGATCACTTGCTGTCAGGCTGGGAAAGGGAGACATGTACTTGCAAGGCTGGTGCAGAGTGATTCCCTTTGGGGCACTTTGCTGTTGCTTTGTCCGGGTTAGTTCTCACTGTGCCAAGTGACAGGGATTCCCCAGGGAGAGCGCAGTGCAGCCTGGCCAGGTCCCTGGCAGGGTGCTGCATGGGCTGCAGCTCTGTGCTCCTCTGGCTCAGCCCCTGCGTGTGCCACCTTCAGGTTTCCCTTCTCTTGCAGCACACAAGCATTTGGGTACAGGGTTTAAAAATGAGCTCTTGTAAGTCTGCTTCTGCAGCATGGCAAACACCTCCCGAGCATCCCTCACAGCCTGGAGAGGAGGCAGGAGGAGTGTGTGCTGCCTGATGCTCTGCAGCTCCGTCTCACAAAGGAGGAATGAAACCCAGCAGATCTTCAGCCAAGCTGCACAGAGGGTGACGATCTCTGAAGGCAGAGAGCTGTGATCCTCTGTGCAGCTCTCCCAAAGACTTCCTGAATTTGGGAACGCTGCATGTTGGAGCATCTGCTCCCGTTGTCTCTGTGCAGGTTGGGCTCTGAGGCAGCAGACGGAAGTTTTGCCGGCATCAGGGCAGCAGGATTTAGACATGAAGTAGCTGATTTACAGTGTCTTGCTTAAGCCCTGTGGGAAACTGGGTTTTCTTCTCAGGTTTCCCTATTTTTTGAAAGGATTTGGTGTGCCTGATGAGCTGGTGCTCAGGTGAGAGGGGTGGTTGTGTTTGGGGAAGAGAATCAGACTGGTTTGTGTTGGAAGGGACCTTAAAGCTCCTCAACCCCCTGCCACAGGCAGGGACACCTTCCACTAGAGCAGGTTGCTTCAAGCCCCTGTGTCCAACCTGGCCTTGAACACTGCCAGGGATGGGGCAGCCGTGCTCTATCATAGAGAAACCTGCAACTATGCAAAACTAAGAGACTGCAGTGTAAGAACCAAGGTAGAAGGGGTACAGCAAAGGCAGTGTGAGCAAACCCTGCCAACAGCAAACTGCGGGAGGCCAAGTGAAGGATTCGAAGGGTCTGAGGAAGGATCAGATTCGCTAAAGGCAAGGAGAATAAATCGTTACTCTGAGAAATGTGTTACACAGGGAATGCCCCGAGGAAAAGAGCAGAAACTCCATTTATTAGTGAAAACGCCAGACTGATGCTGCCAAGTCAGGTTCTGCTCTGCCCAAGGCCTGGAGCCACAGCCCCTGCTCACTTCCAAGGCGCTGCTGCTATTTTTGCAAGTTGAATGTGCTGGTTTTTGCAGAGGCTCGTTTCAACCTGCTCAAGCCAGAAGCGAAGGGAGCTTTGCTCACGTGAACGTGGGGCAGGCTCTTGGCTTGTTTTTTCCCTTCTGTTTTACTCCTCTTACTCTTGCAGGACCAGTGTCCCCCGGAGAGCAGGGTTTCACTTCTGCTGCTGCCTTGTATGTCAGATCACTGAGAGTCCCTAAGTGCTGCTTTACAGAGCTTTGTCACACATTGCTCACAGTGGGGTTTGGCTTGTGGAGGTGATCACTGGAGGGGGACAGCAGGAAAGAGCGTTTCAGGAGCTATATTCGGGGCAACCAGCTCTTTGGTCCCTGTATTGACCCAGAGAAGCAGCAGCGTGCAGGAGGCAGCCCGCTCCCACGGCTCTTGCTGGGATGGGTGAGCCAGGTGGCCTCTTGTTTTTTCCAGCTCTGTTTTTTTTAGGGTTTGGCTAAAACACAAGATTTGTTTGACGTGTATGCGCGATGTTTATAGTGGTGCTGGAGAGCTGAAGAAAGTCATTTGAGGACTTGGGCATATGTAGCAGATTTAAGGGAACGCAGGCTGGTTCTTAAACCCAAATGGGAGATGGTTGTAAGCTGTTGCCTGTTGGGTCGTTTTCCCACAATAAGAGCTGGCTTACCTATACTGGTTCTGGCCTAGATCATAAGCTTGCCTTCATCCTAGCATCTAGTGACTGCTTCCGTATCTGACTGCTTGTTAGAAGCTAGGTATGAAATGTGTTTTGACAGACATTCCAGAGCAGTCCCTGGGGGCAGCATCACTGCAGGTCTCTGGGAGCTTGAGCAACTTCTATATTTGTGATGGGGACTGTCTTAATTCATGCAGCATTCAGGGAAAGGCTGGAAAAACCTTTGTTTAGAGCAAGAGAGAAGCCAGGAAGCACTGGTGAGTGATGATCCTGCAGCTGAAGTGCAGCAAGGAGGGCTTTGGGTTCAGTTCCTGGGTCTGCAAGCAATTTGCCAAGGCAGGGCCTTGACCTTAGCAGTGCTTTGTGTGTTGGTGGCTCCTGTCTGAATGGGCAAGAGTCATTTCAAAGCATTTTAAAGTGTAACAATCATGCCTTTTACTAGGCTGGGCAGTGGCATTTTTGCAAGCCAAGCTTAAGGTTTTACAATAACGTGTATTGAATTTCCTTGGTGTGCTCCTGTGCGGGACTCCAGTCCTTCATGTCCGTAACAGGACTTGTGCTGTTGAAGGAGGACACTCACAGGAAGAACCAGGACTGTTGCAGATCTGCTGCTCTGTTGCTCTCCAGTCCTATGGAGACTACAAAGCCAAGAATCAGTTTTCCTTCCAGCAACAGGCTGCCACAACCTGACGGTGGGATGCTGCGTATCTGTCCCTTTTAAAGGCATCTCTTTCACCAAAACCAACCCAAGAATCATGGAATCATAGACTGGGTTGGAAAGGACCTTAAGATCATCCAGTTCCAACCCCCTGCCACGGGCATGGATACCTAACACTAAACCATGTCACCCAAGGCTCTGTCCAGCCTGGCCTTGAACACTGCCAGGGATGGGGCAGCCACAGCTTCTCTGGGCACCCTGTGCCAGCGCCTCAGCACCCTCACAGGGAAGAGCTTCTATCTTATACCTAACCCGAACTTCCCCTGTTTCAGTTTGAACCCATCACCCCCTGCCCTGTCACTGCAGCCGCTGATGAAGCAGCCCCTCTCCAGCATCCAGCAGCCCTCAGGAGCGCTGAGCCCCACCCTTGAGCTCGCCCCAAGCCAGGGGCAGCGGTGGCAGAGCCCCAGCCCCTCTCAACCTGTTGCAGCGAGCGGCGCCGTGCGCTGGAGCCGGGGCTGCGGGCGCAGCGCGGGGGGACGGGGGCTGCGCGCAGCAGATGTGCCGCGGCCGCGTGCCGGCTCCGT
This sequence comes from Pezoporus occidentalis, assembly GCF_034315485.1. Lineage (NCBI taxonomy): Eukaryota > Metazoa > Chordata > Aves > Psittaciformes > Psittacidae > Pezoporus > Pezoporus occidentalis. The sequence goes on from NW_026916192.1 coordinate 559,292, forward strand.
GCCGCTGCTCCCGGCGCCAGGTGCAGCCATTGTTCCCGCTGGGCCCCATTCATCCCGCCTCGGCTGCCGCTCCCGCATTGTTCCTGCAGGAAATTAGCATTAAAAACCCATCCGAAACCCCCATGTCCCTCAACTGCAGGTGACTGTTATTGGCCCCAGCTGCCACCCTTGTGCTTGATTACTTCCATATGGGCTTGTGGCAAGAAGTACGATCCACTTATTGATTTTATTTTTTTTTCCCCCTTAATATATTTCTTTTTCTTCCCTTTTTTTTTCTCCACCCAGCACAGACACTTCAGCAAGGAACAAAACCCTGATTCTCTTAAGCCGCTGACAGGCTCCAGTTGCTGTTACAACTGGGATGAACGTTTTCCAAGCAGAGCTAATTACACCCCCTCCCTGCTTGCTTCCTTTCTTCAGTGCCCACCCCATAAATGTAAAACAACCAGAGGGCAATTGGTGGTAAATGAAATCTTTGCAGTGTCCTGAGAGGAGGGTTTCTTGCTGAGCAGAAAGGAGTTCGCTGGGCTTTAGATGTTGGGTAATTTGGGGTGGGGTTGGGGTTTTTTTACTAGAAGATGGGAAACTGGGCTCTGAGCTATTGCTGCAGCACTGGTTAATGGGATACACGATCCCGACCTGGGTCTGGGGAGAAAAGGGAACAGTAATTGAATAAGTGGGTTGCTAATTTGTGAGTGTGGTCAGTTATATTGAGAGGAGCCAAAGAGAAACTACCCACCGGCTGTGGTTACAACCTTCTAGGAGCACGGTTTTTTTTCTCCTGGTACAATTCATCAGCAGGGCAGCAGCTTGCAGGAGACCCCCAAATCTCTTCTGGCAGAGTGGGTTTGCCTCAAGGGGAGATGTGCTGCAGTTAGGAGACAGGAGGGGGGCATTTCCTGCTGCCCTACCTAGGATTTGAACAGGAACCTGTTCTGCAGAGCACAGAGCATCTCTACTGAGGTGGGTCATGTCCTGTGGCAACGGGACCAGTCCACACTGCCCTGACCTGCTTTGTGCCATGGGGGGAGCGGCAGCTTGTCTCTGCGCTGGAGGCAGCAGGCATAGCTTTTCTTTGTGCTTCTATCCCAACAGCTTAAATGACAGAGCTCTGTTGGCTGGTCGAGATGTATACTTCTGTGGAGAAACACTGGGTTTCCCTTATGACACAGTGGGCCCCCCAAAAGGAGTTTGGTTATGCTGCAGTGTTGTAGCTGGTGAGGTTTGTGGTGGTGGCTCCTGACAGAGCAGCTTGCTGGGGGATGATGGTGCTCCAAGCACCATGACCAAGGCATTGCATGCTCCTGCCTCGGCCTGCGCAGGCTGCTTGAAGATGAAAAACCCATCAAAAAGCCCCGTAAGCCTCAGCTGTTGAGGCTTGTTCATAGGTAACCAGTAGATTTTGTGTCTTTGCATTCTTGGTGGTGTCCCAGCAGCCATTTCCATGGGATCTGTCTTGTTCCCTGCCAGTGATGCACGGGCAGCGCTGGAGGGTGAGCACCGAGGAGGGTGCTCCAGCAAGACACCAGTGCCACATTCTCCTGTTGTGGCACAGATACATGTATGTAAACCTCCAGCTAGGAAAGCTCCCAGGTGTGCTCTTCTCTTCTCGGAGCAGGACATGGAAAACGCATTCAAAACAGAGAATGACCTTTTGTTCGGTTAACAGAGCTCCACTGGTCAAAGAGCCCCTGTTCCTGCTCTGGAGGTAGGTGCTGTAGTGTGTCTTCGGGAATGGCTGGGGCTTGGCTGATTTACCTCAAGGTTATGAATACAAATGGAATGGACTTTACCTGAGACTTTGTGTCTCAGCTCTGGTTCTTCGGCATTTGTCAGGTTGACCTCCACCTTGAGGAGCATCCTGCCTTGATGGGTGGAACCCACCAGTGTAGTTTGTGAGAAGGATTACGACAGAAATCCTGGTTGGTGTCTCAGGAGATGGGTTTAGCTGAAGTACTCTGGTTACTCACTGCACTTCCTGGTACAGACCTGTCCTGGCTTGCCTGCCCGGGGTGGACCACCCTGAAATGATGCAGGTTGGGCACATCTGGTTGTAGACTTCGAGCCCATCCCCTCAGAGGTCCTGTGCAGCTAAAGCAGGTCAGCAGGGTGGATGAAGCTAGCAACACAGCCTGATCGAGTAGCTGGAGCGATTTTCTTCATCCTTGTTTTGAACCCTTCAAAGTCAAATCTCAAACTTAGGGGGTTTCTTCTCCCTAATTAAATTAACAGGCCATATGGTGTTTACTGTGCGCGCCTGCAATATGGAAGGAGCTACCTCCTGGATCACTTTCTTTTTTCAGGAGAAGCTGCTTTACCTGATGTCACTGTTCCGCAATGTTCTTTTCAGCAGCAGGCAGGGGTTATTTCCGCCACCTCGCTGCCGGTGGCATCACCTCCAGATCCTGGGCATGAGCAGCAGCGTGACCTTTGCTGGTTCTGCACCCACCTTTGTCTTCCCCTGGCTTCTGTAATCCCGGTTTGCTGCTTGGTGGGAGTGTGTACAGGTCGGAGGTTAGGATTAGGGTTGTAGGTAATCATGCAGGTAATGAGTCGTGTTCTTGGAGCTGAGGAGCACAGGAAACGACTCAGGGTGTGGGGTTCTTGGGGGTGATGGTGTTACTTCGAACAATTCCTACGAATTTTTTTGTTGAGGAACAACAGGAATGTGTGAAACTCGAAGTTTTGTGCTTTATTAAGGGACTGCTCAAACAAAAAAAGTTACTTTGCCTGTGCTCCTTTATCTTGACGTGAAATCTGGAGGAGGAAATGAAGACCTTGAGGATGAAAACCATTGGTTTATTATCAGCCCCTTGCATTTGGATGAACAAGAAAGTAGGGTAGGAATCTTTAAAACAGTAGGAGAAATGAGGAATGGAAAGTCTTGGATTTGGCTGTTATCAGCTACTCTCACTCATTGAGTAGGGTTTTTTGGTGAGCATGGTTCTGGTGTGTGAGTGGACTTTGCTGTGAGCTCACCCTGCATCTCTCCCATGGTCTACATTAAACTTTCTCTACAACCTTAACTCATTGGCGCGTCTTTTCTGTAGGGACTTGGTGCTCAAAGGGTAGCGGGGTGACCCTTCATCTTCAGCCAGGCTCAGCTTGTTCAGGGGTATCTGAGCTCCGAGAAACAAGATCCATTTGTGTGTGCTGAAAACACCCTGCCACATTAGCATATTCCTTGTAACGTATGCTCCAAGGGTGTTTCTTTGCAGAGAAGCCTCTCTAAAGATAGCATCATGAAGTTCTGTGTTGTCAACCAGGGACACTTGATCTAAAAAACAACATTTGATACACAGACAAGGTTTGCAAGTGCCATCTGGATCCTGGGAGAGGAGCTGGGTTGTCTCTGTTTTGCATACACTCACCAGGGGAAAAGAACAGGGACGTGCAGGCAGACTTAATTCTTGAGGATCACCTGAGCAGAACTGTTTAGTCCACACGAATGTCCTGGGTAACACGGGACACCAGTGTAATCCCATACCCCCGGGCAGCATGCGCTGCTGCGCCGCCTTGGGGTGCTGGGGATCATGCTGTAGGTGAGCGGTTTATTTATTGAAACCCCATGGAATCAGTTTCATGGAATCAATTCTCTGGAGCCAGTAGTACTTTAATCTTCCATCAAGCCTACTGCAAGGCAGAACCTGCAAATCATTGAATCCCAGCCTGGTTTGTGTTGGAAGGGACCTTAAAGCTCATCCAGCTTCAACCCCCTCCCATGGGCAGGGACACCTTCCACTAGAGCAGCTTGCTCCAAGCCCCTGTGTCCAACCTGGCCTTGAGCACTGCCAGGGATGGGGCAGCCACAGCTTCTCTGGGCACCCTGTGCCAGCGCCTCAGCACCCTCACAGGGAGCAACTTCTGCCTTATATCTAACCTGAACTTTCCCTGTTTAAGTTTAAACCCATTTCTCCTTGTCCTGTTGCTACAGTTGCTGATGAATGAGTGTGTTTCTGAGAGGTGGGATGCAGGGTATGCTGATGTCATTGGCTGCCTTCAGTTCTGCATGGTGGAGAGACCATCCTCAATAGCACACCAGTGCGAAGAGCAGAAAGCTGAAGACATGAACATCTCACATAGCCCTGGACAGAACAGCAAAATCACTGTCCACATCTTCCCAGGGACATGTAGGTCAGAAAACATATTTTACTTCAGGGCCTATTTCTTGACTTCCCAGCTATCCTCTTGTATGCAAAGCTCATTTGCCTAATGGGCTGGTGAGTGTAATTGAAAGGCAGCCTGCACTTACACGCTAGTGAGGTCTCACCTGTGCCCAGGCACAGATGGGGCTCTGCTCACTGCTGCAGCACTACAGGTAATTTATAGGCACTGTGTCACAGGCTTTCCTTTGACCAGGAGGAAAACAGCAGCTTAAAACAAACCTGAGGCTTTGCTGGTGGGTATTTTGCTGTTTGTGGTGTGGGCTGTATTTCCTGGGCTTGTAGTCCTGGTGGTTGTGCTTCTTGCTTAACATTGTCTTTCCCTTACGCTCCAGCTGATGGTGAGTAGGCTGGTGCAGGTTGCTAGTAACTAGGTTAGGACAACCCTAAGAATGAGTTGGTTGGAAAGTCTTTTCTGTGCTGTGTTGCACGATGCTTTGAAAGCAAACGCATCAGCAGCTGAGCCAACACCTTCACTCTATGGTCCCTGATGGTCCCTGTGCATCACTGAACCGCCAGAAGTTATCCATGGAAAATCTCCACCTCTGCTGCCCATTAGAATGAGTGGAAGGAGGCACAGCAGAGGCAGTTACTGCTGTGCATCTATCTCTGCTAGGGTTGTTCCCTGAAGAGACCAAGAAGTAGTGAGCTTTAATGGCTCTTCTGTGCACCCCCATCTCTCCATGCCTGGGCTCTGCAGGAGGTGCTCTGCTTGTGACAGCTCCTACAGGTATGTAGGTGTCCATCTACATCATCAGGCTTCTGAACACCTATAAACCCCATCCTTAGATGCATTGTTCCTGTGTTTCCAGCTCTGTGGGATAGTGGAAGGTTTTCCTCATGTGTGGGGCAAAGGGGAGGAGCAGTTTGTGTTGTGATGTGAGGATTTTTAAGCAGCAGAATTGTCATCTTGGCAGGGCTCGATGTGTGTCATTGATCAGGAGTGACTATTAGCTGGGCAGCAGTTAATGTACTTAGCACCCAAGTAGATGAAGTATGATCTCTAAAGTGCCAGCTTGATTTGTGGTGTGATGAGTGAGTCTTGGCTACCTTAGGGACATCATCAGGGCAGAAAGATGGGTGGTGGCGCAGCATTGCCAGCATCAGTGCAAGGGCTGCAGTAGTAAAGCCACCATGGGGTGAGGGATGCTTGTGGTCCTCGGTTCGGACTTGGGCGCTTGTAGGAAGTTGTAAGTAATGGGGATGAAAAAGACTTTCCAAGTTCCTCTTTTCCATGTGCCTCCTTGATTTCTTGGATAAAGTCTGGTGGAACTTTAGCCCTGGAGCTGGCTGCTGGTGGGTGAGCTCCTGCTCTTCAGCTTCCATCTGGAGAAGGGAGACTCCCTGCTGGACTCTGCTTTATGTTTGGAAAAGAGAGCAAATGGTATGACTTCAGGGCCCCAAGGGGGGCTGTTTTCTGTCTCCTTCCTTGCTTACTTCATTTTGGGTATGTGGTAGAACTTGGCTAGTGCTTTGTTTGGGGGTGGATTTTGAATTTGTTTTGGTTTTAGCAGAAAGGACCATTGTTTTCATCTAAAGTAGCCCTTTGACTACGAGCTTCTGGACTGCTTCCTTCTCCAGATGGTTGGGACTTGAACCTACTCTGTGCTTAACAAACACTTTGGGTTTGGTTTTTTTTTTCCTAGTTTAATTTAAGCTTTTAGTAATAGCTTTGGGTGTCCTTGGTATTCTTTGTGCCTCTCTGTGGTCAAAGTGATTGTTAGGGATTAAATGTGCTTTTCTGCCTTTAGATCTTCTCCCTTCTTTAAGAAATAGCTTTGCTTTGTAAAGAGCCATTATTTAGCAGTTACTGGTGCTAGTGCTTGGGCTGCTGGTGCTGGTGCTTTGAGCCTATCTTGTATGCATTGATTTTTACAACCTCAGTTCCTGTGTTACTCAGTTGGGCTATTTTCTACTCGCTGGATACCCTCACCCCTTAGACACCATGTCTGCAGCACCAGTTCCCATTAGCTTCAGATCCCCGCACGCTCACTGCTGTTCATGATGCTATAAGAAATCCACATTTTCTCAGTGCTGGCTGGTTTTTTGAGGTCAGTGGTGGCTTTTTTAGGTTGATCTATAGTGGTGGGAACCAAATTGTCAAGCAGCAGGGCTTAGGAAGATGGAGGAGTGAGAGAGGGATGTATTCTTAGATTGTTGGTGTAAATCTTCTAACTTAATCCTCCTCCTGTACATCTTTAGTAACCAGGTTTCAAGTTCTTAAATCTTCAATTACTGGGTGATTTTAAGAGGAATCATAGAATGGTTTGAGTTGGAAAGGACTTTAAGATCATCTGTTTCCACCCCCCTGCCATGGCCAGGGATGCTTAACACTAGACCATGCCACCCAAGGCTCTGTCCAGCCTGGCCTTCAACACTGACAGGGATGGAGCATTTGTGGTGGTTTTGAATCCATGCTCTTATTTTAAATGAGGCTATTTCCTCATTTAATGATTTTCAGGCTATTCCCCTTTTATCTTGTGTTGTATGAACTTCTGAGATGCTCTGGGATGGCTCTGCCCTATGTGGGCTGTATGTTTCTGTGTGTGGTGGGAAGCTGTTGAGCAAAGGGACTTGCTGCACTGACCCAGAAACAGCATCCTTCTGACATCTGCTAGATTCATACAGAACTGGCTAGAAAATTCCCTCCTCTTCCACAACTTTATTTTTCCTACTGAAACCAAGAGGTGGGATATAAAATACCAGGCAGTGAAAAAGAAGGGTCACTGCCCTGGTATCTCAGAATAGACCGTCACTTGTTTACTGCTCCCAGCTTCCAGGAATGAGCCAGACTCGCAGCATGGAAGCTTCAGGACCCAATAAAAATCCCCTGGGAAGGTGCTTGAGTTGGAAGAGTGGTTTCCCTGGGGATGCTGGACCCACAGCACTTGCCTGGCTTCTTTGGAGCAGCACAGCACAGGGAGAAGGGGGCTGCATCAGTGTAGCTGTGGCCTTACTGGCAGCAGAACAGTGCTGCTGATGGGCTTTCTGCAGGTTCCCCTTTTCTGAGCCCTTATTAAAGAATGAGGAAGGGCAGCAGAGGAGGCAGGGGTCCCAGGCTCTCAAATGGACCTGGTCGGGTGGTGGTCAGCTGAATCTGTGGCTTAACTCTCTCCTGTTGAGGACTTCCTGATGGATTTTAAGCACTGATGATGATGTGCCTGCTCAGACACCTAATTGCAGCATCGATGTGAGAGGCTCTTATGCAGAACATGCTGCAGAGAAGCTGCAGAGCAACCAGACCCCTCCAGGAACACTTTCCCTGGGTGAGACAACCCTATAGCCCCCAAAGGCTCTCCAGACCCACAGCTGTGACTAGAGGAGCCCAGTGGGGGCTGCAGCAGTGGCCCCATGCCAGTGCTTCATGGGGAGCTGCGCTGGTGGCCTGGGTTGTTCCTAGGAGCCTGCTCCAGCATCTCTGCTGCCCTGGAGCCCATCTGCATCAGTGAGTGCATTTCTGCTGACCATTAGGAGCTGTGGGGAGCCCCTCAGAGCTCGTTAGCAACAAGAGGCTGCCAGTTAAACACGGCTCCCTGGGCTCTCCCACTGATGCTGCTGGGCTGGAGAGGGAGGTAACAAACTGGAGCCCGGTGTGAATGTGTTTCATCTGGAGGGCAGGAGAAGGGTGGAGGTGCTTGTTCAATGGCCAGCAATGCAAGGTTTGAAAGGATTGAGGAGTGTAGATAAAATCACATCCTACAGCCTGCCCCAAAGCCTTTGTGAAGGTGGAGACCGCTTTCAGAAGTTAGAGCTTGGCTCCCTGTGTTATCCTCATTTGGGTCACCCAGAGTTTTACACCTGTAAAAGCTGGAGCTTTGTTTACATCATTTAGCATAAGCAGGAAGAAGATGATTTCCACTCCTAGAATTGCCATGCTCAGTTGTTCTGTAAAACCTAGAGGGGTTTGGTAAGAAATTACTCTTTTTTATACCTCAGCAGGGTTTAGCACAACGCTGATTTAAAATGAGGATGCTGCAAGGGCTGGAGCAGCTCTGCTCTGGAGCCAGGCTGAGAGACCTGGGCTGGGTCAGCCTGGAGAAGAGAAGGCTCCTGAAGGGGAGAACTTAGAGCAGCTCCAGGGCCTAAAGGGGCTTCAGGAAACCTGGAGAGGGGCCTGGTACAAGGGCCTGTAGGGACAGGCCAAGGGGAATGGCTTTAACCTGACCGGGGGGGAGACTGAGATGAGCTCTTAGGCAGAAGCTCTTCCCTGTGAGGGTGCTGAGGCGCTGGCACAGGGTGCCCAAAGAAGCTGTGGCTGCCCCATTCCTGGCAGGTTAAAGCCATTCCCCTTGGCCTGTCACTAAGGGACATTCATACCAGCATGGTTATCTCAATTCTTGCTTTCACTATACATCGCATTTACTGTAAGTGAAACTCAAGCTCTTTTTTCCTAGCATAACGTTTGTATGTAGAACCCCCCAAATAATTATTGAAAACCAGTAATCTTTGATGGCCGAGCTGCTGCTCCAAGTCTCCATCTAAGTGGTCCATCCCTTTTGTCCATGTTGTGTCTGGGCTCCGACGGCCTCAGGAGCCGTTCGTCTTCCTGGTGTTTTCTTCCCTGTGGCAAATGAGAGACAGATGTTCCCATCTGGAAAGTTTGCTCCTGCCACCATGGTTACAGTTGGAGCCGGAGGATTTGGAGAGCAGCACAGCAGGCTGGGACTTTGAAATACTCATTTTTCCCTGATTGTGATAATTGCCTGTTTGATGTCCGTAACCGCTTTCATTTTTCATTCAGAGGGCTTTAGCCTAAGAAGTAAATAGCGTGGAGGAGTAAATATTGCTTCATATTGTGATAGGAGTGGATGATTAAAGAACAAGATAAATCTTTATTCTGTAACTTTAACTGGAACAATGAGCTAATGAAAAATTACCAGAATACATTAGCAGTAACTAATCATATGAATTGGATAGGGCCTTTAGCAAACTGCTCTAGTGGAAGGTGTCCCTGCCCGTGGCAGGGGTTGGAACTGGAGGAGCTTTAAGGTACCTTCCAACGCAAACCAGTCTGATTCTATGAGGAGGTTTCCAGGTGAGGATGAGGAGGATTCCCTGCCCTGTGACATGATGGTCTCCCCAACACTGCCACTGCATCCCTTTGGGACAATGGATGAGCAGAAGCTGTTGGCATTGACATGAAGAAATGAACTTGAGTCATTCAAGTGTATTTGCATGGGCACTAGCAGTGTGGGAAGGGAATTGCTGTGGTATATTGGTAAGAACAGCAACAGCTCCCAGGTGGCTGCCCCACAGTGTGTAAATGGTTTTTAGGGAAGCTTTCATGGTCTGAGTAACTATTCCCTTGCTTCTTCATGGAAAAGACAAGGAGAATGGGGGGTACCACAAAGTGGTCTGTGTTCTTGTAGAAGCAAGGTGACCAGAGTTTGAGGGGTTGATGTACACCCTACCCTGGGGGCTATTGGATGTGATAGTTTGGGAGCTAGATCCTGTATCCATGTGTTTGCACCGCTGGCCCTGGTATGAACCCATAGACCAAGAGGAAACCAGAGCTGAGGCAGCAGGGATGCTGTGCAGGTGGGTTTGTGCTGATGGATCCGATGTGGCCATGGTGAGGGCAGAGCCGGAGCTGCAGCCATCTTGCCTGGGTGGGAACACAGCAGAAGAGAACTGCTGTGGAGTCCAGCCTGTGCTGCTGACGAGTCTGTAGAGCCAGGCACATTAATAGGGTTTTCTGAAACTCACTGAAGGGCAGGAGGGATAAGGATCTGCAGTCTGCTTCAGGGATAAATTATTAATCTTATTTCCCTTATTAACTGCTTTCGGGACTGCCTGTGCACGATAACATACTTTGCTCTTTCAAGTTCTTCTATCCAAGTTTCGCATTGAATTGAGATTTAAAGTGAAACAGCTGTGTGTGGGAGAGGACTAGATGGCAATGGAGATACACGGGTTTATTTTTGATGTATAAAATGCCTATCCCAGGCTCAGCAGCTCCCTCCTGTGTGACGCGAGGCTCTCCTGCGAGGTGCCGAGTCCTCTCCCCTCCCACAGCATCTTGCAGCTCAGGAGCCTGGATGTGCTATAAACCCAAGCTGAACAGGGTAAAAATAGGCAGATCGCATTTGGTGGAGGAAATATCTGTGCAGGAACATAAGTTACCCACTGCAACAGATGCTATAGTACCATCTTGGCCAGCTCCCTGCTTTGGTGTGGAGGAGGAGGATGGAGAAGGACCAGCATTTGCTGCTGACCTGTTTGCCTCACTCATATCTCCCAGTTCTGGCTGTAAATTGTCATTTATTGGCTCGAGCAAAGGGAGACCTTTGGAAGCCACCCTGCATGCAAATAAATGTCAGTATTGGTACAGAAGTAACCTTGACTGCAAAACTCTTAATCCTCCTCCACCAAACTGGGACTAACCCAATCACCCTTTTATTCCTAATCCTGCTGTATTGGCTGCCTTGTTTCCGATGCTTATCTTCAGTCTTCCCCCTCCTATCGCTTTTTGATGCAGTGATGCTGCAAAAAGATAAAATATTGGCTCTTTCCTCCATGATGTGATTCCAGTTTGAGCTTGAAGGATGTTGTCTGGAAGCAGGTGATGGAGGGATTGCAGCGGCATAGCAGTAAATGGTGTCTTCTGGAAGCCTGAGTAACGATCCTCTTGTTTTGCATGTAGATAACCTCTCATCTGCATGCCTTGGAGAACTGCAAAGGTGCTCTACAGATGGCTTAGAGCCATCAAGGGGAGGGAGAGGCAACCTTAGAGCGGAGGAAAGATGTTAATAACATTTAAATGCAATTCTTCCCATTTCTCAGTTCCTAAATGTGAAAAATATTAGCTTGGTGGAGATTGAAAACAGATGGTGAGCAGTTGGAGCAGATAAGCATGTTATTCAAAATAAACATTCGCCGAAGCTGGGGAGGTGCTGAACCATATTTCATCTCACCCTATTTACATGAGCTGGGAGGTTACGCTGCTGCTGCCTCTCATGTGCATTCAGACTAGCACCAGGGAGCCCCACGGCGGCAGCCAACTACAGAGGGTCCATCGCAGCGTGTGGGGCTGGGGCCACTTCCCTGGCTCCTTCCTCGGGCTGGTGCATAGAGCTGGTTAGCTTAGCACTGGGCTGCAGGCAGGGTGCTGCCGCTGGAGAGGGCACCGAGGTTTGGTGCCTCCCTTTGGTTCCCTCTTTCAAGTGGTCTCTATCTGTGTGCGGTTCTGGTGTCCTCAACATAAGAAGGAAGCTGTTGGAGCAAGTCTGGAGGAGGCCATGAGGGTGATCGGGGGCTGGAGCACCTCCCGTATGGAGACAGGCTGAGAAAGTTGGGGCTTGGCAGCCTGGAGAAGAGAAGCTGCATGGAGACCTCAGCAGTTTCCAGTGTCTGAAGAGGGCTACAAGGATGCAAGAAAGGGACTCTTCATCAGGGACTGTAGCGAAAGGACAAGGGGTGATGGGTTTGAACTGAAACAGGGGAAGTTCAGGTTAGATATAAGGAAGAAGCTCTTCCTGTGAGGGTGCTGAGGCGCTGGCACAGGGTGCCCAGAGAAGCTGTGGCTGCCCCATCCCTGGCAATGTTTAAGGCCAGGTTAGACAGAGCCTTGGGTGGCATGGTTTAGTGTGAGGTGTCCCTGCCCATGGCAGGGGGTTGGAACTGCGTGATCTTGAGGTCTCTTCCAACCCAAACCCTTCTATGATTCTATTTGGAGAAGCTTTGTGTTGCTTTACCTTAAACCAGAGACATACCCATGTGAGTGTTGGGGGAGGAAGCATCTGGTTCCATGGGCTGTTTGTGGGAAGGGTTCGTTTTCCTGACTGTAGGGGATCTATAATTCATGCCTCTAGGCCCAGTGTCATCTGAGGTGGTGGGGCCAGTGGAAAGAGAGATGTGTCTGGAGTGTGGCTTATCTCCCTTGCTTTAATGAATGCTTTGGGGTGGACTGGATCCCTTTGGTAGTGTCTGTGTCCACTGGCTCCAGAACAGGCTCAGATCCAGAATTTCTTCTGTTAAATTTAACCTTGGCTGCTGCTACTGGGATGATTCTCCAGTCCCTTGCTCTCCAGAGGCAGGTAGGAATGTTGGGCTCTTCACTTTCTGAGGTGAGAAGTGGCTTTATAGGTTATGAGCGTAATCTGCCTGTTCTAGATGGAAGTTGAAAACATCTGCTCTGATTAAACCTCTTCTTTCTGCAGGAAACAGCTCCCTGCTTTCAGTGCTGAGCCTCTGAATCACTGGGCCAGCCCTTGTGCACAGTCTTCTGTTCAACAGACATCAACTCAACCCAAAACTGTTGGTTCGCAGACTCAGTTTGGGTCAGAGCCTTGTTGTCCATGGCTGGTTTTTGAGTCTCCTCTCTTTGTCCTACAAACTGCAGAAGGGAAGAGCAATCCCCCCTGTGCTTACCTGTTGGTTGTGCAGTGCTGTCTCACATTCAGTGTGGTTTCCTTTCACTTCTTCCCATATGTTTCATGTTCTGATGTCTATAGAAAGCCAGAGTGCTTGCCTGGCAAATAGGTTTGTGGGAGCAGTTCTGACTCTGCAGCTGCTTCATCAATGGGATGTATAAAACTGCTCCCAGGCCAGGCAGGTTCCTCCTTCCACCCTAACCCTCACAGCGGTGAATCTTGAGGAATCCTCCACCTGTGTGAAGTATGGCTTGAAGTTATCTGCATTCATGTTCACTTTGTAACTGCCCATCACCTCTGAAATGTGACCATGCATATGGGAGACGTAACCTGGGAGCTGTGGCCCCAGTCAGGTGTGAGGCAGGTTTAGGGTCTTTTGTTACTGAATGGAAATCTCCCATCCTGGTGTTATTCTACCATCTGTTGGAACTATATTTTGAAGTTAGGGAGCAGATGGGAGGAGACAGTTTGTGTCTGCCCCGGGGGCTATTCCTGGCTCTCTTCCCTTCCTTACCTTGCTTTCTGGGAGAAGGTAACATCCAATTTTCCTCATGAAATGCTTTTATTTCATAGAATCCCAGACTGGTTTGTGTTGGAAGGGACCTTAAAGCTCTTCCAGTTCCAATCCCTGCCACGGGCAGGGACACCTTCCCCTAGAGCAGGTTGCTGCAAGCCCCTGTGTCCAACCTGGCCTTGAACACTGCCAGGGATGTTCTCTAATTCCCAAAGGCATTTAAGGACTAATTTATATTCCAGGTACTTGAGGTACTCCCAAACTTGTCACTAGTTTTTTTCTTGTGCCTTTTTCCCTTTTCTCAAACCCACAGGCATGGAGAGATCAGTGAAGCACCTTCTTTATACAGTTTACAATGCGAGTAAATGCTAGTGGCTCCTCAGACGTTACCTGTCGCAGCAACACTCCCTTTGTACCAACAACCACAGGAGAAAGATTTCTTTAAAGACAAGAAATAGGATGAAATGTGTCTTGAGTGGCTGTTGAACCTGCCCCCTCTGAAACTGCTGTGGTTGGAGAACCACAGTCCCTGGGGACAGCAGGAGTGCGATCTTTCCAAGGACCAGTGGAGACCCCTGTTTTTCTCCTGCTGTGCTGTGCTGTTGTCTCACTTGGCTCTTTCTCCTCTCCAGAAAGCAGAATCATCAGCTGCACTTCATCTTGACATATGCTGCTCTTTAATTTGTTATGCTAGGATGGGAACTGGAGCAGCAAAGGAAATGCAATGCGTATCAACAGTCAACACAGCGAGTCAAATCAAACCGGGGCCTTTCACTGTGTCACTGGAGAGCAGTGGGGAGAAGGGTTTCGGGTGTATTCAAAGCTTTGGGGCTTTCTAGGCTCTTGCACACCTGGGCTCCTTAAATGGGATACACAAGTATATAGGGCATGCAACATAAACTGGTACATACCTGCAGCTGCCCTCACCCAGAGAGCAGCTTTGCAGCACCTGAAATCCATAACTCCCATCAATGGGAAACCTGGTCTTCAGGCTTCATCGGCTTTGGGAGAAGATGAAATCCTTGCTTCCATCCAAGACTGAAGCATCTCTGTGGTCAGGTTTTGTTTTATTCCAGGTGTATCACCTTCCCATGTGAAGCTCCAGCATGTTCAGGGGTGGGAAGGCAGCTCTTCCACTGGCTCCTGCTTCTCTGCCTGGTGAGCCCTGGCAGGTCCTGGGTGCAGAGTTGAGCATGTGCCTCTGCAGGTTTGACATTTGGGTTGTGCCATAAGCAGGTTCAATCTGTGTCTTACAGACATTGCTTGAAAAACAGCCCAACATTTGGAGATGTTTCCAGCTCCAGGTAAGGCTTGGAAAGAAGACAACCCAATGTTTCCAGTTTAGGCAGCTGTCCTGCTCTGACACTTGGAGTATTCAGTCATTGACAAGAATTACTCTTCTTGGAGCATTATCTAAAAATCTGTCATGGCATTTGACTCTTCAGCATGATCTCGGGTAACTAATACAGTGGAGAGACTCGCAGGCCTTTTGAGGAGCATCTCAGCATCCTCTCCGAGCGTCTGGAGGCAGCACTGAAATGTTGCCGTTGGTGAGGCAGTAAATATTGCTGAGCAGTGAAATGTGGAAGAAGGAGACTGGGGAGGCAGCGTCTCCCCAGGGACCACCTCACCGTCTTGTTTTTAGCCCCAGGTCAACTCAAGGCTGACTCAAGTCCTTGTTTGCAGTCTGGTTTGTTCACATGATTCTCATTAAATGCACGTGTTTAGGCTAAAAATGAGGAGTTTCAGAGAGATGGTTTTTATCTGTGGTTTTAGATGCCCCAGGTCCTTGCAAGAAGCTTTTAAATTTACTGATCCTGTTTGCTTCTTGTCTGTCAGGGTGGGAGCTTGGAATAGAAGGCGTTGGCTTCTCGTGGACCTTGGGTTGGTGTTTCGTGCAGTAGCTGCTTTTATTTTGGAGCTATAAATTCCATGTGATTTCCCCTTATCCCTGTAAATCAACCAGATCAGTTCTGCTTCCTTAATGTGCCCTGGAAGCATTTTAGGAGGAAAGAGGAGAAACCTTAAGGATGGGTTTCACGCTCTATCTATGGCATGGTGTCCTGGGTTCAGCAGTAGCAGTCATTTTTTCTCCTTCTTAGTAGCTGGTGCAGTGCTGTGCTTTTGACTTTCAGCCTGGGAGCAGCGCTGATAACACCGATGGTTTTAGTTGCTGCTCAGTGATGTTTAGTCTGACCAAGGACTTTGTGAGCCTCATGCTCTGCCAGGGAGGAGGGGAAGCCGGGAGGAAGCAGAGACAGGATACCTGACCCAAACTGACCAAAGGGGTATTCCATACCCAGCACGTCATGCCCAGTATATGAACTGGGGGCAGTTTCCCAGAAAGGCGAGATCACTGCTCAGGTAGGGCTGGGTATCGGTCGGTGGGTGGTGAGCGGTTGTATCCTCTCCCCTTGTTATTTCCCTTATCGTTATTATTATCGGTGGCAGCAGCAGTGATTTGTGTTATACCTTAGTTACTGGGCTGCTCTTATCTCAACCCGTGGGAGCTACATTCTTTCCATTCTCCTCCCCATCCCTTCAGGAGCAGGGGGAGGAAGATGGGGGGGAGTGAGCGAGCAGCTGCATGGTTCTGGGTTACCACCCGGGCTTAAACCACAACACATGGCAATATCAGCTTGGACATAGATGCCTGGGGAGGAGGGTTTCATAGGAAGGGGGTGAAGAAGATCAAATGAGGCAGGTGGCAGTGTGTTGTGGTGTTGGTGGGAATGGGCCAGCAGCGGGCAGGGAGCGATGTGGTGCTCTCCTTGGCCTGCCTACAGCCGAGCTTGCAGAGAAGAGCATGAGCCACATCTGATCCCCAACTAGTTTTGGTTGGAAAGGACCTCAAAGCTCCTCCAGTTCCACCCCACTGCCACAGGCAGGGACAGCTTCCACTAGAGCAGGTTGCTCCAAGCAACGTATTTCCTCCTTTTCTCTGCTTTTCCTTCAAGAACACCTTCTGAGGCTGATTTAGTTGCTGGAGCCAGGAGTATGGCCAGATTGTTCATGGGTCTGATAGGGGTTGCAGTCCCTCTGGAGAGACCATCTCCAAGGCAGGCAGCATGGACACAGGGTGCATGCAAGGCTGATGAATGCTGGCACAGGGACCACGCTGGTGTGAGGGAGAAGAGGTGCAGGAGCCTTCAATTTTGAGCTTTTTGGTTAAAAGCAAACTTGTCAAACTCATCGGGGAGCTGTTTGTCACAGCGGCTGCTTCAGAGCATGGTTTTGCTGCTTGAGGAGCGGGGCTGGAGGTGAAACCTCAGTTCCCTGTGCTGGTGAGGTGCATGCGGGCATGGGGAGTGTTGGGGGAATCTTAAATGGGGGCAAAGCAATCAGGCAGGAAGACTTTGAGGCAGCATCTTCAGGCATGAGGAGTGAGAAGATGCAGTCAGGAGACTGGGATGGTGAACACAGGCATCCTGAGCCTGCCTGCAGCACCTCTGGACACGTGTTGCACTCCAGTGCCTGTCCCCAGGCCTGGGGCCATGCTCTGCCCCTTCCCTATGGTGACTCGGGGCCATGCAGAGCAGCATTGGAGCCTGGTGTGACCTCCCCCTGCTTCTCCTCCTCACCCTTGCAGCGGTGCTGCGAGTGCTGGGCGGGGAAATGCTTGTCCCCGGCTGGCCCTAAGCGTTACCACCTTCTCTTCATACAGTTGCTGGTGAGAAGAGGGTGCCAGTGATGCCCGGATCGCCCGTGGAAGTGAAGATACAGTCCAGGTCCTCTCCTCCCAACATGCCACCGCTGCCCCCCGTGAACCCCGGCGGCCCCCGGCCCGTGTCCTTCACGCCGACTGCACGTAAGATCCCAGTAATGCTGCTTTCCCCAGGGACCAACTAGCCAGGAGGGAAGGCTCTGCTTGTCAGGGGGGTCAGTCTCAGTGAGGATGTCTCAGCCATGCTGCGTGGCTGTAAGAAGGGGGGACTGGGGCTTTTCTGCTGTTCTGCTCCATATGCAGGATGTATGACAGGGTCTGTAATCCCCCTTACCCCCTGCCTGCTCCTACCTTGCTCCCAGTGCTGCCTTGAGTCCTTCTCTTTGCAAGTGCAGCCTTGATTTCCACCATAAATTCCTTAAGAAATTGAAGTCTTTTATCAGGCAGGCTTCAAGCGAGCCAAGAGCTGGGCTTTTCACTCTATCTTTTGGAGGAGTTAATTCCCACTCTGCTCTATCTCACTTTGCAGGCAGCGTTTCTGCAGCTGAGATTAGAAAGTTTTCCTTTTTTTTTTTTTTAATTTCCCAGCCTCAGAAATTCCTTTCTCTCCATCCAGATTTTCTTTGCTCCATCTTCTCTTTATAATCTTGCCTATTAAGCCACAGTCAATCCTGGTCCTGCCCATCTGCAGCAGTCTCTTACTTCTGGCTCAGAGGTGACTCTCTGGATGGGATGGACACGTGGCCTTTTCTTAGAGCCTAGAAGAGTCCTTTTTTCCTCCCTTAGCCAACATTTAAGCCATTTAATGTCTGTTAAAAAGCACCATTCTGAAGAAAAGCTGCTTTTCTTTGTTGGGCATGGAGTTATCTGAACCCTGCACGTGGCACATCATACGTATTTTCCATGCTCTCCTTGCCCCTTTTGCCCTGCACTGAGCATCTCCCTAGCTGGTTCTGCATTGCTCTGCTGTCCATGATGGTGCCTGGGGTATCTCGCAGTTTGATGCTGGCAGGGGATTTTGGAGGTTTACAATCCAGCTCCATCAGGACACACACTAATGTATTGCGTGGTGCTGGCAGTAGCACTAATCACTGGGTTATCCCGCCAGACACATCCCCATCTCTGTGTGCTGAGGGGTTTTTAATGGCTCTCCTTTTGCTCAGGCAGAAAAAGACCATTAGCAAAGTGACAGGAATTAATTTTCCCAACGAGGTTGCTTGGCACACTGGTCAGGGCCAAGGAGCCTGAATCTGCTGATTGCACACGACTTAATTGCCTCTTTCCAAGACTGATGAGAGATGCAGCCTGTGGTGAAGTTCATTCTTGCTCCTTTACTTCTCAGTTGCATGAAAGGGTCTTGGTCAGAGTCAGTGGGTGCGTGTCCTACCCTGCCCATGGCTGGGGCAGGTGAGGAAGAACATGCTGGAGGAAGGCCCTGTCTGCTTGTGGATCACTAACAAAAGGGAGAAGCAGCAAAAGCCTGTTGAGGATCCAAGACAGAGTTTGACAGAGTAACCCTAGGCGATGACTTATGTTCCCAGGAGGTTAGCATCCCCCTCTCCCCAAACCGGTAACCCCACTGCTCCGGGTACCCCACCTCATTGCTTCAGCACTGTCTTCTCACCTGGAAATGGAGGCCCCAGCCCAGCTCTGTGGGGAGCAGGTCCCGGTGCTGTGCAGGAGCAGATAACTGCTGGTTGCCCTGCGGTAATGGCGCTCACAGGGAGGTCAGGCCAGGCAGGATGAGCCCCAGACACAGAGTGCTTACAGGGCTGTGTCTAACGGTAGCCCTAACCCAGCGTGTTCTGCTCTGGAGGTCATCAACAGCCACCACTGCCACCCAGGGCAGCCTCTCCTGAGGAGCTGCAGCCCCCTGGCCCCGGTGGATTCCACAGCCCCCCTTCTCCCAGCTATAAATAGAGCCCATTGCTCTGCCGGGTCTTTCATGTGAAACAATAAGAGGAAGTGGAACAGAGAAGTGGGTGAAGAGCCTCAGTCACAGGAGAGCTGTTCATAGAATCCCAGCCTGGTTTGTATCAGAAGGGATCTTAAAGCTTATCTAGCTCCAAGCCCTGGCACGGCAGGGACCCCTTCCACTAGAGCAGCTTGCTCCAAGCCCCTGTGTCCAACCTGCCCTTGAACACTGCCAGGGATGGGGCAGCCACAGCTTCTCTGGGCACCCTGTGCCAGCGCCTCAGCACCCTCACAGGGAAGAGCTTCTGCCTAGGAGCTCATCTCAGTCTCCCCTCTGGCAGGTTAAAGCCATTCCCCTTGGCCTGTCCCTACAGGCCCTTGTCCCAAGCCCCTCTCCAGGTTTCCTGCAGCCCCTTCAGGCACTGGAGCTGCTGTCAGGTCTCCCCTTCAGGAGCCTTCTCTTCTCCAGGCTGACCCAGCCCAGCTCTCTCAGCCTGGCTCCAGAGCAGAGCTGCTCCAGCCCTTGCAGCATCTCCATGGCCTCCTCTGGCCTTGCTCCAGCAGCTCCAGGTCCCTCTTGTGCTGCTGCCCCAGAGCTGGATCAGGGCTGCAGGGGGGGGTCTCCCCAGAGCACAGCGGAGCAGGAGAATCCCCTCTCTCAACATTTGCTGTTTGAGCAAAGCTTTCTCTGGGCAGCTTTCCCCCTATTTATATCAATTCTATTGTGAAATAAGTGTTCTGAGTAATTCACGGAAGCTTTGCCCTTCACACAGCTCTGTGCTCCATGGTAGCTGACCCTGCAGGTACATGCCATCTCTGCAGGACATCTCTTTCCCTTTGCTGCCTTGGGGAAGTTGATGTGGACAGCAGTTTCTGAGGTTGTGTTGTTCCATAACAAAAGGCATGAGTTTGCTTTGCCTTTGTACCCCCATTCTCTCAATCCTGGCCTTTGCCTTCATTTCATCATCTCTCTGTCTGCAAAAGGCCACGTCTTTGTTATGCCCCCAAAGAGCATGTCACCCTTTGGTTAGCAGGAACCACCTTTGATGGTCTCTTCAGCCTTATCTTTCCCTTGCATCTTAACTGACTCTGGTTAAATCTTCCTGGCTTCCCTCTGTGCTCACCACAGCAGGTCCAGGTGTGTGGAGCCTTTCCAGCCTCCAACCCTGGTGTGCCCCAGAGCGGTTTAACTGTTAGGGCCCTCCTGCTGCCTGCTCCAAAAACCCCTCCCTGGGTCACAAGGATTTGGTGTGAACCCCACAAAGCTGCAGTGATGGTTTTCACATCTCTTTTGGCAAGTTATTGCTCCATCACTGCATGCTCTGCATGCAAGGGGCTCTGCTGGGTGGCTGCAGTGCTTCTCTGAACGCCATCATTTGAAATGGTTTATATGGCTTGTGGCCTTCAGCACTTACATCCATAAGGGATTCAGGTCTGGCCTTTAAGGATAACCCTGTGGATCAGCTAGAACTGTATTTCTGATGATGTACTTTTCCCCCTCTCAGACTCTGGTTTATGCTGTGTTGGGGCCCCAGTGCACAGCTGTTCTTCAGACAGGGCTCTAGATTGCACAACAGCAGTGTGGGGATGTCAACAATTGATTCTGATCCCTTGCTGAGTTCCCAAACTTCCAACCCTCAGTCTGTTTCGACATGCCCTCCACTTACAGAAAGCAGTGCTGCAAATGGGACCAGGTTGGGAAAAACAACCCTGCTTGTGAAACCCCCTGTAAATCCCTAGGGAGGTGCAGTGGGAGCAATGGGCAGGATACTGTTGGTCCTCTTGGGGTAAAGAGGAGGCACCTGAGCTGCAGGTTCTGCTAGTGAGCCCCTGGCTGTAATGAGAACTGGTGACTTACTGTAGAGGCTGGGGCTGGGAGGGATGGTTGGGATGTCTGGTGTCACTTTCTGCCTGACAAAGGCCAGGAAACCCTGGTCAGTGATTCCTGCTGAGGGCTGACCCTGTGTCCCCTCAGGCTGCCTCACATGCAAGCAGTGGTGTGCCTGCTCTGCTGAGCGCTGATTCTGTTGGTTTTTGATGGTCCTGGGCATAAAGCTCGCTGAGCAGAGGAGAGAAATGCCAGGGAGGTGACTGTGTAAATCACACCTGAGGAAACTCGGGAGGTTTAGATTGGATATCAGGAAAAGATTCCTCCCTGTGAGGGTGCTGAGGCGCTGGCACAGGGTGCCTAGAGAAGCTGTGGCTGCCCCATCCCTGGCAGTGTTCAAGGGCAGGTTGGACACAGGGGCTTGGAGCAAGCTGCTCTAGTGGAAGGGGTCCCTGCCTGTGGCAGGGGTTGGAGCTGGATGGGCTTGGAGGTCCCTTCCAACCCAGTGCCTTGGCTGGGTGTGTGGTTCTCATGTGCTGGGAGCTGCAAGAGCATCCCTGTGAGCCCAGGGGAAACTTGAGGAGATAAGGCACGCATGTTATTGGTGACCAGCTCCACGCTGGGTGCCCTCCAGCACAGTGTGCAGGCTCTGCTCTGCCCATAGCCCCTTTTCTGGCTCTTGCCCTGTTTGCTAGCAGCAATTAGCCAGCAGCAGCAGGCTCCTGGATCCTCTTAAACACCAAATATCGCTTCTCTCTCCTATTTTCAGTGCCCAACGGAATAAACCATTCGCCACCGACCCTGAACGGGGCTCCATCCCCACCCCAGAGGTTTAGCAACGGTCCTTCCTCCTCCTCCTCTTCCTCGCTGACGAACCAGCAGCTCCCAGCCACATGTGGTGCCCGGCAGCTCAGCAAGCTGAAGCGCTTCCTCACTACCCTGCAGCAGTTCGGCAATGACATCTCACCAGAGATCGGGGAGAAGGTCCGGACCCTGGTCCTGGCGCTAGTGGTAAGCCTCACATCCCAGCTTAGGCTGCCTTGATCTTGGAGAACACTTTGGGATGGGATCCTGGCAGCCAGCGTGTACCCATGTTACACAATGCTGTGTGTCTGCATGTTTACAGGCAGAGCTGTTGGCTGAGCAAGGCTCTGCAGTGTTTATGCGTTCTGGTAAACTTGCTGACTTCTTCCTCTCTTGGCTTTGGTGGGTTTCAAAAAGCTTTTTGTCCGGTGGCTTTGGCATCAGCTTGTGTGCAGCTAGACTTAAGGAATTCTGGATGGACTGGGACAAAGCCTTCCTCTAAAGGCCGCGGCTCTGGTGTCACAGGCCATGCTGGGCTTTCCATTTCTTCTATAAATGAAACTGTTCACCCAGTTCAGAAGAGTCTGTAGCTGGAGAAGTGTTTTCTTGCCTGTGCAGGTGTTAATTGCCTGACCCCAGCCACAGATCAGTTTAACTCTCATCTGCTTCCATACAATGAAAAACCAGTTCCAGCCACTACTTAGTGCTGGCCTGAGCTCAGTGTGGCAGCTCAACACTGCTTTGCTCAGCAAGGGAGCCAGCAGTAATGGGAAGGGCAGGGTGCTGTCGCTAGCAGGGACTCACTCCAGAGAGCTGGGAATCCTACTCTGCTCCCAGGTGTGTAGAGACTTGTTAGGACACTTCAGAGATGTAATTTGTTGATAAGCCGTGATGTATTTAATGGGCTCTTTTCCTCTTTATGGGCTGCTCCTGCCATGTCTTAACCCAAGCCCACTGGCTCAGCAGAGTGAACCATTGCCAAAGTCTGCAGAGCATGGGAGGGCCGCGGTTGCAAAATCAGAGGTCTGGGCTCCTGGTGAGCAGCTGCTGCTTTGTGGGATTGCATATGTGTGTTACCAAAGGTATTGGTTCTTCCAGACACATCCATGCCTGTGACAGTCTGAGGGTGCAGCTATAGCAAAGGGCTTGGTCAGTAACTTGTGCATCTTCTGCCCTTCTTTTGCATTCCCATGCTCGCATTTGCAAGAGCTGGGGTGGGTGGCAGTGCAAACATGGTGTGTGTGTGCCCTCATGCCTCTTAGCAGCTATGGACGCCTGAAAACATCCTTCAAAAACCAAATGAACAAGTCTCGCTGCACAATTGTGTCAAGTATTTGCAGGTATACAGGCTACCTGGTAGAAATGCTGTGCAAGCACAGACCTGCGACTGAGACCCTGGAGCACAGCACCATGGCTGGGCCCATATGGCTGATCCCAGGACCAGCTCTGCTGTTTGGCATGGGCAGAGCAACCATGAGTCTGTTCATAGCCTTGGGGGATTTCAGTGTTTCATGGAGTCACAAAATAGTTTGAGTTGGAAGGGACCTTAAAGTTCATCCAGTTCCAACCCCTGCCACGGGCAGGGACACCTTCCATTAGAGCAGCTTGCTCCAAGCCCCTGTGTCCAACCTGGCCTTGAGCAGTGCCAGGGTTTGAACACTGTATGCAAAATGCTGTTGCTGCAGGAAGGAGTATGCATTTCCATGGGTGCAGGGTAGTACCTTAGCTCACCCTTTTGGAAATGGAAATGTTAAGCTGCCCAGGTTCCTGTGACTGTCATCTCACCACTGATTATGGTGATTGCTGCAGGGCTGAACTTTGTACATACAGGTTATCAAATGCTGCTTGTCCCAGGGAGCAGGCAGCTTGCACAGCCCCAGGGGATGTGCTGCCGGAGCAGGGTGATGGAAACCTCATGGCTGGTGGGTAGGTTAGGCGAGGTGAGCTGAGCAGGAGGAAGGAGGAGAGGAAGGGTGCAACTCTGAGCAGCTGGAATCACTGCCTGGATCCCTGCGGGAGCTACCAGCTGGGTCCTGCTGCTTCCCAGACCCAGGCTCTGCTCCCAGCCCAGGAGCTGGGAGGATACTGGGCCAGGCAGCGCTCACCCCTTGCCTGGTGCAGCAATCCTGCTCCATTGGCCTGAGTCTTTTTGGCTGTTGGGCAGAATCCGATGGAAGCTGTCAGTCCTGGAGTGGCAGATGCAGTCTCTCTTCCAGTTCTGTTCATTTGGAGCCGTTTCCCCCGTGTCTAAAAATTAGAGCAAATTGTCATTTCATTTCTTAATTTGTTTCCTCAGAACTCAACGGTGACGATCGAGGAATTTCACTGCAAGCTGCAAGAGGCGACCAACTTCCCCCTCCGGCCCTTTGTGATCCCCTTTCTGAAGGTGACAGGGAGCTGGTGGGGCTTTGCTGGTGCTCCATGAGTTAGGCTCTGTGCTTGGCAGTGTGTTGTGCTGGGAAAGCTCCTCCTTCAAGCACCACAGCCATTTAGTTCCAGTCCAAGACAGACTGCACAGACCGAACAGTGGCCGTGCGGGACGGGCTTGTGGAAAGCTGACTTTGTAGCAAGTGCCACATATGTCTGCTTGTATGTTAGGGATAAAGGGGACAAACCAAGCTCCATCAGGAGCTTCTGATCCTATAATCTTATTTGCAGATGTTCAGATCTAGAATGTTTGAAGTGTTGGCACATGGAGCCTGTCTGGGGGTGGCTGGATGCTGGAAGCACAGAGCACTTCCCGTGACACTTGGGGTTTGGGTGCATCGGTGTCAGGCCATCCTCAGCTCTTGAGGAAATACAGATAAATCCTAGTGCAGACACCAGGAGCTGGAGGATCCTGAGTTGGGGCCACAGGCTCTAGGTGTTAATAGAACCCCATCCTGGTTTGTATTGGAAGGGACCTTAAAGCTTATCCAGTTCCAACCCCTGCCACGGGCAGGGACCCCTTCCACTAGAGCAGCTTGCTCCAAGCCCCTGTGTCCAACCTGCCCTTGAACACTGCCAGGGATGGGGCAGCCACAGCTTCTCTGGGCACCCTGTGCCAGCGCCTCAGCACCCTCACAGGGAAGAGCTTCTGCCTAAGAGCTCATCTCAGTCTCCCCTCTGGCAGGTTAAAGCCATTCCCCTTGGCCTGTCCCTACAGGCCCTTGTCCCAAGCCCCTCTCCAGGTTTCCTGCAGCCCCTTTAGGCCCTGGAGCTGCTCTAAGGTCTCCCCTTCAGGAGCCTTCTCTTCTCCAGGCTGACCCAGCCCAGCTCTCTCAGCCTGGCTCCAGAGCAGAGCTGCTCCAGCCCTCACAGCATCTCCATGGCCTCCTCTGCACTCTCTCCAACAGCTCCAGGTCCCTCTTGTGCTGCTGCCCCACAGCTGGATCAGGGCTGCAGGGTGGGAGTCTCCCAAGAGCACAGCAGAGGGGTTGAAGCTCAGTGGGATGCATTAACCCAGTGCTACTGCTCTGAGGTGTGCAGAGCAAACCTGTGAGCAGCTGGAGCTGCCTGGGTAGAGCAGACCCCACTTGTTTTCCAGGCCAACCTCCCGCTGCTGCAGAGAGAGCTGCTGCACTGTGCCCGCGCTGCCAAGCAGACACCCTCCCAGTACCTGGCGCAGCACGAGCACATCCTGCTGAACACAAACACCACGTCCCCCGCTGACTCCTCCGAGCTGCTCATCGAGGTGAACGGGAATGGGAAGAGGCACAGTCCAGACAGGTAAACACAGCACTTGGTGTGCTGCCACCCTCTTGAAGTCGTGACTTGGTTCAGCTTTGCTGCTGTCAAAGCTTTAACATCATTCAGGGCTAAAGCAAAGGGTTTTACCACTCTCAGCAACTGTTCTGGCTGTTAATGAGACATCAGTGATCGTTCTTCCTGCACTGTGAATTCAGGTTGGGATCCTCTTTCAGGCCGGTTCTGTCCCAGAGGGAGCTGAGCTCGCCCTCCTCGGGCAGCTCACAGAGGCACTCTCTTGGGAGGATGCAGTTTGTTTTCAGCACTTCTTATTCCAAGTCAGAATTTGTTATGTAATGATGTGGAGCATGCCTCAGTTTTACCAAAACTGTGAAATGTTAATGTGGTCATGCTCAGAAAGATGAATCACAGCACTCGGGCATCTTGACCTTGTTCTTTGACAGGGTCATCCTGTGGATTTGTTCCTAAACTGAGTGTGCTTGGTTTAGCTCCCTGCCTTTCCCCCCACACACTAAAATCATCGCTGCCCCAGCTCTGCTGGTTTGAAATCTGCATCTTTCCCTTTCCAAGTGCATTCGTGTGGTGCTAACAAACACCTCTCTCTGCTGGTGTGGTTGCAGAAGGGACGACAGCAGCTTTGAGAGGGACCCGCTGCCGACAGACCCTCCGGCCAAGCGGGTGTGCACCATCAGCCCTGCGCCCCGGCACAGCCCGGCCCTCACCATCCCCCTGATGAACCCCGGGGGGCAGTTCCACCCCACCCCACCGCCCCTCCAGCACTACACCTTGGAAGACATCGCAACCTCCCACCTCTACAGGGACCCCAGCAAGATGCTGGAGCACAGAGAGATCCGAGACAGGCACGGCGCTCTGGGTGAGAAAGCCTGCAGGGCTTTTAGTTGTAGGAGCTGTGAGGTCCAGGAGCTGAGCTTTGGCATCAGTCCCTGCTTGGCCACTTGCACCCAAAGCTGTGTAATGTGGCCATGTCCTCAGCAGAGATTTTGAAGGGGATTCAGAGCATGGAAGGTTAAAGTGGGAAGATTGAGGCTGTATTTCCTTGTACACATGTAAAGGCTGGAGTCACTGAGGGTAAGGAGGTAGAAGGATAAGGAGCGGGCAGGGAGGTAGAAAGTAACTTCCCTGAGATCACTGAAGCAGGAAACCAGAGCCTGGCCCTGCAGCCCGTGTCTCCCCAGGGGGGTGTGGGAGGTACGTGCTGTGTTTCCAACAGGGCACAAGCTCTGAGCTCCTGTGGGTTTATAAGGGAGACAGCTCACAAGCAGATCAGATCCAGAGCTGTGAGTGGATTGTAGCACTTCAGAGATGGTGACACAGATAAGGATAAAAGCACCAGTGGGGAACTGCCCCTGTAGAGCCACCTCCTTGAGATGTGTTTTACAGTCTCAGCTATATGTAGCTGGAAATACTGTTCTTTGTTATCGCTTAGGGCCACCTCCCCTCTCTAGTACTGAAAGCACTTGGTCCATCTGATCACTCTTGTGGCTGTGGTTTCTTGAAGGTTTGAATGGAGGATACCAGGACGAGCTGGTGGACCACCGCTTGACGGAGAGAGAGTGGGCTGATGAGTGGAAGCATCTCGATCACGTAAGGAACAGGCAGGAGATGTGGGAAGCTTTGTGGGATGCAGCAACCCAGTGATCCACCTGCTCCAATTTGTGGTTTTCTTGTTGTTGATACCATATCTGGGCTTTCTGAGAGGCTCGTGGAGGAACAGGCCACCACAAGAAGGTGGACGGTGGGGAGGGAAGATTGGAGCATCACTCCAGACAATGACATCTTCCTGGGATGGAGCCTCCAGTGAGAAATTGAGGAGATGACCCTGTGAGCCAGACTGAGCCCTCGTTCCTCCTTCAGGCACTGAACTGCATCATGGAGATGGTGGAGAAGACGCGGCGCTCCATGGCCGTGCTGCGGCGCTGCCAGGAGGCCGACCGGGAGGAGCTCAACTACTGGAAGAGGCGGTGCAGCGAGGCCGAGCCGCGCAAGGCGGGCAGCGACCTGCTCCCCAGGCAGCACAGCCCCAGCAGCTCCGACTCCATCGGCAGTGGTGAGCCAGGGCGGCCACAACCTCCTGTGGTGTCCTCCTTTGACAATATTAGACACAAAGTGATGATAATAGGGTCAGGTAATGGTACAATTTGTGGTGTGGCACCGACACAGGGTGCCCAGAGGAGCTGTGGCTGCCCCATCCCTGGCAGTGTTCAAGGCCAGGTTGGGCACAGGGGCTTGGAGCAAGCTGCTCTAGTGGAAGGTGTCCTTGCCTGTGGCAGGGGTTGGAACTGGATGAGCCTTAAGGTCCCTTCCAGCCCAAACCAGTCTGGGATTCTGTAAATTAAATACTTCAGCAGTGCATAGCTGTTTTCAGTGCTTTGAAGAGAGACAAGTCAGTGGATACATGGAACCTCCTCGGTGAGCTGGAGGAAGCAGCTTCTGTTAGTGCTGGGAGAAGAGCATCTTCCTTGTCACTGAGCTGTACTTGCTGACCAAACCAAGCCAAGTTTATCCACAGCTGAGAAACTGGGGGGTGAAAAGGCAGAAGAAGTGGTTGGTTCCAGCTCTCTTCCCTTCCCAGTCTGTCTACACGATTTAAAATGTCAAGGTCTGCTAATTCTTAAAATGCCAAAGACTGCAGTAAGTGTAAGAGCTACCTGGTTTATTAATTCTATTTCTGTATCATGAGTCAAGTTAACTTTATTGAAGCTGACTATTTCTCACCTCCAGTATTTGACCCTTGTACAAAACCAAGTCTAAAATGCTGGTTTATTCATCTGGATGTGATTTGTATTTCCATCCCAATAAATACGGTGTGAGCCCATGGGTTGGCTGGGCTGCGTGACGGCCTCATGAGCACAGCCAGCTTTTAGCCCTTTTATATTTAAGTCTATCATGACTAATACACTTACAGCCCCATGATGTTAAGGGTGATATAGTTGAATATTCTTTTTTAATGGATTGGGAACACTGTTGATGCTTCCTCCCCTTGTGGTACCAAGGGCTGATTGTCACACTCCATTCCTGTTGTGAGAACTCATGAAGTGCTTTTGTTCTCCCACCAACCTTGGACACGAATCAGTTTTTGTTCTGAGCCTTCAGAAAGTTACTCTGAAGCCTTAAAAACCAGGGACACAGGATGAGGCTTCAAAAAGCTTCCCTGCGTCACCGCAGTCTGTGTTCAGGCCCTTGTGTCACCATCCCTACCTGTCACATTGGCTCTTCGCAGGCTCATGGGTGCTGAGGAATGTGTACACCTCTGGTTGTAAGAGGTCTTGCAGGGCAGCTTGTCATTTCAAGCCTTTGAATCGCCCTTGGGAGCGGGAAGTGCTGTGTTTAATGTGAGCTGCTGGTCACATAGGTTGATGCTCAAAGTCTCTGGCCAGTGCAGATGTTTGGCATACAAACATAGCATAAGCATTGCCTGTTGTTATAGAGTACCAGGAAATGGGTTATACAGGGTCATAAATTATGCAAGGCACTAATTAAATGTTGTAATTTATCATCTGAGCATTTGATGAACAGCTTTAGCTGTAGGAATCCTCTGCTCTGAGTTCGAGCCGCTTGATTCTGCCCTGCCCCGCGATGTATGGAGGCACTGCTGGGCACTTCAGCAGCAGCTGGCTGAGACGAGGCTTTGCCAACCTTTCCCTGTGTCCCTTATTCCAGCAGATTCCTTGCGGGAGTTCAGCAGCAGGTCGGGAACGGGCTACGTCACTGAGGAGATCTGGAAAAAAGCTGGTGAGTGTTTGTGAGGAGCTTGGCGAGGGCTTGGGCCGCCTCGCCTGCGGTAAACACAGATGCCGCTGCTTTGCTCGGCACAAACAGGAGCAGCCCAGCTGCAGGAACGCCCCAGGATGTGCACATCTGGCTGCCAACACCCCCAGCCTGGCTTTTCCGAAGGGCTCAGCTCCTTCTGGATGATGTGTGGGGATCCTGTGGGGCTCAGCCTGGCTCCAGGGGCACTCGCGGTGCTGGTGCTGCCGCAGGGAACACGTGGCTGCACCCCGGGGTCTCTCAGAGGCTCACCCTGCCCCTGGGGCGGGTGCTGAAGCTACTCTTTCCTTCCAGAAGAAGCCGTGAACGAGGTGAAGCGCCAGGCCATGTCCGAGGTGCAGAAGGCAGTGGCAGAGGCCGAGCAGAAGGCGTTTGAGATGATTGCCTCTGAGAGGGCGCGCATGGAGCAGACCATCGCGGACGCTAAGCGCCAGGCCACCGAGGATGCTTTCCTAGTGATAAATGAGCAGGAGGAGTCTACAGAGGTAAGGTACCAGGGGATGTGCTAGGAGGGGACTTGCAAAGACTCCGAGTCTCCAGGTCCTGCACAGCAGTGACTCGGAGCCTGCAGGTTCCTCATCCCTTTTCCTTTTAGGAGTCTCGGTTCAGTTACTGTTACTGTGTGTTATGGGCGCCCTGCCAGGATGCACTGTTAGCATGGAAAAAAACATTTTGCTTGTGATTTTGCTTGTAGGGGAATTGGTGTCCGCACATGAAGGCACAGCTGGCGTCTATGACCTGGACCCTACTGGAGGGTAGATTTAGATTAGACTTTAGGCAGTTCTTCCCTGTGAGGGTGCTGAGGCACTGGCACAGGGTGCCCAGAGAAGCTGTGGCTGCCCCATCCCTGGCAGTGTTCAAGGGCAGGTTGGACACAGGGGCTTGGAGCAAGCTGCTCTAGTGGAAGGTGTCCCTGCCCGTGGCAGGGGTTGGAGCTGGAGGAGCTTTAAGGTCCCTTCCAACCAAAACCAGTCTGGGACTCTGTGACCCAGTGCAATGACCAGGGATTTCTTGGGATCAAGGGAGACGTGGAAGCAGAAGGATGCTGGTGGATGCAGCTCTCCATTTAGCTCAGAAACCTGCTGTGGGGTACTTGATCTGTGCAGAAAATGAATCTCTGTTTGTGGGCTTTAAAATCGTGCAGGGTAGATGCTTGGCTGCAGGTGAAGCTTCATGTACCTGATGGTCTCTACCATACCCCATGTCGTGTATTTTCTGGGGTGTCGTTGTTCCACTGGATCCCAAAACATGAGCCTGGGCTGTGTGTGCTCACCTCATCTCCAGGCCCCCATGGTTCTTGCTGTGTCTCTCCCATATGTGCAGGGGTAGGTGGGAAGTGTTGGTGCAGGGTGGCCATCCCTGCTGTGGATAGCCTTGTAACACCAAATGAGATGTTGGAATTGAAGAGTTGACTCTTGGTTTGTCATAGCCAGTGACACTGCTGAATGGGGAACTCGATCCACACCTCAGTCATTCATTACCCTCACTGCTGCTTAATTGGAAGCTCATGTTAAGCTTTGGAGATCTCAGCTGGACTGGGCAAGAATTGCACAGCTCATTCCTGCACCACCACTTCCCATCCACGTGTGGTTTGCTCCTTGTTTTAATTTCCTGCATGAATGCAGAGGCTTTATTTCTACTGAGCAAAACCGGGATGGGAACATGGAGCTAATGTCAGGTGGGTCTGTACAGGCAGCAAGTCCCATTCCCTCCTCATGTGGGGCTTCAGTCCGGAGCTCAGGAAGCTCTGGCCCCATGCTAATTTACCATGTAAATATTAGGTGTTATTACAGAGCATTCTCTCTACACTCTGATATGTCCCAGTTAAATCACTGCTGGTTGAATGCACCAGTCAGTAAACACATGATGGGAGTGGGTGGAACTCAGGAAGCCATGGAAGAAATGAGACAAGCCGGATTTCTCCACAGGGGAATACCAGAGGAGTGTTGTCCTCCTCCAGCCGTTCCGGGGAGCCACTGAGTTTCCCCTGCAGCACCCTCCTGTGCAAGCCCCCGAGCCCTTCCCTGGGGGCCATGATGAAAAGCTGTCATGTATTCTGTCAGATGTAACCTCTGAAACAGAGTTTAACCCCCCCTGAAGTGCAGACAGCTGTAAAGCAGTGACCCAGTTTTCCAAGTTACCACAGGCTTTGGTGGGGATTTGTGGTTGTGAGTCCTGCTTCAGGAAGCTTGAGCAGCCCCGGGGTCACACTGGCTCTGGAGCAGCTCGCTCCCCACCAGCTCACTGTGGTGCTTTGCCTCCAGCCCATCAATCGTCACCAGGAGCTGGTGGCTCTGGTGCAGGCCCTGGGAGCAGGGAATCTCAGTGCTGCACCCAGCATCTTCCACCACCCCCTTCTCCGTGAGCTGACCTTGCCCTGCTCAGGGCGCTGCTGACGCAGGGGTGCAGCTGCAGGAAAACTGATCCATGCTCTGCCTCAGAGCAGCCGCAGCTCCCGGCGCTCACATGGTGCCTGCAGGCACTTTGGTTGGGCTCGGCTCCACTTCCAGATTAGAGCCAGGCTCTGGTGCTGCTTCCACCTGGCTTCAAAGGAGCTGTTTTTCCTTTCCAAATGAGCCTGCTCCAGCCTCCTGTGCAGCGAGGCAGGGGGCACGGCACATGGTGCCTGCACAACGCGCTGTAATCCCTGCGGAGGCACTTGGCTGGGAGCGAGACCAAAATAGAGCTGCTTAAAACAGGAAATAAAAAGGCCGAATAGCAGCATCTGCAGCGTGGTTTTCAGTCCTTGCCTGCTGCTTCCTCTGTGCATTTGGGTGGAGGATGTGAGCGGTGCAGTCTGGCAGGCAGGTTTGGGCAGAGCAGAGGAGTGGTACCCTTGGCAAAGCAGCAGGAATTAATGGCTTGCTCATGTTAATAGTATTAAATCTGGGCCAGAGAGGGGATGAGCGGTCCCCTCCAGAGCTGCTGAGTCAGCACCGTCCCTTAGCCCTCGGGAACTGAACCCGTTTTGGTGTCTCTGGTCTTGCAGAGCTGCTGGAACTGCGGTCGCAAAGCCAGCGAGACCTGCAGCGGCTGCAACATCGCCCGCTACTGCGGCTCCTTCTGCCAGCACAAGGACTGGGAGAGGCACCACCGCATCTGCGGGCAGAGCCTGCACGGCCAGAGCAAGCCCCTGGCTCTGCCCACGGGCCGCTCCGTGGCCAAGAGCCTCGATGGCGTTCCCAGCCCAGCCCTTGAGAAGACTTCGGCGACCACGTCCCGCTCCTCCACCCCGGCATCCGTGACAGCCATAGACACGAACGGGCTCTGAAGGGGAAGTTTGGGTTTGCTCCCGTTGAGTGGTTTCCCTTGGGGGGGGGTTGAGCCAGAAAACGCCCCACAGCACCTCGTATCCCGTGACACATCTGACACATCGCGCCGCCTCCTCGGAGCGCCGACACTCGGGCTTTGCCATCTCATTCTGCCTTTTCCTGGCGTGGCTCGTGAAGAACCTTGCCCACAGCACCTCGGTGCCCATCTCCCTGCAGGGAGAACCAGAGCATCCTTCAGGACTGGAGGACACTGGGCACTCACTCAGGGGGACCTGGACTCAGTGGGGAGCTGCCGGCGCACGCAGGAGATGCTGAGCATGGGGTGAACAATGGGAGCTCCATCCTTATGGGCCAGACGTGCTCAAGCTCCTTCCTCAGCTTCCTTTCTTCCACAGCATGGATCCGTGCTCCCCTGGTGCCCAGGCACGGTGTCTCAGATGGCCAGGGGTTGCTGTGAACAGACTGGAGCTTATTCCCCAGCAGGAGCATCTCGTACTCTAGTGCAATGGCAAAAGCTGAGCTCGCTCCTCCTCTGCCTGCAGGTTGGCAGTTGGTGGTTGCAGAGGAGGAGGAGGGGATTCATCTGCTCTAAACCAAATGTCAGTACCAGGGAGCTGTGGGCAGTCACTTCTGGATGGCTTTAATCCCATTCACAGTATCACAGTATCACAGTATGCTAGAGATGGGATGGACGGTTCTGTGTCGCCCTGGGGGGACCTTTGCTGGGGAAGAGTGTGCAGAGCAAACCTGGCTTGGTTGCAGGCAGTTACTGCCCTTCCCACCTGGGTGCTGTTACTTTGCTATGCAGAAAGCTTTTGTGTTTCTCACTGCATGGAAGTTGTTGGTTTGGGAGTTTCTGCCGTTGTTTTGAACCAGAGATCCTCACAGGACTGTTACTTATGGTCTGTGCTCTCCACACACCTTGGCCAAACTAAACACAGGACTTGGTGTCCTCCTGCATCAGTTCTTCCCCCAGCCTTGCGGTGCTGCTCTGACACGGGCTGCACTCCTCTCCTCATCCCCAGGGATGTGCCACCACTGCCTCGTCCACCATCAGAGCATCCCAAATATGCAGTGAGATCGCACAGGGATGCTGTGGCCGGCCTGGGAAGATTCCTTGCTTAGGATGTGTATGGAGGGATTTGGGGCACTGCAAACCCCACAGTGGGGCTGTTTGGGGGTCACAGTGGGGCTCATCTCATGCTTCATGGACGTCCTGATGGGCTCTGCCTTACTCTCCCACCCTGCACCCCAAGGGGCTCTGGAGAACCATCAGTTCAGCAGAGCCGTGTTCCCGTGGCTGCTCCTGGGCCGGAGCCCAATGAGGCGAGTAATTCCCAAGTTAGTTTTGACCAGTTCAGTTGGAGGCGACTGATGGAAATGGGATGGATCACCTGGAGCTTGCTGTGGTGGCGCTGGCTGCCCAGAGATGAACGAGTGCCCCACTGAACCAGCCCTGTCCCTGAGGAAAGCTGTTCGGAAGATGCTGTCAGGGGGTAGAGCTGGCCAGTTCCTGTGCCTGTGAGGTTTTACCACGCAGAAGAGCCCCCGAGTCTTTGCCTGGTGTTGAAGACAGCTCTGGTGGCAGCTGGGAGCATCACCCATGGCCCCAGCGGTGCCCTTTGCACCAACACAGCTGCGGGGGGCCGGGCACGAGGATGCTGCGCCCTGGGGTGAAGCGCCCTGACCTGCAGCAGTGTGGAGCAGGTGGCAGCCAGCAGAGTCCTGCACCCCAGGAGCAATGCAGGTGAGCGGGTGAGCCCCAAACCCTGGCAGCCCCGGGGCACCGGTCCTGGGAAGCAGCACGAGGACGCGGGGTCGAGCAGCAAACACTTGTGAGAGAGCAGCAGGGCAGGGGCTGCTCTTGCACCCGTTTTTCCCCCTTGGGGCTCAAGGGCTCCCTTGCCCTAAGGGGCACATTGGGAGCAGCCTCAGGTAAATCACGTCTGGTTGTGACATCCCCTCACCTCTGCCCTGCCCCAACCCTCAACGCCACGAGGTGGGATGTGGGAGGAGGAGGAACGTGCTTGTACATAGATTGTCTTCCATAATTCTCATGCAACCCTGATGGTGTATTAAGATTAACCCCAGTGTACATGGATGAAATACTAACAGTCATGGTTAGAGCGATTGCGTTTGTTCGACATGGAATGATAAATGTGAACCCCAGGCTTGGGCAGACGTTGGGTGAGGTTTCTCTATTATTATTTTTTGACATTTAATTCTGTAATAGGGATTTGTTACTTCATTCCTGTGCATAACTTATTTAATGTACTGTATAAAGGAACTCAAACTGGTACAGATGTATTTAGTTTGTTCTACTCCGAAGTAGTCAATAAAAAGACTATATTCATCAGCAGGGGCAGAGGTTTGCTGCTGTTGGGGGGTTTGGGGGATGCTGGAGGGGACACAACCCCTCCCCTGTGGTGGTGATGCTGCTGCTGCAGGGCCTGGGGGGACCCAGCAGCAAGGGGGGACCCAGCAGCAAGGGGGGACAGTGGCTGTTCAGTCACCTGAGCCATGGGATGGAGTGCAATGGGGCCCAGCTGAGCGGGCAGCAGTGGCTGCTGCTCCCTGCTCCTCTACAGGGATGATCCTGCTGATCCCATCTCTGCATCTACCACGTTCTCCCTCCCTGCACCCCAAGCCCAGGGACACCTGGGAAAATCCTGCTTGTGTGCAGTGTCTGTGGGATGGAGCTGTACCCACAGCCCCTTCAGCCACAGGGCAACTTGTTCATTGCTGCACCCATGGACTGGGGAGGAAACAGGCAGCTCTTAGGCAGAAGCTCTTCCCTGGGAGGGTGCTGAGGCCCTGGCACAGGGTGCCCAGAGAAGCTGTGGCTGCCCCATCCCTGGCAGTGTTCAAGGGCAGGTTGGACACAGGGGCTTGGAGCAAGCTGCTCTAGTGGAAGGTGTCCCTGCCCGTGGCAGGGGTTGGAACTGGAGGAGCTTTAAGGTCCCTTCCAACACAAAGCAGGCTGGGATTCCATGAAATCAGTGTTTCCAGGGGGAAAAGAGTTCTGGGGGGGACACGTACCCAGGAGAGGGAGGGTTGGGGGTGCCAGCTCTTGCCCTCACTCATACTTGCCCCGTGCTCTTGTGCCAGCACATTTCGCACCAGCGCAGCAGAGGACTGGTTCCTGCAGCACCAACCCTGAACCCCACGTGTGCACCCCATGGACCAGGTGGGCTCCGCTCTGCTCCAGCCACAGGCACTTTCCCACTCACCCCGTGCCCCCCCAAGACCCCACTCCAGCCTCCTCCTAGCACCGCTGATGCTGGTTCACAGCAGTGGAGCCACAGGATGAAGCAAGAGCTCGGAACCGCACTCGAGCCCCTGCACTGGGGCTGTGATTTATTGGGGACGGGCACAGCCACGGGCACGGCTGGGGGGGTGCAAGGCCAGGCTCACAGCCTCCCCCCCCCAGGAATACTCCCTTAATGTTCCTATAAAACACTGTTCACAATGCATACGAGGCACCGGCCCCATGGGCAGAGCCAGTGCCAAGGCTGGGGAGGCCACAGCCGTGTCCCCCAGCACATCCCAGCACGCTGCGGAACCAAGAGGAAGAGGAGCATGGGGAGGAAGAGGAGGGACGCAGCAACCAGCCCAGTGCTCCCCAGCAGCCACCCTGAGCACAGCTCCCACTGCTGCCAATGGGAAATGGCTTGGGGAGGGAATAAAGACGAGGAGCAGGGAGGGCAGTGCCAGGGGACGGGCAGGCAGCCCCTGAGCGCTGCAGGACGGGGTGAAGACAGAGGTGACGAACGGAACAGCTGCGCTGAGGGCTCCACGTGTTCCACACGGCAGCGGCGTCCTGGCGGCGGCTGCCCCTCAGTTGTTGTTCATGATCCACCAGGATGCTGGGGAGAGGGGCAGGGATGTGCAGTGAGCACAGGGATATGGGGCAGCAGAGACGCGGGGATCCAGCCCTGCAGCTCAGGCTCTTTGGCAGGTGCCTGGCACCCAGCTCTAAAGCAGCCACCACGGCCAAGGGCAGGGCCTGGAGCTGGGTCACCCACTTGAGCTGCAGGGACCTCTGCAGGGGAGCGCTGGGAATGGGGTCGGTGAGACCGGCCTGGCATTTAGTCCAAATTAATCCGTGTTCATGCTCAAGTGACAAAAGGGGCAGCAAGCTGGGTCCTAACTGGGTGTTAGGTGCCACCCAGCCCTCCTGGTTCCTCACCTCTCAGCCAGACTTCCACCGGTACCAAGGGGAACATGAACTGTCCCTGGTCGCTGCCCTGCCTCAGCACCACTGAGCTGTAACCCTGGGCACAGGCACTGGGACTGACCCAGGAGGGACAGAGCTCTGCAGGGCTCAGGGGGAATAAAGTGAGACCCCAGATGCCAGCCCCAGCCCCCTGCAGCCCTCACCTGGGAAGAGCATGGTGGTCAGCAGCTCCGGGGACTCCAGCAGGCTGATGATGGAGCGCTGGAAGCTCTTGCTGCAGCTCGACTGCAGGTGGCTGCAGAACAGGGCACAGGATCAGGGGCCACGGGGCTTGTGTGTGCCCCGCGGGACCCCTGCCCATGCACCTCCCAGAGCAGCACAGCCCTCCCCGCTCCCCAAGCCCTTTACCAGGGTGCTCACCCCTGCAAGCAGCCCAGGGCATGCACTGGGATGCAGCAGCAGGATGGGCTGCACAGGGACAGGGAGCAAGGGGGGTCCTTGGACAGCCCCAAAGGAAACTCCCCCCCCACCCCGAGCCCTCAGACCCAGCCCCACACGAGGGAAGGCTCCAACCTCCTCCAGGCGGTCGCATCCTGCCAGAACTCGTACAGGATGAAGCAGGCCTCGTCCCTCAGCTTGCAGGCGGAGACGCTGCGGGATGGGAGGGACACTGAGACAGGGCCGGGGGGGGCTGGCACTGAGCAGCCACAGCGGTCCCGGAGCAAGGGGCACACGGGCTGCACATGGGCCCTGCCATGAGGCTGTCAGAGCTGCATGGATTCATCCTCTGTTTGTGGCTGGCACACGGCTCCAGAGCATCCCCAACCCAAATCCCTCGTGCTTCACAGTTCCTAGAGGCGGGCAGCACAGGAGTGCTGCAGCTGTTACCCTGCTGCTGCCACAGACCAGCCTGTAAAGGGTTCCATTAAGTATTACTTAGCCCATCCCTGGCACTGCAGCGTGGAGCCTGAGGAAGCAGCTCACCCCGCCAGCCCTCTGCAGTAGGTGCGTGCCATCCCTTGTCCCTCACACGGCAAGAAACGGGGGCCCACATGCACAACCTGAGACCTCACCAGAACCCCCAGCTGCTGACCCCAAAGTGATGCTGCTTGGCCAACGCTTCCCACGCTGCCTCCTGCAGCAGGACCCGGCTGGGGCCTCCTCCAGCCCCTGGGAAGATGGAGCAGGGAGGCGGGAGCAGTGCTCGGGGTGCAGGGAACCATCTGCACCGGCTGCAGCATCATCAGCTCCAGCTGAGGATGAGCCTTTCCTCCAGCTGCTGCAGGAAGGGACGGGCCCAGCTCCGGGGCCACGTTCCCTGCTGTGACCCGGGAGTCTCCCTGCACTTCGCTCCAGCTTTTCCACTCACATGGAGAGCGCTGCCCGTGCAATGCTACCCAGCTCTCTGCACTAATTGTTCTCCTGCCAGAACAGCATCAATTGCAGAGGACAAAACCTGCCGTTCTCTGTGCCACACGTGCCAAAACAAGGATATTCCCCTTGTTCCCACTGAAAACGCGGTTTTGTGCTGTTGGAACTGAAGAGCTGAAAAATGACACTTTCAATGGGGACATCCCCAACTCAAAATGTCCCACGAGGGAAGGGAAGCACCTCTGGAAGAGCAGCTCTGTGGTGTGCAGTGGTGTGCACTGCAGCCAGACCCGGCTCCATCCGCAGCTCTGGTCCCACTCAGCGGTTGCTCCTCCTTCCCCCAGCACCCACACACAGCACAAAGCAGGGCTCGGACACCAGCTCTCCCCTTGACTTCCCCCCCATTACTTCAGTGCTGGAGGAACACGTTCATGTTGCTGCCACAGCCACTGCTGGCAACAAAACCAATCACCACCACCCACCCTCCTCCTCGGCGCTGACCCGTGGTCCTTGCGGGGAGCACCGGCAGCAGGAGATGGGCTGACACTGCAGACACACTGCCGCGCTGTCCGGGCCTCTCTGCTAGGACAGACTTCACCCCAAGCCCACAGAGCCCTCCCCTTCTTGTCCCCAGCAATGCTGTGTCCACGCACTTACTGCAGGCAGCTGCTCTGCCCGGCCGTGCCCGCCGTGTAGGACCTGAAGGCCTGGCAGAACTCCTCGATGCTGCTCGTTGCCACCGAGATCTGCCTCTTGGCCACCAGGATGTGCTGCGGGGGGACAGCGGAACAGTGTCACCAGGGACAACGTGTGCCCCCCTGCCCCTGGTGGCACGGCCCTGCCTTGGGGCTGCTGCTGTTCACTGTGTCCTGCCCCAGTGAAATGGGCCTGGGACCCCTGCACTGGGGCTCTGCATCGCCTGTGGGTGCTCAGAGCAACCTGGGGCACCTGGGCACTCACAAGGGGAGCTGCCTTCCTCTGGGCTGGCCATGGGCACTGCCCGCACCTGATGGAGCTGTATTTGCCCTGTGGATGGTCCCACAGCTCCCAGCTCTGATCCCATCCCGCTGCATGGCCGGGCAGCCAGTGCAGAGCCAGCAGCTCACCCCAGTAACACCAGTCTCCGAGGGCTGTGTGAGTGGGACTGGGGACCTGTGCATGCTGCAGGGTCACTGCAAGCAAGAGGAACAGGACAGGAACTTACTGCATCTTTTCCTTTGCACATCGCTTCCTCCTTCAGCGGCTCCAGGCGCGGGCTCTGCATTTAACCACAGGAAAAGCCATCATCCCTGGGGAGCTTTGCAACCAGGTAAAACCCGCAGTAACCCACAGCCCAGCTCAGCAGGTACCGCTCTGGGTGTTCCTTTGGGGACCTGGGGGAGAACTGGGATGAGACCCGCTCATCTGTGGGGCTCAGTGGGTCCAGACTGACATGGTCAGACCAGCACAGACCATGCAGGAGGGTCAGCCACAGCCCCCCGGGGGAAAAGCAGGGCTATGGAGACTGCAGGGGATGAGCAGCTTTGCAGGTCCGGGTCTGGTGACCGGGTGCAGCTCTGCCAGGGTGCCAGGATGGAACTGCAGGCTGTGGGCACCCACCCGCAGGCCCCAGCACACACACACCTTGCACTCCAGCTTCTCGATGAGCTGCTGCAGCCGGTTGATCTGCGCCATCCACTGGCTGTTGTCTTCGACACAAACGCCTGCGGGGGGACGGGCAGAGATGTCACTGAGAGAGCTCATTGCAAAAGCTTGCTCAAGACCCAGGAAACCACAGGAGCTTCTAACCCCCCGATTTAAACCAAACCCCCGATTTTTCTGCTCAGACTTTTCGCATTGCTCGCAAGATCCCACATCCACACACAGAAGCTCCAGGGGCATGTGGGTGAGGTGGTCCAGGCTCTGTCCCATGCCGCTGCTCCCACCCCTGCTCCAGTGGGGCAGAGACCAACTGAGGGATGGCCGGGATGCGGATACCTGTCGTTAGCATCCCAGAATAGGGGTCTGTCGGAGACAGGCAGACGTTCTTCTGTGCTCTGCGCCCACATCGCCTCCCTGGCCTCAGCCCAACCAAGGTTTCAGGCTTCTGTATGTCCTTTCTGAAAGCATAAGATGCAAAAGGAGGGGTTGAAGTCATTCACTGCGCAGGGCAGGTCACAGCAGGCTCGGAAAGGGCAGATCCTGCTCCCAGATGTCCCTCCCAGCAGGACCTGTGGGTCCTGCCCCACACTGACCCCCATGGGCAGGGCAGGACCTGCACCCGTTACCTCTCCCGTCCCGCCTGCTCCTCCACGGTGTCCACGGCGCACTCGAGCGAGGCCTGCAGGGACTGCAGCTGCTGCAGGGTCTCCCGCAGCAGGAACCGCGTCAGGAACTGCTCCATCTTCGAGGAGCTCTCGTACCTCTGCGGGGAAGGGGTAAGGATCCGTCAGATGCCTCAGATGGAAGGGGCTGGCCTTAAATAAACCCAATGGATTGGATTCCAACCACATGTGGAGTTACTGGAGGGAGGGACGGCACCGAGGGACACGAGCATCCTCGGGGTGCGTGCCGGTGAGGTCAGAGCAGGGAATGCACCGCGATGACCCCATCCTGGCCTAGGAGTCAGGGGCCCACAGATGGACACTTCCAAGCCACAAGGTAATGGACACTGGTAGAAATAGCCCCCAGCTCAAGGGAGGGCCGTGGGGCACCCAGAGCTCCCTACCTGCCCCCTCACTGGGGCTCCTGGGACAGGGCTGGTGGTGCTGAGCCTGCAGTGGTCCCCCATGCACAGGCAGCCCCTTGCAGGGAGCACCCACCACTGGCAGGACAGGGCAGCGGGGGGCTTCGTGCCCTCTTCCCTTGGGAAGGCAGCACCGAGCCTCTGCTCCAATGCGAAGAGATCCCTGCTGAACCTGTGATGTGCACCTCTGCTCGGGGCCACCCTACAGCCTGTCCCCATGTCACCCACTGAGAGTGCCTGACAGCCCCTGAAGCCTGGCCTGTTCCTTTCCATGCGCTGTGGGTGCTGCACCATTCCCTGCAGCCTGCTCCAGTCACTCTTTCCGGTCCAGTTTTCACTGGCTTCCTTAAAACAACCTGCAGTTTTGCCCTTGTACCACTGGTCATCCCAAGGGCCAGAATCTCTCCATGCCCCCAGGAATGGAGATGAGGTACCCAAGGAGGGATGCTCAGTGAGGCAGGGAGCAAGGAGGAAAGGCTGAGGCAGACAGCAGCTCCAGAGCAGGCAGCTGACCTCCACTGGGGCCTCCCCTGCAGAGCAGGTACCAGTGCCTGGCTTGCCCCCACAGGACTCCTCTTGTCCCACTGCAGGGTGAGGCTCTTCCTCCCGCCCCAGCATCCCCCAGGACTTTGCCATGCTAAAGCCTGCAGTCATCACTGACAATGGCAGCAGCTTCATCCAGGCGGGCTTTGCAGGCCAGCAGAAGCCCAAGTTTGTGCTAAGGACCACGTTCCTACACCCCTGCAGCGCTTGCACCACGCGGGAGGCCCAGCAGCACCACAGCACTGCTGAAAGCATGGCAGGCTTCACTATGGCACCCACTCAAGGAGGGCATCATTGAGGACTGGGACAGCATGAAAAACCTATGGAGCCACCTCTTCTCCTGCGGCCTGAGAGCTCCCCCAGAGCAGCAGGCAGTGCTCATGGCTGACTCCCCATCATGCCCCACCACCAACAGGGAGAAGGGGGCAGAGGTGCTTCTCGAGCACTTTGGGGTGCCAACACCGGGTTCCTCTCCCTCTGTGCCTACGGCAGGGTCACGGGCCTGGCTGTGGAGGCTGGGGCTGGAGTGTCCCCACATCACCTCCGTGTGCCTGGGGCGGACACAGCGGGAGGCCACGTACCGCCTGGGGGTGGCTGGTGGCTTCCTCTGCAGCTACCTGCACAGCCTGCTGACGGACAGTGCCAACGAGCCCTTGAAGGGGAACACGGCGAGCCAGATGAAGAAGCAATGCTGCTACGTCTCCACGGACTACGAAGGAGACCTCCGGAACCAAGGTTTCCATCACCCAGCCAGATTTCAGGCTCCCGATGGGCGCTGTATAACCCTGCACAAGGAACGGTTCCACTGCCCGGAGCCGCTCTTCCAACCGGAGCTGCTCCACCAAAGCTCCACTACTTGGCCCGGCAGAGCCTCCAGGAGGTACCTGACCACACCAAGGGGGACATGGTGGGTAACACTGTGCTATCAGGGGGCTCCTCCATGTTTCCAGGCTTTCCTGAGAGGACGTGCTTAGAGCTGAATGCCCTGTTCCAAGACACAGGCTGCCAGATTCAGGTGCTGGCCAGCCCAGAGAGGGGCACAGCAGCCTGGGCAGGGGCCTCCATAGCAGCATCGCTCACATCCTTCCAGCAGGCATGGATGGCAAAGGGTGAGTACGAGGAGCACGGTGCTGGGTACGTGCACAGGATATTCCAGTAGGCAGATGATGCATCCCGAGCATCCCACCACAGGGCAGGAGCAGGGTCTCCAACACACTGCCTTGCTCCGAGCAGAGCTGTGCTGGTGACCCAGGGCCGGCTCCTGCGCTGCTGCAGAAACGCAAAATCAATGCAATCGCTCCAAAAGAAGTAAACTGCATTTCATTGACAGCCCGGGTTATTTCTGTGCCTATCCCATCACTCTCCTCTGCACGTGTCCCATGTGCTGGCAACACACCCACAGCTCCTGCTGTGAATCGAGGCCGTGCTGACTGCCTGGTACAGCCGGGCCCCGATGCTGCACGTCCAGAGCACTGCAGCAGAGCTGCTCCTTTGGAGTGCACAGGGAAGGGGCTGCTCCAGCCAGGGGGAAAGCTCCTTCCAGCCATCACTGCAGTGGGACCCTGAGGTTCACTGGGAGCCACAGGGGTAGGAGGGCTAAGCTGAGGAGCAGAAGGTCCTCACGGCACCAGCACGGCAGCAGCTTTACTGCAGGAGGTGGTTTCTTGACTAGGCACTGAAGCGGTGCAGCCCTGGGTCCAGAGGATGAGCAGGTGAGAACCAGAGAACAGAATTCCTGCTTTGTGGTTTTGCTATCAAGTTGATTTGGGAGCAGGTTCAGGTTCAACTCCGTGAACAGGCAGGAAAGCACTCCCCTGCCCTCGCTGCTGCTGCTGTAGTGAACTGACCCAGACCAGCAGACGATCAGAAGAGGATCAGAGGTTCATGGGGGATACATCATTCATCCACTGCATGGCTGCACACAGCCTGCTTCATTCTGGGAGCTGGTCCCTATCCAGACACTCTCACCCTTCTTCATGCACAGAGGACACTTCCCACAGCAAGCAGCCTCTGGTTCACTCCCTTTTCCAATGCATCCTCCTGAGCCCCCGCTGGGGTCCCCACAGCTTTGGCATATGGACACTTCCCCCTGCACAGGGGCCGGATGCCTCTCCTGTTCATCGCTCCCCTTCAAAAGGCCATGTGCTGGGAGAAGCCCCGGCACC
This sequence comes from Pezoporus occidentalis, assembly GCF_034315485.1. Lineage (NCBI taxonomy): Eukaryota > Metazoa > Chordata > Aves > Psittaciformes > Psittacidae > Pezoporus > Pezoporus occidentalis. The sequence continues at coordinate 602,280 of NW_026916192.1, forward strand.
AAGCCAGCCTCCCAGCACTCCCCATCCTCTCCCCTTTCATCATCATGGCCTGATCCTCATGTCCTCTGCAGATGCAGCTCTATCACAGGAGCAGGCAGCTGCTCCCACAACCTGTCCCGAGCCCCACCGCTCACCCCACTGCAGTCCCTGCACCCCAAACCCAGGCACCAGCCACCCCCAAACCCACCTACCAGCCCAGGGCACACTCTGCTCGGCTCTGAAGCTCCCCATCCTCCCAGTCCCAGCACATCCCAACCCACTTCCAAGGGCAGAGCAGGATCCCACACGGACACGTCAATGTTTGGGGCCAGCATTGCACACGACGAGCAGCTGCCTCCTCTCTCGCCTCGGCAGACACAGCACCCCCAGGGGAGCGTGCCCGAGAGAGGATGGAAATAACCATCTCCCAGGAGAGCTCTGAACCCCGCTTGGAAAATCTCATGCCAGAAGAGGGAATCCATTGGAAAATGCACCTTCCCTTCAGCTCAGCTGCCCGGCCCCCTCCTCGCTCTGGGGCAAACAAGCAAACCCCTTTGCCTTCAAACCCCTCTGTAACAGAGGCTCAAAGCCAACCTGCTCCGTCTCACTGAGCACCACGTTTTCTGCTCGCAGCAAAGACCACTGGAACGGAGTCAGGGAGGAAACACCTCTGCAAGCAGAGACAAGGCTTTTGTCATGGACTGGAATTGCAGCTCTGTTGGCCCAGGTGAAAGCCCCAAAGTTGCCAAGAGCTGCTGTAATTCTGCTTTTGAGAGGTTTTATTAGTTTCTTATGATGATCATTAAGCTCAGGACAGGATGGAATAGGTGATTGCATAACTCCTGCCAAAGGGGAAATAAGACTTGGAGAGGTATATATGGGTTAGTTTGCAGTGTCTGCAAAGCGGAGAATGGAAAGACTTAAGCATACAGGTCCTCTGTGAGAAATGTCAGACCCTTTCCCAAGGTATTTCCACCATACATAGAATCATAGAACAGTTTGGGTTGGAAGGGACCTTAAAGCTCATCCAGCTCCAACCCCTGCCACAGGCAGGGACCCCTTCCACTAGAGCAGCTTGCTCCAAGCCCCTGTGTCCAACCTGGCCTTGAACACTGCCAGGGATGGGGCAGCCACAGCTTCTCTGGGCACCCTGTGCCAGCGCCTCAGTACCCTCACAGGGAAGAGCTTCTGCCTCATATCTAACCTGAACTTCCCCTGTTTCAGTTCAAACCCATCACCCCTTGTCCTGTCACCACAGTCCCTGATGAAGAGTCCCTCTCCAACATCCTTGTAGGCCCCCCTTCAGATATGGGAAGCTGCTCTGAGGTTTCCACACAGCTTCCCTTCTATTCACTTCTTATTTGGATGCTATCATACTGCAAACACAAAGCCTAACCCCAAGATAAGCTTTAATCAGTTACCTGCAGCACAGTGAGCAAGCTGTATTTTACACATAAAAGTGGAAATAACAGAATTTGGAGAAAAAAAAAACCTCTTTTCTTGCACAGGCATCTTTTCTTTACCATGTTTCTACCAACCCAGTGAGGAAGGATGGGAGCACAGGAACCCCTAACGATCCAGTTTCCTCCGGCCCACATATGGAGACATAAAATAGGTCACGAGCAGGTTTGCTGCCTACACACACTATTTCCTACAGGAACTGCAGCACTTACACAGTGAGAAGGATGAACCTGGCTTGTGTTTCCCATGCTTTAGCTTCCTTCCTCTCTCCTCCCCTTAGGTCATTGCCCTGGCATGGTGTGAGCATCTCCCACTCTCTGCTTTTGTTGTGCTAACAAAGCAGCCCATGATCTCTGTTTCCCTGCTTCCAAATTGAGCTCCTATTTACATGAGCCTATTTACAGCTGTGGGTAAAGTTCCGGGAGGATGCAGGGGTGGGCAATCCTGTGGCAGGATCCTATCCAGGAGTAAGGAACTACCAGAGATGGATCATGCCCTAACCAAGAGACGCTGTAGTTCAATGATGAGACCTGGCTCAGAGAACTCCTTCTCCTTCTAGCTAGCCTGGAGATCCCTGCCTCCCTGGGAGTCTTGCAGAGCAGACAGGGACTATAGATCCAGTTATTGGCTCCACATCTGCCAACATCTGTTGGCTCCATGGATGGATCTGGAAGCAGAGCTTTACGGTAAGGGCTGTTGGAGCAGGCAGGTCTCTTCCAGTTTGCCCAGCACGACTGCACCTCCAGTAAGAGCTGCTCCCCAGGATGAAGCTTCAGGCATCTCCTCCAGGAGGGAGGTCTCTGCCAAACTGGGGCTCTCAGTCCTCAGCCATGGTGGTGTCAGAGGTGTTGGAATTAACAGAAGTGAGGGGCAGACTGAGAGGTGTGAGCTTTGGCTAAAACCCAACCTAACAAACCCACTAACCCCATAATAACCCGAGACCAAGTCCCATTCTGGAAATACAAACATGGGAATACATGCAGGTCACAGCAGGTAAGAACACAGCATTTGCCACCTCTGCCAGCCCCTAACAGCGACAGATTCCCCACAGCTCTGCAAGAGCCCTGACCGCAGGCTTGGAGCACTGCCCTCTCCTGCTCCCTGCTCAGAGCCCAACGGACCAGGGAAGCACGGGGAGATGCTTTCCAGGAAGGCCAGTATGTGCCTGTGAAGGGAATGAATGCATCATGGCAATACTGTGAAGCAGGCAGCAACTCCGCTTTGGAGATATACATAAATACACAAATTCATTATCAAAAAGGCCAAAGCAGAAAAGAACACAAATAAAGCAGAGCTCTGAAGAGGATTAATTCCCTCCCTCTGGGCTTGCGTTTAATAACTGTGAAGGGAGCTGGGCAGCTGAAGCAAAGAGAAAAATGCATTTTCAAGTGATCCCCTCTCCTGCATAGCATTTCCCAATGAACAGGGAGATGCTGCTGAGGCTGGATTGAGCCAAAGGAACACTCAGAGAGAGCACAATCCTGACTGACACTAGAGAGGCACAAACACCACTTGGATGACCCTGCAGAGCTGCGAGAGGGACCACATCCCCTCTCACTTCTCTGTTCCATCAATAGGGCAGTGTGCACGTGGCTGATGCCCTTCATCCACTTCCCACAGGCACCAAACCACCCCATTGAAGGGAAAGCAAGGGCTGGCCCTTCCCACAGCTTAACACAGCATCAGCCCCAGGCACATGGCTAAACCATTTCACACATTTCAGATGCAAAGGGGGCCCAGGAGGGTCGCCCTCCAGTGTTGGCCACTGCTTGTTCACAGCTGTATTTAGCCCACAGGCTGCACACTGCTGCTCTCCATTCAGGGCTCACAAAGCAGGAGGCTGCTCGCCTTCACTAGCAGCCTCCAGTCTGCTTGCCATCAGCCCAAGCTGCACGGAGAGGCAGAGCATTCACTGCAGGGATGAACTTGGCACCAGGCTGGGAGTCAATGAATTTCATCATTCCCTACCTGCTCCCAAGCGCCTCTCTGTTCAGCCTAGAGCACCTGAACCCCAGTGTCCTCATTTCACACACAGTGCTTGGTGGTAAAGACCTTGCTTTGGCTCAGAGACACAACACAGATTGTCAGCGATGCTCCCAGAAACAGCATTCCCAGGCAGGATGCTGCAAGTGGTCTGCAAGGAGCTGTTGAAACCACCCCTGGCAGAGCCCTGTGAGGAAGAAGCCATCGGCAGAGCACAAAAGCACCAGCTCAGCCCTTCTCCTCCAGCACAGCTCCCTCTCCTCCAGTAGAGTAGTCCACAGCTGCAGACACCCAAAGCACACACAGGGTTCTGAGAGGTACATTTGTTGCCTCTGGTGCCCAAGCTGAACCTAAATAAGCCAAGATCACCACAGCTTCTGTTACCAACCCGCCTGCCCCACCACCCTCCTGTGGTTCCATCCTTACCAGCTTGGTTTTGTCCATGGCTGCCAGGACCGCAGAGTTGAGGGCTTCCAGGGCAGAAAGCACATTCCTGTATTCTCCAAGATACGCTGAGAAATAATCTGGAGCAGGAGAGAAGAGCACAGTGAGAAGGCCACAGACTCCATCTCTGCCTGCCCTGCCCCTGCTGCCTCCCACAGACAGCCCAGCCCTGTCTCCCCAGAGTCAAGATCCCACCTCGGCTGGAATGAAAGAGTCCTCTCCTACCCCAGGGACAATTTATCCCATTCCCCTTGGGAAAAGCATGGATGCCCTCTGGGATTCAGGCACAAGGACTGTCAAACGCCACTTGACTGCCCAGGTCAGACGTGCACAAAGCCCCACCACAGACCCTCAAGAGAGGAACCCTTCTGAACATCGCTCTACTCACCACACAATTTCTCCGTGTCCACGTTACTGCAAGAAAAGAGAAACAAGCTCTTGTTAGATGTGGTGGCTGCTTTGGGAAGAGCAGTTGTAGTGAGCAGGGCCTCGAGGGCTTGTCCTGACTGCTTACTAGGAAAAGGAAAAGCTGCCCAAGCTTAGAGGCAGCAGCTCAGGAGCTGTGCTCAGCCCCAGCATCACCCAGGCAGGGCTGCAGAGCATCACTTCTGCTCCAGGAGCTGAAGGAGCAAACGAAGCTGCTCCACAAACATCTCCTGGAGATGGAGTGTGCTGGGAAAGTGCCAGTGACAGCAGGAAGGGGATGGGATGGAGGGGAGGCAGCCCCATTTCTGTGCCCTGCAGCTGATGAGCCCCAGAAGCTGCTTCCTCCACCCAACCTCTGCTCCCAGAGGTGTGGGAAAGGGCCAGGTCTCCCTCCTCCTGTCCCCCTTTACCTCAGCCCAGATCCTCACCGCTGGCTGCCCCATGGCACAGGCCCCCTCCTCTCCTGCCTGCCCCATGGCTGCTCCTCCCCTTCCCTGGATGGCTTCACAGCCCACGAGAGGGGTTGTTCCTGATGTAAAGGCCATTAAAACAGGGATCCAAGTAAAAAAATCCTGGAGGTTGGGTCCAACCCCCCACCCCTTTTCAGTAACAGAGAGCACTGCACTGGAGAGTCAATGCTGGCATCTCTGCAGGGCTTGGACAGGTCCATCCTGTTACTAACAGAGGTGCTGCTGGGGTGGAGAGGGAGGAGAAAACAGCCACATGTTTTTGGATGGGATGTGGGTTTGCATGAAGAAGTCAGATCTGCTCAGGTGGCCAAAGCATGAAGGCAGAGCCGCTTGCGATGCCCAGCATCCCTGCAGAGCCTGCAGGGAAATGCCCCACAGAATCATGTATTCAAATCAGCCTCCACTCAAGACATTCTGCTGTCTCAAAATCCCCATGATGATTACAACCAGTTCTAATCCTGATTGGAAAAGTGGAAGAGAGCATGAAAGAGACTTTAAGTGTTGTCACACATGGAGGAATTGGTGATAACCTGGAGTTTGCTGGGCTCCAAGCACGAGGACAGCAGCAGTGACACTGCCCAGGGGAAGCCAAATCAATGCCATATCACCCTATGTCCCTTCTGACACTGCTCACAGGGCAAAGGGGTAAAAGCACCCCAAGGTACAATTAGAGGAGAGTGTGCAAAGTGTTCAATATCCCATGCCAGGAACAGGTATAATTTAAGCAAAATCTTCCTACAGCTTCTCCCCCAGGCATCAAAGGCTGGTTCCTGTGTATCTTTCTGCTGGGCACCAAGCGCCTTCTCAGGCAATGGAGACAGGCAGGTTTAGGAATTGATTTGGCTCTTCTGTTTCCAGCACCTACTGCAGTAGCTGCTTCGCTGGCGCACTGTCCTGGCACTGCAGACAGGTTTGAAAGTGGCTGAAAACAAACAGTGATTCCCTTGGGATGCAATACAGATAAATCAGCAAAGTCACAGCCCCTTCTTCTGCCGCCTCCACTTCATCAGACTTTGCCCATCCCTTCTCCAAGCAGCTCCATGCACCCGATCCCAGCTCTGCTGGATGGAGTGACCGGGGCTTGAAGCACAAGTTTTGACTGGAAAAATGCTTTGCTCCTTCTTCATTTTCCCACTGATTCCTGAAAGCTGCCTGGAGCCTGCAGAGCTGCTGCTGCTGCACTGCCACCAGTGACCTGGCACTGCAGCATCCACAGCACTGCTTGTGAGACCCGTGAGCTGGAATAGGAACTGCAGCCACTGGTTCCCAGCCAAGAGACAGGTAAAAGTCACCAAAGAGGGGATATGGACGTGAGATAAAACACGCTGTGAAATACCCAATGCATACGTTATCCAGCCTTTTGCACCTGTCCCCAGTGAGACCCTGGGGCTGGCGTCACCAGAAAGAAGGTGGCACCAGCTCAGCCCACTGCCTCATCCCCCACCTTGGCTCCAGCAAGCAGGCATCCATCCATGTGACAATGAGCTACAATCACCACCAACCCTGTGGCCCCTAAGGAGAGCCTGGAGATCATCAATAACTCCATCTTGTCTGTTTGCTGCTTAAAACCAAGCAACTAATAACCACTAAACCGGGGAACAGCTGAAGACTGAACTTGGGGCAGAAGACAGTGCTTGGGGAGTTGTCCAGTGGAAGATGTGCTCCCTTCCCAGTGCAGCCTGCTCCATCCACAGCCCTGCATGGACACCTGTTCCCACATCCCACAGCAGCCTAGGGTGCAGTTCAGGGCAGGACAGAGCACTGCAAGCAAAGCACAGGACTGATGATGCCATTTTCGCGTTACCAGAAGCTACTTCACAGCAGAAACCAGAACTGCACATCCAATCCCAACCCATTTTGCTGGGCTGCAACAGGTTTTGCCCCACTCCTCTCCCTGCCATCCATCCCCTCTCCCAGTCCAAGAGAAGAGCCATCCTCTGCCTCCAAAACACTCATCCTGAGCCTCTCCACATTTCCACATAGCTGTATTTTGACTGTGCTCAAACCACTGATTAACTGTAATTAAGCTTGAACTGATGATGAAGGATCTTATCATCATTATGCTGTTGGGATTTAGTGAGAATGTGCCTGGAATTTATGCAAGAAAACAGCAATCAGCTCAGCAAAGCAGATGGGAAGTTTTTCTATTTACCACTTACCGTGTTGGGAACCTCTGGTGCCATCACCATCACTCTGCTGCCATCACTGCACCCAGTGCTTCGCTCACCATCAGGCACAGACTTTAGTCAGAGTCTCCAAGTCTTTGACTAACGAGAGGGAAGCAAAGTTCACCCAAGTCCATTCTTCCACAGAACCAGAAGCCTGAGGTTACTTCCACCGAGAGTTTTTAACAGCACCCTCACCTCTTCTACTTGTGGCTCAAGATCACACACACACAGGCTCCCGGCAGCCTGCACCCAATTCCTGCCACCATCACCTGACCACTGTCACGCAAAGCAGGATTTGCCAGACCTTAGTTTTCTAAGTATTCCCAACATGAGGACAGAAAAACACACGAGGTCCCTGCAGCTGCCCCCAGGCAGGTTTCAGAGTCCTCTGCAAACATGACACACAACCTATACAGCACTGCAGCATCCAGTATAGAGCCATCTGTAACGATGATGTGAGATCCCCCTGCAGCCCTGATCCAGCTCTAGGGCAGCAGCACAAGAGGGACCTGGAGCTGTTGGAGCGAGGCCAGAGGAGGCCACGGAGATGCTGCAAGGGCTGGAGCAGCTCTGCTCTGGAGCCAGGCTGAGAGAGCTGGGCTGGGTCAGCCTGGAGAAGAGAAGGCTCCTGAAGGGGAGACCTTAGAGCAGCTCCAGTGCCTAAAGGGATGCAGGAAACGTGGAGAGGGGCTTGGGACAAGGGCCTGTAGGGACAGGCCAAGGGGAATGGCTTGAACCTGCCAGAGGGGAGACTGAGATGAGCTCTTAGGCAGAAGCTCTTCCCTGTGAGGGTGCTGAGGTGCTGGCACAGGGTGCCCAGAGAAGCTGTGGCTGCCCCATCCCTGGCAGTGTTCAAGGGCAGGTTGGACACAGGGGCTTGGAGCAAGCTGCTCTAGTGGAAGGTGTCCCTGCCCGTGGCAGGGGTTGGAACTGGATGAGCTTTAAGGTCCCTTCCAACACAAAGCAGGCTGGGATTCTGTGACTCTCTGCTAAGCGGTTCCATGAGATCCTGGGCTCTGCTGCCACCCCTCCGGGCAGGCAGCAGGCAGACACACAGCGACTCAGGGAGCAAACTGTGCTTGATATCTCCCAAGATGCTTCTGCAGCAACAGGACTCCTTCATCCCTTCAAAAACATTTGTCTCCTCTCACCCAGATGTTTCAGTGGATGAAAATGCACTTTTCCAGGCAGATGAATCTTTCTGTCTGCAACAGTGTGGGGCTCCCTGCCACGCTAAACTAAACAGTGGACCTAGCTGTGGTACCAAATGGCAAGGAAGGGTTGAATTTGTAAACATCAAAGAATTAGATCACAGAGATAGTCTGAAGCCAAATAGAACACTTTCCAGAAACACAGAACAAAAAAGCCTGGTGGGGAAATATAAAAGCTGAACCCAACCCCATGAAGTGCCTGATGCACAGGCCACAGCATCCCCCCCCAGGCACTGTGTGGCTGGGAGATGGAGCAAAGATCGGGTTGGAAGGGCAGGGAGAGGAGGAGAGTGCGCTGCCATGGGCTGGTGCCATGGGCTCTCTGGAAGGAGAACAAGTGATGTGTGAGACCTCGGAAACACTCATGTTCCCAGATGTCAGCTCCAGGGCCCAGGGAAGCAGTGATGGGTGAGGATCAGGACGTGTCTGGGCTGTGTTCCGTTACCCAGCCACGGAGAGTGCCTGGATATGAAGGTCTCTGTTACTGTCTCTGCTTGGATCAGGTTGGCACTGACAAAGAAACACAAGTTTCAGCCTAGACCTGATGAATACAGCACCTCTGTGCCAAATCCACCCACTGGATTAAGGGTGAAACTTTCCCATCATCGGGAAAGCTATGGGACATGAAAGGAGCACACCAGATCTGCTTGTAGAGCTTGTAGAGCTTGTAGTTGCTTTCCAGCTTCACAATACTGGAGTATTACCTCAGGTAATAACTCCTGAATCTGGCAGCAAACTTCAGCCAGCTCTACAGGTGTCAGGCAAGCAGGCAGCCTGGGGCAAGGGGCTGAACAACCCCTGCCAAGTGGACAACGGGACACCAGCACAGCCCTTACAAGACAGTAGGGGTTGTAAAGGAGCAAGTCCCCATGCACACCCCAAAACAAATTACAGAAACTCCAGCTCTACACACAGAGCCAGAGACTTCTATGAGCCCTCAGCGTGCTGATTTCCTTTACATGCTGCTGTGCAGTCCCTGGGCACAGACAGGTCATGTCTCCCTGGGGACTGTCTCTCCCAGTCCCTTGTCCCATCAGGCCGGCAGCTCTGGGTCAGGATCAGAGCGCTCTGGCAGTCAGTGCTGCCCCACATTGTTTGCAGGGGGTAGGATGCCTCTTACCAGACAAGAGCCTGCATGCCAGGCTCCCTCCCTGCGGGGTCCCAACTCCTCCTCTGCCTCCACGAGCTGGAGATGAAGCTGAAGAAATCACATACAGTTCCCTGCTGCCATCTCCCAGTCCCCATCCCGCTCCTGCCTGCTCCCACTGAGGCAGTCCCATGCACTGACCCTGCACTCGTGTGCATGGACCATGCCCCAGCCAAGGACAGAAATACACCTTGCTAATAGATGTCACCAGCAAAACACTGCAACTGCCAAGTTATCATAGCTACCACACCATCATTACAGTAATGAGTTCTAGGGAGCACCACTGTCACCATGGCTGGGCATGGCTCTGGGATCAGCCCTGTCCATCTGCTTTGGACAGACAGAAGCAGCCCAGCCTGATAGCAGTGGTAAACCAGGAGGTCTTCATCAGTCAGTAAACAGCACAGTTCAGACTTTGCTTTGCTGCAGTCTGTGTTTTCCAGTGCTGTGTATGGGGAGTGACTCCAAGGTCACCCAAAAATGGAGTGAGAAGAAAGGAGCTTTTGCAGAGGAAGGAGAATGGCTCATTGCTGACTCCCTGGGATCACAGCCCAAAGAGAAAAAAGGATTTTCAGGAGACTCCTCGTGCTGCCCATATCCAACAAAAGCAGCTGCCAGGACAGGCTGCAACAGGCTTAAAAGCAAGTGGCAACAGGGGCTGCACACACCAGCCCACTTCTCTGCCCCATCATGGCAGTGGGAGCATCAGCTCAACCCACCATGAAACACCCAGCAGAAGTCAACCATCCCCAAGCCACCAGCCCTGGGTGGATGATGCGGGTCCCTTGCAGCCAGGGACCGCTGGGTATCCGCTGTCAGTGGTTCAGTGACATTTGGTGGCTGTTGGCATCTCAGAGTGGCACGGGTCCTCTGTGCCACTGCCCTGGCTCCCTGCAAAGCCCTGGGACCAGTGTGTGCAGCTACGGCTGCCGAGAGTCACCTCTGCCTGGCAGGGACCTGCTCAGACACTGCCCTGGACAGGAGCATCAGAGAGGGGCAGGAAAAGCTTCCTGTGGTGCCAGGGCTGAGCCTGCCACCCGCAATCAGGAGGAAGCTGCAGCCACTTTCCCCCTGCACAGCACCCTTCCATTTGAATAGACAAGAAATTCATCAACAGCCAGCTTCTTCCAGTGCCAAAACCCACTGGGTCACAGCCCTGGCAGGACAGAGGGACCCAGGAAGGCCAGTACCCAAATGACTGGGATGAGAAACCCAGCCAAGCCCAACAGACTCCTCCAGACAGCACCAGCAAGAGGAGAAAAGGGCTCAGTGCAACCACGGCTCCTGTTCGTTGGGGGTTTCTTTTTCTAAAAGAAGCTGGCCTAAATTCAAAGTCACACTCACAGAGCCACTCCCGGTGCAAAGCTGCTCTTACGTAAGTGAAAAGCAGTTCCCTGTGTTAGCAGTGGCAGAGCCTGTGACTTTGCACAGTCTGTGCATCGTCCTCGCACCATCACACGCTCCTCCTGCAGACACAACCTGCTCTAGAGAGCTGTGCTTTTCTGGAAGACATTTTTCAAGCTAATGAAATGTAATCTTAAATGGATGCTTGTATTTACAGAGCTAGAGTGAATCTGAGAATGACTGGCTTCAACATGTCTGGTTTCTCTCCTCACCAATGCTCATAGCTGGTATTCAATGGGTTTTAACATCTGCGTGTTACAAGAGAGAGTCAGGGTGAGATAAACCTATTTATCACACCCGCCTCCAAATGTCCTCCCTATACAGGCAAGCAGTTCTATATCCCCCTTCATCTCCCCTCCTCTGTGCCACCATGGTACTTACTCTGAGTGACGCCTGTCAATGCCACTGAATAACTCCCACAGCTCCTCCGAGCTCAGGATCCCATCAGCAAAATAGTTCTTGAACTCCTCAAACGACAGCTTCCCATCATCTGCATGAAAATAAAAGGGAAGAATAATTATATATCTGCAGAAAGCAGCATCCAGGCCCCAGTGATCCTCCCAGCAGCCTCTCCACCCGGAGCGTGGGCCGCTCGGGCATGCTGTGCATAGTAATTAAAGCAGAGCTTGCATTGAAGGCATGTCCCACCAGTCCCCATTGAAACCCCAGCAGTGCTGGCAAGCAGGGCCACTGCTGCTGGAGTTGCAGGTGGGAATTTCAGCCCCTTCCGAGAGATATCACTGCAATGGTTAAAGAAAGGGATGCAGACACTCTGTAATTCAATGACTGTCCAAGGAGAGTCCATTACAAACAGCACAGCGAGGACAGCATCAGGCTTTTATGGAAAGAAAAGCTCTCCATTGACTCCTGAGCTTTTTCCTTCCCCTCTAAGGAGGACTTCAGCTCCTAGGCTGCATTTTGATCAGACGCAGAGATTGAATCCATCCTGCAAGGGATGGAGCAGAAGCCTGATGGCCCCTGGGCTAGCAGTGCACATGAGAGATCATGTGCGTGCAGGCCACAGTAGGACTTGGGAAGGGCTCTGTCCTACATGGACAGTGAATTGGGAGCCCACTTCCCAACCCTTTGCTCCAGGTAAAGCATCAAAGCATTTTTCTTGCAGCCAGAGAGCTGCTTGCCCTTATCCTGCTTCAATCTTGCAGCCAAACCTGGCAGCAGGGATGGGCTGTGCTGCTTCACCCAGACCAGCAGTGCCAGAACAGAGCACTCACCATTCTTGTCAGCTCGCCGGAAGATCTGCAAGAGAAAACAGGAGAGGGTTTAGTGAGGCAGCACTGGCTCCTTGCTGCTGAGCAGAGAGCCAGGGGCACCCAGCACTGCCACCATGGGAAACCCACCTGCCGGGGAGCCACCGAGAGCATCCAGTGCCAGGGCTGTACTGGGACACCCCCTTTGGGAACAACCAAACCCATTTCTTGCTTTCAGTGCGCAAAGCTCTGGGCACAGCGGCCCAGAACTCACACTGAGCATCTTTTAGAGCACGTAGAGGGAGACGCAGTAGAAAGGGCTTTGCTACAGCCTCCTGATGGAAAGTGTTTAATTTTTCAGACCCTTTAAATGAAAGAACATTAAGCATCAAACCACTCCATAATGGGAGCACTTTGTGCATCACCGCTGACACTCCAAGTGTCTGCACCGAGGAGCAGCTCTTGTCCTGCACTTTTTAATCACCTTTCACAAACCCCTTCCTGCAACACACACACTGTAATTAATAATTAATGATTTCATTATTCTGTAACCAAGTCTGCCCCAGAGCACAGCTGCTCCAGCTCAGGGTCTCAACCCAGGTTCCCAACCATGAGGCTTCTGCCCGCAGCCCAGGAGAAAGCTGGGGCTTCTTATCCCTGCCTGGCTCCCCTTTCATCAGGAATTCACAGAAGGTCTGGGACTGACTCCAGTGAGGAACGGCATCATTTCCAAAGCCTGGGAACACCTTGCCATACCAAACAGTACGAGCTTTTGACTGGCACATCCTAACGAAGCCAACAACAGTTGTGTGCATGGCAACTTTTGTCTTTTTAATCATCCTGGCTGAGAAAGAAACCTGAAGTTCTGAAGAAAGGTGAGGAATTAAAAAGGCAGGAAAAGGGGAAAGTGGGCTTTGTTGTATCCTTTTCCATGCACCTGCAAAGCAGAGGGCGCTGATCAAGCCACCCCCAGAGCAGCTCTTCTCCCTGCTGCAGGAAGACGTGTCACTGCCAGCTCCCCCTCCACCCCCAGCTCCCTTCTGCACCACTCACCACCAGCTCTGCTGCGTGCTTTGAGGCCACAAGCCCATATTTAGCCACTGAAATGTCCCTGAAGAATCGCTTTGAGGTAAAGAAAGAGCTGCCCAGGGAAGCCTCTGCTGCTCGCACCTCAGGAAGCCACTGGCTTGCAACTTGGGCAGAGGCTTTCCTGGTGCTGGTCCCAGCAGGGAGCTCTCTGGTCCTTCCCCATGACTGAAACCAGAAGCAGGGACACAGCCTTGAAGGATGCTCTCCTAAGCAAGGCAAGTTCCCACCAGCCCGAGCTGCTGCAGGGAGTGGAGCACTGTTAGGTAACCATCCCTCCAGGACACCAGCTTCCAGCAGCCAGGCTGGTGCCTGTGCAAGAAAGAGGGCAGGGGCTCTCTGAATGCCTCGCAGGACTCGCTTTGGAGCTTTACCTCTACCAGCCAAGACAGGATCCTGCAGCTCCCACACACTGGGTGTTCTCTGGGATTTAAAGCAACTTTCTTTAGGCTAAGGGGCTCTCATGTGCATCAGGGGTCTCACAGCCACAGGGTTACACACACCAGGGCTCCCTGGCAGCACCATTGTGTCCCATGTGCCTGTGTCACCCTGACACCTCCCTGCCTCGGGCATGCTGCTTTCTGCCAAGGCAAAAGCCTCATCCTGCAGAGCTCTCTGTCACTGAAGGGACACCTAGCTCATGCAGTGACATCTCCAAGTGTCACTGAGCCAGCTAGCACACCCCAAAGACAGCAAAATGTCACCCAGGCACTTAAATGGAGATTCAAGTGAGGCCAAACATGTCCCACTCACAGGCTGGTCTTGCTCAGCAGGGTCTGTCTGCAGGCTAAGAGGGACGACACAGTTTTTGGGGGATCCCTGAGAAGGTCTCAAATCCAGGGTGAACCCATCCTGGACTCAGCAGGAACCTCAGCAAAGAGAGCTGATGCTGCTCCCTTGTGCCCGGGATCTTGTGCTCCAGCAGTGCGTTGGAAAAGCCTGGAGCTCAGAATAAACACACGTGGCACAAGCAGAGAGCCCTGTGAGGCAGGGCCACATCTGCTCCATGCTCCCCAGGGACAGCAGCGCTCCTCAGCACCTCCAGCGAGTCCGTCCTCAGCCAACCCCACTGCAGAGGGGTGCCTCGGAGAGCCCCGCTGGCTCCTGTGCACAAGGCAGGATCCAACTGCAGCCAGGCAAAACCAGCACAGAGCAGCTTCCACACTCCACAAAGCGACCCCCAGACCCCGTCCCCAGAGCACAGGCATAGAGAATGAATCCCAGCCTGGTTTGGGCTGGAAGGGACCTTAAAGCTCATCTGGTTCCAAGCCCCTGCCATGGGCAGACACACGCACGGCAATGGCAGGTAAGTGCTGCTCTCGCCGCAAGAGCCCGGCGCAGAGGGCAGCCTTGGGACTAAGCCAAGGAAAAGCGATGCAAAGGCAGGCTGGGAATGGGATCAGGAGAGGCACTGCGGGCAATCCCTCACTTGCACTCGGGGCCCGGCAGCCTCAGAAACACAGGGACACTGCCTCAAACCCGAGACGTTCCCCTTAGCCCCCGGCCCCTGGGTCTGAGCAGCCGCAGCGCCGCTCAGTGCCTGCGCTGACAGGCACACTGGGACCGATGGAGCAGCACTGAATGGCGTTTATTTGGGGGATGAACCCCCTCACGCCGGCAGGAAGGACATGACAGGGCTTCTCCTGCCTGCAGGGCTGGAAGCAACCGCAGCTACTGGACACGCAGCCAGGGACATGGCAGCTGATGGCGAGGGACAGCCACCCTGGGGACACAGTGCGGGCTGCAGCCAGGCTCCGGCGGTAACCGGGGTTGTCCAAGGGGCTTTGCTTAAGCTCTCGTGCCCCGAGAGGGGACTAAGCTAACCCTGAGCACCAGCCTGGGGGACAAATCTCCAAGAGGCTCGAGATGTCTGCACAGGGAAACTAACTGCGATGGCAGCACTGCAGCTCGTACCGCGCCTGCAGCAAAGCGTCTCCGGCAAAGCCCTCCTCCTCCTCACCCCTCCTGAAGGCAGGGAGACAATCCCAGGGGAAGCACGAGCTGCCACCCGGGATCTGTCATGGGCAGCTCTGCCTTCCCGCTGCCCTGACCAGCCTGGGGTGGGGGGGGAAGTTGGAACCAGATACTAAAGCAGAGCTACTAAACTCCCCCTGCGAAGCTCCGGAGCTGAGGCGGGAGCAACGGGAGCCACAGGGAAGCGGAAGGGAAGCCGCCAGAACCGCTACTGCTGTTAACACTTCCCATTTTAATTGCCTTAATGACGCCCTGAGGGATGGATGTGGGACTCAGCGGTGCCCTGAGGGGCTGAGCTGGAACACAGCTGTCACCACCAACCCCCCTCCAGCCCCTCTTCCTTCAGCCGAGTAATTAGCGCAGTTAATGACGCTGGCTGGAAAGCCCTGCGGTCTGCAACCTCCCCACGGCAGGAGAGAGACGCTGACCCCCAGCTGGAAGCTGTGTGGCCATGAGCCGTGCTTTCCACCTGGTCCCTGAGGATGCCAGATCTCCCTGACGGAGAACCACACCATTCATCTTCCCTAAGTCTGCCTGAGATCTGCTCCCCTCCTCCGGGATGAACTGGGACACAGAGGTGGCACCACACAGACCAGGACAGAATGGAGATGACAGCCAGCACCTGGGCTCTCGGGGTGCTGGGGCACCACACTAACCCTCACCCTTACCCCTTTGCTTGCTTTCTCCTCCCTGGTCCCTATGTCAGGGCAGGGGCAGCACCTCCACTCATGCGTGTTCTTAGCTCCACTGCGTGACTCCAGACCCCCGGGGTGCTGGACACGGGGAACACAAGGGCTGGTGGCTCTCCAGGGAGGTTCAGGCATTGCCCACCTTACCCAGGCACCCTGCAGCTCACAGAAGACTGCCGGGAGCAGGAGGGTTGAGCAGTTCTGATGTGCTCCAACAGCAGGGGTGGGCTTTGACCCAGGCTGTGCCACTTGCCCTGAGAGATGGCCAGGTATGCCCGATGCCACAGAGCAGAGGTGCTGCCTCCCCCAGAGCCCCATCCCAGAGCACAGCTCCCTCTCTGCAGCAGCACCCGGGCCACAGGGCTCGAGGGGACGCACTGTGATGGGAGACACTGTGCCTGGACCTGTCTGCTGAGGAAGACAACAGCCACCATCCGCATCTCCAACTCCCCCAAGCCACCCACAGCCACCAGTACGCCGACCTCCAACCTCCACAAGGCAAATCTTCCACCACAACTCCTGGCACCTTCACAGCGAGCAGGGATGGGAGCTGCAGTGGGTGACGGACACGCTCTGCCTCTGGGGTCCCACAGCTTTGAACAGCTACACAGTCCCTCCCACGGCTCCAGGAGCCGCCACAACCAGCGCTGGGGAAGGAGCGGGCTGACTGCAGCCACGCAGAGGCCCATCACTGAGCAGGACACAACGCCGAGCGCTAACACACCACGACCCACCCCGAGTCACCGCCGGGGCACCCCAACGCCACCCGCGAAGGAGGCAGCGCGGCGGCCGCCTGATCCCCGCCACCCCCGGGGGTGTGACCGGGTCCCGCAGCGGGCCCGCCCCGCCGGTACTCACGTCGTGGAAGATGGGGAGCGGCTGTCGGCGGGGCGCGGGGCCGCGGTTGGCAGAGAGCAGGCACACAGCCAGCAGCTCGGCACACGCCATCATGGCCCCGCCGGACGCGGGCGCTGCGGCGCCCCGGGGTGCGATGCCGTATGGCGGAATACGGTGCCGTAGGGAGCGGTGCGGTGCGGTGCGGTGCAGTGTCCCGCCGTACGCTGCCGCAGGGACCAGCGCGGAACCGTACCCTGCCGGAGCTGCCGCCGGACCGGCACTCACAGAGCGGCCCCGCAGCCGCCAGGACTCTTTGCTTCCGCTGAGGGCCCGCCCCCGCGGCCATCCGATTGGCAGCTGCCGATGATTGGCATCTCGGGGCCGTGCTGTGATTGGCGAAGGGGCAAGGGGTGGAACGCCGCTGTGTGGGGAGCGGGAGGTGGTGCCGGTGGCTCGGGGCGGTCGTCGCTCTCCTTCGGGGCTCAGTCGGCCGTGGGGCTCCCCTGGGCTGGATCCAGTGCACCCCACGGCGGTCCAGATCACTCCAGTGCAGCCCGTGGCGGCCCCGGTGATGCCCTCGGTGGTCACACTGTAGTGTCACCGTCCCTGCCTGCCCCAGTCTGTCCCAGCTTGACCACGTCTTGTCCCAGTGTGGTCGCTGTTGGCCCTGGGGTAGCCCGGTGTGGCCATGGGTGGTCCTGTTGTGGCTGCAGCTGGCCTTGGGCTAGTCCCACCACCCCCCAGAGTGGTTGCAGGGGACTTTACCTCACACTGGGGCCAGCTCCCGTGTGAGGGCTGTACAATGGCGCTGGGGCACCAGTACCTCGAGCAGATGTAAAACCCCCATTGCACCCCGATCAGGGCCTGCGGGAGGGGCAGGGGATGAGGAGAAAGAGGAGGCAGGAGCTGCCTCCATCCCTGCCCAATGAAGGCATCCAGCGGCCTGTGTATGTGGAAAGGAATGGAGTGGACACCCGTGTCCATACCTCAGCCTGTCCTCTGAGGTCTGCACAGAATCCCAGCCTGGTTTGTGCCGGAAGGGACCTTAAAGCTCCTCCAGCTCCAACCCCTGCCACGGGCAGGGACCCCTTCCACTAGAGCAGCTTGCTCCAAGCCCCTGTGTCCAACCTGGCCTTGAACACTGCCAGGGATGGGGCAGCCACAGCTTCTCTGGGCACCCTGTGCCAGCGCCTCAGCACCCTCCCAGGGAAGAGCTTCTGCCTAAGAGCTCATCTCAGTCTCCCCTCTGGCAGGTTCAAGCCATTCCCCTTGGGCTGTCCCTACAGGCCCTTGTCCAAAGCCCCTCTCCAGGTTTCCTGCAGCCCCTTTAGGCACTGGAGCTGCTCTCAGGTCTCCCCTTCAGGAGCCTTCTCTTCTCCAGGCTGATCCAGCCCAGCTCAATTTGCAGCTACAAAGAAAGAACAAACTCAACTTTGCTTTCCCATCCAATAAGCAGTTAATTGGATAAATAAAGCAGATAAAGCCGGGCCTGGGAGAGCTTCCCACCATTGCTGGTGTACCTGTGGTGCAGTGACCTCTTGCAGAGGTGGGCTTCATCCTGCCCCATCCCATTTTGCTGAGCTCAGCTTCTCTTAACCCAGGTCTCAAACCCATGGTGTTTCCGCAGCCCAACATGACCGAGCTGCAGCACATGGAGCTCCCTTGGTCTCCTCCTCCCCCGGGGACAAGTGGCTGCAAGCTGAGCCCGCAGTAGTTGCAGTGATGCATCACAGTTATTTTTACCATCTCCCGGCTGCTCCGGGTAGGTGCAAGGGAAAAGAGGCGGAAAAAGTGCACCTGGGAGCTGGCGGAGGTATCTGAGGACTCCAGGGAGCATGTGCACACAGAGGGCTCAGTGCTGTGCACACGAGGGCTGGAGCTGTGGAGCATGGCCATCACCAAATCACATCAAATTGAACTGAAACGGGGGCAGCTGGTAGAGGGAGGGGATAAATCCGCTGATGGCAGTGGGGACAGAGGTTCACCTTGCCAGGGAGTGCTGGAAGGGGTTTGGGTGATGGCAGGGCTCTATCATGGATCAAAGCAAAGTCCTGGGTGGGCCTTTTCATGCTCCTGTGTTGCTAAAACCCGTGCTCAGTTCCCGGGTCAATGTGGCTTTCAGCATAGGAAGGAGCAGCTGCAAATGAGGGCGAAGTGCAGGGCAAAACTTCTGCTGGTGGCCGGAGGCAGCGGGTGCCCCCAGCTTCTGCCACGGGTGCTTCCAACACATGCCCCAACACCACTGGCAGCAAAGGGGGGACTTGGCCTTGTCTGTGGTGAGGATGCCAGGGCTCTGCTCTGCTTCCCAGGTAGGGGATAGGGCAGGAATTAAATGAAGCAGCCACTTGTCAGCATCTTGCGAATCACAGAATCATCGAATCCCAGCCTGATTTGTGTTGCAAAGGGCCTTGAAGCTCATCCAGTTCCAACCCCTGCCACAGGCAGGGACACCTTCCACTAGAGCAGCTTGCTCCAAGCCCCTGTGTCCAACCTGGCCTTGGACACTGCCAGGGATGGGGCAGCCACAGCTTCTCTGGGCACCCTGGGCCAGCACCTCAGCACCCTCACAGGGAAGAGCTTCTGCCTAAGAGCTCATCTCAGTCTCCCCTCTGGCAGGTTAAAGCCATTCCCCTTGGCCTGTCCCTACAGGCCCTTGTCCCAAGCCCCTCTCCAGGTTTCCTGCAGCCCCTTTAGGCATTGGAGCTGCTCTAAGGTCTCCCCTTAAGAAGCTTTCTCTTCTCCAGGCTGACCCAGCCCAGCTCTCTCAATAACCTGGATAAACAATGCTGTGCTTCACCTCCCTGAGTTATTTCCTTGCAGAGAAAACTCAAGTGGGTTTTGGAAGTTGAAATGTTTGAAAGTGTGGGCTGGGCTGTGCTGGCATGGGCATGGCACCCACAGAAGATGTACCATAGGGGCTAATAGAACCCCCAAAACCTGCCCAGAGCCTCCAAGGCAGATTAGAATTAAAGGTATAAATTAAACTTTATGCTGTGACAGCATCTAATGGTGCCCCCCAGCCATGGCCAGGATGTCCCAGAGCTCATCCCACTGCTGGGCTCTCCTGACTCCTCTGAGTCCAAACCTCACAGTGCAGGGACTGGAGACTCCGTGAGTGCCAGGGCTGAGAGCCGCATCCAGAGCTGGGCAGGCACTGTCCCTGCAGGGTTACTGCCAGGGCATGGGAGATGGGAGCAAACAGGAGCTGAGGACCGTGGGGCACGCAGGATGTATGCAGGGTGTCCATCTCCTAAACCATGTCTGTATCCATGGTGGGGATGATAGGACATAAAGCCAGGCAGCACTTCCCAACCCGCCATGTGCCCTTTGGAAACAAGAACCCCTACACAAGCTATTATCAGCTCTTTCTCCAGCAATTCAGCATAGCAGGAGGGAAGCCCTTCAGCTGCATCGTGAATCATCCCTGGGAGGCACAGTGGTTATTTTTGTGGTGCTCTGGCTCATGTGGAGCTGCCAATGCATCCCTAGAGATGGGTGCACTGCCGCAGCAGGGGACGTGGTTCTGTCCCCAGTAGAGGGGCTGCTTTCATGGAGAATAGGATTCTCAAGGGCTCATCATCCCGTGAGGTTCCCTATTAATGGAATGTGCTGTTGAATGCTATCAGAGGTTCACCTTTGCTCAGGGGAAAAGCTGTGCTGCTATGGGGGTTACCTATTGGGAACAGGGCAGCAGAGCTCAGGATGTCGGCGTGAGTCCTCTCCCTGTGCCCGCTGTGAAAGCCAGTGGCCACTTCCCCCTCTTCGGGTGTCACCCCTTTGGTCAGCATTGCAGACCACCATCACCCCCTACCAAAATGAAATTGGAACAGGGAGAGCAGGAGACCTGGACGTTGCTGAGCACAGGGATGAGGATATGCTGGTATATGGCTGGGCTGGGTACCCTGCACCAAAGCTTCAGCACCTCAATCGCCTCGGGTAACAAACATCAACCTAAGGGTGCACCACACAGGGGACTGATGCCCATGCACCCTGGTCTCCCCATCCTCCTGCCCTGGCTCTGTGTGGCAGGAGCCCCATGGACTAGAGCAGCAGGAGAGCCTTCCAGCTGAATTGTGATGGGGTGACACCATGACGACACCACACTGGGTCACCCCACTCAAACACAGGGGACAGACAGACTGCATGTGCCATTGCGCTCCTGGCTGCTGAGTTTGGGGACAGCATGGCATGGCATGGCATGGCACAGCATGCTCCCAGTCCCAAGGGGTGCAGGGAAGAGGGCTGGGAGCAGGATGAGCTTACAGCATGGTCTGTGGTTAAACATTTCTCAGGCTGTTTTAAGGAGAAACAGGGCTAAAGAGGAGGGAGCAAGTGCACAAACAGGGGAAGGAAGTGGCACATCCCCGCCTGGCACTGGGCTTGCAGCCAGCTTGACCCCAGTGAGCAGGGACATGGGGACCTTGAACCTTGAGCAGTGAATTTGGTCCTTCAGGTAGGAATGGGTGCTGGGGCAAACAGGGCAGCTGGGAAGTCACGGAGGGCAGTGGTGCAGTAGATCCATGTCCTGGTTTCACATCAGCCCCATGCTGCTGTCCTCCTCCTGCGCTGTGGGAGGAGCTGTGGTCATGGGCACCCTGCTCAAATGCTGTCCCCAAACCAGGGGGAAGGCAGGGAAGGGACCAGGCAGTAGAAAGTGATCCCCGTGTGGAGCCATGGCCCTGTCCCCCCGTGGCACAGCCTCTGCGGAGGAGCAGAGTGGGGCAGGATCAGCCCCAGCTCCCATCCCACAGATGGCAGCATGTGGAATTGCAGAGGAGTGGGTAAAGCACCGCGATGCCCAAAGAACCACCTGCGAGCCCAGCCAGGAACACGTTTCCAGTTCAGGATGGAAACCAACCCCCAAGACAGCCCCAACCCCACTGGTTTCTCAGGTTGGGGCCCCACCACCCCAGTGCTCCCCGAGTGCAGCCCCACACCAAGGCCAGTCAGTAGAAACCTTTATTAAACAGGAAGCTCAGAGGAACACAAGCTTGTTAAAAGGCAGTAAAAGTGAAAGTGCGTCTCCAGCCCGGCCCCCGGGGGAGGCCCAGGACCCTCCTCTCCTACCTCCACCTCTCCGAGCCCCAGTGGGCAGCAGATGGGGAGACAGAGCCCAGCGGCTGCACAGCTGTTTGGGGAGGGGAGGAAAAGCCTGAAGCCACTGTTGGGTCCTCACATGCAGATATGCACCCTCCCCTCCAGGACCCACACATGGTCCTGGGGCCACCAGCCCCATCCAGCCCTGCCCCTGCTCCCATAGCCCCCACAATGGCCTCAGCCTCTGCCCCAATCTGGCTGCAAGCAAAACCAGGACGTGCAAGTGAAGCCCCAGTGGGACCCTCCATGTCCCCCCCCCCCACTAGCAGCATCCCCCTGCTCCCTCCTGTCTGTTCCCCATGTCCTGGGGATGCTTCCACACGCCATAAATAATAAATAAATACCCCACACTCAGCCAGGGTGTGGGAGGCCCCCCGTGCAGGGGGAACACAGCCCCAACCCAGCACCCCCACATCTCCACCACCCACTTCCCAACACAACAACACCTCTCGGCACCCCCACCCTGCTGCAGGCCCCCCCCTCCCCCCCTTGGGAAATTAAATGCTGTCCCTAGGGGACAATAATAAATTAATCAAATCTATACACAAGACTGCTTAAAGCTCGATAATGGGCAAAGGAGGGGGCACCCCCATCACCAAGAACCTTGTGGGGGGGTCCTCTGAGATGGTACCCCCGCTCTGGCATCCTCCTTGCAGGGCAGGAGCCAGGGATGTTGCCGGGCCCCGCCAGGCTGGGGGGGCTGGAGGGCGAAGAAGAAAGTGTTGCAAAAAGGCATGGGGAGAGGAGCTGCGGGGAGGGGGGGAAGCTCAGGGTGACCCCCCTGCACCCTGCAGCTTCCCTCAGAAGTCCAAGGGTGTGAAGTCCTCAAAGTCACAGTCAAAGAGCTCGCTGATGCCCTCTCCCTCCTGCAGCCCGAAGTGATAGTCCTGATCCTGGTTGATGAACTCATCCGCCAGGAATTCCGGGAAGACTTCCCTGCTCTGGTCCAGCAGCACGTCCATGGAGGCCAATGGCGAGAGGCCCGGCTCCACTGCGGGGCACTTGCTGGTCCCTGGCAGCAGCGTTTCTGCAGGGATGGAAAGCAACCGTCAATCCCACAACAGACAAAAAAACCCAAAAGAGGCATTTTTGGTTATGCAGAATCTGCCTTCCCACAACCCTGCTGGGCTCAGGTGGCCGAGCATCACCCCAGCTTGTGCTGATGGCAGAGGGGCTCATGACTACAAACACAGAAGAGGCCACAACCAGAGCCAGCAGCATCCCTGTCCCCAGCTCCCTCCTGTCCCTGTCCCAGGCACCCACCTTGCTCTCCAGGCAGCAGCGGCAAGTTCATGTCCTGGGCAGGATGCAGGAGAGGGGAGGCTCTGGGCTGTGGGTGGCTGGGAGCCGACTCCTCTGCAGGGGCTTTGAAGGGGCTCTTGACAGGGCTGCAGACACCTGAGCTGTCCTCGGGGCAGAGGAAGACATCGATGGGGCCCTGAGTGCTTCGCAAGGATACCTGGAAAGCCTGAGGAAAGGGGAGAGGAGTGAGACCAGGAGGCACAAGGATGCCTGGGGAGCCTGGGCTGTGCAGACACAGGGTGGCCCCAGCTCACCTCCGCTGGGTCTGAGACCTGCAGCTGGGTCTCTGCGGGGGCTTTGATAACCATCACCATTTGCTCCGAGGGGTCCACAATGCTGCGGAGGTCCTGGCAGGTCACATAGGCTGCGGTGTGGCAGGTCAAGGAGCAGACACGGGGTGCTATGAACCATGCTGTGACCCAGCTGGGTCCCCTCCCCGCCAGCCCCATCCCATCCCGCACAAAGGATATTGCTGGTTGGCGGGGTCCTCAGTGAGCAGGCGCAGCTGCACTGAGCACGTCTGGATGAGCTCGTCCAGCTGCCGCTCCGCCGCCTGCAGCTCCCACAGCTCCTGCTCCAGCCGCCGGTGCCGGACCGGGGCGCCCACTGCAGCCTGGCTGCCCCTGCAGAGCACCACGGGCATCAGCACCCAAACCTACAGCTCCCTCTGCCATGCACCGTGACTGACCCCATCCCACACACAGGGAATCAGCCTCGCAGGGGTTTCTTTATAGGGCACAGCCCTGGGGTCCCTCCCCTGAGCCTGGACACAGCCTCCACTCCCCAGACTGGCACAGGGAGCTGGAGGGTGACTGACAGCCAGCACAGGAGTACTGATGGTGCTCAGGAGCCATCTGCAGTGGAGCACAGCCCTCACCCAGACCACATGAAGTGGCTCCTCAGCCACCACTTGAACACCAAGGAAGGCTCTCTCCACCCCAAGCCTGGCCCAGGCAGCTCCCCCATCCCAAGGGACAACCAGGCACAGCCCCACAAGCCCAGCCCAGGGACGTACAGCCACTGGATGTTGTTCTTGGACTTCTTGGTGATGAGCTGGATGCCCTCCAGGACGTTGGTGATGTCGTAGATACGCCTCTTCTGCACCTTCAGGACCTCGGCAGCCCAGTTGAGGTCCACAACGCCATCAGGGGACTGGCTCAGCAGCTCCAGGAAGCGCTTGGTGGTGAGGTTCAGCGAGGTTTCATAGCGGGACTTCTCCCCAGGAGACTTTGCCCCTGCCAGCCACCGAGGACAAGAGCGGTTTAGCCAGAAGGGAAACCCAAAACATCCCCCATGCTCGCAGGTGCCCCATGGACCAGGACCAACACCTTGAAACGATCTGCTTTCTCTGAGCAATGGGCTAAGCTCCCCACATCCTCCATGGGAAGGATGCTGCAGGACCCAGCACAGGCTTTGACACTCGTGCTCAGCTGTGATCACAAGCTCCGCTGTGACACCAAGGTACCAGGGCTCGGGGAGGGGGAAGATGATGGAGGGACAACCTGGGTTGGCTGGGGAGGTCAGAGGGAGCAGAGCCAGTACCTCTGATGGGGTTCCTGGGCTTGCCCCGGCCCACTGGCAGGCTCTCCGCTATGTACTGATGATCCGTCTCCAAGTTCAGCTTCCTCTTCACCTGCAAGCGATGGGGCTCATTGGGGGCGCAGCCACCACCCCCCAGGAAGCCCTCCCCGGGGGTGCAGAGCCCCGCTGCCGGTAGAAGCGGGGTCAGAGGAGCGGCTCCACCGCTGACACATACACAGTGGGGCCGCGGCCCCGCCACGCTGCGGGGAGCGCCCCAAAGCAGGCAGGGACAGAGCCCGGACTAGCGGGGCGACTTCCGGAGCGGCCGCGCTCGGCAGGTGCGCTGCGTGGCACGGCACGGGGCACGGCACAGCACGCTGTGGCACGGTAGAGGGCACGGCACAGCAAGGTGCGGAGCAGGGAGCAGCACTGCTAGGCGTGCCACGGCCCAGTATGCAGCCCGACCCGACGCGACCCAGTATCTCGGGGCACAGCCCCGCCGTAGCCCGCAGAGTCCCGGTCTCCGCAGCCCCCTTCCCATCCCGATCCCCGTCCCGGTGGTTACCGGCGGGCGGCCCAGCACCGGCCGGCGCGGCGCGGCTCCGGGCTCGGCGGGCTGCGGTGTAGCGAAGAGCAAGACCTGGTCGGTATCGGGGTGTCCTCCGCCGCCCGCGGGATCGTCAGCGGCGGCGGAGACGATGAGGAGGTGCGGGGAGGAGCTGCCCAGCAGCGCCGCCAACCCCGCCGCGCCGCCGCCCGCCGCCGCCATGGCTCACATGGCCACCGGGGCGACGGGCGGCGGGGCGGGGAAGGCGCTTGTAGGGTCACGGCCCATGACCGGGCAGCGAGAACCGCTCCCACCGCCCGTATTGTTCGCTACGACCGGCTCCGGCGCGCCTTCTTTGCGCGCCAAATCCTTTTTGCCGCGAAAGCGGCGCGAGTCTCCCCGCCACCAGCCTCATTGGCTGCCACCAACACCGGGAACCGCGGTAGGGGGAGCGGAGGAGCCGTCTCATTGGTCAGTGACGGGCGGTGCCGCACGCTTATTGGTTGAGGGTGGACAGGCGGCCAATCAGCGGCGTCGAGGGGGTGCGGAGCGGGGACAGTGGGGCGGTGAAAGGGGGGAACGGCGGCATCTGCCGCCGTTCCCCCCCTTTCACCGCCCCACTGTCCCCAGCAGGGAATTCCAACTCCAAAGCATCCCTATCCCAACATCCAGGTCCTCCCCGGTGTTCCACATTGGAGGAGGAAAGCACTGGCACACACCCACGAGCCAAGTTCACATCACCCATGGAATCTGCCTTGGAGCAGGATGCTCCATGAAGGGTGCTGGGAATCTTGCACTGGGATGGAAGTGATACTGTATTAAAGTATTTTGGGGTGAAGAGATGAGTTCAGTGCTGGCCCATCGCCCCTCTTCCAAATTCACCCCGAGACTGGATGAGGTTTTGGAACCTGGGATTGCTCAAGGGGTCTGGCTCACACAGAAAGATTGGGAATACTCCAGTCTGCTCTGTTGTAGGGATGATTCACAGCATTTTCAGCTTCCATACACCCGACAGCTGCGGATCTCAGTTTCCTCAGCACTAGACGATAACCCCTTGTAGGGCTAGAGGCAAAATCCGCACTTGACCGTGTCAGCAGCTATCTGTGGTGGCGGGATGGTGAGGCCAGGGGTGAGGCTGGGGCAGAGGGGATGGCAGCCACCACGCTGAGGGAGATGATAGTTCATCCACCCATGAGACACAGCACAGGCAGCTCCCACCGGCAGCGTGTGGGATGCTGATAACTCTCCTGCTGCATGAGGAAGCAAAATATAAAGGAATAATAATATATATCCATAAAACCCCCATATTTAAAGATGAGGCCTTTCCCAGGGCACAGAGATGTTGTAGCTCACAGCCAGCCACCCACCCTATGCCCCCCATGAGCTGCCTTACATGTCCCGGGGGGAGCCCTGACTGCCACTGGGCATGGCTGTGGGCCTGTGGTGGCCCCCACCCTGCTGCTGATCCCAACGTGCCTGGGATGCAGGAGATGGGTGTTTTTCCCACCAGTGCGTGGGATGCAGGAGGCATCTGAAGCGATGAGTTAACTTCTGTGCAGCGGAGCAGATCCTGACACGCTGTGCCCCTGCACTGGCCAAACAGGTTTCAGGCTTTAAAGGATTTTATGCTGGATACTTTGGCAGTGGCTGCAATTCCCCTGCAGGGCAGCCAGCATGGAGCAGTGCTGTGATTTCATAGAGTCCTTGGGAAGGGACCTTAAAGCTCACCCAGTTCCAATTCCTGCCACAGGCAAGGACACCTTCCACTAGAGCAGCTTGCTCCAAGTCCCTGTGTCCAACCTGGCCTTGAACACTGCCAGGGATGGGGCAGCCACAGCTTCTCTGGGCACCCTGTGCCAGCGCCTCAGCACCCTCACAGGGAAGAGCTTCTGCCTAAGAGCTCATCTCAATCTCCCCCCCTGGTAGGTTAAAGCCTGTCCTGTCCCTACAGGCCCTTGTCCAAAGCCCCTCTCCAGGTTTCCTGTCAGCCCCTTTAGGCACTAGTAACACCCATAACACACTGCATGTCCATGACCAATCACTTCACCTCCCTGTGCCTCATTTCTTCATCCATAAAGAGCAAATAGAAACACTGCCACGCTTAAAGCAAATGAACACAGTTAATTAACACCTGGTCCTGCTGTTATCCCGGGGCCGCTCTCCCAAGCCCTTGCACTCCAATTCCATCATTGCTGTGAAGAACAAGCAACAGTTAGACCAGGTGCGAGCACATAGTTCATATTGCTCCATCTGGGAAGAGGGAAAGGCAGCCCCGGGATGGCCGTGGTGCTCTCCCTGTCCCCGGGGGAGCCTCAGCCAGGCGCTTCCCGGGATGCTGTGGGCTTTGGGACACAGCTGCTGCACCAGCTGCTCCTTCGGGCTCACAAAGGCCGGGCCCCCCCAGCCCAGTTCATGCGGGGGGTATTCAGTGGGAGCAGGCGGAGTTCTGCCTCCCTCTCTCCTCTCCTCCAAGCAGGGCTGCTGGTGCTGGCGCTGAAGGAGAGCAGGCGCCAGGACAAATGAAAGGCAAATGCTGGTGCGAGAGGGAAGGGCCGGGGCTTTCCTTGCATGCATATGAGGGAAGGCAGACGAATCCCGGCTCCTGCACAGCTGTAGCCTCCTCCCGGCCTAACCAGCCCTGCTGAAGGGACGTGCCCCCAAGATGAGCTGTCTGGCGGGTGCTGCACAGAGATAAAGTCCTGTCTCGACGGTCCCACTGGGTCACAGAGAGGGTCAGGAAGCTGTTCATAGCTTTGTACCCCAGACAGATTCACCCGGCAGCAGGCACTGAGTTTGGGTGGGTTTTAGCTGCCTTGCAGCCGGGACTGGCTCTTGCCAAGGGGTATCAGCTGGGCCCTGTGCTGAAGGAAAAGCTCAGACCAGGGCTGCAGATAGAGCCAGAGCTGGCATCTACACTGTTAAATCATCTGGCAGTGGGAGCAGGCAGGAGGTGAGCTCGAGGATGCACACACATCCCTGTGCTCAGTTAACCTCAGCATGCAGATGTGCCAGGAGCACCTTTACTATCCTTGTCACCTATAGTGTGGTCCTGCTTTCAGCAGTTCCCACATGGACTGTGCCATGTGAAGGGAAGCACAACGTTCCCCCAGCTCTTCCCCTGTGGCAGGGGGTTGGACCTGGATGATCTTTAAGGTCCCTTCCAACCCAAACCAGTCTGTGGTCTGCCCCCAAGCCCCAAGGATGACAGCCCCCCAGTGTGTCCCTGCAGCTCAGGTCCTTCTCCAGCTACCACTGGTGCAGCAGGTAGAGCTGATGCTGCGGGCAGAGTAGCACTGGCTGTTGCCTACACACTGACAAGAGAGCACAACTGATGCCAACAATGCACTCTGTGTGTGGCTTCTCTACATACAGGAGTAGTAGCCTGTAATAACTAAGCATTACTTCACGTATCTTAGCTTAATGATAATGACAGCAAAAAAAAAAAGACAAAAAATGAGGGGTTTATTATTATGCCTCCTCTTCTGCGTGTTTTAAACCCGAAACCTGAACCATGGCTACAAGCATCCTGATCATTACAAGTTACCCGAGTTTATTGTTTTATTCTATCCTGTCAGAAGATCAAGGCCTGGATTACATGGCAATCATGGACATAAAACATACACCAAAAGCAGAGGGAATAGTGCTTGTGTTACATACCATTTCACTTGTTTTCTACTCATCACCAGTCTCATGAGGAAATGAGATAGACAAAAGAGAAGAAGTTCCCTCCTCCAACAATCAGGTCTGAACACACAGATCAGACAGTCAAGATTAGCACCCCTAAAGCACTAACAGTGGCCAGCAGGCATTAGGCTGGGGAGCATTACACCTCATTTCCTCTCCTCCCTTATCTGCTCATTTCAAAACCAGCATCAGAAAATGGGACACATTCTGCCCAGGTTGCCATGATCCAGGAAGACAAACACAGGCTGACAAATAGGAAACAGCACTCGGCTCAGGCGGGAGCCAAGGTCGCGTTTGTGTTGACACAGTGAAAATGGGCTGGAGTCACAGCAGCTTCTCCTGTGTGAGATCTGTAGGGAGTTCTGGTCACCCCAGCACCACCAGCCAAATGTGACAGCACCTGGCTGGCTGCAGAGCTCAGCGTGCCACCGGGACCCTCTGCAGTCACTCGGGCTCCCCATGGGTGCCTGGTTCACTCTGCTTCAGCAGCTGGAGATCATCCCACACTCCTACCCCAACCCAGCTGGGTTTAAAGCCCAGCTTGAACTACTCTACCAGGGCAAGAAGGGCTTGCATAATGGATATGAAAGTCTTCTGCAGCCTCTCCACCCTGGCTGCTCTGAGCAGGGCTGGTGATTACCCAGGCACAGACACCCTGCGACCACAGGTTCATACCTCCGTGCGTGCTTCCCTGTGGCACTCATTGCACAAGCAGAGGTTTTTCCTTCACAAATTTCCTTCCCCTTCACTGAAAGGATCAAAGAGAGTCCAGCAGACCTGAGCTAAACCAAATGTTACCCCCCTCCCCCCCCATTTCATTTTCCCCTTTGTTAAATAATGCAATTGTCCCGGAAAGGGTCCTGACAGCCAGCCCTGGCACACAAGCTGTCCTCCAAAGAGCAGGGAAGCACAGTGGGAATGCTGGGGCAGCATGCAGCCACAGTAAATAACCCTGAGCTGTTTTGTTCCTTCAGCAAATAAATGATTAATAGCTCAGTGCAGTCACTCTGCTATTCACTCGGAGAACTTTTGATCAGTTTGATTCATTAACCTTTAAAACTGCCTCAAAGAGAGGATGCAAATCCAAAGGAGAAGCATCAGTTTGAAATGAACACTTGAATTTTATCAAATAATCTTCACTTTAGACAAGTATTGAGACGCTTTGCTCCTCTTTAGAGGCTCTGAGCATTGCACAGTCAGGTGTCAAGAAATAACAAGGGAGAATAAAGTTGATGTAGATAAACAAACCTATTGCATCTTAACATTCCAGCCCGAAGAGGGCTGGGGGCAGAAAATGGCACATTGTGGTTCTGCAGCATCTGGCTGATTTGCAGGTGGCTTCCAACTGTCTCTTTCTTCTTTTGGTTTTAATGCTGCTAAAAAAGGGACACAACCAGGGGACTCCAAGCCCCACACAAAGCACTGGGGGGAGGGCAGGCAGTGGAACTTCTGTATCCGAAAAGTCTGTCTCAGACAAATTACTTCTAGTTCACTTCCTTACTACACGCCCGCATTGTTCCAACACCTTGGTAGCATAAGGGGTTCATCCCCAGCTATCTGGTCCCAGAACCAGCAATGCAGACTAATGCTATTAAAGAACTGTTCCAATTACTTCCCTGGGGAATGAAGTGACTTGAAGCTTAACGTCCTGCCCCAGCACAGCAGGAAAACCAACCGTCCACAAAGGCGCTGCTAATGGCTCTGCTGCTCCACGGACCTGCTCTGGGATGAGCTGCAGTTTGTCTTCCAGGGCCAGCAGCTGCTTCCTGGAGCACAAGTACAGATGGTTGGAGGCTCAGGCACAATTTGCTTTGAGAGTGAGGTTGGGGGATAGATTCCCCAAGAGAAAAAGAGGGTTTTGAACACGGACAACTGACAGCCACTGCTGCCAGGTGGATACCAGAAACTTGCTCTGGGCTTGTTTGTACTTTCTAGAGTGGACAGAGCTACTACGTAGTGTAAAAAGAACAGGATAAGCCACTTGCCCTTCCTGTGGCCAGAAAAGTGCTTCCCAAGCAGCCACATGGCTGCAGTGGTAGAACTACTTAGCAGAGGAAAATGATTTTGCCTCTAAGGGACTCACAAGCGTTTTTCAGAGGCAGGAATGACAGCTGTACATTAAA
Organism: Pezoporus occidentalis; assembly: GCF_034315485.1. Taxonomy (NCBI): domain Eukaryota; kingdom Metazoa; phylum Chordata; class Aves; order Psittaciformes; family Psittacidae; genus Pezoporus; species Pezoporus occidentalis. Next base: position 633,041 of record NW_026916192.1, read on the forward strand.
GAGGTTAAACCCTCCTTCCAGCCACACACTCACACAACCAGCCTGCACCATCTCCTGCTACAGTAATTACACACGCTGAAGGATTTGGGAGCCTAAATAGTTGTAGGGAGAAATTCTCAAGCCATAGCTGTCAGATCATGGAAGAGTTCTTTGAAATCCCACCACAGCTTAAAGGAATTGGCAATATCAGAACACTGACATTCTCATTTGGGACAATATTGAGGCTTCTGACATAAAAAGAGAGCGCTGCACTGTGCTGCTTCCGACACCCAGAGTGGTGCGAAGAAAGATCGGATGTTAGGCTGTATATAAGGCAGAAGTTCTTCCCTGTGAGGGTGCCGAGGTGCTGGCACAGGGCGCCCAGAGGAGTTGTGGCTGCCCCATCCCTGGTAGAGTTCAAAGCCAGGTTGGACACAGGGGCTTGGAGCAAGCTGCTCTAGTGGAAGGTATCCCTGCCCGTGGCAGGGGTTGGAACTGGGTGAACTTTAAGGTCCCTTCCAACCCAAACCATTCCATGATTCCATGTTTATAAAGAAATCAGACCTTCAGTTTCAGTACTTTTTCTGGACTTGAATCTTTAAGCTTATCTACACCAAGCAAACTATCCAACTACAATGAAACAAACCCAGTTCCTAATGTAAGCTTTCTATTATTATAAGCTTTCTATTGCTTTCCTGGGGTCTAGCTTAAATGCGGATAAGTGTTCAAGTGCTCAGCACGGGGCATAAAAGCAGGTGAAGTTAAAAGTTGAAGATGCCCCAGACAGTTGTTAGGGCAAACACTATCTTGTCTTTTGGGCACCAAGCACATCATGAGCACAAAGTAGCTTCCGTCTCTACACTGTGAGATCTCACAGTGGATGTAGCTGGGACTCAGGGTTAGGTTCAGCTCAAGAAGACTCTACTCCTACTCCAGCTGAGCCATTCAGGATGCAATTCAATCTCAAACATCATAGCACCAGGCAACGGGAAGGGGAATATTTCAACTTCTCTCTTGCTGACACAGAGAGTGGAAAAAACAGAGAGCAAAGCAGCACTCAGAATAGATGTAACAGTAATAAAAGAGCTTAGGACAAGGAAAAATGACTTAAGAGGAAATGGAAAAGTTTCCACTCGGAAGCTACCTGAACTTAAAAGGTATCACATTTCAGTCACACCACTGAACACAACCAATTGCTACAGCCTGGAGGGTACAGAGACTGCAAAAGATGATGAACAGCATCAGTGGGATGATGAAATGCCGTGGCCAGGTCAGGATGGAAAAGCGGATGGGTAGGGAGACAGCAAACAAAACAGTCCTGGCTGAGCCAAGGGAATGGTTGGCACAGGGAACTTACTGCTCTCTTACAAATACCACCACAAACCCTCAGTGGATTCGGAGTTATATTAATGTACATTATTGAGTGACTAGTTCAGTGTTATATGGCAGAGCAATGCTCTGCACTAACAGTTTTAGTGTATTCATTGTAATAGCTTTTGTCCTTTCCCAGCTATCTGGCTGATCTCCTGTTCCAGCCCTGTGTGTGCTGTGCTACTCCTGGGGCTCAGCAGGGTATTTTGACAAGGAAGATTCACTCATCTATTCACTCGTGGACTCAACAAACTACAGGTACATTCAAGTTTGATTACCACTAACATGTGCCACTGCTGGGGAGGGCAGATTCTGGCCCTACAAGAAACCCATGTGCTTATCTTCCACCTAAAGAAAAGTGCTGTTGCAAGTGTTGCTCACTCATACATGTGAAGCACCAGGGTGCTATCTGAGGTGTGCAATGGGCTCCAGCCTGTTTCCAGAGCAGCCCGAGCTGTGTAACTGTTCTTGGTATTTAGTTCAAGTTTCAAATAATGACAGGGTATTAATTAGTGCATTTGCAGAGGATCAGATTCAGCCCAAGTGCATGAAAGAAACCAAACAAAAGTAATCTTTCCAAGCCCCACTTCCCAGGCTCGTACCAGACAACGTTAACAGTTTTATTCCTCCAAAATCTTAATGTCTCCCTGAGGGCAAACTGCAGAAAAACCCTCTTAAGGAGAACACATTGTCCTTGGATTAGCTTAAACAAGACTGCCAGTCAGCCACAGAAATCAAGAAATGATAGTTTTGCTTTGAGATGTGAGCAGGTCCCTGCCCCCCTCCCACTATGGGGAGCACAGTGAGCAGTCAGATGATCCCAGAATGGTTTTTCATGGTTAGACATACTGTCAGGCTGTTATTTTGTAAGTATATTTAGTCTCTTAAAAAAGCCCCAAAGCTATTCTTGTGGGGAAAATAAGGCCTCTCTTAAAAAAGACTGCACCAAGTTTCTGGAGGGCATTTACTCACTCTAAACAGAGCCAAGAAAAGTCTGATCAGAACACTTTGGCCAGGATACAACAGGCAACTCTGCTTAATAGCTGTTAGTTTAACTAAATCACCAGTCAGGAGCAACAGAAGAACCTTTTCCCTTAGCTGCCAGAAGGTGCCATCCCATTCAGAGATGTTTTATAATGACCCACCTACTTGTCTGTCCTTTTGTTATAAATGAGGAAGTCAGAGATGTCGTGCCATGTGTTGCTATCGTCATACAGGTAGGTCATGGAGGACTGCAGGGAGGGCTGCAGGGTGTGCCGGTGATACTCGAAGAGCCACAGAACTGTGCCCCAGATTAGAGCAGCAACAAGTGGAAATGGATCCTGCTTTGGCTGTGGGATATAGCCCTTTTCCACTGCCAGCCGAGACAGGCCAAACAGGATCCGGGACAGAAGGTACATGATGATCTGCATGAGAGAAAACCCAAACAGCATGAGGTAAGCACCCTGAGCAGGACACTGGCCAGGCTGAGTGATGTTGAAGCGATAAGGCTGTTAAGAGGGGTGGAAACAGTTTACCCAGCTTAAAGGCAAACACGTTGTAGGTTCATGTATCAAGCAATCTTTCTAGTAGGAGATGTCTCTGTCCTCCAAATCCTACTTCTCTGCCTGGGCTCTAATTTAGTAATAGACAAGTTGCACTTCATACATCTTTGCAGTTGCACAACTTCTGTCCTTGATCAGTTGTTACCTCAGACGCTGCTGCTGATGTAACAGTCACAGAGCAGCTATGGTCACCTCTCAGGCAGGGACAAACTCAGAAGTGTGGACAGATCCTAAATCCTGGCCTGACTGATCCTCCTGCAGGGCATTGCATAAGTAAAACACTTGATTAAGCTACATCTGTGTGTTTTACTGACTGATAAACCTGTGACTGTGCCAACAACCAGCTTTCAATCAAACATCCCCTGAGCAGCTTTTGTTTAACTACGCTAGTGTAGCTCAGGAACTGACCGTGCTCTGGACCTGCAGCATTCACAGTAAAGGGCTTAGCCTGTGAGTAGGCAGAACAGGAGCACACACAGTTGGTTACCACAACCCAGATGACGGGGGGGGGGGGGGGAACCAACAGCTCTGGATTGTGTGCCTGTCTGCCTTCCTAGGCTTACAAGTGCAGCTCTAGAGGTAAAGCTGGGATTTAGTGCTCACATTGCACACACCTTCCACAGAGACACACAACCACCTCTACAACTGGAGTGTAAAGCAGCCAAAACAAGAACCTGTGTGAAGAGGAATGTGGTAAAAGAGTAACTCTACACTGTAAGAGCCCCTGACGCATGGCAGGCTACAGCAGTCACTTCCTGGCACATGACCATCCATCTCTTGGGGCTTTTGGGCAAGGAAACTTTGAACCAACACATTTACCTGGCTGTTGATGGGGTTGTTGTCACCAAACACGAGCCAACCCCCAATGCAGGCTGCAAAGAAGGAATGAAATGGGATTTTCTTCCCCTGCAGTCGGGACTGCAATGCCATCAGCCCCTTGTAGGTGAACACAAAATATGCCAAGTTCCGGGAATGAGTGTACGTAGCCTGAGCAATCGCCTTCAATTTTTCTCTTAAACTGAAGGAAAGAAACAGACAATTAGGAGGGCACAAAGGCAGGACCACTGCAGCCCCCCAGCCTGGACACTGCCCCTCTGACAGGGACTGACAGCGCGGGCACCCCACAGAACATCTGGTGAGGGAGCAGAAACCCCTTCACCTCTGGCTCATTCATCAGAGTAGAGCCGACTTAGACCATGACTGTGCTGCTGTCTAATTCTATGACTAGAAATACAGCAAATTCATAAAATACATAGGAATTCATCAGAATACAGCTCTTCTTAGACTGTGACGGTGCTTCTGTCCAATTCCATGACTAGTTAAGCAGCCTTTTCTTTGATTACTGCCTAGGTGTAAACTTCTGACATAAGTGAGGAAAACCAAAACATGCACTGCTATGGTTTGGCTTCCCTTATTAGAGCTGACAGCAGATTGTTGCTGTTTGCATCTGCTAATTTCTCTTCTGTCCACTGGTTCTCATCAACCATACTATTAGTGGCTCAATACATGTATTTGGTGTGTATACGAGCTGCCCTGCTTAGCTGTGAGAACAACAGACTAAGAACATGGCTCATGCATCTTTCTGCTATTTAAGCCCTTATGAAGCATGAAAAATTGAAAGTTTGGATGAAAGCATTCTAAGCAGTAATACAAAAGCACAGAACTAGGGTCATACCTTCCACTCTTGAACAGGAAAGTCATCACCAGGGCATGTGGGGCACGAACTTTTGCTCCATAACTGCAAAAGCAAATACATATATCAGCATTTTTGCATTATAGAACCCCAGACTGGTTTGAGTTGAGAGGCTCTTAAAGCTCATCCAGTTCCAACCCCTGCCACGGGCAGGGACACCTTCCACTAGAGCAGCTTGCTCCAAGCCCCTGTGTCCAACCTGGCCTTGAACACTGCCAGGGATGGGGCAGCCACAGCTTCTCTGGGCACCCTGTGCCAGCGCCTCAGCACCCTCACAGGGAAGAGCTTCTGCCTAAGAGCTCATCTCAGTCTCACCTCTGGCAGGTTAAAGCCATTCCCCTTGGCCTGTCCCTACATCCCTTGTCCCAAGCCCCTCTCCAGCTTTCCTGCAGCCCCTTTAGGCACTGGAGCTGCTCTAAGGTCTCCCCTTCAGGAGCCTTCTCTTCTCCAGGCTGACCCAGCCCAGCTCTCTCAGCCTGGCTCCAGAGCAGAGCTGCTCCAGCCCTTGCAGCATCTCCGTGGCCTCCTCTGGCCTCGCTCCAACAGCTCCAGGTCCCTCTTGTGCTGTTGCCCCAGCGCTGGATCAGGGCTGCAGGGGGGGTCTCCCCAGAGCAGCGGGGCAGGATCCCCTCCCTGAGCTGCTGCTCACACTCTGGGGGTGCAGCCTAGCACAAGTTCATGTTCAGTTTTTCACTGACCAGACCGCAATGCTATGATTGTATTTCTATTCCACTGACAGCCAAAGGACGCTACCTAAGCTGTTACATGTCACTTCTGAGGCAGCCCAGACGCAGCACCACTCCCAACCCCAGGCCCTGTGTAGCCACAGGCATACACAGAACACATTCGGGTATACCGGGTCCTTAGGGGACCCCAAAACCATTTGAAACCCCACTTATGTGGAAGGGAGACGGAAACGCTTCTCCCGAACCTCCTCTACAGGAGCACCGGCCTCCTGACAGACGAGGAGAGCGCAAAGCGGCCCTCGAGGCCCTGAGAGAACCGAGACATCCCCCACCGGTCCTGGCACCTTCCCCGCCCCCGCCCCGCCGCACTCACACGGCGCCGTTGCGGAAGCCCTTGATGACGGCGAGCGCGGCGCGATACCGGCGCTGCTGCAGGAGCGCGTTGGCGGCGCGGAGCAGGGCGCGGAGCGGGTCCCCGCCGCCGGCCATGACGGCCCTCCCGCCACCACCGGCCGCCGCTATCACGGCGCGCACGCTTCCGGGAGTGAGGCCCCGCCCGCTGCGCCCATAGGCTGCTTGGGCTGTCCTTCAGCTCCGTTAGCCAATAACCGGTGTACCATTAACCGCTCATTGGTGGAGAGTGTTTGTCAAGCAGCCAATGGGGAATGCGCCAAGCGTCCCGCCCACCCGTCCCGCTGAGGGAAGCGGCGCGGGCGGGTGCGGGCCATGGGGTTGTGTCCTTCCCGCGGCACGGGAGCGCGGCGGTGGCAGCTCCGCGGGGGCTCGCAGGCTCCGCGCCGAGAGCGGGATGGGTGCGGCAGCGGGGCTCGTCCCGCGCGTCCCCCCGGGGCGCTGCCTGCGGCCCCGCTCCGCCGCGGCACAGGTTAAACGCGAGAGTCCCGCCCGGCGTGGCCGCTGCCGCCGCGGTGCCGCCGCCTGAGCACCGGGGCCGCCCCACACACACCCGGCCCCTCCCGCCATTCCCGGTCCCCGTCACGGGCGGAGAGCGCCCCCTTGCGGCGGAGGCGCTCCCGGTGCCCGCTCCGTCTGGCGGGTCGCGGCCGCCGCGGCTCCAAGATGGCGCAGGCGATCTTCGAAGCGCTGGAAGGTAACGGGGCCGCCGGGCCCAGCCGGGCCGCTTCGGGCCGGCACCGGGGATGCGCCTCGCCTTTGCTCACCCCGCGGCCGCCCCGCGCCGCCGCCTCCCCGCGCTGCCTCCGCCGGGCGAGTGGCGGCGGCGGGGCCGCCCCTTGAGGCCTGGCGCGGCGCGGCTCGGGGGTGCTCCCGGCAGCGCGGGGCCGTGCCCCGCTCCCCGCCCGCCCCTCCCCAGCAGCGGCGGCGGCGCGCACCGGCGCGGCCCCGGGGCAGGCGGGCGGCGCGAGCGGCCCCGCGCGGTGGCGGCGGTGGCGGGGCGGGACCGGACCGCAGCGGGCGGCCCCCGCCGGCAGCGCGGGGCTCCCCGCCGGGACCCGCTCTGAGCCAGCCCGGCCTCGTGCCAGGGGCTCCCCATCGCCTCCCATCGCTCCGTGCCCGGCACTCCCTGTCTGTGCCCAGGGAACGGGAGCAGCCCGGGCACCCCCATCCCTCAGCCCCCCGTGCCCTGCATGCTGGGTCCCCCCGTCCTCCCCGCATCCCGGGGCTCCCCGGGTGGGTGCTGGCTCCTGCATGCGTGTGTTGCTGCGGGCAAAGGCGTTGCACTCGGGTTCACCTCAGTTTAGTGTCACGGGCAGGTGCCATCCGAAGGGATGCTAGTGTGTGGCACCCTGACACCGAGCTCAGCGTCAGCCTCTCTGGAGGAAAACTGCTTCACACGGGGTTTATTTCCTAAGCTGGATTACACGGGTATTCCACTTTCTGTGGGGCGACTGCTGACTGGAAGGCCCTGCACTGGGATGGTCACCCTGTGGTTTGCGAACAGCACCTGCCATCACAGCAGAAACAGGAGCAGAGAAGAAATACTTCTGTTTTGTCAGGTTACTCAGTGCATTTGACAGGTCTCTGTGTAGAATCAGGTTCCCTGTTTTCTTCTCAAAGGCATAGAATCCCAGCCTGGTTTGGCCTGGAAGGGACCTTAAAGCTCATCCAGTTCCAACCCCTGACATGGGCACGGACACCTTCCACTAGAGCAGCTTGCTCCAAGCCCCTGTGTCCAACCTGCCCTTGAACACTGCCAGGGATGGGGCAGCCACAGCTTCTCTGGGCACCCTGTGCCAACGCCTCAGCACCCTCACAGGGAAGAGCTTCTGCCTAAGAGCTCATCTCAGTCTCCCCTCTGGCAGGTTAAAGCCATTCCCCTTGGCCTGTCCCTACAGGCCCCCTCCAGGTTTCCTGCAGCCCCTTTAGGCACTGGAGCTGTTCTAAGGTCTCCCCTTCAGGAGCCTTCTCTTCTCCAGGCTGACCCAGCCCAGCTCTCTCAGCCTGGCTCCAGAGCAGAGCTGCATCCAGAGCCTTTGCAGCATCTCCATGGCCTCCTCTGGCCTTGCTCCAGCAGCTCCACGTCCCTCTTGTGCTGTTGCCCCAGAGCTGGATCAGGGCTGCAGGGGGGGTCTCCCCAGAGCAGAGCAGAGGGGCAGGATCCCCTCCCTGAGCTGCTGCTCACGCTCTGGGGGTGCAGCCCAACACACTTGCTCCTCATTGTGTGGGGTCCTTGCAGGATCCAGGAGAACAAAACATTGGAGCAGATGAAGAAAAAAAAGTGTATTTATTCCTTTTCAGCCCACAACTGGTAGCTTTTAGCAGCAGTTTGTGTGTGTTGATGTGACCACAGGTCAGTGGTAACTTGGCAGCTGTGTTCTCAGCAGGTGCTGGAGGCAGAGGTGCCTTTTGCCTGTTACTGAAGCACTCGGAGCTCTGTACATGACACTGCGAGTGTAAGAGGGAAGCAGTGCCTGGTGGAGCGGACACTCTTGTTTCATCTCTGAGAGAAATCTGAAAGGGGAAAACCACAAATCAGTGATCTTGTGCTTTTGTCTTGGCTTCCCAAATCACCCAGTTCTTGACAGGCTCTGGGGAAAGACTCTGCTGCTGCCAGGAGAGATGAGATGACTTTTGCTTTAGGTTTCATGACTGTGAAGAGCATCCTACAGGCTGGTGCTGGCTGCAGTCCATGCAGGATCGATCCAGAGCTTTCTCCTGGACCCCATTGATGGCTGTGAATGGCATCAGTGTATCTCTGCTTGTCTTCATGGGTTACTAAATCCTGGATGTGGTTTCCCTCTGTGTTGAGTGTGGATTGTGCATTTACCCCATGAAGCTGCAGGGACTCGGTGGGCATTGCATGGATTGCCACATGGATAAGGAGCAACAGATTTCTGTGGTCCTGGGCATCTTCTCCAGCAGAAGACTGAATGTAACACTGGCAGCACTGCTGCATTGCTCTTGCCTGTCTTTAGGGCTTGGCTTCTCCTCAAGCTTCTTCCTGCAATCATCTGACTTTAGCACTTGGAAGATGTGGCTGTGTGCCAGAAGGAAACCCAGTTGTCCAGTGCTGGGCACAACAAGAGTGGAATTCTTGATGCAAACTGTTCTTAATTGTTCCCATAATGTACTGAACCTGAACTTTGGACCCCCCCCTTGTCCTTTTGCATCCTGCTAGCTCACTCCTGCTGAGGAGGAGCTGCTCCATTTCACTCTGTGGTTGGGATGTGCCAACAGGAGCCTGCATTGCTGCCTGTGCAGTTGCCAGGAGGTGATCTGTACCAGATGAGGTGCATTTTAGAGCAGGCCTTTGGTTGGGGTGCGAGCAGATGCACTCAGGGGTGTTCCAGCAGCATTGTGCTGTCCTGCAGGGCTGGCTGCAGCTCTGCACCAGCCGAGGCTGCAGAACTGGACCTGCAGCTTTGCTGGGATTTGTGTCAAAGGCTTCTCATAGGCACAGAGGTGGTTTTATGGTGTGGTGTGGTCTGCAGCTGCCTGTGCCCTCTGCTCCCTGCACTGCAGAATGCGGCTCTCCCCTCTCCCAGGGCACGTGCTGTGTTTGCAGCCTGTCGTTAGTGATCAGAAAGGTGTTCCCAGTCTTGATGGTGCTTGCTTCACACTGGAGGTGCAGGAGAAATGACTATTTAGGTTACCTTTAAAATGCTCTGGATTATACAGATACTCCCTGTCAGGAAGGTAACACCCTGCTTGTCCAGGAGAAGTGTTCAGGTGACCAGAGGAACTGCAATGCTGGTTCCTTTATGCTGTGATCTGTTAGGGCACTTCACTGTCCTTCCTGGTGCTGGGTGAGTGACCTCTCATCAGGAATGGTGCTCGCCTCACTGGTTGGAAGTGTTCAGGCTGATTTTCTTTTTACTGTGGCCCATAATTGTGAGTTCAGAGCTTTGCACCTTTGGTTTGCCAAGATCTTGGAGAAATGAAAAGCAACCTAAGAACCCTGCACTTTTTGTCTCTTAATTTGCAAGGTATAACATGCAACCCTGATATGCTCCTTGTTTTATCCATGGGTTCCCTGTCATAAAGAAATGGTAGGGGGGAGTGATGCATAAAACCCACCCTTTTCACCCCATAATCAGGTTCTTCTACGTATCTACATCTGAGTTCTAAAGGAGTGTGCCAGGTTTGACCCATTGGCTCACATGCTGCTGGCAGGGTGATCTCCCTGCATGAGCCCTCCCATTGCCTGCATTTCTCTGCAATACTTTAGAACATTTTAGCTGCAGTGAAAAGCCTTTGTGCCAAAGCGAGTGAGCTGATTCTGCCACCAAATGTGGCTGGGGGAGTGTGTGCTCTGCTGGAGCCCAAGGGAAATGGGAATGAGAGAGAGCAACTGGCACCTCTGCTTGAGAGGAGCTCATGGAGAGCTCTGCTCTTCCGCATGTCCCAGGCTGGGCTGGCAGCCGGTGGCTGAGTGGTTCCCCCCCCACGATCTCTCCCAGGAACCCACACTTTAGTCCTTCCTAAAGCTGTATCTAAATCCTCCTGTATTTGTAGCCCTATGTCTGATCGGATCTGGGAACACTGGTCTAGAAAACTGGGGGACATTTCTAACACTGCTGCTGGGACAGAGTTGCTGCCACCAGAGGTTTTGTCTTCACTGAGCTCAGCTGTGTGTGAGGTGGCCCTGCCCATGGCAGGGGGGGATGGAACTAGATGATCTTAAGGTCCTTTCCAACCCTAACTATTCTGTGATTCTGTGATCACACTCTGTCCCCAGGCAGGTTCTCCCAGGCTGCCCATCTGGCCCATGCATTCCAAATAGCAATTCCTCAGCTCTTTTCATAGCCAGTGCGTGAAAGCATCCTTCCTCTCTGCAGCAGATGTCTGAAAACCGGCCCTCTTCTGGCTTTCCTTGCCCTTCTTCCCTTTTCTTATCGTATCAAAGGAGTGTATGGAGGCAGGTGGGAGTGTTGCTTTAGGATAACAGTGAATGCTGTGGTGTGGAGGGGGCAAGAAGGTGAGAGCGGCTCTGGGAGAAGACAGCAGCAGGCAGTGAGCAGCTTCCCTCCATGGCTTGTGAGTGCTCCATGTTCAGCCTGTGATTTACCATCCATGCTTGTGTCTCCTTGCAGGAATGGATAACCAGACAGTGCTGGCTGTGCAGTCCTTACTGGATGGTCAAGGAGGTGTGGCGGATCCGTCTGCTCAGAATGTCAACTCCTCTGCTGCCATCCAGTCCATGGGTGAGTCCTGGTAGCACTTGGAGAGAGAAGAGGGGCAGCAGGGCTGCAGTGTGCATTTCTGACTATTGGAACAGTCAACAGAAGAGCTGTGTGTGTAGGATGAAGCTATGAGTGTTCTGAGCCCTCAGCAGAACTGGGCAGAGCAGGAGCAAGGGGGCAAGTGCCCAAGTTAGCAGAGATGCTGTTGGGCATGGTCATGACAATAGACGACCATATGCTTCCAATAAAGGCATGAAGGGAGGGAGCAGCCACTCTCCTGCCACTAGTGCTTGTTACTGCTCACGTTTTTTGTTTAATGAGCCATTCCTTGTCCTCTGGGAGGTACAGCTGCACTGAGTAGCTCATCTGTGGGACTGCATATGGGAACTGGTCATTTATGTGCACATGAACACTGGTAGTGCTTGACCAGGACTCTCTGGGTGGTACCGACTTGCTCCCTGGAGCAGCTATTATCTGTGTCCCCAAAAATGTTCTGCTTTGGGCTGTGAATCAGATGGGAGGTACAGCCTTGTGGGTCTGACTGGATCCAGTGCCAATGGTGTGTGCCTGTGGGGTTTGGTAACCTGCAGGTATCATCTAGGACATGGTAACTGGGTTGTCTTCTTTCTGCTTCTAACATTAAGCAGAGGCACCAAAGATGAGCAGTCTTGGGGATGGGTGGCTTTTGGACACAAGGTGCCATCAACTCTGCCCTGATCCAAGTTACGTCTCTTCCTTTGAGCAACCTTGAGTAATCAAATCTGCCTCAGCCAACATAATGCAGGTGCTTTGGAAGAACCTGTTTTGCGTAAAAGCAGAGAGTGCTACAGGTTGTTCATGTCTTTGGGATGAGAAAGCCAACGGGATTCAGTTTGTCCCATGGAGATGGTGGGTCTCATGTGTGGGAACAGGGCTGGAATGGGCTCAATCACATCAGCTGGCTTTAGAAAGGGCTTGGGATCAGGAAGGAGGAACAGCGTGCCCCTTGCAGCTGATCTGTCCTGATGATGATGCCCGTGAGGTGCTAAGATCCAAAGTGTCTCTTTTCCTGTGGCTGTGGTTGGCATGTGTAGCACTGGGGGTTGCAGAAGGAAGCCCAGAGCAGTGACCTGGTCCTTTTGATTGCAGATGATGAAGACGTGTTCCTCTGTGGGAAGTGTAAGAAGCAGTTCAACTCGCTGCCTGCCTTTATGACCCACAAGAGGGAGCAGTGCCAGGGCAATGCCTCTTCCCTCTCCACCGTCTCGCTGGCCACCAACAGCGTGTACACCCCGTCCATCACGTCGGTGCAGCAGGCTCCGGGTGCCAGCCGGCAGGTACCATGCTGCAGGCATAGGTTCTGCTGCTGTTGCTGGGGTTTGGGAATGGGAGAGATCTCTGGATGATGTATTTAGATCCAGTGGTGCCTCAGTAACTGAAGGGGCCTACAGGGATGCTGGAGAGGGGCTCTTCATCAGGGACTGTAGTGATGGGACAAGGGGTGATGGGTTCAAACTGGAACAAGGGGGTATAAGATTAGATATACAGAAGAAGTTCTTTACTGTGAGGGTGGTGAGGCGCTGGAACAGGCTGTCCAGAGAAGTGGTGAATGCTCCATCCCTGGCAGTGTTCAAGGCCAGGATAGACAGAGCCTTGGGTGACATCGTCTAGTGCAAGGCATCCTTGCCCGTACAGGGGTTTGGAACTGGGTAATCTTAAGGTCCTTTCCAACCCAAACCAGCCTGTGATTCTATGATTCTATGACCTCTTTCCTAGAAGGCTCAGCTGTGGTCCTGTTGGCTTTTGACCTCATGATTAAAGCTGCCTGGTCCTCTGCAGTGAGGTGTCCTCCAGCACAAGTGTCTGATGGCCCCTCCTTCAGGACACGAGGGGTTTCACGTTGTGTTTGTGCTACAGCTGGACTTTTGCTATACTGCAGAGCCCCCGTGTCACAGCCTGGCAGCCCAGCCGTGTGCCTGGGTGCTTGCTGTGTAGTGCTTAGGGTGGAATGGCCCTTGCTGTCCTCTGGGCCATGGTCTGGCTTATGGGCAGAAGAAGGGGGCAATGTCTGGCGGCTTCATCCCTGCATCCCTTCTCTCAGTTTCCGGCAAGTAAGCCCACATAATGTGTTGTGACAAGTGTTTGGGGGAATATCCTCTCTGAAGCAACTCTTCTTCCCAACAGACTTCTCAGAAGTGAGTCCCTTGTGCATGACATGTACTGTGTGTGCAGGCGTGGTGGTTTCCAAAGTGCTTTCAAACCAACTGGTTTCTTCAAGTTCAGTGGCTGGTGCTGCCCAGGGCTGCAGGCACTGGTTGTGCCCATGCAGCAAACAGAATAGCCTTCCTCCCCTCCTCTAATCCAACTCCAGTCTGAAGAGGAGAGCCTGATGTTCACCATCTGCAACAAGAGCAGCCTCCCTCAGCTCTCCTTCTTCCCTGGCTGGGAGGAAGCACCCAGGAAAGGCCTGAGCTTGTCTGTGACCACCGTGTCCTGCACATCTTGTTTAATAACCCTGACCTGAACTGTAGCCCGTGACCACTGTGATATTTTACCTCCTTTTCTGAAGAGTATTTCTGGAGCTGCCTTATTGTTACTGCCTGAAATTACCATGGACTCAGCAGGGAGCTGTAGATGGTTACTGTGGCTCATGTGGTGACCAGAGGCTGTGAAAGCCGAGACTCAGGCCCAGGAAACAGCGCTGTCATGGGTTTTGGTTGACTGCTGCTCAACCACGTGTTCTTTTGTTCTTTCAGCAAATTTCTACATACATCACGGTTCCCCCATCACCTTTGATCCAGACGCTGGTGCAGGGGAACATCTTGGTCAGTGATGAGGTGCTCATGTCGGCCATGTCTGCGTTCACATCCTTGGACCAGCCCATGCCGGCGGTGCAGCCCCCGGCGCAGGTAAGGGGCAGGCAGGGGATTCCCTCTGCATGGGGCAGTGCTGGCACAGCCTCAGAGCCATGTTGTCAACCTGAACCCTGGGCACCTTCCAGTGTGACAGCCAGGCTCAGGGAGGGTAAATGAGAGGACAGCTTCAGGGCCTGTCCTCTCCTGGTGGTCTTGCTGCTGGATGCTCAGACCTTTGTAACGTGGTCTCTCCAGCTTTTTATTGAGCCCCCATACAGCGGTTGGATCTCTTTCTGCCCGAGATGGGTGGTTTGGGTTCTCCATATGGCTGGCCAGGCTGTATACACTCCCCATGCTCTCACAATGTTCTCTGGAACCAGAAGGATTAAAGCTTTAAAAACAAAGAAAAAAAACCCAGCAGTGGGGCTTGAGCACTTGGGTTGTGGAGGAGACAGTGTCTACTGGCAGGTCATGCCAGGCCTCTGCAAGCCAGCAGTCTGGTCCAACCTGTCAGTTGTGCCAGGACATCATCACTGCTCCTTCAGGAGCTGTTTTGAACTGGGACTGGGGATGTGTGTGACGGATCAGCCCTCCAACCTGTCGCTGCGGCATTTTCAGTGTCTTGTCTGTGTCTGTGTGTCCCTGTTGTGGTTTCAGAGCAGCCTGGGTATGCATGCTGGGGCTGGCTACCTGTCCCAGCCACCTCCTCCGCCACCACCGCCACCACCTCCACCTCCTCAGCCTCCACCTCCTCCTCCCCCGAGCCTGGGGCCTCCGGGGCCACCCGGCAGCGGTGTGGTGGAGGTGTACAGTGCACCAGCTCCTATGGCAGCAAACAGCACGGTGGAGATGCAGGGCCTGGGCATGCAGCCCTACCCACCCATGGAGGTAAGGCCAGGGGCTGGCTGTGCGCAGGGGCTGTGTCCTCCTGAGTCTCTTCTGACAAGCAAAGCTGTTTTGGAGTCACCTGGGCTAGAAATAATGGAATTAGTCTGGGAATATGTGTTGGGGTATTTGGCAATGATTGTTTCTGCAGGAGGAGATACTGAACAGAAGGATGTTGGCAAGATGATCATAGAACCACAGAATGGTTTGGGTTGGAAAGGACCTTAAGCTCACCCAGTTCCAACTCCCTGCCACAGGCAGGAACACCTTCCACTCGAGCAGCTTGCTCCAAGCCCCTGTGTCCAACCTGGCTTTGAACACCACCAGGGATGGGGCAGCCACAGCTTCTCTGAGCACCCTGTGCCAGCACCTCAGCATCCTCACAGTAAAGAACTTCCTTATATGTAACCTGAACTTCCCCTGTTTCAGTTTGAACCCATCACCCCTTGTCCTATCACTGCAGTCCCTGATGAAGAGTCCCTCTCCAGCATCCTCATAGGCCTCCTTCAGACACTGGAAGCTGCTCTGAGGATGCTATTATGGGGATTCTCAGAACAAGAGAGACAGTTAGGAGGGATAGGGGACTCAGCTGGCACAGGCTTAAGAGACCTGAATGTCTGCTGTGCTTGAGAGATACCTGCAGGTGTTGGGAGGGGCAGGGAGCTCACCTCCCAGAGAGGTGCAGAGCACCCGCTGTGCACTGAAGGCTGCAGTGGAGAGCAAAACTCAGTCTAAATAGCAATGAACTTGGCAAGGTGGCTTTTTCTAAGGAGAGGCATTGGCAAGGGGTGGGTTTACCTGTGGATCAGCTGCTCACAGCCTCCAGGTTAGCACTGCCATTCACAACAGGAGCCACTGGGTGTGACAGAGGTTTCTCACACTTAGCTTTGTAGCTGTTATCTGATGTGGAAGTACCAGTGGTCAGAAATGGATGGGGATGTTGGATACACAGTGGTCTGTGTAGTTTATCAGGGTGGCATCAGAAACACCCTTAAACCATTTCACCCCAGACTGATGCTTCTTTATGTGTCCTTTTCTAACATGGGTGCTGATGTAAAAGCTGGGCTTTGCCACATTAGATTTTCCTGTGCTTTCTTTCCCTTCTGCAGTCCTGCCAGGGCAGGCAGCAGGGCCTGAAGCTCCCTCCCTGCCTTCAGGGCTGTTGTGAATCCACTGGGTCAATGGGGATCATCCTGGTAACCTGCTCTGGAGGTATAAGAAACTCCTAGGCATAAGACCTAAATGAGGGACTAGATGGCTACTTCAGGGTGTTTCTTTGCTGTCCTGTAATACCTGCTGGATACTTTGTGATGTTCAGCAGGAGAGTTGCACACTGTGCAGGGTGTTAGTTTTAGTTAGAGGCACAGTGCTGGACTGGTGAGCCAGAAGATTAATCCAGTTTGCAGGAGGCAGAAGGCTCAGCCTGGTGTGGCAAGTGCTGCTGGAGATGGAGGTTAGGGCTCAGTGTAACTGCAGCAAACCTGGCTCCACTGATAAACTGCACTCTTGCAGGTACCCGGCCAATGCGTGGACAGTCCTGTGTACCCCTCTCCTCCTGTGTACAGCCCTGGGAAGCAAGGGTTCAAGCCCAAGAGCACTCCCACCCCTCTGGCCAGTGCAGGAGGAGGCAGCGTGGTTGGGTTTGATTCCACCTCTGCTGTCAAAAGTCGGCGCTGCAAGAGCGAGGCCGGGCTGCAGGAAGGTGAGTGCCCTCAGAGCACCTGCCCTGCACTAACCTGCTTATCACACAGGGCACCAGCATGATACGGGCTCTCCAGGGCCTGTGGGATGGCACTGGCTGGGTGTGCAGCTCTGGAGGAGGAATGTGATGCCTGAATGAAGCTATCGAGGGCAGGGCAGTGTGGATGTGCTTCTTGTGTGTCGCCTCTGAGTGAGCCCATGTGAAAGGAACTGTCCCTGGGCTGCTGCATGGGCAAGCTTGTGCTGAATCTCTGCAGCTGCAGAGATTGGGACATTCTGCAAAGTGAGGTGTTAGAGCTTGGGCCCTTTTAACTTGAGGAAGTGCTGGTGGACTGGATGTGGCCTGGCCCTGAAGGCTCTATTCCCAAAGCTCAACAGACCTGTCCCTGTTGGGTGTTTTGGTGCCTGTCTCCAGGTCAGGCAGGATGGGATATGCCTCATCACAGGCTGGAGGAGCGTCCGATCCTCTCTGGCCAAGCCTGACCACTGCTGACATGATGCGCACATTGCTGTAAGTGACAAAGTAGGTCCCAGGCATGAAGTGAAGGAAAACCAGTGGCTGGGCCTCTGGAGACACAACCATACGCATTCTGTGGTTTAACCTTATTTGCAGAGGTGGGAATGATCATGCAGGCTGCAGCTCTCAGTCCAAAAATTCGTAGAGCAGCCACTGGTTCTGCTGTTTGTCATTGGTTTATACTCCATCAGAGTAGACAGAAGATGTGACTGAGTGATCTTCTGCCTGTGCTCTGTCTGATGGTGAGTTCCTAGGAGAGAGAACTGGGGCCCTTCCTCTCACTAATCCCGTGTCTTTTCTCAATGTCCAACGTGCCCTTAAAGTAGGTGCTTTATAGCACAGCTGGAAGGGTACCTGGAGTGGTTAATGCCTGAAGGGGATGCCCTGCCCCCTGCACTACTATTTTCCTCTTTGCTAGCTCTTCTAGACTTAGCTCAGGCTATGTTCAGTGTGTGTTTGTGTCCATAACCTCTCCCCAGTCTGGCCAGGCAGATCTTACCCTTCCATAAACCCTTTATTCCTGGACCTGAGTGGACATGTCTTGGGGTGAAGGCGTTGTGATACAGGGGGACAGGGCTCTGCCACATGGTCTCATTCCTGTGTGTGTTCTTGCTCCTCTAGGCAAGCCCAAGTCCCCCAAGCTGAAATGCACTTACTGTGACAAGGCCTTTACCAAGAACTTCGACCTGCAGCAGCACATCAGGAGGTAACAGTGCCACTAACCTGGCCACAGCAGTATGGCTGGGGTGGGGGTGGGCACAGCTCCACTGAGGGAGCCTGTGCAGTCTTCATGTTTGTCATGTCCCAGCATCTGTGCTGTACTGAGGGTGCACACCTCCCCAGTGCCTGAGGTGAAGGCTGCATTGTGGATATTATCTTCTTGCTGGTTATGGGCTGGGACTGGAGACTTGTCTCTGATGAGACGTTGAAAGCCAAACGTGTTGTCAGTTGATCACTGGAGCAGCAGCATTGCCACTGTTTGCCTCTGCGCTTTCCTCTCCCTCCTTAGCAAGCTGCAGCCTTAGTGCTTGCTGGTGTTAGCAGGCCATAAGCCAAGCTAAGTGTCGGCAGAAGGAACCCTTATAAAGAGCTTTTCCCTGGCAGGAGACTGTTGAAATCTTCGAAGTTCTCCCCAGTAGAGTCTGCGGAACTCAGGACAGATGAGAAGGACCAAGTGGTGGTTTCCCTCCCCTTCCCAACCAGGACTCTTCACATAC
Source organism: Pezoporus occidentalis (assembly GCF_034315485.1). Taxonomy (NCBI): domain Eukaryota; kingdom Metazoa; phylum Chordata; class Aves; order Psittaciformes; family Psittacidae; genus Pezoporus; species Pezoporus occidentalis. The sequence goes on from NW_026916192.1 coordinate 651,068, forward strand.
TCCATATGCTAGAGTCCTCCATCCTCCTGAAGCAGAAGAGCAGGGTGGAAAGACCTTTCTCTGTGGACAGGGGAGAGCAAATTCAGGGAGGTCTGGGGGCTGCACGATAGATGTGTGTAGGGAAGGGAGAGATGACAGGGAAAAAGAGGGTTAGAAAGTGATGGTGTCCCCAGGGTCCATGCGGAGACCTCAGCAGCACATGCCCTGACATTCCTGCACAGCTCTTTTCCTCTCCCACTTCTTTAATCCCTTGCCTTCCCTGGACTGCAGGAGCTGTGTCTGTGCACCAGGCTGGTTTCCCCAGGCCTCTCACATCCCACCTACTCCAGCTGATCAGGTCTCAAAGCCCTTGTCTGGCTGGTTGAGGTGCCTGGTGCAGTCCTGCAGCAGCCACCCTGCCACATTCTCTGGTCCCTCTCTCTGCTGATATGGTGCCTTCTGCCTTCAGCCACACAGGTGAGAAGCCTTTTCAATGCATCGTGTGTGGCCGAGCCTTTGCCCAGAAGTCCAATGTGAAGAAGCACATGCAAACCCACAAAGTGTGGCCTCCAGGCCTGGGCTGCACCATCTCCCGCAACTCCATCACGGTTCAGGTCATGGCCTTGAATCCCAACCAGCCTGAGGACGAGGAGAGCACAGGTTTGGTTCTGGGGATAGTGTGTGCTTGGGGCAGAGCAGTGATGGGAGGAACGTGCATGTCCTTGCACCTCCTCACAGGGAAGGAAGAGGTGACACAGGAGCTGTGTATGGTGGTTGCATCGCTCCTGTGGGGTTCACAACACACATAGAGAAGGGAGTCACATCTGCTTGACTGCAGCTGTCAGCTGCATCCTTTTGCACCCCCAGCCATGGGGTTCAGGTGGTGGTGGAAACAGTGGCTCCAGACTCTGTGTGCAGAAACGCGCACACAGACAGGGTGATGAGGCATCTTCCCCTTTTCACTGCTTGGCAGCTGCAGCCATACTCAACAGCAATGACCTAGTGGCCACACAGGCTGGTGGCTTAGCACAGCCCAGTGCTCTGGCTGTTTGTTCAGGTCAGACCTGGGCTGGGTCTGGCCTAGCAGCCATCTGAAAACACTTGAGGCAGAGAAGAGCTCCTTGCTGCAGATGGGGTCTGGATACCCTTTGTGTGGGTGGCCTTGGTCCTCATAGGAGGAACAAGGTCATGTCTAGGACAGGGCCCCACTGAAGCTGCTCTCTGCAGCCATCATGGGAGCTACTGGCTGGGTCTGACCTCCTGCCTGCTGCCAGAGGTGGGAGGAAGCCTGGCTCTGGTTCAGTGGTGGAGGACTGTTACGGTGACTGCTCCACAGGGCAAAAGAGAATGGGTTAAAGAAAGGAGGATGAAGTAGTCAGAGCCCTTCATAACCTGTAGACGTATTTAAACCCAGCCTGTTAGATTTGTCTGACGTAAAGCATCTGCCTTTGAAAGGAAGGAAGAAGCTGGAGCAGGGGCAAGCCTGGCATGTCTCAGCAGCATGGTGCTTGCAGAGCAGCTTGCAGCAGTGTTGTGACTGTCTCTGCCTTTCTCCAGGTCTGACTCAGTCCTCGAGGAACCCTCCACCACCACCCCAAGACATGAGCCCGCTGGATGAGAGTGAGGGAGGCAAACTGGAGACCAAGCAGGTTGTGTTGATTGACAGCTCTTACCAGTGCCAGTTCTGCCCCAGCAAATTCAACACCTATTTCCAGCTCAAATCACACATGACACAGCACAAGAATGAGCAGGTAGGGACAGAGGGGGGCCTGTGTTGGTGGCAAGATTGGGGTGGGCTTCATACAGTGCACCAGCTCGCAGGGTCTGTCCTCAGCCTCCTGCTCTGTAAAGCTGCCAGTGCTCTGAACCCACACAGTTCAGCTCTCTGCATGTCTGGGTTGCAGCTCTGTGGTCTGGGTGGCTTTGGAAAGCTCCACTGCCTCTACCCTGCTGAGTGAGAAGTCAGCCCAGCAGGTTTGAGTGCACAGAGAAGCATCAAAGAAGCAAAGATCAAAGCTTTCAGTGCAGGTGGCAGCTCTCAGGTTGTGGGACAGTCAGTGCTGGGTGTTGTGCTCTCACCTGCTCCAGTGGATACTGACACCCCTATCCCCACCTTTCTTAGGGCAGTGCCCTGAAATCTGTGTTTGCAGAACATCCAACTCCCAGCAGGTCCTGCTCTTGCTTCCCCTGGAGCTGCCCAGCCACATTTTGATGCTGAGGTGCTCTTTAGATACCCTTTCTCTGAGGAAGGCAGCAAAGGAAGGGGATGTTTTGCCACCACATTGTGTCCTGCTGGGTTGCAGGGCAGGATTTCTTTGCTGTACTTTGGGCACTAAGCTGGCTGTGGGCATGGTGGGATGCTCTGGGAGCCACAATGCTGCTTTGTTCTCCAGCACAGTGGGTTATGGGACAGTGGTCCCTGTCTGTAAATGACCCAGCAGCAGTGATTTCCACAAAGGAAGGCCACTGGCTGCTGGCAGAGGATCTTCCCTGTTGTTTCCATGCTGTGTCACTCCAGTTGCTCTCCCTTCTCCCAGGTGTACAAATGCGTGGTGAAGACCTGTGCTCAGACCTTCCAGAAGCTGGAGTCCTTCCTTGAGCACATCAAGAGCCACCAGGAGGAGCTGAGTTACCGCTGCCACCTCTGCAGCAAGAACTTCCCCTCCCTGTACGAGCTGGGTGTGCACCAGTACTCCCACAGCCTCCTGCCCCAGCACAGCCCCAAGAAGGACGTGGCCGTGTACAAGTACAGTAGCAATCGTGCTCACAAGGCTTGTAGGAGTGAGTGGTGCAGAGTGTGTTTGATGAGTGGTGGGGACAGGAGAGGGAAGATGGGGCCTCGTGATCAATGGTTCTTTCGGGCACCCAGGTGGCAAACCAGGCTGGAGCCAAGCACTTTGAATGCGAGGAATGTTTCAGGGAGACTGAAAGGCTGGGATCAGTTATGTGGGAAGATCCCATCACTGCAAGTGCTCTGATCACCAGTCAAGAGTGAGATGGGCACAGCTGGATCAGTGACCCAGGGAAGGTCCTGCCCAGCCTCTTCAACACTTCCAGCAATGGGAGTGCTGTAGGAGCTGTGCCCAGGGAAGATCTCCTGTCCCTTTGCTGTGAAAGGGTCTATTCTTTCTAGTAGTGTAGAGGGGAAGGGTGAGGAGTTGCATGAAGAGATCTCTGGAGCTTTTGAAACACCTGTAAGGACATACAGGAAGGATAGCAAGCCCAGAAGATTCTGAAGTGACTTTGGAGTGTCATGGGATAGCTGCTACTTGCATAGACCATGGTTTCTGGTTATCCTTGCACTGCAGAGCTTCATCCTGCAGTTTGCTGGTGGGGATCTCTGAGATCAGAGCCCTGCTTATGTTTGAGGAGGTTTTAGTCTGGTCTAGGGAAAAAGCAGTTTGCACAGATGTGATGTGTGAGTGCCTCTGCGTTTATGTTGATGGTGCACATCCCCATTGCCCATTATCACTCAGCTCTGGCAGAGGTCTCCAGCAGGAATACTGCCAGGTTAGGTGAGAACAGGGGTGAGGTGGAGAGGGCCCAGGTGGTTTTGGAGAGGTGGGGTGGGAGCTGAAGCTCTGTTAGATGCTGTAGGCCCCACATGGAAGTGTGTCACCTTGTGGCTGCCCCACGCATGGGTGACAATGCTTTTATGCTGTGAGCCCACTCAGCTCCTTCATTGGGAGCTGCTGTCTTTGTGCAATGAAGAAGGAAGGAGGTGTTTTAAGTAAGGTGAAGTCATTCCACAGGGCTTGTCTCCATGAGGAAGCAATATGGAATCTGTGCTCAGGTCTGGGTGCTCCACGTGGGAGAGCAGCAGCAGTTAAAAGGCTTCTCCACGCAGTTCTCCAGCATCTCCCCTAGTGAAGGATGCTGAGTGTGAGTGTGACCTGGCTTTGGGGGTTGCTGGTTCAGAGCACCTGGCTGGGGGTGTTGCTGTTTGTACCAAACCCACCCAGTCAAAATCAACCTGGAAGGTGCCTGGGCTGGGCTCTGCCTGCAGTGTGGGGCTTTGCAGCCATGGCTTTGCTCACAGGCTCCATCCTTTCTCTCCACATCCAGATGTGTCAAGTGTGTAAATAAGTACTCGACCCCGGAGGCGCTGGAGCACCATCTGCAGACAGCGACACACAACTTCCCCTGCCCTCACTGCCAGAAGGTGGGTGATGCTGCCTAGGCTGGCCCTGGACACATAGTGAGGGCTCTGAGGGCACCCTCAGCTCCCTTTCCTCTCCCTTCCTACCTCAGTACAGACTGGCAGGCTTGTGAGGGCCTTTTCAGAGAGGCAGAGGTGATGGCAGCCCTGACCTCTCGCACAGTATGCTCCTCCCCACAGTGCTGGCTTTTCTCCTGGTCCCATTTGCTGAACAAAATCTGCCAGGTTCCCCCTCATTCCTCTCTTCTGGATGTGTGTTCTGTGTCCTTGCCAAAGAGAAACATGTCCGAGTGATGTGACTGGGACCACAATGATGCCCGGGTAGGTTTGGGCTGAAATCCTCTCTTCAGCACAGTTTGAGGGGCAGAATTTTGTGGGGTTTAAATTCTAATAAATTATTTTTTGAAATCCAGTCTAGAACGTGGTCCCTTGCTCCTCTGTAGCAAAGGAACTGCAGATCCTGCAGGGGGGATGGGGACAGTGGTTTTCTCAGTGCATCCTTCCCAAGCAAGGAGTTACTGTGAGCTTCTTATGCTTTCTGTACAGACTACACCTTGTGCAGGAGCAGTGATGCCCCTTGTGTGCTGCTGGCTTTTAGCTATGGTTTGGGTGCTGTGGTGCCCCTGGTTTGGGTGCTGTGATGTCCATGATTTGGGTGCTGTGATGTCCCTGGATTGGGTGCTGTGATGCCCCTGGTTTGGATGCTGTGATGCTCCTGGTTTGGGTGTTGTGATGCCCTGGTTTTGGTGCTGTGATGCCCTGGTTTGGGTGCTGTGATGTCCATGGTTTGGGTGCTGTGATGCTCCTGGTTTGGGTGCTGTGATGCCCTGGTTTGGGTGTTGTGATGCCCTGGTTTGGGTGTTGTGATGCCCTGGTTTGGGTGCTGTGATGCCCCTGGCTTGGGTGCTGTGATGCCCCTGGCTTGGGTGCTGTGATGTCCCTGGTTTGGGTGCTGTGATGCCCCTGGTTTGGGTGCTGTGATGCCCCTGGTTTGGGTGCTGTGATGTCCATGGTTTGGGTGCTGTGATGTCCATGGTTTGGGTGCTGTGATGTCCATGGTTTGGGTGCTGTGATGCCCTTGTTTGGGTGCTGTGATGTCCATGGTTTGGGTGCTGTGATGCCCTTGTTTGGGTGCTGTGATGCCTTGGTTTGGGTGCTGTGATGCCCTGGTTTGGGTACTGTGATATCCATGGTTTGGGTGCTGTGATGCCCTTGTTTGGGTGCTGTGATGCCCCTGGTTTGGGTGCTGTGATGCCCCTGGTTTGGGTGCTGTGATGCCCTGGTTTTGGTGCTGTGATGCCCTGGTTTGGGTGCTGTGATGCCCCTGGTTTGGGTGCTGTGATGCCCTGGTTTGGGTGCTGTGATGTCCATGGTTTGGGTGCTGTGATGCCCTTGTTTGTCTGCTGTGATGCCCCTGGTTTTGGTGCTGTGATGCCCTGGTTTTGGTGCTGTGATGCCCTGGTTTGGGTGCTGTGATGTCCATGGTTTGGGTGCTGTGATGCTCCTGGTTTGGGTGCTGTGATGCCCTGGTTTGGGTGTTGTGATGCCCTGGTTTGGGTGTTGTGATGCCCTGGTTTGGGTGCTGTGATGCCCCTGGCTTGGGTGCTGTGATGTCCCTGGTTTGGGTGCTGTGATGCCCCTGGTTTGGGTGCTGTGATGCCCCTGGTTTGGGTGCTGTGATGTCCATGGTTTGGGTGCTGTGATGTCCATGGTTTGGGTGCTGTGATGCCCTTGTTTGGGTGCTGTGATGTCCATGGTTTGGGTGCTGTGATGCCCTTGTTTGGGTGCTGTGATGCCTTGGTTTGGGTGCTGTGATGCCCTGGTTTGGGTACTGTGATATCCATGGTTTGGGTGCTGTGATGCCCTTGTTTGGGTGCTGTGATGCCCCTGGTTTGGGTGCTGTGATGCCCTGGTTTTGGTGCTGTGATGCCCTGGTTTGGGTGCTGTGATGCCCCTGGTTTGGGTGCTGTGATGCCCTGGTTTGGGTGCTGTGATGTCCATGGTTTGGGTGCTGTGATGCCCTTGTTTGTCTGCTGTGATGCCCCTGGTTTTGGTGCTGTGATGCCCTGGTTTTGGTGCTGTGATGCCCTGGTTTGGGTGCTGTGATGCCCTTGTTTGGGTGCTGTGATGCCCTTGTTTGGGTGCTGTGATGTCCATGGTTTGGGTGCTGTGATGCCCTTGTTTGGGTGCTGTGATGCCCCTGGTTTGGGTGCTGTGATGCCCTTGTTTGGGTGCTGTGATGCCCTGGTTTGGGTGTTGTGATGCCCTTGTTTGGGTGCTGTGATGCCTTGGTTTGGGTGCTGTGATGCCCTTGTTTGGGTGCTGTGATGTCCATGGTTTGGGTGCTGTGATGCCCCTGGTTTGGGTGCTGTGATGCCCCCGGTGCACTGCTGGCTCTGAGCCTGGTCTCTGTGTCATAGGTGTTCCCCTGCGAGAGGTACCTGCGGCGCCACATCCCCACGCACGGCGGTGGCAGCAAGTTCAAGTGCCAGATCTGCAAGAAGTTCTTCCGCCGGGAGCACTACCTCAAGCTGCATGCCCACATCCACTCGGGTATGGGGACATGTGCCTGCCCCTGCAGGGGCCGAGCTGGATGAGCTTTAAGGGTCCCTTCCAACCCAAACAATTCTGTGGGGCCCCCTGGCACCGCAGTGCCTGTTGGCTCTGTGCCATCTTCCTGCCCTGGCTGTTTTCCTGACACCCAGGGTAACAGAGTTGACTGTACTGAGTCATTTGTAGTAATGGGCTCAGGAGATGTATAGGTTTGGTTTAGCCTTGTGCCCAGTGCTGCACCACTTAGAAGTGGGACACACAGGTTCTCTGTTGCCTGTGGTTGTGGAAGCACAGGAAGCTGGCTCTGGAGAGCAGGAGCAGTGTGGATTGTATCTATCCACTTACCCATCAGGTGGGATAGGGAAGTTTGGAGAAGTTTATGGAGAAGCAGAGTGCCCAAGTGAATGCTATGAGTGACCAGAGCAGCTCTGTGTGACCAGACTTTCCCTGACTCTTGCTCTGTTTTCCCCCAGGTGAAAAGCCCTTCAAGTGCTCAGTGTGTGATGCAGCTTTCAACCGGAAAGACAAACTCAAGCGACACATGCTGATCCATGAGCCCTTCAAGAAATACAAATGTCCCTTCTCGTATGTAGTGCATCTCCAGTCTGGTGGCATGTCTTAATGGGGTTGGGATAAGGTTTGATATGGAAGGAATGGTACATGTGTGCCATCTACTAATCCGCAGCTGCTTGGGGAGGTGGAAATGCTTTGTACTGTTAAACTAGGAACCCAGAAGTCCTGGTCTTTTGTCATTGACTTTCTGTGGGGCTACATCATTTCATCTCAGTTCATAAGCCCTGCAAAATAAAGCCTGCCTTCACTGGAGGGGTGTGTGTTACACCTGGGGGGCACGGGGGAAGAGGAGTATTTGTCCACAGAGCACAGGGGTTGCCTGGAGATGGGCTCTCCCCAAGTGCCATGTCTTGAAAAGCACTTGACAACATGGGAGCTAATGTTTGAGCCAGAGAAACCCAGGTTTAGGAGCTGATCCCCAAATCCATGGCACAGCCGTGGGCCTTCTGATATAGCCAGGACTGACTGACTGCCCCTTGCTCCAGCCACCTTGTGGCTCTTTCCAAAACACTGCAGCTGGGATCTTGAACTGGCTGCTTTTAGGTGCATTCATAGTGAGACACAGACCATGTGCAATACAGCAGAAGCCATGTGTCCCTGTACAGCCTGTTTGTTTCTTCCCCCTCTCCAGCAGCGCTGAAATAGTGGGGACTGCACCAAGGGACCCATCTGGGTGCTGCTAAGGAGAAGGGTTGTGGATCTCTTTATGGCCCACGATGTGTTTATACATTGATGTCAGTGGATTCATGCTGCTCACCAGCATTTCTTGTTACAGAAGCCACATGGGCTGCAATAAGGAGTTCAACAGGCCTGACAAGCTGAAGGCTCACATCCTGTCCCATTCGGGTAAGTGCAGCTCTGCCAGTGGAAGTGACTGGGATTCACTGGTGCTGCAGGAGTGTGTTACAGGAGTAAACCTGAGCAATAAGAGAGCAAACTGTGGTAGTGCCTCTGCTTTATAACCCCACAAGCACAGGATGTTCCTCAGAGGTGTCTTCCCTGCAGTGTCCCTCTACCACCACTCAGCCAACACAGCTATTGTGTATCTTCCTCTGGGAGAATTCCTACTGCCTGTGGTACAGTGTTCCCAGATGTAGGCCTGAATACTGAATAGAATTTACTAGCTTTAGGTTTTTGCTCTCTGTTGCTGCAGACCTGTTGAAGTGAGCTTGCATTTAGAGCTGAGTCTCAGCTTTGGGCTGTTTTCTAAGGCAGTATAAACCCATTGGCAGTGTCTGCTCTGCGGCTCAGGAGCAGAGCTGCATTACTTGGTGTGTTTGCTACCAAATGACTGTCCAGAGTGCTCTGTCCACTCTTCCCCCAAACCATCTCACATTCAAAAGGAGATCTCATGGGATTTGGTTCCCATCTCTCTGTGTCCCAGAGATGATGCTCCCACTCCTAATAAAGATGTGATTTATTCTCATACCCCAGGGAACCTTCAGACTTGTCTCTTGGGGTAAAACTAAGAGTCTTTTCTTATGCTTGTCATGTCCAAAGCCCTGCAGAGTGTGATTAGCTGGGACTGTGCTGACAATGCAGTGGATGGTTTGTTTTAGACTCTGCATTCCCCTACTTGGGAGGAAAAAGAAAGTGAAAATGTCTTTACTTGGCAAATACACTTGGACAAAATCACAGTTTAAGATTGTTTTGTGTTTTTGTCACAATTACCTGACTTTTTCTGGTGGTATTTTAATCCTCCCATTTGAGGCAAGACCTATGGTTTTAGCTTGTTGTAAACACACATCTAAGGTGTCCACTCATCCTTTTCTGACTGTAGATTTGCTTGGCGCAATGTCTCCTCCATTTTATCTGGGAGCATCTCCTTGGAAGAGGAGATGAAGCTGTCATAGACTCACGGAATCCCAGTGTGGTTTGTGTTATAAGGGACCTTAAAGCTCATCTAGTTCCAACCCCTGCCACAGGCAGGGACACCTCACACTAAACTATCTCACCCAAGGCTCTGTCCAACCTGGCCTTGAACACTGCCAGGGATGGGGCAGCCACAGCTTCTCTGGGCACCCTGTGCCAGCGCCTCACCACCCTCACAGGGAAGAACTTCTTCCTTAGATCTAACCTGAACTTCTCCTGTGTCAGTTTGAACCCATCATCCCTTGTCCTGTCACTACAGTCCCTGATGAAGAGTCCCTCTCCAGCATCCTTGTAGCCCCCTTCAGATACTGGAAGCTGCTCTGAGGTCTCCACGCACCTTCTCTTCTCCAGGCTGAACAGCCCCAATGTTCTCAGCCTGTCTTCATATGGGGAGGGGCAGGTTTTCCTGATGGATGCAGGTCTCTAACCAAGCTCTCTCTCCTCCCATGCTCTGTGCAGGAATGAAGATCCACAAGTGCCAGTACTGTAACAAGTCCTTCAGCCGCCGAGCCCACATGATGGAGCATCAGCGCTCTCACACCGGCAACTACAAGTACCGCTGCCCCACCTGCAGCAAGGGCTTCACGCGCCACAAGTACATGAAGGACCACAAGTGCCGCCTGGGCTCCCCCAAGGACAAGGACCTGCAGCTCAGGAAGCCCCAGAAGAAGCGGGTGGCCCGGGGGCGCAAGGCAGGCCTGTCCCTCCCCAGCCCACTGGGGCTGGCAGAGCTGAAGGATGGGGCTGTTGGGGAAAGCCTCCCTGAGGGTGGCCCCAACAAGGAGCCCTTCCAGGAGTCAGACGCTGTTCTGTCCATCGTGGTTGGGGGGTCAGGAGCTGCTGACTCAGACCTCGTTGTTCCTGGACAGCCCAACAGCATCACGTCCAATTTGGCCCTAGCAGAATTGCAGGGTGCTTCGGACAGCCCCTGCACCATGCTGGCTGTCCCCGTGTACATCCAGACAACAGAGTGACAGTGCACAGAGCCACTGTGTGGCTAAGGGCTGCTGCTGGGACTGTCACACTTGGTGCTGAAATTTATCCCAGTGGAAAAGACCAAAGCTCCTGTGGGGAGGTAGATGGATATGGGAGAGAACAGCTTTCCTCTCCACTTGTTCTTCCCATCCTTGGGTAGAGGGCTGCTTGGAAGCCACTGACGGCTACAAGGCACTGAAGAGAATGGCTCCATTATTTCTTGTCCATCTGTGTCAGCCTAGGGCAAGAAAGATCAAGATCCCTGAATCAGGGTAAGGAGGAGCATCCAAACATGCACCAAACAGAGCTGCTGAAATGGGGTGGCTTTGCAAATCACAGCCTGTCCCATCTGTGGTTTTTCTGGCCTAAAAGTTGTATTGCCCAGTATTTGGGTGGCCTTTCCGAGAGCAAACTATTGATCCTTCCTAGTGGAAGCAAGTTGATCTTGAGATCCTTTGGGAACACTGTTCAGAAATAGCCTGACAGACTTATCTTTGGTATCTTTCTCCTCTCTGTCTCCATCAGCAGAAAGATCACCTTGTCTGTACATGTGTTATAAACACCATGGACCTCATGTGCTGTGTGGAGGTGGTGGTGGGGGGAACGTGCTTCTTGTTGGCTCTTCTCTCTGGCTGGTAATGCTCTCCAGGGGGTGTTCTTTTCATTGTTCTTCTCCATATCCAAGCATCTCCAAGTGCCTGAGACATCCGTGAGTTAATCCTTGGGACAGTTAAAGGTGACACCTTCTGTGTGCAGGGAGGAGACTAAAGCCTGGGTGAAGTGACCTGTCCCGGTCACACATGAAACCTGTGGTGCACCGCGAGGAAGTTTTCTGTGATCAGCTCCTGTGTTGCAGGGTTCTTTTGCTTCCCAGCCTGTGTGTTCCCTTAACTCAGTTCCATGCACCTATTCTTAATTCCAGTGGGACATGGGCAGGTGGGAGTTGGTGTGGTCCAGTAGCAAGAAACTCCATTATGAGAAGAGTCTACTCCTTAAGGGTAGACCTGAGAGCAGCTCCAGTGCCTAAAGGGGCTGCAGGAAACCTGGAGAGGGGCTTTGGACAAGGGCCTGTAGGGACAGGCCAAGGGGAATGGCTTTAACCTGCCAGAGGGGAGACTGAGATGAGCTCTTAGGCAGAAGCTCTTCCCTGTGAGGGTGCTGAGGCGCTGGCACAGGGTGCCCAGAGAAGCTGTGGCTGCCCCATCCCTGGCAGTGTTCAAGGCCAGGTTGGACACAGGGGCTTGGAGCAAGCTGCTCTAGTGGAAGGTGTCCCTGCCTGTGGCAGGGGTTGGAGCTGGATGAGGTTTAAGGTCCCTTCAATCCAAACCAGTCTTGGATTCTGTGATTCTGTGACTGGGACAATTTCTGGGGTCCATTTTTCTTCTCTGATTTTCCCTTTGGGAATCCAGCACAGGGGCAGGGCTGGAGGCCAGGGCAGGCAGGAGAGCACCAAGTCGGCTGCTCCCTTCTCCACTGCTCTGCCAGGCTCCTTCTTCCCTCTACCACACTCAGCCTCTACCTTTATGCCTCAGTCACCCTGGAGACTGTGGCAGGGTTCCTATCAGGACAGGTTCCACAGCCTTTGCCCACTCACTTCCCAACTCCCTTTTTGCCCTTTTCACTTATTTGTGATGCTTCTGTACTTCCTGCTGTGGGGGGTGTTAGGAAATGGAGCCCAGGGCCTTACAGAGAAGGGGATTGTTCAGTCTTTAGATGAGGTTAAGGGGAGGTCTTGCTGCTGCCTGCAGGAAGAGTGGAGAAGGTGGAGCTGGACAATTAGAGGTGCACAGGAATGGGACAAGAGGCAACAGGGACATGTGGGAATATGGCAGCTTCTGACTTGGTGTAAAGACATTTCTACACAGAGAGGCTGTGAGAGCTCAGAACCATCCTGCTCTGAGTGGAGCTGGCTGGGCTGCCCTTCCTACTTAGGAGTTCCTGTGCTTCTGTGAAGCATCTTGTCTGCTGTGAAGGGCAGGGTTCACTTGCCCACAGTGTAATCTATTTTAAGTACTCAGCTCTCCCAGGAGGGGAACAGCATCAGGAAATTGTTTGCTTAAATACACTCTTCCTCTTCTCCTTTCCTCTGTACCTGCACCACACGGTGTCATTATGTGGGCTCTGGCACTCACTGCAGCGCTGTGCTTGGGTCTATTTTGAGATGATGATGATGTGTTTGTTGTGTGCTGCTCCTTCAGCTCGGAGGCTCTGATGGAGGCCTGGCCTTTCCTTCCTGAGCCCTGCTTCCCACCAGGTCTGTGCATGGGCCAGTCTGAGGGTGATGCTGGGAGCTGGTTTTCACCGGTTGTGCTGAGGGTAACGCAGGGAGTAGAAGCAGAGCCACAGAACAGCCTCAGGACGTGGGGGCTGAAAGATGCCACCCAGCACTGCACCTGCAGTCCTGATCCAGCTCTGGGGCAACAGCACAAGAGGGACGTGGAGCTGTTGGAGCAAGGCCAGAGGAGGCCACGGAGATGCTGCGAGGGCTGGAGCAGCTCTGCTCTGGAGCCAGGCTGAGAGAGCTGGGCTGGGTCAGCCTGGAGAAGAGAAGGCTCCTGAAGGGGAGACCTTAGAGCAGCTGCAGTGCCTAAAGGGGCTGCAGGAAACCTGGAGGGGCTCTTTATGCAGTGTGTAACAGAGCTTCCCCTGCGTGCTGTGGGCACAAATGCGCTCTCTCGCCTCCTGAGCGGCTGGTTCATTCTCCTCCCTACCGCTCGGTGCTGTAGAGCACTGCCCGGCCCAACCCTGCTCACAAGAGCGCATCATTTCCTTGAGTGATTTCCACCAGGAAACTGTTTCTGCCCCACATCTCTTTATGATTTAACCTCGTTCACCCCACGCTGTGCCTGGCCGGGGTGTTCGTTACGGCCGAGCGCGAGGAAACAGCAGTCGTGTATCCCGTAACGGCTGGGTGCTCGGTGCATCGGTACCGTGGTCACAGAGCACGGGACGTGTCCGTGCTGCCCCCCCGGTGGGAGCGTGTGACGGGAGCAGGCCGAGTACCTGAATGATCAACATAAATCACCATCAACGAAGCAACCGCGGCTCTGGGTGTGAGCAGTTCATGCTGCTAACGGGCGGTTCAGGGCCGTCCCCTCGCGCTATCGCGACAGCTCGGTCGGTCGCGACACGTTCCCACCACCGCCAGCTCCCGCTAACGTCACGCTCCCCGTGACGCCGCTTCCTGGTTCCGCTTGGCCAACCGCACCTTCCCGCCGTGCTCTGCGCCGCTCTCCGCCCGCGACTACAACTCCCAGCATCCCCTGCGAGCCGCTCCCGCCTGCCGGCGCTGCGCGGCTGCCGCGGGGCACGCCGGGAGCTGTATGCGGGGGCGGAGGGGCGGGCTGAGGCGGGCGGGGTCGCGGAGCCCTGCGGGAGAGCGGCGGCGGCGGCCGGTTCGTGAGGGGGTTCGGAGGGAGGGGGGTGCGTACCGGGGCTCACGGCCGTGCTCGCAGTCCCCGCCTCACACAGCGGCCTCGGCGGCCCGGCCCGGCGCGGCACGGCGCAGCGCAGCCTAGCCCAGCCCAGCCCAGCCATGTCGGGGCTCCTGGGGAAGCTGTTCGGGACGGGCGCCGGCGGGAAGGGCGCCGGGAAAGGCCCGTCCCCGCAGGAGGCGATCCAGCGGCTCCGCGACACGGAGGAGATGCTCAGTAAGAAGCAGGAGTTCCTGGAGAAGAAGATCGAGCAGGAGCTGGCGGCCGCCCGCAAGCACGGCACCAAGAACAAGCGCGGTGAGCGGTGGGGCCCGTTCCCCGGCAGCGGCAGGGCCGGGCTCGGCTGCCCGGGCCGGGGGGGGGGGGGGCGGGCGGGCACAGGCCCCGCTGTGTGCCCGCAGCCCCCTTCAGTGCTTCCGCCTGGCCCCGCCCCGGCGCTGCCCGTCCGGAGCCTGGGGAAGGGAAGGGAAGGGCAGCCCTAGTCTGGGGGCGACTAACGCGGAGCCGCGTCACTCCTGCCCGGAACCGTGTCGTAAGGGTGCCTGGCTCCTCTGAGCGAGGTCCGGGTTCCGCTCCGTGGTGACTTGGTTCAGGAAGAGGCGAAGCGAGGCCGGGTGTTGCTGCTGTGTGCAGGAGCGGCGGGCAGCGCACCCGTGCGGGATCAGGCGTTGTTTTACTGTGTTGGTTTTGCTTCTAACAAGAAAAACTCCATACCAAAACTCTGCTGAATTTGAGGATTTGGTTAAATATGCTTTTATTGTCGTCAGGGAGCCTTAAAGCTGTATGTGGCTTGTAAATGGATATTAGAAACTGGTGTTTACTGGTGGAACCTGGTCTTCCGGGTTGGGGGGGGGAGGTCTAGCTATTCATATACAAGCTGTGCTTGATACACCTAAAGGGGCTACCAGAAACCTGGAGAGGGTCTTTGGACAAAGGGCCTGTATGAACAGGCCAAGAGGAATGGCTTTAACCTGCCAGAGGGGAGACTGAGACGTGCAGAAGCTCTTCCCTGTGAGGGTGCTGAGGCGCTGGCACAGCGTGCCCAGAGAAGCTGTGACTGCCCCATCCCTGGCAGTGTTCAAGGGCAGGTTGGACACAGGGGCTTGGAGCAAGCTGCTCTAGTGGAAGCTGTCCCTGCCCGTGGCAGGGGTTGGAACTGGATGAGCTTTAAGGTCCCTTCCAAAGTAAGCCAGTCTGTGGGCCTGTGTGCTAGTGGTCTGCCAGCCTGAAGACAAGAAGTGAGTTGTCATCTTGTGTATTTCAGTGCTTGGCTGAGCTTCTTCCTTTTTCTGCAGTGGTTGTTAAAAGTGGTGCCTTCAGGAAAGCAGAGTTTGCTTTGTGTCAGTGTTGCCCTCTCTGTGCTGGGTGACAGTAGGAGGTTCAGCTCTGGCTGTGTAGCTGTGGCTCCAGCTCTTGGCCAAGTAGCAGGGACTAATTTACAGTAATTACTGATAAGGTTCTGCTTCATATCTGTCCTTTGGTCAGTACTTTACGCCTCCTTTCACACTTCAGAGCAGTGTGTTACACCAGGGCTGCTGCTCGCGCTGTGTTTGAGCAATAGAGCACCCAAGAGTGTGGTTGGGTTTTGCAGCAGGGACTGTGGCAGAGGCCTCACTTCTGCTACCCCAGGTGTCTTCTGAAGGACTCAATAGAGCCTGACTTCAGGCTTGACCGAGTTAACTTCTAAATCACATTTATTGCAGCAGTTTTAATAAGTCTGAGTTTCTGGTGCAGTTTTGAACCTAAGAGGAGAACTGGGCTTAAAAGGAGAACTAAAATCCATCTCTTTCTATTTTTCCCCTTCTGCAGTTTCTGCATCTTCTGTCTTAACAGTGGTCCTGTTGAACTTCTAAACTTCTCTTTCTGCTGCTGGTTGTGGTCTTTGTCGTGCTCTGCTGTAATGTTATCTCTCACTGCCTTTCTGTGCATGCTGCCCTTCTGTGTGCTCTGGAGCACTTTGGGCAGTGGAAGGATCAAGTTTCTTTAGGGGTGGAGGAAGAAGCAAAACCTGCCCATTCACTGGCAGGATTCTGGGTCAGGCTAATTGAGGTCTGCAGAAGAACAGGATCCTGGTGAGTAATCAAGGAGCTGTGAAAGGAGAAGGGCTGGGGATGGGCTTCTGCTGTAAAACAAACCCTCTCTTTTTCTAGAGGACTCCTGAAACTAAGAGGCCACCTTTTGCTACTGGGCTGCTCTAAAGGCAGCTGATACCTGCTTGCTGGGGAGTGAGGTTCCCTCAGCACAGACTGAGGGGCTACTCATTTATCCCCGTCACCAGCTGAGCTCCAACACACTGCACTTTGAATATGCAATTGTTTGGGTTTTTCCATCTCTGGCTTCAGGCTGGTTTAAAATCCAGGAATTACTTAATTTTGGTGCAGAGTCACTTAAATCCATAAATAATTGAAGTGAAAGTAAAAATATGTTGGTTTATATATACGAGTCTGTCTTTTTAATGGAAACACTTTGATATAGTTGAAATGTTTTAGGTAAAACCAATCAAAAACAACTAACCAGAGATTAATTTTTAAGTTTTAAGCTTCAGGAATCCTTAAGCTTTGTTAGTTCTCTGAGACTTGAGCATTTTACTCCTTCTGTATATACCTGCTGTCCATAGGGAAGTGCACTGTGGGTGATGTCTGTGTAATGCTCAGCTGGCCAGAAGAACACAAGTGTCTGCAGCAGTGGGGCAGGGAGCTCCCCTGAAAGCTACCTGGAAAACCTGGAATGCTATGTCTGTTTTCTCAGAGGAAAGCTGCCTTCTGGCACACTTGGGGTGAGGAGAGGAAACGTTCCCTGCTCCACAGCACACTGTGGAATTGTTTGGGTGCCAAGTGAGCTGTGTCTCTGAAGGCTCATTGAGTAATTCCTGCTGCACTTCTGGAGTCTAAGGATCGCACAGAAATTTAAAGGCTTCTGGCAGGGTTTTATTAATAATGAACTTACTATATATGTATATTTTTCATAACCTGCATTTAGGATGTCCATGCTGTACAACCAGCCAACTCCTCATGAAACTGAAGTTAAAAGCTTAACTTTCTGGTGTAGATTTCCTCAGTCTGTGCTGTTTCCTGGCATGGGAGGCTTTCAGCATTTACTTACAAGTGCCTTTTTTCTGGGTCTTCCTGTTTTCTCCTGGCTGCACAGATGTGGCACTTCTGTGACCACTGTGGCTTCTGAGGGAGCTCAAGTCGTTTCAATCTTCTTTTGCTTTTTTCATTCACTCTGATGGCTCCTTCTCATTAGTCCACAATATGGAGTCAGGCTGAGAGAGCTGGGCTGCTTCAGCCTGGAGAAGAAAAGGCTCTGGGAGAAACCTTAGAGCAGCTCCAGTGCCTAAAGGGGCTGCAGGAAACGTGGAGAGGGGCTTGGGACAAGGGCCTGTAGGGACAGGCCAAGGGGAATGGCTTTAACCTTCCAGAGGGGAGACTGGGATGAGCTCTTAGGCAGAAGCTCTTCCCTGTGAGGGTGCTGAGGCGCTGGCCCAGGGTGCCCAGAGAAGCTGTGGCTGCCCCATCCCTGGCAGTGTTCAAGGCCAGGTTGGACACAGGGGCTTGGAGCAAGCTGCTCTGGTGGAAGGTGTCCGTGCCTGTAGCAGGGGGTTGGAACTGGATGAGCTTTAAGGTCCCTTCCAGGCCAAACCAGTCTGGCATTCTATGATAATATCAAAATAGCACCTGAGGCAGGAAGAGGTCAACAGCCTTCAAGTGTTACGTTGGTGTGAGGCCCCTCGGTTGCTTGTGCAGTGTGTTAGGGAGACCATGGTTGTGGCTTTAATGTGCACGGTGTTTTTTATTCATGGGATGAAAAACTTCTGAGAAGAAGGCTGATAGATCTCTTTAGAAGGGTTTCTTGAGAAGATGCAGGTTGATGTTCCCTGTTCTGGGGAGAACTGGGGTTATGTTGTGTTTTGGTTTGTGTTCTCGTGGAAATATTCAGTGTCCTTTTGAGAACAGCACACAGTTGGGTGTTTATCTTACTTTTTCTTCTTTTTTCCTCAAGAGGTTCCTCAGCACCTTTATCAGCAGCGCAGCATGGTGCAAACATCCCTCAGCCAGCGTCTCCTGGAGTTCAAATGTCTTGAAAATAGATGTTGCTTTAACAAAAGAAGTGGCAGCTCTGAGCTCAGTGGTTTGGGAGTGCTGTGCTGCTGCTGCAGCCTTTCATTCCGCTCCAGTTTGTCCATATGGAGGTGGCTCATTACACAGGCATACTTTTATCAGGCACTCAGACTTCACAAACCAAACCAAACTGCTGGATCTTGCCAAGGGTTATGAAGTTCTGGGGCTCAGTATTCGGTTTCAGCATACTCAAGCTGATCTTAATCACTACTGCTCCAGTTTTAGTCCTTTCCTTGTGGCTGTTGCTTCGTCACACAAAGCCGAGCTGCCAGGGGAGTACATGCGCATGTAAAGAAGCTACAGGTTAGTTCCTCGATCTCCGGCTACTTATAGAACCATACAGCACCGCAGCACTCTCAAAGGGAAGAACTTGTGCCTGTTCTGTTCTAATCTCCCCTCTGGCAGGATAAAGCCATTCCACCTTGTTCTGTCCCTACAGGCCCTTGTAAAAAGTCCCTCTCCATATGGGGGGGGCTCCTTCTCATTTTGAAATGACAATTCCAGAATCTGTTTCTGGTGGAAACCCAAAGCTCAAATTATGCTTTGATATTAAAATTACAGTAGGGAGAGGAGCCTGACACTGTCCTGTGGGGCCATTTTCATAAGTAGTTCATTCTAGACTTTAGATCGGGGTGAATCAATGCAGTTATGTTCCTGCCTGCCACTAGATTTTGCCTTTTGTCCACAGAGACCACAATGGGTGACAAGCTAATATCATGCCAACATGCAGTAAATACGCTCAGGCTTTAGCAGGAGGCTGACATTTCATGATCTCCTGTCAGCTGTGATTTTTGTTGGGCAGTGGGTCTAGTGCTCTGGTGTCTAAGTTTCTCTTTCATTGTAATTTAATAGAACATTTTTTTAGCTCTGATGACTGGGTACACAGAATGGATGCAAACCCACCCCTGTAGAATTCAGGCTGTTCCGGGAAAGAGAGCACTCCTATGCTCCACCCTGTATGAAATCAAACAAACCAGAGAGCTGGGTGTAGGCTGAAGCCAAAAGCCAGGATTTTGTGCCCACCCCCAGCTTACAGTAAATCACAGGGCTGCCACATGTAAGTCAGTTTGGCTGATTTGATGGAAAATGTACTGTTCACCACCCCCCTGCCTCTTTAATCTGTCACATCAGTCTGCTGCTCTGGTTTGCCTGTTGCTGTGTCTGGAACTGCCTCTTTCAGTAGCAGCTGAGTTAGTTAACTAGAAACTAACTAGTTAGTAACATGCTGCTGGTGCTTGGTAGTGTGGCTGTGGAACTAACACTGGCTCATGCTGAGTGATGTGGCTGCCACAAGCTGCCTTGTCCTGCCTGTTCCTCTTGTGCTGGTGTTAGCACTGGCGTGGGCAATGCATGAGGTGGATTACTTTGCTGATCCAGCCAAAACTGAACTCTTAAAAATAAAAGGTTGTTTTCTGCACTTAACCACATAAACGCTGGGGCTGGCAGGGGAGGGAGCCAGGAATGTGGCTGGAAGGATGAGGGCAGTTCTGCCTGCCCTGCTTGGTCAGCTTAGAGGCACTATTTGT
Source organism: Pezoporus occidentalis (assembly GCF_034315485.1). Classification (NCBI taxonomy): domain Eukaryota; kingdom Metazoa; phylum Chordata; class Aves; order Psittaciformes; family Psittacidae; genus Pezoporus; species Pezoporus occidentalis. The sequence goes on from NW_026916192.1 coordinate 670,260, forward strand.
GATAAAATGAATGTGATGTGAGTGTGATCTCCCAGGCAGGGGCCCAACTGTTCAGTAACCCCAGAAGCTCCTGCATGATGCTGTGGGCAGTTTTGTTCAGCAGTTTGAGTAGTTCAGAATATTGCACCAATCAGGAATTCAAGGAACAGAAAACTACAGCCTCAGGCCTGGCTACAGGTAGAGACTTGAATGACCAGAGTGGAAGGGCTTAGACATTAATGGATTGCTTCCAAAAATGCTTTTAAGGTCCTGCTTGATACTTGGTGAGAGAAGTGGTCTCTGTTTCCAGAGTCAAATACAGTGAACCTGGTTTTGTTTCCATGATGCTGATGCAGGGGAAGCAGGAGTCCTACAGCAAACATCATCCAGCCCTTCTTTTAGTACTTCATTCTGCTGTGCTCTAAGTCATAGTCTGATGTGAAATGCATTTTTGAGTTCCAGGTGCTTAAGCATAAAGCAGGGCTTCTGCAAGAGAACTGACAGCAGTGCTGGTCGAGTCCTTCATTCCCGCTGAGATGAATGAGTTGAGCATTAACCACCTCTCTTGGGAAAAGTGTGATAATCCCTCTGTTAAAATAGGTGTTTAAAAAGACAAAACTTGTAGTGTGTAGTTCTGCCCTACCTGTGTTTAACAAAGGGTTTTGGAGACTGCTGGAGTATAGAACAGGAATGGGGGGAGTCTCAAACACCTTTTAAAACAACTTTAAAAAGGGGCATAAATAAAACCAAAACTCCCTGTGTTTCTGGCAGATGTATCAGGAACTGAATTTGATGCCGTACATCCTTCCTCTGTCGCTGTTCTTGTATCACGCCCTATCAGAAGGGAAATCTGGCATGTTTGCAGCTGCCTACTTTGGTTTTATTACCTTTTTATCTCCAGATGTGCTCATGTTGGATTCTAGAATCAGTTTAAGCTCCAGGCCCAGATACTGAATCCTGCTGAAGGAGTGCTGGTTCAAAGCTGGAATTTGCAGGTGATGCATGTTGTTAACTTGCTGTAACCCCTTCAGGTTTGTGCAGAAAGCTGTTAGGTTGTTTCTCACCAACAGAATTAGTGCTGTGCAGTGTGTAGCTGGCCCAGGATGTTACTGTGCTTTGCACTTGTATCATTCAGGCCTGTCAGTTCCTTCCTGCTTGTTCTGACTGGATTTTGGGGGGAACCATGTGCTCATACTTGGGCTTCACCTGGGCTGAGCAGCAGGATTGCAGCTGGACCTGCTGGGATGTCAGGGGTGTCTGGATGCTGGGTGCTCGGGTACACTCCATGGTGCAGCCTGCCCTGCTGCTGGGCACACAGGTCACTGTAGGAAGGGTGCTGCATCAGGGCTTGGAATTCATAGTGGTCACTGCTCCTTACCTGACAAATCCTGGTGCTTCCAGGCCTGAAGTGATGGGGAAGGTCATGGCCATGCTTCACTGCTGAGCAGGGGATTAACCAAACACAGAAGGGAGGGATGGTGTCACACCAGGAGGAGCCTGCAGCCAGTGCTGTCCATGAAAAGGATTATTGGTTGTTTTGCAGTTGTTCTTGGGTTTGGCGTTCAGGAATGACCTGCACAGAAGGGTATCACCACCTCGGAGCTCTTGTAGTTAGTTGCCTGTTCTGCTGCACTGAGTGGACACGTTTGCAAGACTTGTGTTGCAGCTCTACATGTCCACAGGCCTCTGTGCCTGCTTTTCTGGTAGCCCCCTCCTGCCTGCAGAGATGCTCTGCATTGCTCATGTGTGCTTGTTCTTGCTGGAGGCAGCAACAGGCTGGGGGTGCTCTGTTGGCACTCAATGAGTCTGGCCGGGAAGAGACCACTGTGATGATTTTGGCAGCTTTTTGCTCTCCCCTGTGAAATCCCATCTGTTTTGGAAAAAAACAAAGTTGTTAACATTGCCCTGTGTGTTTTTTGAGGCAGTGTGTGCTGCTTGTTCCAGAGACTTTGCATGGGATGTGGTGTGAGCCGGGAGGACATGGCCTGACCTGCAGCCAGGAAGGCTCCAAAAGCGAGAGTGTGGAAGTGGGGTCTGGAGTAAAATCCTTTTGTTCACTCCCAGCACTTAGAACTAGGTGGTTCTTGCAAAACTATAAATTGAAGCAGCTTGCATTGTTTTCCATGAAGTTTGCAGCCAGTTGTCCAGCAAACTGGACACAAAGTACCTGAAACAAAAAGGATGCAGTTGAAGGGTTCTAAATAGGCCACATGTCAGATGTTGATAAACCTTTGCTTTCCCTCAGACAAGCCAAGGCCGCAGCACGTGATAAGGAGGTTAGTTCTGTAATCATCCCAGTGGAGTCTGAGCAGAAGCAGCATCACAGTTGCTGAAGATGTTGGCAGAGGGAGGCAGCTCTGCTTGCAAGGATGTGCTCAGATTGCAGGTGAGGAACCTTCCCTGTGGCCAGTACTGAGGGCAGTGAAATGGCCACAGTGAGCTCCTGCTGATGGGAGCACAGGAGAGCGCAAGTTGCCCTAGTGATGCTCGGTGCCTGGCTGTGGCAAAGGCAATAATAGTCCTGCCCATGATGTCCTTGCACTTGGAAGCCTGGTTGGAAAAGGTCTTCTGTGGCTTCCTCCAGGTTCACTGCTGGAACGAAGCCTTGCCAACAATCATTTTTATAGGGGCAAATATAAGAATAGGGTAATGATACAGATAGTGGTTATCTTGAAAGTCTTGTCCTGATTGGCAGCAAATGATGGAAGTTTGGGGTTGTCTAAATAGCCATCCCTTTGGTACACACTGGGACATGCATGCTGATTCTTGTGTGCAGCAAGTGAGGGCTGAGCTCAGAACAGGTTTTCATGACTGCTGCATTTCTCATTCTGAACTTCTTCACCTGCCTGTGCTCCTGCAGACCTTGGCCTCCCCCATTTCAGGGAGCCCGCTCAGCAAGTGCTATCAGTCTAACTCATGCTCCATCCTGGGCTGTGCTGCTGCACCTTGCAGATCAGATCTGGAGCCATAACCAGACAGTACCACCTTCCACTGCAGCTACTCTCCAGCCAGCAATTGCTTCCAAACAGAGTACAAGATGAACAGGGCTCTGTCCCTAGTCCCTCATCCAGTAGCTGTGATGTGTTGAGGTCAAGAATTGGTTTAGACACCAGGTAATCCAAGAGGCTTGGCACCGTGGCCACCACCCTGCAGGCACAAACCTCCTCAGGTGGCTGTGTAACTGCATCTTGAGCTCATTTGGTTACTGCCAGGTTCCTCTAAGCTTTCAAAGGCTTGCGGTATCTTTCACTGTAAAACATGACTTTCTGGAGTCCCTCTTTCATAACATCAGCTATGTTGGCTCTTCCACTAATGTGGTGCTGTGTTACGTGTTACCAAATATCCACATTGTATGTGCATTTCATGGCTTGGCAGGAGCTTATTCAGGTTTAAAGATGTCATGTTTACTTCCAGGTGACTGCACTGAGGTGACTCGGATGTAGTGGAACTGAAAAGAAGCACAAAGGCCAGGGTGACAGCAACATCAGCCAGTGGTATTCAGAAACTTGCAGGTGATTTTTGGTTAGTTACGAAAAAAAACAAGTTGCTATAAAGCAAACTTCATTGTGGGCTGGCTGCGAGCTGTGGACAGTCACTACAATCCCCCCTGAATAACATGTCTTGATGGCATCCCCATGGTGGGCTCAGCATGGGCAATGTCCTGGGAGGAAACCCAGTGGTAGAAAGTCTCTTCTGGGAAGTCCTTCCCTGGCAGCACCATTGGCTTCGGGAGCTGGGTGCTGCTGAAGGGATCAGGATTGCCACGAGGAAATGCAGTTCTGGCCTCAGGAGGTGCACTGCAGTGTGGCCAGTTATGTGTGTGGAGGGGGATTCAAGGAGTACAAGTGAATTTTTTGATTGAAATAAGTATGGTTTCTCTTATTCGCTTTAGAACTTCTGGGTTTCTGAAGGTTTGTGGTTTTGAGTTTTCCCCCTTTTTTGTTAGTTTTGGAATCTGAGCATATATAAAATAAGTTTTCATCTCTCCAAATAGCAGAACTTCACCAGATGAGATGTTAAGAGAAGTGCTAAATATTGTGACAGCCTCAACGTAATTCTTAGGCTTGGCAACACTCTAATAGCAATCGCCCAAAGCTGGAAAATGCCTGATGGATTTACCCAGGCAGCCATTGGCTTCATTCCCCAGGAACAAAAGGTCTCAAAATGGGTCACTAAGGATAAAATCTTCTGAGTTCTGTGACTTAATCGCAAAAATAGTATTAAGCATAAGGAATTTGGTTGGTTGGGAATTTCCCTGTGAGAAAAGAACAGTTTTATGCAATCCCAGCCTAGTTTGTTTTGGAAGGGACCTTAAAGCTCATCCAGTTCTAACCCCTGCCATGGGCAGGGACACCTTCCACTAGAGCAGCTTGCTCCAAGCCCCTGCGTCCAACCTGGCCTTGAACACTGCCAGGGATGGGGCAGCCACAGCTTCTCTGGGCACGCTGTGCCAGCACCTCAGCACCCTCCCAGGGAAGAGCTTCTGCCTAAGAGCTCATCTCGGTCTCCCCTCTGCCAGGTTAAAGCCCTTCCCCTTTGGCCTGTCATTATATTACTCTGTGTTTCAGGAACACCACTGTAGTCTTGGATTCTGACCTTTGGAAACACTTTCTGTGCTCCACATGAAAATGGCTGTGACTAGTTCATAATGAGGGAGCATGACAAGGAAGTGTGTTACACTTCCAGCCTTGCACGTCAGCCATGGCATGTGGGACAACATCAGCTGCTGGTGCAAAGGTCAAGCTGATGCTGCTCAGAGCACTGAGCAGTGCTGCAGTCACTGCAGGAGGTGGTGGTTACTGTTTGCTGTGGGTATTGCATGGATCAAAGCTGTGATTGCTGGTGTACTTTTTCCCGTTTACATTTTTATAGCTGTTTAGAACGGGAGTGCTGATGTTGTTTAATCTCTTGCACAATAGACTAAATGTTCTGGCACTGCTTTGCTCAAGAGGCAGTTGTAATCTTGTGTTTTAAGTACAGATAGGACAAAAATCTTCTTCTAAGAAGTTTGGTAAGATTAATGGGATTTATATCTACCTTTTTAGCTACTTGAAGTACTGGAGGACATTTTGTGAATTGCTTTAATTTGCCTTTTTGATTCCTAGGATTTTTTTTGAGACATTGTAGGCACTTTGCTAATTCTCAGTAGAATGAGAGATGGGAGTTGGTGCTTAAGATTGAGCTCCTCCACTGCAGGCAAGGCAGCCAGTGACTTCTTACACCTCCTGATGCCTCTTGTTTATCCCAGTTCAGGGGCAGTGAGGATGCTGGTTGTGATTAAATTTGCTGCTGAGGCATATGCCAGGAAGACAGAGTGGTATCTTCAGGAGCAGCAAGAATAATGATGCTGCTTTCTGTTGAGCACATTGCAGATGGATACACAGTGCAATGTGCCAGGCAACAGGAAGTTGAGCATCTCAATCATCTTTAGTGTCTGGGCTTTCTGCTGGTGACCCTTGCATCTGGGGAGCTCTTCTGCAGGTATCTTGCACTCTTTATTTTGGTGTGTCTGATGTTTGGTGTACATAATAATATGTGAGGCTGCTCTGGAACTCTTTCATCCCATACGAATACAGCTGGTGTCCTTCTGCAGTGCTGTCTCTGCTGCTGCCATTTCTTCTCTCGTTTGCCAGAGACAAGGTAAGAATTAGATGCAAGATAAAGTTATATTCCCCCTCAGTCAGAGTTAATAACCCATGTGTCTTCTTGTTGAGAAGCCTTTTACTTTAGAAATGAGTGTGATTTTCCAGCCCATATTTGCAGAGGCAGCAACCAGTGGGGTTAAACTCTGGGTTCATAAACACGTGGACCTTGGTACAGGTCTGGTTTTGAATCCAGTGAAACTCTTCAATTATATTTCCAGTTTTCCTCAGTGTTCTTTGAAGTAACTGGGCCTCCTGCTCCTCTCAAGTTGAGACATGTTTTTGCCAGCAAAATCTGGAGTTGCCAGGATGTAGAAGTCTTAAATTCTTCCTTGTTTGTATGTACAGATCTATGTTTCTACTAGTGATATTTAAGAGCATTAATTTCTACTAGTGATATTTTAAAGCATTAACCCAGTAGAATTGCTGTATGTGTAAATAGCCCATTAACATTGCTTGTCCTCAAGTGCAGAAGCAGTACTTATTTGTAGGAGGGCTGCTGATTTTTAACTAAATCACCCACATGTTCATAGTCAGTTTTTCCTCTCTGAATGCAGTACCATGTAGTAAAATTGTTTTTATTATCTTGCAGCTTCTTATCACAGTGGAGGTTTTTCTTATTTCACTTAAAGTGCTGTAAATATTGCAAGGAAAAGATGAAGATTTATAATGGCTCTGTTAATAATAATTATATACAGGTTGAAATACTTCAAAACCACCTAGAATCGTAGAGACTGGTTTGTGTTGGAAGGGACCTTAAAGCTCATACAGTTCCAGCCTCCTGCTATGAGCAGGGACACCTTCCACTAGAGCAGCTTGCTCCAAGCCCTGTGTCCAACCTGACCTTAAACATAGCAGGGATGGGGCAGCCACAGCTTCTCTGGGCACCCTGTGCCAGCGCCTCAGCACCCTCACAGGGAAGGGCTTCTTCCTTATATCTAACCTGAACTTCCCCTGTTTCAGTTCAAACCCATCACCCCTTGTCCTATCGCTACAGTCCCTGATGAGGAGTCCCTCTCTGGCATCCTTTTAGCCCACTTCATAGACTGGAAGCTGCTCTGAGGTCTCCACGCAGCTTCTCCTCTCCAGTCTGAACAGCCCCAGTGTTCTCAGGTTGTCTTGGTACGGGAGGTGCTCCAGCCCCTGGTCATCCTCATGGGCTCCTCTGGGCTTGCTGCAGCAGCTCCATGTCCTTCTTATGTTGAGGACACCAGAACTGCACACAATGCTGCAAGTACACTCATGAGAGCAGAGTAGAGGGGCAGGATCTCTTCCTTTGACCTGCTGTCACGCTGCTTTTGATACAGCCCAGGATACATGAAATGAAATTCTTACACATAGCATTTCTTGAGAACAAAGTGGAGTTATTTGGGTGAGCAGTCATGCTTTGCACACAGTGCTGAGGGAGGAGGAGAGCCTGGCTAAGTGACTCCACTGTTTTCACTTCTGAATGTGCACTACTCAAACCATAACACCAGTTCCTGCTTATCAGTCCTGTGGGAGGGCTGGGTGTGCCTCTGGTAGGCAGAATGATGAAACCCTTCTTGTTGTTCACCTGGACAAACAGGAAGTTTGAAACTGCTGGAATTTCTGAAGGGATCTATCACGGAAATGCAAATCAATAGGAAATTTTGAATAGTAATTTGGAGTTCATCAACTGAAGACTAAATAAATAAAACCCCCTCAATGTCAGACAAATACACCCTCACAAAACCCAACCCAGTTAACACAAACCCCCAAACAGAGGAAGAAATTGCTTTTTATGTGTTATAAAATATTGTGTGTTAAAAAGGCTGTTAAGTGGTCTTCAAATGTACTTTAATGTGTTCTTCCATTCAAGTTGTTCTATCAGTCAGTCCAAATCCAACTGCTTTTGACTTGGCTGCTGTTGTACTGGGCTGACTCCTCTCTGGGAGCTGATGTTTCCTTTGTGAGATTCTCTGTGTAAAAAGGACCTGCAGAGGTTAAAGTGTGGTGTCATTAACACTGAGCCATTTTCTATTGCTTTGCCAGTGGAAAAGGGGACATAAATTATTGAAATCCATTTGAAGTGGTCAAAGCTCTGTGCTGAAATCTTTATGAACAAAAATTGGCTCCAGCATCCCGGTCATAGCAGCTGATAATAGAGACAATGGTCATATCAAAATGTCACATGGAGAAGCTCATTTTGAGCCTGCTCACTGTCTCCTGATGGATGGCAGAAGTCACCCAGGTAGTTTTAAAGGTATTACCTTTAATTTAATTGTAATCACATCTATAACTGCTCTTCCCCAGTGAATACCTCATACCTTCTGCTGAAAACTTTACTAAAATTCAATAAAATATGACTGTTATCTGTTTGTTTGTTGGTTTTTTTTTAGGCTATTTTAAGTGCATGCAATTCATAATGCACATTGTACTTAGGAGCTAGACCACACGCTGGGCCTGTTAGTGATAAGGTACAGGTTGTAAAGGTGGTGTAAAATACTGAGTGGTTACTGGCAGGCTCTTGCTATCATCTTGGAAAACAAAACTGCCATGGGGTGAGCAGATCTTTCTGCTGTCATTGGGTCTGTGTTGGTTCATTAAGTGAAGGTTATCTTAAATGGTGAACTCCTTTTTAATAGGAAATTCGAAGTCTACCACCAGTTTTCTCTGCCCCAATCAGTTATCTAATCCCTGGCTGTTGAGCAGGTTAGGAGAGTAATTTGTCTGTTTGTTGTTGTAAAATGGTTCAGCAACTACTGCCTTCTCCTCATACTAATGGGTTTATAAGTAATAGGGATATAACATGTGGAGACCTTCTAACAGTCTTCCAGTTACCTTCTAACAGCGCCTAAAGGGGCTACAGGAAACCTGGAGAGGGACTTTAGACAAGGGCCTGTAGGTACAGGGCAAGGGGAATGGCTTTAACCTGCTGGAGGGGAGACTGAGATGAGCTCTTAGGCAGAAGCTCTTCCCTGGGAGGGTGCTGAGGTGCTGGCCCAGGGTGCCCAGAGAAGCTGTGGCTGCCCCATCCCTGGCAGTGTTCAAGGGCAGGTTGGACACAGGGGCTTGGAGCAAGCTGCTCTAGTGGAAGGTGTCCCTGCCCATGGCAGGGGTTGGAGCTGGATGAGCTTTAAGGTCCCTTCCAACACAAATCATTCCATGAAATTTCAAGAGTAAGTTAATCCCAACCCAAAGACAGGATGCTCTGGGAGGAGAAACTTGTGGTGTCACTGAGCGCCTTCTGTGGAGCATCCCTTCACACCAAGGGAAGGCTGCTTATGGGACAGTGAGTGCTGACTATCACCTCTCTGTACCTGTTCCTGGTGTGCAGGTTCCTCTGCACCTGAACTCTGGCTAGGCTGGAGAATAAAGGCTTTAAACTTAATATGCGGTCACAGGTCCTGCTGAAGCGGTTCCACAGCAGTTAAAGCTGGCTATTAAATGATGCTACCTACGTATGTAATTACTATCTTGGCAGCAGTGAAGGCATCATTAGGGGTGTGGAGCCCAAGGGTTGCCAATGCCACAGCTGCCTGATGTGACAGCAGCATTCATGAAGAGCAGAGATGGGCCGTGTTGCACTTGGACTTGAAAGGCACATCCATTTCTTGCATGTGTGTGATGCCAGAGGATGTGTTTGTAGCCTGTTGTCTCTGGTTCCGATTTATTTCAAATTCGGGAAACTTTTATTTTTTTGCAGAAAAAGAGCCAATGCCATTCCCATCTGGTGAAGTACTGAGAGCTTTGACTTCAATGAAAACTTAAAAAGGGTTTATTTCTCTTGTAGTACCTAAGATTTCAGTAGGGTTTATGCTGATGGTATAGACTCTTTGCAGGAAAAATGGTGCAGCTGCTCACTAGTTTCAGAAATCAGTGCTTAAATAGGAGATAAAGTAGCTGTAGATCAGAACAGAATCGCCTCCTTGGATCTACATCTCTGTCAGGTACCCCCATCCTGTAAGGTATGTAAAGTATGATGGCAACATGTGGAACAGCTGCAGGTCTGTTGTCTCTCCTAACACAGACTGGTGCTGGTCCTGCATTTCAAGCAGGATTCTGTGGCTCTTCCCCCTTGCCTATATCTGACTGGGAAATGGCCCCTGGCTCCCATTGATGCCTCCAGGTGGACTGTTACTGTAAAAATTCCTTGGGAGCTTTGAGCTGGGGGTATTGATGTGGTGCTTATCCAGAAAGAGCTGCAAATTGGGCAGTCAGGCCTCAGAGATGGAAAACTGACTTAACTGCAATGGTCTTAAACAAACATGAGGATGCTGCAAGGGCTGGAGCAGCTCTGCTCTGGAGCCAGGCTGAGAGAGCTGGGCTGGGTCAGCCTGGACAAGAGAAGGCTCCTGAAGGGGAGACCTGAGAGCAGCTCCAGTGCCTAAAGGGGCTGCAAGAAACGTGGAGAGGGGCCTTGGACAAGGGCCTGTAGGGACAGGCCAAGGGGAATGGCTTGAACCTGCCAGAGGGGAGACTGAGATGAGCTCTTAGGCAGAAGCTCTTCCCTGTGAGGGTGCTGAGGTGCTGGCCCAGGGTGCCCAGAGAAGCTGTGGCTGCCCCATCCCTGGCAGTGTTCAAGGGCAGGTTGGACACAGGGGCTTGGAGCAAGCTGCTCTAGTGGAAGGTGTCCGTGCCCGTGGCAGGGGTTGGAACTGGATGAGCTTTAAGGTCCCTTCCAACCCAAAGCAGGCTGGGATTCTCTGAATGTGAGTGTCCTAAATTAACTTGTTTTTTTGTTAACTTTTCAGCTTAATAAAACCTTCTAGTTATAAACAAGAACTTTACATTAAAAGCTGGTTAAGCTGCAAACCCAGCTGAAAATAAATTGCAGGAAGCTGTGATCATCTAATTTGAGGCCCTGAGTGCCTTATTCCACATTCCTCAGTGCTTTAAGCTGCAAAAAATGGCAATCCCTTGTGTAAGATTTTCCTCAGCGCAGAAGCTCATTTATCACTTTGATGTTAATCGACCTGTGCTAAATATTTATTCCAAACTGCCCAGACCCAGAAACTCTGTGCATTGCCCTGTGCATAGTGTTGTGGTTGTGGAGCAGTCCTTGCTGCGTTTAGGCTACTGCAATAGGTGTTTCATAGAGGAGGTTGAGCAGGGGCTGGGCAGGAGCAGTGCTGCAGCTTGCGCCCAGGTGGGAGAGCTGTGCTGTCTTCAGGGCTTGCAGTGGATCCCTGCTCTGCTGTGCAAGCTGGAGGGCTATGTACGGTGCTTGTAAAAGCAGGAGCCTTGATCTCTGTCTACAAATGATAAATGAATGAAGGAAAGGATTTCTAACACAGAGTGGAGGCTGGCAGTGCATTCTGGTACGCTTGAACTGGTGTGTGTGGGAAAGGGAGGGCATAGGGTCACAGTCCTGATACAAGCTCATCACAAGGTCTTTTACAATGATTCTTGCAGTGTTTGGTGTCCAGGCAGCTTGTTTTCAAAGTACATAAGCACGAACTGCAGCTAAACTGTAGCTGTTCTCAGAGAAAGCTGCAGTGGGGAGCTGTACATAAATTGTAGTTTACTTGGGCTTGTGTAATGGTTGTAAAATCTCTGGGTTTGCCAATAATTCTCCATGATGCACAAAATCCTCCATAAAGAATGTCTAATCGCTGACACTTAACCAGCATCTGTCACTACATAACCACAGCCCATTAACAGCTTTATCTTTGAGTAAGAAAACTTTATATATCCTTAATAAAGCCATTAGCACAGAATTAACCAGAACTAAATACACCAGCAGTGTGTTACTCAGCACTTTGTGAGCTGGCATAAAGCTGGAACATGTCAGATGATGTTTGTGTTGTGCTTGATTCCGCAGAGCAAATGCTGTCATGTGTTACACAGAACCCCAGGCCTGTTCCCGCTCCTGTCAGATGAGGCTGGATGTTGGACTGGACCCAAAGTACTGGGGAGATTCACTGGTTGTTGGAGTGAAAGGCAATGAAGGGGCTTATTTTGGGTCTTTGGGTTCTGCTGGAACAGTGGAGGTGACCTGTGCTCTGTGGTTTCAGTGGCTTCTGCTGAATTAACCTGAGTGACTCTGTCCTTGACAGCCTTGGCAGTGCTTCACAAAGTACTTCTTCATTCTCTCATCCATCAGTGTAATTCTAAAGTAAACCAATCCAGCATATTCACAGCTAGTTGTAGAACTGAAGATATGTGTAAGGTTCTGGATGCCAGGGTGTCATCTTGAAGGACTGTCAAGCTTCTCATGATGGCATCTGACAAAGTACAGAGTGGCTGCAGGACCAGTCTGCTTTTAGGAGAGGAGCTACTTCATGTGTATTATGGGACCATACTCATCATGCCACAAACTTATCCCCCTCAGAGCAGAGATGAGGGAAGCTGTCTGCTTCACTCCAGGAAATTTGCGAAGGTTTGAGATAACATCACTTAGAGATTGAAGGGTCCAAAGCCTTTATTTGCCACCATTCCTGGTGCATGTGACTGAGCTTTGGGAGGTCACAATGTGGATTTTCAGCAGAGCTGATCCTGTGTCATGTTAACTGTTTCCTGCTGGGAGTCTCACAGAGCTGTAGAGCACTGAGGGAATGAAGTGTGCATGTGGCTGAGTTCAGGAACTGGGAGCAGGGCTGGCAGGACAGAGCTTGTGTCCACGCTGAGGTTGTGAAGTACACAGGGCTTGAAGCAACCTGCTCTTGTGGAAGGTGTCTCTGCCTGTGGCAGGGGCTTGGAACTGGGTGAGCTTTAAGGTCCCTTCCAACCCAAAACATGCTGTGATTACGTGACCAAGACTGTCATGCAGTGGACAAGTCTGTTTATAACAAAAGGAGAAGTAGAAACACCATGAAGGGAAGCTGCACTTGGGTCTTACTCATTGTTACACTTGGTGTTGGTCTGTTAGTGCTCAGAGCTTGGTAGGTTTTGCACACACTGCAGCTCCTACCAAAGCTTTTAGCCACATACAGTGCAGATCAGATGCAGATGCAGTTTGTGTTCACTGACAGTATTTTGGGAACAGTGTGGTACCTGTTGCCTGTCCGGGTGTCTTGGGAAGAGCTCGCTGTTGCCTGTTGTCATCCATTGGGTGCATACCTGTCTGGGTGGGGTGGAGCTGAGCTTGGAGAAGTCTTAACCTGTGCAGCGAGTTGGACCAGTCCTCCTGCACTGGTGGATCCCTGCTGGGTGTAGAGTTCTGTGTTGGTGCTGTTGTGGGTGGGCTTCTATTGCAAGAGCTTGCGTTGTACAACTGCCTGTGAGCAGCAAATGGCTCAAACCAGGTTCAGTGGTGGCATCTCTCATCTCATGTCCGTCAGTAGCGACTGTTGTGTGGACAGGACCTTGGACTAATAGGGACCATGCACAAAGCTTGTTTTTATAGAAATTCTTCTAGATATGTACAAAATGTGCATTTCAAAGCATTAAGCAGCAAAGCTGAAGAAACACTTGGTTTGTATTTGAATGAGCTGCTCCTGTAGGAACCTGTTGCAGCTCTATAACCTCACCTGGCAGGAGCTGCACCACCAGCTGTGCCCTGATGCGTTGGAGTGATGGTGAACAAGGATGTTTTTAGGTGGCTCAGCTTGGCTATTGAACCTGCTGGGTTTTGTGGTGTAGCCTCTGGTTTGTGGTGTGTTATGAGTGATCCTTGAATAGTTTCTTGGCATGCTTCTTTGTGTGACAAGAGGTGGGCAGCAGGCATATGGCCACTTTGAACAGCTTTGTTGAAGCAGGTGAGCACAAGGGTTAGGCAGCTTAGTTTATCTAGGAAGAAGAGTGGACAGCAAGCAATAGGATGTGCAATGTACTCTGTGCTGAGTGGCATTTGGGACAAGATGTGAATGGCTTTTTGGACATAAATCTCACAAATCCTTCCCTTTTCTTTGTTGTTCAGCTGCTCTTCAGGCCCTGAAGCGTAAGAAGAGGTACGAGAAGCAGCTTGCACAGATAGATGGCACATTATCAACAATTGAATTTCAGAGGGAAGCCCTTGAGAATGCCAACACGAACACTGAAGTGCTTAAGAACATGGGTTTTGCTGCTAAAGCTATGAAAGCTGCTCATGACAACATGTAAGTTATTCCCTTCTGCATCTTTCCATACGACCTTTAGTTTGTCGTTTGTTTGAGCTGCTAAATGCCAAGTGTTTCATAAACCAAAGGTAGAGCTAGAGGAGCTAAATGTTCTTTTAAAATGCTCTAACTTAAGCTAAAATACTAGATATACTTTGATATTGAACAAAATATGCAAGTATCATGCTTTCTTAGTTTCCTACACTTTTGTACAGCACAAAGCTGCTGTGTTTGTCCAAAAGAGAGCTAGCACCAGTGTAGTCTAAAGCAGATGGGAGGGTGCACCAGTTACAGATCCATCTAGTAGCAGTGAGCATTTTAAACCTCAAGGGAAGACTTTAATGTCTTTCTGTGCAGTGGAGTTTGTGTTTGTAGCAGTAATTAAAGGTAAACTGCATTGTGGGAATCTTGTACTTGCTCCAAAAGCAAATTATAGATGTAATAATGCTGGATGAGGGAACAGTTTATTATTAATAATGGTAATGCAGAAGAAAACCTCTTCGTATGAAGGCTTTGTATATAAATGCTGTGAGCTAAGCTGCAAGGGCAAAGTAAAATACACATACACAGTTTTGTTGAGGTGGGGATAGCATTCAGACTTGCATGCAAAGTATATTTTGGGAAAGGACCTTATAAATATCACCATGGTGTGGTGTCTCTGCAGAACCCAAGAAATAAAGCCTGAAGCATCTCTTGGGAAAGTGTCTGATTCTATTGAACTCTTTCCTTTCTTTTCCAGGGATATTGATAAAGTAGATGAATTAATGCAGGACATCGCAGAACAGCAAGAGCTGGCAGATGAGATTTCAACTGCCATCTCGAAGCCAGTAGGATTTGGGGAAGAATTTGATGAGGTATGCTTGAAATTTACCTCTTGATATCATAGAATCATTTATGGTGGAAAAGAGCCTCAAGCTCATTGAGTCCAACTGTTAACCCAACACTGCCAAGGCCACTAAAGCATGTCCCTAAGCACCACTTCTCCATGTCTTTTACATACCTCTAGGGATGCTGACTCATATGAGGTCTTTCTTTTAAGATCTGCCTATTGCATGTGTCTAGGTGTAGTTCTAGGATGTAAGTTCTCTCCTAGAACCTGTTACTGGCTGTTCTTACAGTGCATACAGCAGCTGTGGCCCTGACTTTCTGCTGAGAATGCTCCGATTTGAGAATGAACTTAGATTTCTTGTTCCCTTCACTGCTTTCCTCACCTACTGAGAGCTCATGTACAGGAATTCAGGCTCCTCATCTCCTCACTTTGCTCTCATCCTGTGCATTTAAGCTATTCTCTTTAATAATATGACCATATAAACCTAGTTGCTAATAAATATGACTTAAAATTTCTTTGTTTTTTTCTTCTTTTTCCTCCTTTAAAACCCTAGGATGAACTCATGGCAGAACTAGAGGAACTAGAACAAGAAGAACTAGACAAAAACCTGCTGGAAATAAGTGGTCCCGAGACAGTACCACTACCAAATGTGCCCTCAATATCAATACCATCAAAGCCAGGTATGGATGGAGCTTTACCAGAAACATCTTGGATTGTTTCAAAGTATGTTTATTGCAACTGCCAGCTCCTCAGACATGAGAGATGTAACTGCAGGCAATGCAGAGATGTTGCTTCATGAATCACGAATATATCTAGTGCTGTTTCTCCTTGGGGGTAACCTGCCTTTCAGGACCATGCAAATGAATATCCATCACAGGAACAGTTATTATCTCTTCTAGCACTACCAGTTTATCCACAGCGTGGGTGATGCTCAGGGTAGAGTGGAGATGTGTTAAAAGGAAGCCTTCTGCCAGTAGCTACTGGCCCAACAGGGAGGTAATCTTGACAGACATCCTAAAGCAGAAAAAAAGGGAGTGGAGAGTAAATGAGCTCTTGGAATTAGTCCCAGGCTGGTGCAGATTCCCACACTGAGCCATGCTTCCTGGCTGCAGCTTTGGTTTTCAACTTGATCACAGCTTTTGGTTGGAACTAAGCTCAGAGTCCCCTTTGGGGATGGCTGTTGGTGCCTCTGATGTTTGAATATACTCAAGCCAGACAGTACCAAACTTTGGTCATCCCAGTCTTAGAGCACATGTATCTCGGAAATCTTAATTACTGTGATGATTTTACATGGGGAATGGGCAGGAAATGTTCATATTTACACAGGCAGTTCAAAGCTGCTGTTAAATGTGAACTACTCTTCTATGCACTAGAATACCTCATGAAATATCCCTGAGCTGGAATACCTCTGGCATGCGTTAATGGATATGACACTTTAGTAGCCTATTTTGCTGAATCTGCCTTAGTGTGTGATGAATAAGTTGTTTTCCTAATGTGTTTGCCTAAATAAAAAAAGCCCAAAACAATAGTGGTTGAAGGTAGTCCTAGTTGGTCAGTGTGTCTGTAATTACCTTGCTCCCCTTGCAGGCTTAAAAGGACTTGGGCGACATCAGACACTGCCAAACAGCAAGGTTCTACTTTAGGTGGCATGCTGTGAAGTTTGCTCCTTGTGCCTTTATAGTTCTTCTCTTATGACAGAATTGATTTAGTGTTTTCCTCATTGTGTCTTGGTTGGCAGCATTGCTGACAAGTGATGATGAGAGGGGATTAGGTTCTATCAACATAGCTTAAATCTGAGGCTTCATCTAGCTTCAGATCCAAAAGCAGAAGAAATAGATGAAATAAACATGTGCCTTTTCATTTGATTTCCTAGCTGGTTAAATGGTTTTTGTTCTCTAAAGAGTCTTTGGATATGGACATTAAACCATACCGATTTGAACCCAGGTACACCCAAATACATAATATTCTTGCATTATATTAGGTAGAGGTGGCTATGCACTAGTAAGAGGCTTTGTAATTGTGCACATATTTAACTGTACAGCATAAGAGTTATGTAGACAGAGCACTTTCTAAAAAAAATAATACAAATTATGAGTGTTTTTGTAGTAAAAATGATGAGTATAAAACTCAGTGTTTTATAGGTTATATGTTAAGCTGCTTTTGGATGGAAATTAGAATTCCATTACTGTATTTAAAGGGCATCCTACTTAAATAAAACTGCTCCAAGGCTGGCGTTTGGGAAACTCTGGGGTTCTAGGATGGTGCTGGGTGAGGATTTGGTGTGGCTTTGGTTTTGTTTTTGTAACCTAAATTGTTTGTCACTTAAAATTGACTTAATAGACACCAGGATTAAAGGTTTACTTTTGGCCATCATAAGTCAGGCTTTCAAAGCGGCTGCTTCACCTAACAAGGCATTGGAAAGGAGTAATGTGCCTTCTGCAGTGGAGCTGCCTCTATTACCTCCTTTTCAGTCGCTGAATGGAAAATGCTCGTGAGCTTTCCTGCTTTTCCAGCTCTCAGGAGCTGTCTGGATTTTGACTTAATCGGTCTGAATGAGAAACTTTCAGCTGTTGCCTGTCAGCTGAGTTGATGTCAGAAGGAATTGAGGGAAAAGCTGGTTTTGTTTACGGGAGACTGGAAGAGCTTAGTATAGCAAACCAAATTCCAAACTTGGACAAATGATAGGTCTGGAGTTTGCCTTAAAGCTGACTCAGTTCTCTCTTACACAGATGCTTCATCGGGAGTGACACAAACCATTTTGAGTAGGAATTGTTTGACCCTTTTTTTCCCTTTGAAGCAAAACCATTGCAGCTATTTCTGGGTTAAAACCTTTTTGCTCAGTTAATGGTTTGATGTCCAAAGACCGAATTTGTCCCATTATGACAGATAGCAGCATTTGCTCCCCTGGAAAGATGAGAAGTGATAGCAAAGCAGTGCTGCTCAACATTCCCATCCAACCTGCTAGAGGAGAGCAGTAGCACATACCCATAGTTAGCTCTTCAGCCCCTTGAGGAGCTTGAACTGTCATGGGACTTGGAGGTCTCCCAGTTCTGTACCTGGTTAGACCAAATCACAGTAGAATCATAGAATCCCAGACTGGTTTGGGTTGGAAAGGACCTTAAGCTCATCCAGTTCCAACCCCGTGCCATGGGCAGGGACACCTCACACTAGACCATGTCACCCAAGGCTCTGTCCAACCTGGCCTTGAACACTGCCAGGGATGGGGCATTCACCACTTCTCTTGGGCACCCTGTGCCAGCGCCTCAGCACCTTCACAGGGAAAAACTTCTTCCTTATATCCAACCTGAACTTCCCCTGTTTCAGTTTGAACCCATCACCCCTTGTCCTATCACTGCAATCCCTGATGAAGAGTTTCATTTGTTGCCCTTTGAAGACTTCATGATGGAATAAGGAATTAAGTTTTTATGGGGGAAATGTTGTAAAGTGGGATGAGTTCCTGTAAGAAACTGTCCCCCTGAGAGGGGCTCAGAAGCTGAAGGCCTGGGGTCTGCTGAAGGCTGATAGAAACCAACAGACACCACTGGTCACATGTTACCCGTCATGCAGTCTGTGTTCCTGCACGCAAGCTGATGGTTTTCCACTTGAAGTGGTAACATCAGGAAGTTCAGCCCATGCTGGTTTCTCCAGAAGGCACCTTTTACTTCAGTTCGTGTGTGGTTTTTATCCTCTGCTGGCATTTGGTGCTTCATGGATTGGTTTGGTCAGTGGCACGGAGGCTTCCCTTCTGCAAAGAATCACGTTCTGCCAAGATTCTCACTCATTGGTTTCCTTTTCATGTTTTGCAGCCAAGAAGAAAGAGGAAGAGGAGGATGATGACATGAAAGAGCTGGAAGCTTGGGCTGGAACTATGTAACCACAGCAGTAACCGGCTGGCAAAAGACTTTGATTACCTATTCTGGGTGCAAATGTGTTGTGTTGAGGAGAAAGCATAAGCAAAATGTCTTTATCTTTAATTTTAACCCGAAGCAGTGGGAGCTGCATTGCTGTTTTCTGCGTAGCATGGTCTGCACAAAGGAAAGAGAGGGGAGCAGAGGGAATTGCCTGCAGTTTAGACGGTTGAATTGCTGTAAAAAGGTCTTTGCAAAATCAAAACGTTCAGCTTTTGGACTGTGCTGCTGCCACTGCTGGATCTTCATCTGCAAACTTTGGGCCATATTGAATTGAAGTCAGCTGAAAAAAGAACACTCTGTCATTTTAAGTCAGTTTAAGTGTGTCTAGAAGTCTCGTAAGGCATTTCCAAACCAGGACAAGTCGTAAGCCACCATCGGCTTCTTATTGTGTTTAGGCGCAAGAATGCTTTAGGTTTTTAGTTCTTTGCAAGTTCTATTTATATCCCTTGACTGATTTGTGGCCAGCCTTGTGTTTGTCACTGCAGCAACCTAGTCACTACTCCCATTTCAATTGGTCAGGAGGCTTTGCAATTGGCAGATGCTATCTTGGAAGTAGGGAAGGTTTCAGTTTCAGTTGTACATTTTTCTACCTAGCACTACAATGTCGATTGCTTTTTTGTGATAATTCATAACCCATTCAGGTACATGCACACAATTATTTTAATTAAGAAACTACTATGGATTGCACTGTATTAAATATCTCGATTAATTTTCACCTAGGGCTGTTGGTGTCAGTTCTTTTGTGGTGTTTAATCTGGCCATAACTTACCTGCAGTTTGGCCTCTTTCTACATGAGTAACATACGGTGTTTAAAGCTAGTTGGGTGTATGTACTACACTTGCAGAAAACAACAGCTGAGCAACACTGCCAGAGGGCTGCTTCAACTGGTTTATTGTAATGACACTGTGGTCCCTCATGTCCAAATGCCCACGCTAAGGAGAAGTCAAAGCTGGATTAATAGTGGAAGCAACAGGTTTAGGATAGAGCTGGGAGCCTCAGCTCTATGTTTTTTGTCATAGTAATGGTATCCGTTGTGCACTGTTCTAACAAATGTATTTTAAAGCACTGGTATTACAGGAGTTCTGGGTGAGCATCTCAAGTGCAGTGAAGTGTTGTAATGGAAGTATTCAGGTGTATCTGGGAGAGGAAAAGAAATCCCATAAGCACCGTTAATGCTTTTAAAGTCACTGCTGTAGCAGCTCAGAAACTGTAAGTGAGGGAGCATCAGCTGGCAGCCCAGCTGTGCCTGCGCTGTGCTTTCCTGCCTGCTCAGTTAGCCAACTGCTTTAACTAAAGGCAGAGCCTGTTCTGCACAGCAAGGGGCTGGTGCAGTGATGAGTGTGTGTTGTGATTCCCCTTTACTTTTAGCCAGGCAGCTGGAACAACCTTATTCTTTACAGCCTGTTTGTTCTGGATTATTTTAATAAATGATGGGGTGTTTCTTAATCCAGCAATTTATTAGTGTGTCTGAGGACCTTTCTGCTTTGAGTATCACTGAATTCCTTGATGCATTGCATTGTATCAGTGAATAGCTAAAATACCTGGAGTAAAATGAAATGGCTTTAACCTGCCAGAGGGGAGACTGAGATGAGCTCTTAGGCAGAAGCTCTTCCCTGTGAGGGTGCTGAGGCGCTGGCACAGGGTGCCCAGAGAAGCTGTGGCTGCCCCATCCCTGGCAGTGTTCAAGGGCAGGTTGGACACAGGGGCTTGGAGCAAGCTGCTCTAGTGGAAGGGGTCCCTGCCCATGGCAGGGGTTGGAACTGGATGAGCTTTAAGGTCCCTTCCAACACAAACCAGGCTGGGGTTCTGGGATTTTACTCACACCAGTGATCTGCTTTTGTACCTTTGGGACACAATGAACACATAAGAGCACTTGCAGAAGCTGGGCAGAGAATGACTAAGGTGGCTTTGCTTTCAGTGCTGTGGTTGTGAACCTCAGCAGACGTCCTCCATGGGGCTGCAGAGCACTTGTGTTGCACAGCAGGTGGGGGCTCTTCCCTCCCAGGAGCAATGGAAATCCATTGCTCTGTCCAGTACTGCTCTCTATGAAATCCATCTTCTGTGTCACTGGATCTTTACCTTTCCAGGTGTATGAATGGATTTTCCATGTGCCTTCTCTCCAACAGGTTCTCTTTCTGGGAATTAACATACAGACATGTAACAGCAAGAACCTTCAGTGCAGTGTTAAGTAGGCAGGAAATAAGCAAGGCTCCATTAACTGCAAGTGGATTTGCTCATTAGTTAATGCATGGTGGTAATGGGCTCTTGGGAGGTGCTTCCTGAGACTTCCCTGGTGAGTGTGAAGAGGTCGATGGAGTGTTTGGCCTGGCCCACGGATCCTGGGGCAGCAGGAGCTGAGCAGTGGGAACCATCTCAGGTTGTGGTGTGTGTTCTGCAGACACAGTCACCGGAGCCTTCACTAGCAGAGCTGTGTCTGGGGAAGATCCCACTGTGCATGGCCACTGGTGGGGTCAGAGGGGCCTTCAATACCAGCCACAGCAACAGAAAAGGGGCTCATGGCTCCAGAGAGGGTCTGGGAGCTGGTTCCTGCAGTTGTGGAGAGCCCAGCTCTGCCCATGCTCAGCACATGGCTGTGGTTCACTGCCATAGCGTGGGCAAAGCTGAGCCCGCTCGGTGCCTGTGAGGTGGCAGTTGGTCAGTGTGGGGCTCGGGATGGGGACCTGGAGAACCTGTGTCCTTGGCTCAGGAAGGGGAATGCGGCTGTGGTGGGAGGCAGGGGCTGAGGTGCTGCCTCAGGAGCTGTGTTTGTGGTGCTGTGATGGGAGGGAGCAGGAATGCTTCCCCAGCTCTTCAGGAGCTGCTGCACCCTGCACATGAACAGGCCATGGCAGTTCATTTAGGAGGGAGAGCCCCTCGGGTGACACTGGGTGGCATAGATCAGCTGCCACGTTTGCCCTGGGACATCCTTTTCCCTGCCGGAAACACTGCCATCCCACCTCTGTCACACCATGGCATCCATGGAGCCGGATCCCACCTTGGTACCTGCTCCTGATCAGGGGGAGCTGACCTTGCTTCACTGCCAGATAAACCCAGCTTCACTGCAGCACGTGGCAGTCGCCGGCTCTGTCTTCACCCCTGTGTCTGATGCAAGTTATTGTCTGCTTGCTTCTGCCCCTGATTTTCCCAACCCTAAACTGAGCCTCATGCTCTGGGCTTTCCTGTGGGATGGATGAGTGCCGCGAGGCAGGGCCTTGGGAGCACTGCAGTGGGTGCTGCAGGGCATGTGTGAGGCTACAGCTGGAGCTGGGAGCCCCTGCCCCACATGCTCTGTGGTGAGGTTGGGGCTGGCACTGGAGGACTGCCCTCTGGTCAGCATGGTCCTGGAGGTCACAGCCTGGGCTGAGCCTCTTGGGTTTCTTCCTTCCCCCTCTTCCCTACCATGGACCTGCCCTGCCTGCATCCTCTCTTAAAGCCACCATGGAAACCCATCGGATGCTCCTGGGTGCCGCAGCTCCTCCATTCCCAGCACAACCCCTGTGGCACCTCCTGGGACCCTGAGGCCACCTCCAGCACCCTGCACATCGCTGGTGAGTGACATCGGGGCATCAAGAAGTGGGTGAGGCTGGGGAGCCCCTTGGCTGCCCTGGGGCCGCAGTGATGCCTGACCGTGGTTCCCCTGGGATATTGGTGCCTGGGAAGCACCCTACCTCTGTGGGTACCCCCAGCCCTCTGGGTTACTGTGGCAATGTGGCTTCATGCCTGGAGATGCCATCACCAGTTTGGAACGCTCCCTAATCCCTCTGCAGACATGAATTTCAATCTCAAGCCTTTCATTAAAGCCACTCAGTTTATTGGAGGCTCTGAATGCAGCGTGTTTATGGAATCAGCCAGCTGCAAGAATGAGTTTCTTCTTGTTCAAGTGCTGTAATACCTCTAATCGATACAATGAGTTAAAGCCTTCTGTTCCACCTCTGTTGAGAGGATCTGCAGTTGGATAATTGTATGCTGTGCTCCATGCTCCCGTTCTCCCCTGCCTCTTATTTTTAGTGCTCTTTTGGATTCTTAGGACAAGATTGCACTCTGCTCATCTGGAAAGCTCTTCCCCTTGGAATCCTGCTCACATGCGGCCTGTGCTCAGCCCTGTGGCAAATAAAAGAGCTCTCTTGCCTTAATTTTCAAACATCAAGGTCTATTAAATCAAAGTGATGCTTCCCAGATCTTGTGGCTCTCAGCAGCCCCACTCCATCCTGCCCTCCCCTGGCTCCATGCGTTTTGGCTCTGAGCTGGGCAGGGTTTTGAGGACGCATTTTAGGGTGTTATCAGAGGTTTCCCCTTGTCTTGCCTGCGCTGTGGGAGCATGGTGACATCCTCCTGCGTGTCATCCCAGAGCATCGCCTGCTGGCTGTCCCATGGGTATGAAGGGAAGGATGGCTGGCTGGATCCAGCTGGGACCAGCTTGTGCTCCCCTTTGGCTGTTCCTGGGGTTCTCTCTGCCCCTTGCTGGTTTGCTTGGCTCTTCACCTGCCCTGATGCTCCTGTTCTCATTACGTGCTGTGCTAATAGGGGGGTTCCCATCTTCTTCCACGACCAGCTCCATGCATGCGATGTGAGGTGTTGCAGAGGGACCTGGAGGGTGGTCAGCAGGAGGAAGGACACGACATGCAGGGGCTTGGATGGATCCTCCCTGTCCATGGTGAGTTCTCCAGTATCAGCTGCCTTCACAGCTCCTATCCCTGCCCAGGGGCAGCCGATGTCAGGGACTCACCTATGGGACCAGAGAAAAGGTGGCTCTGGGGCTTGGTGGGACTGAGGCCTCCTGGGGACCTGGGTCAGCAGCACGATGGCTTTGAGGATCCCAATTGTCCCAGCACCGGTGGGCTTCAGACTGGGCTCTTCAGCACATCCAAACCGCTTGTCCCGCTGCCCTGCCTCGTCCCATCCTCTGCCGTGCTCGCACACACGAGTGTCGCTCCCCGCTGCAGGGAGCGCGCAGGGTGCACGGCCTGCAGCAGGATGGGACCGGCTCTCTCATCCCTGCAATATCCAGCTTGAACACACGGCGGCAAAGCTGCATCTCCGGACGGACACCGCCTGCTCAGCGCGGCGGCTGCGGGCAGCGCTGGGGCACCCCAGCGGCTCCTGCCCGTCCTCCCTGGGGCTTCCCTTGGGGTTCAGGGCAGGCACCGACCCCAGCTGCTGGAGCACCTGGAGCACCCCTGTGACGGGCTGTGGTGTGCGCATGAGGCTGCCTGCGCTGCGCCGTGGTGCTCGGCCAGCACCCACCTGCCCTGTGCCGGTGATGCTGAGGGCACCCAGGCACGGGCACCCCGGGCTCAACAGCAGCGGAGTCCATGGGCCAGGCTGTAAAGCGTCTCCCAGTGGGGTTTGCAGCCCTAAACCGGTTTCTGTGTCCCTCCCGAAGTGTGTTGAACTTCTCTAAGTTAGAGACCAGTGCTTTAACGCAGGGACAGGGGCGCTGGCTGCCAGCCGTTAATGGAAACCATTTCCCCCCACTTTTAATTCCCAGCTCCCTGCTCCCTTTAGGGCGAAGCCGTTGGGAGGCTTTGCCAGCAGAGGGCAATGCCGCGATGGGTTCCGGCTCTGTGCGCGTCCCGGTTCAACAGCGCTGGTCCAGCCTGGGAGGGGAAGGAGGCGGTGCTGGGACCGCAGGTTAAAGCCGTTCCCCTTGTCCTGTCCCTACAGGCCCTTGTCCAAAGCCCCTCTCCAGGTTTCCTGGAGCCCCTTTAGGCGCTGGATCCTGCATCCTTAAGCACGGCAGTAACATCCTGCATGTCCATCAGCAATCACTTCCAAACTGCCCCGGCCCTAGCAGCGTTTCCCTCAGCAGGCAGGAGTGAGCAGGAGGCACCTTCCTGCAGGAGCATCCAGGATGTGGCTTTTCAGCCTCTGCATTAACAGCATGAGCCGGGACCAAGTGCTGAAGCTCTGCCATGGGGCACGTTCCCAGCAGGAAACGCCAGCACGTGTCCTGCAGACCAAGGAGGTGTTGGTGAGAGGATGGGTGGTACGGGAAGGGGGGGTAGAACCATCTGCTGCTGCTCTGTGGTTAACGCTGGGGCTGAGATGAGAATGAAATGTGACTCTGGCATTGCTGCTTGGCCAGCTATCAATGGCAGTGGTTGGGGGGGGTGCAGCATGGTGTATGAATGTGGTGGGCCTGAGGGTAACGATGGGCTCATCGCTATGGGGCTGAAGCTGCCAGGTGCCCAGGGCCACCACATCAGTGGTGGGCTTTTGGGGAAGCTCCACATCCCACAGTGACAGGAGGTGGGGCTGGCTCTGGGGGTTGGCAGCAGCTCTCCTTTACCCCACATGTCCATGGTAAGTGTGGGGCTGGGGGAAGGAGGACCCATGGGGGCCTCCATGGGGCATCCCAGCCTCTGGTGAAGGTGCAGGGGGGGTCTAAGGGTACCCTGGGGCTGCCTCAGGCAGGGAGAGGACAGCAGCGTGGCTGCTGCTCTGCTGGGCTCTGGTGAATAACCCAGCTTTGAGCATCTCCTCATGAGCTCCCACTGAGATTTCACAGTTCCAGCGGTATCAGTGGGAGCTCCAGAGGCTCAGCCCTGTGGGAAGTCAAACCTGTGACCATGTTCAGTGCTGTCCCTGGGTGCTGTGGCCAGGGCGCTCACTCAGGTGGCTCTGGTGGCCTCACAGCTTGGGGAGCACTGCTCAGGGATGCTCTGCCCATAGCAGGTTAGACCTAGATTGAGCAGCCAGCCCAGGGCAGGAGGAGAACAGCGCTGGACACTGGGGGTTGAGCAATGGGGCTTTCACAGCCCTCCATCACCTTGAAGTGAGGCAGCATTTGCTTCATCCTCAGGGTGCCACAGAGCAGCTGTGCCAGGCGATGCCAGCATCAGTGTTGGCTGCTGGCATCACAGGGGCAGTGTCAGCCAGGCCCGGTCCCACGGTGTGAGCCCGAGAGCAGTGTGTGTGGGGAATGTCCTTCCCCAGGAAGGACCTGAACCGGTTCAGCCCCATCCTGCAGTGGAGGGAAGCACTGAGGCGGTGCCCATGGGAGCACGTGTGTCTCTTACTTTGTCCTTACAGGCACTGGCATTAAAACGTGTCAGGTGCCTCAGCAGGGAGCAGCTCAGTGTTGCATCTGAGGCTGGGGTGGGCACCGTGGCCTCTTGGCCCTGTTGAAACACCAGTGCCCTCCCATCACTTCCCGTCCTCATGCATCTCGCCAGCCCCTACATGGTTCCAAGGCTGCCCCATCCCTGGCAGTGTTCAAGGGCAGGTTGGACACAGGGGTTTGGAGCAAGCTGCTCTAGTGGAAGGTGTCCCTGCCCGTGGCAGGGGTTGGAGTTGGATGAGCTTTGAGGTCGGTGCTGGGACAGGCAGGGGTTAGTGGGGTCCCGTGCCCTGGTGCCAGGGTGCAGGAGCTGTGGTACCCTCGGTTCTGGCTGTTGCTTTCCCTTTGTTAACACTTGTGCAGATGAGCTCACCCTGCAGAGCACATCACAGGCTGCTGGGTTTCTGCTCTGGTCCTTGTGGCTGTGCAGTGTGTAATTCACAGCTGATTTACTTGAGGTTAAAACACAAGAGGAGGAGAAGGAGGAGAAGCAAAAGGAGGCTTTTCAGTGTAGCAGCTGGTGATGCCTCAATCCCTCCACCAGCAGCGCTCCACAGCCCAATATCAGACATCATTTGTCAGCCTCACTCTGGTTGGTTTCACCTCAAACCTGAGCAAATACTGACAAATCTCACATAACCCTGCACTGGAGAACTTGGGTTTGTTTGCAGCGGGCTTGGCACCATCTCCTACCTCCTGCACAGGAGCTGAGGGACACAACCATGCAGTTAAACCAGGGGAGCAAAGGGATGGGAGAGCAGAGGGCGAGTGGTGTGTGGGGAAACCCAACAGGAGGAAGCACTGCTCAGGGGGGAGAGTTTGCTTTGCTGTCACTGCTGGGACAGGTTTAGGGTTTGCTCTCAGTGCATGTGGTGAATCTTCCTGCACCCACCACCTCCATCACCCGCCTGTGGTTTAGCATCCCTCCCAAAGCATCCCTCATCCCGGCTGCAGGTGCTGAATCAGCTCCTCAGCGCCACGACTCCTGTTATGGATTGCAAGGTTTGGGGCTGCTTTTGTTTTACCAGTCCATCAAAACCCAGTTCCAGGTGAGGAGGGTGATGGTGCTTCGGGGTGAAGACCCATCTGCAGTTCCCCCTGGATGCGTGCTGTCGGGGTCCCCATAGCTCCTGTGGTGGCTGGTGAGGACCTGGGGATGGTCCTTGCTGCAGCACTGGGGCTTGGTGAGCAGAGCAGCATCGTGGGCATCAGCTGGCTCAGGTCTGTGGCCTTGAACTTGAGCCGGAGGGTTTGACTGAGTGAGGGGGAAGATCTTCTTCATTCCCCCATGGAGGTGGCAATGGGTGCTCAGTGCTGGTGCTGAGCTGGTGGCTGGTTCATCAAAGCTCATAGCACAGCAGTGTTCAGACCATGCTCCTTGTCCCTGGGGCACAGGAATGGCTGAGTCCTGTTTGGGGATCACTCTGCACCCCAACAGTCTGCACCTGGTGGGCAGAGCTGGGCCAGGCCTTGGATCTTGAAGGTGAAATCCCAGTATTTGGAAGGGCAAGACCTGCCCCAGCTCTGCTCTTAGGAAACCAGGATTGCGCTGGGTGCTGTGGTGCAGCCTGGGGGGGCTGCAGCAAAGCCGGGGTCCCCTGGGTGCCATGGCAAAGCAAGGGGTCCCATGCAAGAGAAGGGACCTGCTTTCCCAGGGTGGCTGCTGTAGCATCAGCCACAGCCTGGCTGCCCTGTGCAGGGCAGTGTGCAGCCCCCTCTTGCAGGGGTGATTCCCCATCCCACGCTCTGGGATGTCCCAGCACAGCCTAAGGTGACCATGGCAAGGGTACAGCTGCCTCTGCAGCCATGTGCAGGATGAGCCATGGGGGAGCAGTGAGGTTTGAGGGACTGCAGTGAGGTTTGAGGGCCTGCACCCCAGAGCCCAACCAGTGCTTGTCATTTGTCAGCGTCACGAGTGCTAAAATGGGGCATCTCCATCAAAAAGGCGCTGATGGTGCAGCCAGGCAGCTGAGCATCTCACTACAGCATCTGCAGCCTCTTCAGCCTGCCCCAATCCTGCTGCAGCATGGATCCAAGGGGCTGGGGCTAGGGCACTGAGATGGATGTGCAGAGCTGGGATGGATGGATGGATGGATGGATGGATGGATGGATGGATGGATGGATGGATGATGGATGGATGGATGGGTGATGGATGGATGAATGGATGGATGGGGAATGAATGGATGGATGATGGATGGATGGATGGATGGATGGATGGATGGATGGATGGATGGATGGATGATGGATGGATGGATGCATGGATGGATGGGAGCCAGGCAGGAGGGTGGCAGTGCTGAAAGCTGACTTCAATCGACTGGTTAATGACTTCATAAAACCAGTGACTCATTGGCAGTGCCTGGCAGTTCATTTTTAACAGCAGAACTCCAGTGCTCAGCCCCACAGCCAGCTGCCTTGGGAATTCAGAACTCTATGAGCAGCTCCGGGGCTGGATATCAGCTCAATTTGAATCACACTGTGTTCTTTCCTGCACCACATCCGTGCTCTGTGTGCTGCATCCCTGCCATGCCATGCCCTGATGGAGGAATTCTGCTTTTCCACGTGGTATTAATCATAACCTGGGATCTAGATTAAGCTCTTTGACATCCAGAGCAGCTGGGGACAAATGGCAGCTGTGGTTTGTCCTGGACACAGTCAGGCCCTGTATCACCCTAGGTTATTCCCTCCCCAGCCTTGTGTCCTGCCCCCCCGATGGAGATGGATCATTTCTCTCCTTGCTTATCTGCAGCATGTCTTGAAACACTTGTGATAGACTGTAATCTACTCCCTGCCCCATGGCACTCATCGGCAAAACACTGAGAATCACCACGAATCTTCCTCATCTCTGCTCATTTGATTACCCTGCTTCACGCTTCCCTCCTGCCCCTATCCACAGCCCATGGTGGCTTCTCAGTGCGGGCTGACCCTGAAGCTGGGCTTCATCTGACTTCATGGTCCCATTTGAAATCTTCACCTTAAATACCTTTACAGGCTCCCTTCAACCTGCCCATGACCCACTTCCACCTTCCTGGTGTCGATCCCTGTGCCACCCCCTTGTCCCTCGTCCCACAGAGCATCACAGCCTCTCCCATAGGCAAGGCTTGCTCCTGGCAAGGATCAAGCAGTGCTAAGGGCATCCTGCTTTGCGCCAAGGTCAGAACTGATTTATGGGCACACGTGCAAGAGGCATCTCTGTATTCAGTCAGCTGCCAGCAGCCCCTGGGTTCAGCAGCTTGTGGGGCTCCTGTGATGGAAATGGGGGGTTCCAGCCTGGCGAGGAGCTGGCCGCAGAACAGCACGGCCGTGTGCGGTCGTACATCCTAATGAAGACAAATGGAATTACTCAGGCTGCAAGTCATGCTTAACGAATTAGAACCAAGCGTGGCAAGCATGAAGAGAGGGAAAACGGGCTCGTGGCATTGGGGAGCACCCAGGGAAGAGCCCAGGTGGCACGGGCATCATCTCAAGTCAGCAGCTCTACAGTTCAGCTATGGCACAGGGGACAGTTTTCCAGCATCCTCCACTGTCAGCAAGAGACTGCTGAGAATTAAAGGGGCAAAAATTGATAGAAGATTAAAGAGGCAAAGAAAAGGAAGAAAATATGTTTACTGGTGGCCAGCACCGCAGGGCTTGTGTTTGGTGCTGCACTGCTGCCTTCTGCTTGTTATCCTGCTGGTGGCTGGGCAGCCTCTATGGCATCACTGCTCTCCTGGGCAAGTCATCAAAGGAGTTTAATGCAGGCTGCATGAAAAACCTCATTGTCTTTATGCGCAGCCATAAAGTAATCAAGGCAAGCTGAGTGCAATAAAACCCCAGAGCTGGATGCTTTAGGCTTCAGGCTTTAATTTTCATCAGATCATCTGATTTTTAGCAGATAAATCAGGTTTTGATTTGTGTCAGAAAGGAGCTGCTGGTGAGAGCACCACATCCTGTTCATGGGGTGCTGGCCAGGATGGTGGGGATGAGTTGCTGAGGTTTCCCATAGGGACGTGACCGTGACCAATGTGGTGTGTGGGGATGCCTGGGTGATCCTGCTCCAGCACAGCTGAGCTTGGTGCCCTGCCTGGGCACTCACAAGCTGGGTGTCTCCCTTGATGCCGTGGCTTGGACAAACTGCTGCTGGTCTCAGCAAGTGTTGGTCTGGTGCAAGTGTCCTGAACCAGAAGCCTGCTGGGAGGAGAAAGGGTTCAACAAAACCTTTCCATGCTCGGTACGGATGTTGGGAAGCGATGCTGGATCTTCCTTGCTCCCCTGGAACTGCCAAAAGAGGCTCTTGAGCGTGGAGTTGAGATTGAGCAAACTGGCCAGAGAAGTGGGTGCTGCGCAGACGTAGACATTCATAGAGTCAAAGTATCCCAGACTGGTTTGGGTTGGAAAGGACCTTAAGCTCATCCAGTTCCAACACGCTGCCACGGGCAGGGACACCTCACACTAGACCACATTTCTCAAGGCTCTGTCCAACCTGGCCTTGAACACTGACAGAGATGGGGAATTTACCAAGCTCTTGGGCACCCTGTGCCAGCACCTCAGCACCCTCACAGTAAAGAACTTCTCCCTTATATCCAACCTGAACTTCCCCTGTTTCAGTTTGAGCCCATCACCCCTTGTCCTATCGCTGCAGTTCCTGATTAAGAGACCCTCTCCAGCATCCTTGTGGGCCCCACTGAGGCAGGGCAAGACCCTGTACTCCTGCCCTCACATATCATGAGAAATTGCTTGTGGCCGTGCTGGCCATCCCTAAGGATTTGGTGGGTTCTTTCTGCTTGGAGCCCCCCTTGCCTGGCTGCTTTCTCCTCCTCATGGTTTCCACTCACAGAGGTGTCTGTGGGGGGCTGTTAGGAAGCATTAATGAGCCAAGCATTAAGAATAAACCAATAAAGATCATAACAGCAGGTAGAGCTGCTGTCAAATGGTGTTCCCAAGGGAGATAATATCCTTTCCCCCTTAATTTCTGAGTAAATCCATTATGATTAATGCTATTACAGAGGAAACACTGTTATTACAAATACATTGATGATGGCAAAGCTGCAGAATTAATAACACAGGGAATTACTTAACTAATTAGCTCTGGTTACAATAGGACTGTTATCCAGCTGCATTAAACTGAGCCGTACATTGCATTGCTCTCTGGGCTGCCTTTGCTGAAGGAGCTGAAATGAGCAGCACCTCCTCCTGTCTGCCAAAAGCCATCTCTGCGTGGCACCATCATTCAGCTGAGCTGAGCATGCCTTGGTGGGATCATCCCACCTGTGGGAACTGGTGGTGGAGACCAGCAGCAAATGAAGGAGGAAGTGGAACCAGGACCTGGCACCTCCTGAACCCACCAGGGCTGCCCGTGCAGGGGACCTGAGAGGCTACCACAGCCCATGGGGACCTGGGCAGCTTGGGAATGTGCTCATTCCTCCTTGCAGCCTCATGGCTTCAGGGCTCCTCTGAAGGATTTTCCAGCTTCTTTTCCCAGCTGCTGTAGAAATGCAATTGGCAGGAGCCCTCCTCGGCTGGGGCTTTGCTTTGCCCATTGGCACTTCCACACTGGGACATCCTGGTCACTGGCTGCGTATGGAGCTTCACCAAGAGAGTGGTACCTGCCCAACAGACAAACTGGGTTTGAGCAGGAGCAAGGGGATAGGCGGGTTCAAAGTCTCAAAGCACTGATGCTGTGCGGGTCAACAGGATCTTGGAGACCCTTTTCTCACCTTGGCAAAGCTGTCTCCTGCTGTCAGATAGACCCGGCAGCTGTGGGCAGCCTCAGTGGTTATCCAGCCCATCCCACCTCGAATCAGAGCAGAGGCCAGGTGGGGGTGAAGCAGTTCCCTGCTGTAGCAGGAAGGGTCTCACCTGGTCCATGCCACTCGCGCATCAATGGTTGTGTCCTGCTCAGCATCACTGGGCACCTTAGCTGCATTATGGCAGTTTGACTGAGGTCTGCTGGCGGCTGGAATAAGCCCCATAGTGCTGGGCAGGGAGGTTGGACACATGGCTCAGGGGCTGTGTTTAGGCTGGAGGGGATCCCTGCTGCCTGGATGAGGACCTGGAGCAGGACTGGCTCTGTTCCACCTTTGCCAGCACAGCCTCTGCTCCCCAGGAACTGGGTCCCTCCTCTATCACCTCCACTGCTGTCCCCAGGTGATGGAGCGGGTTCTTCCCCTCCTCCATCCTCATCCCCATCCCTGCTTCTCCTGACACAAGTGAATCCTGATGCTGCCAGAGGGCTCTTTTCAGTACCTCCAAATTAACACTGACTTCAAATTCAAATGCAAATGCATTTTTAATTTCCTTAATTGAAATTATTTCCTCGTTAGATCTGAATAACGGGATTTGAAGAGTGGAAGTGATGGGATGTGCCTGGCTGCATCAGAGGGGACCACACACTGGTGAGCAGACCAAGAGCCCAGGAGCTGTGGGACCATTCCCCACTTGTGCAGGGAGCTGGAGCAAGCCGGAGCTCAGCATCCCTCACATCTCCAATAAGAAAAACTCACCCAAGTGGCAGCTTAAAGTGATACCACAGCAAAAGGTTTTGCAAAGGTTGAAAATGATGGATGGCTCCCACGGCCTTCCCTATGGCTCAAAGCATGGTCCAAAGGAGGCATTGGAGTCACTAAGGGGTCTGATCCATTCTCGCTTGCCCTGTGGGGATCAACTGTGACTCTGTGGGAGTGAGGGTCTGGGGTGCTGAGCTCTGGGAAATGGGAAGCTTTTATTTCAATGAATAATAATTACCCATTCAAATGCTGCAGATCAATGAGAGATCGACTCAAGATCAATGAGATCTTGAATGAGGCAAAGAGCCCCACATGCCCATTGGGAGAATTCCTTAGCCTGTGTGTTTGCACCTCTTACAGCAGACTTGTTGGTTGTGCATGAAATGATTTCTACACATCATTGCACTTTACCAACCCAGCCTAGAGTAATCCAAAAGCAATGGCATAAATCAGTCATTAATTGTTACTGACGTATTTATACAATAATTTGTTTATGCATAATGTATGCAATTCTGTTTGAATTGGTGGCCTTTTTTAACCAGTCTTTACTGCATTTGCAAAGACATTTTCAGTGTCTAATGGGTCCTGCCAACAGGAGTGGCCAAAACTCTCAGCCCCCCTGTGCCTGGGTAATGGCACCGAGCCTCTCACTGCAGCCCCCAGCCTGCCCACAGCACATCCATGTGCTCCCTCCAACAAGGAGCAGGGATCCCAATTAATCCTCATTTCCAGCTGCAGCCGAAGTGAGCTCCACGATGCCATTGGATGCAGATGAACTGTGCTTTGGTGGGAATTCAATTACACACTTTCTCCTTGCGGAACATAATGCATTTTGACAATACAGTCGTTTCAGTGCTAATGAGATGCATTTTAACTGCTGTGAGGACTGTATTTCTCCCTGCACTTAGTACACAGGATCCACGTTAATTACAGTTTCAGTGGAGAAAAACCCACAGAGTTACTACCTACATTTTACTCCTGGTAACAGCAGTTTCCTTGCATTGCCAGGATCATTATGGATTCACTTTTAAGGCACACTTTAGACCAAACTACTTGATTGTGATAGCAGGGAGAGAGCGGTTCTGCTTTCCTTTGGCTGCTCAGTCCCTGTTGTAAAAGGATCATTTACAGCAGGGAGATGAATCGGATGTGTTGAAGTCAGAACATCCTCGCAATGAAAGCATTCATAGCAGTTGTTTTAAGAGGTTTTTGTAAGACGTATGGAACCGAAGGCCAAATTAGCACAGCAGCTCATGGGCCCGCACAGGGATGAGCACATCCTTCACCCCCGGAGCACCAGCCCTGGGGCCAGCATGGGAAATCACCGTGGTTTTATTCCAATGAAGAATCACGTTTGCCCTCTGGCGTCTTTCTGAGAGCTCTGAAGGCTCCAGGCGGGCAGAGCGGGGTTTCCCTGGCAGTTTGTAACCTGCTTCTTTACAGCCCGTTTCCCTGTCTCTACACAAGGGTTTGGATGGAGGGACCGAAGCAGACAGCATGGAAAAGCCGAGTGGTTGTAAGCGTCGCGGAGCACGCGTTGGACGAGGAGTAAGCGGTCACCAGCACTGCAGGGGTGTTTAAAAGATTGACCAAATGGGTGTTGTGTAAAGACCTTCACTTACCTCATCTGTTAATAGCTGGAGATCATTTGTAGCCTTCTATAACACATCTCGGCAACGGTCACGGCAAAAAGAAACAATTATTCCTGTTACTTCTTCATGTATTTAAGTATTTATACATCTCCCTTCCCTAATGTTCCCTTCATCTCGGTGCAGGGGAGAGCCTGAGCCCACCGTGAGTGCTGGGGATGGGCTGTGACCCAGCGCTAAGGCAGGTGACAAATAACAGCTCACTCATCAGCCCAGTGGGCAATCAGCCTCTTGTTTCTGTGCCTGGGGCAATGGCTGAACAAAGAGGTGTTTGCTGCTGAAAACTGTGCGCATTGGAATGGTTAAAGATGTAAAACCACGCACAAAGTCTGGCTTGGCTTCCCCGAGGAGCAACGGGCAGGAGGAGGGGGAGATGCTGGGGTGCAAGGCTGGTGGGGTGGGCATGGACAGCAAGGGGTCCTTTGAAAGTGGGTTTGAATGGGGAGAGAGACAGCCGGGTCTCTATGCCGAGTGGAGCTGGGGAAAAAGCAGCAAGAAGATCATCCTGCTTTCTCTTTAATTCCTTTAGAAACCAATGCTGCTCCTCTCCTCCCTTCTCCTTCCTTCTCCTCCACTTCTATCCTTTCCTCCCCTTCTGATGCTGACGGTTACAGCAAACCCAGGAGCTCACAGCTCTGTAGTGCTCGGTGCAGGCTCCCTGTTTGCTGACACCCTACAGCAAGAGGCTGTTCAAGGGGAAACCACCTTTCCTGGAGCCCTCAGCACCTCTGCTGTGCTGGATGCTTGTGAAGGCAATCGGGCAAGCGCCGAACCCTTGAAAACATGAATCCTCTGAAAACCCCAGAGCCGTGCCCTGATGCCTGGCTGTGCTCTGCACAAGTGCTGGTGAGCAGCACAAGCTTCTGCAGTGGAGCAGCCCCAAGTGCTTTCACATGGGAAAACAAGGAGAGGATGTAAAAAATAGCGGCTCACTGTCCTCTGGTTGTAAATGCACCCGAGTTGTGTTTTATGGTGTCTTCTGCAGTGGCAGCAACTAGGTTGGACACAGGGGCTTGGAGCAAGCTGCTCTGGTGGAAGGTGTCCCTGCCCGTGGCAGGGATTGGAACTGGATGAGCTTTAAGGTCCCTTCAGCACAAACCAGGCTGGGTTCTGTGATTCTGAGAACCCCAAAGCACGAGTCTGGGAATCCCAGGGCTCCAGGAGCCAGAGGTTCCCGCAGTGCAGAGATGGGGATAACGCTGGGTGCTGGCCACGGCAGGGGAGCAGCTCACTAGATGGAGCTACAGGATAGCTGCCGGCCCTCAGTGCCCAGCCGCGGAAGGTGGCCAGACACAGGGAGCTCATGCAGGTGACCTCATGGGCCACCGGCGGCCACCTTGATCACCCCAGCAAAGCCCCCAGGGTGCCCTGGGCTGATCTCATTTGATGCCTGCCGCTGGTTTGGGAAGAAAGAGGTAAAAATGTGGGAACAACTTTGCAGTTCTCTGGGAAACGCCTTTGAGCTTTCACTGCAGCAAGAATCAGGAGAGAGGGGGCTGAGGCGCTGGCACAGGGTGCCCAGAGGAGCTGTGGCTGCCCCATCCCTGGCAGTGTTCAAGGCCAGGTTGGACACAGGGGCTTGGAGCAAGCTGCTCTAGTGGAAGGTGTCCCTGCCTGTGGCAGGGCTTGGAGCTGGAGGAGCTTTAAGGTCCCTTCAACACAAACCAGGCTGGGATTCCATGATTCCATATGAATCCATTCTGGATGTATCTGTCTTCTGGGAAAGCACCACCATTCCCTCTTGGCCAGCTGGGGCTCAGCAAGGTCAGTGTTAGCTCACAGCGGGTGTCCATGAACTGCTCTTGTCTTCCCCACCATCGCACCAAGACATTGCTGGGTAATCCAAAGACCATTATCTGGGTCAGAAATGCTGCCTAAAACACCGGCTCCTCCTCCCCTCTTCCACCAACAACCATGTCTTTGGTCAGCCCCATGTCAGAGGCAGGAGCATGTCATTGTCCTTGCCCTCAGCTCACCCGCTGCTGGCATCGTCTGCATCTTTGCAAAGAGGATGTCTCTATGCCTGGGCAAAGTGGGCATTGGGGCAGTCATGGCTGCTGCAGAGGCTTTGCAGATCATAGATTAAAATGGAATGAAGCTCACTTCAGATGTAAAAATATGGAAATACTTCAGAGTAATGGGGGAAGAGCAGTAAAAAATGAAGCTGGAGGAACTGAGGGGAGAGATTTTGCTGTTCCTTTCAATAAACCTTTCCAGCAGGTTCAGGTAGTTTAAATTCTCCTTAAATCTCTGGCTTGGTAGGCACCTGTGAAGGTTTAATGGGAGTTAATAGGAAGTGCTGGGCCTGGTGATTAAGGGCAAAGGAATAAAAATGAATCAAGTGAAGGGTTATGGTGGGTTTTTTTTTTAGCATTTCTGATGTTCTTGGACACTCAGGTCCTGGTTTCCAGGCAGGTGTGTGCATGGGAAGGGTTTGCTTGAAAATCCATTTATAAATGGTACAAAAACCTCTGAAAAGACTCCAAAAAACAGACTGTAATTTATCTATTTATTTATTTGGTGTTCTGAGTAAATGCTGCTGAGGATCAATAGGAATTTAAGCATTATACATTGACTGAAGGTGATGTTTGGGCATAGAGATGACCCAGGTATCTACTATCAGGATGGGATGTTTGTCTTGTTTAAGGAGTGCTATGTGTTCTGTATGAGCCTGAAGTATGAGAGCAGCACTGGATAAACGGGCTTTTCTCTCCAGCAGGTAAGCTATTCCTGCTAAGACTAGGAACTTGGACTCAATGATCCTTATGGGCCCTTCCAGCTTGGGATATTCCATGATTCTTGAATGGGAAAATGACTGCCGGTGAGGCTCTGTCTGGGTCTTGATGCTCTTGTGGTCAAGCTGTT
The DNA here is from genome assembly GCF_034315485.1 of Pezoporus occidentalis. Lineage (NCBI taxonomy): Eukaryota > Metazoa > Chordata > Aves > Psittaciformes > Psittacidae > Pezoporus > Pezoporus occidentalis. The sequence goes on from NW_026916192.1 coordinate 706,677, forward strand.
GCATCAATGCACTAAGCTGAGCTGTGGAGCTGTGCTTGTGCAGCCTTCATGGGTGCCCCAGCCCAGACTCTCCTCGCAGGTAAGGCTCAAGGTCAGAAACATCCAACTGTTGTGTTTGGGCACGGAACATTGCTCATTTTGTGGTCACTGTGGGCCACTGAAACCATGGAAATGTGCCAGTGGGTGAAACCTTCAACGGGGACATGCCCTGGGATAGGATGAAGGAGGATGGAGCTGCTCCTTAGGGTGTGAAGGGTGACCACGGTCTGGTGCCCATCTCCGAGCAGGGCTGGGAACAACCCCACTGTGATCTTCCTTTGGGTGCTTGTCAGCAGAAGCCAGCAGGGCTTTAGTCTGGGCAAACAGCAACCCAGCTGTGATTAGAGCAAGCTGGGAGCAAGTTGCCTCAGATGTAACCAAGACATATCCTTTGGGGTCACCAATCACACTGCAACTTCTAGTCCCGTGTCTGCATGGGGAAAATGGGTGCATGTGGCTAAACCACACTGCAGCATGGACTAGGTGAGTTTCCCTGCTATGGTATGTACCTTTAGTACCAGTACCACTCTGGCATACATGCTTTGACATAGTTTGATTATTCACCCCTCTGTTCAGGGTCCTGGGAAAGCTTGTTCAGTTCATGTTATCACCTTTTTATTGCAGTGACACTGATTTTGATGTCCCAACTACCTGTGATAATTGTACACTTGCGAGAAGTCATGAACACATCCTGTAGAGGTGACCTTATAGCAGGTATGTGTTTGAATGGCCAGAACACTGTCACTTTGGAGGAAAGCTGTATGCTGCTATTAGCACTATTGCAGTCTTCAGGACTCTTGTGGAGGAGGGTGTTACCCAGTCTAAGAAAAGATGTCTGATCAGGTCCTAAATGGGTAACTGCTCAAAAGCCATGGCTGGGTTGAGTGTTTGATCGAGGTCCTGCAGCTCAGATCCTGTCCTGCTGCAGGTGGAGATAAGGATGAAGAGCAGTTTCTTGGCTGTGGATACTTCTGCTTTTAGTGACATTGAGCTTTTGCAGGGAAGTGGATGTGAAGGTCTGGGAGGTCAAATCCAGCCCTGTGTCCTAAGTCATCCTAGTCTGCTCTACACATTTCCATCTTCCTCCCTGCAAACGTAGCTCTCTGTTGGGGGCTCTTGCAAAGAAACAGCAGCCATCTGCTCAGCCTGCATGAACTTTTATCTTTATTCTCATTTCCACGTCTTCTGCAATAACAATCTGAGTTGGGAAGAGGGAGAACCTTGCAAATGCCATATGCCCAGAGTTGTTCCATTGTAGTTTCCCAGAAGCGTTCAAATCTCATAAGCAACCTGGTTTAACATGATTACCAGCCCAGCTCCATTCACCAAAGGGGAATGGATAGTTTGAATCTATTTCAGAGCAGCAGACGCGATTTTGGTGCTCTTTGTGAGATTAATTCAACTGTGACAAGTTTTGTGGTTCACCAGCTCCAGAGGTCTGCCCATAGAAATTTTTCCTTTTCTAGCACTTGAAAGCAGATGGCAATTTGTTCTGTGGCCACGCTGGAATAACGGGTGTTTCTGTGCCTCTGAATAGGGGCAGTGAAAAGGAGCAGTCCATCTTTGTGTAACTTTAAATATCTTGAAGGATCCAAATGCACAGCCTTGCACTTGGGGCCTTGATGTAGGTTTGTGACCCTCTTTAGAAGAGCTGAGCTCATAAAACAGTGACTGGAATCCAGGGGGCCATAAATATCATATTTTCATCTGTGGCAGCTATAACCTTGCTTGACTGTTGTTCATATTGTTTAGAGGGAATATGGACCCATTTGGCTTATTTGATCAATCCAAAAGTTGTAAGACAGGATGGAGGAAGTAGTTCTGATAATGGCAGAAACTCCCCAGGATTTGGAAAGGCAACTATAACTTCTTTACTGTCAGAGGGTATTTTTAGGCCTCTCTTTATGGAGGGGTGGGTGCAGCTGCATCTTTGGAACAGAGCAGGGCTGGTGGGAAGGACATCTCTTTGCCCTCATCAGAAAGCGCCATGCCATGTTCTAATGATTTTAACTGGGATGAGCTGGAAGCCCCTTTGAAGCATCAGGAAGCAATGACCTCTGCAGGCAGGAGAGTGACTGTGGTGCCTGGGAGGTCTCAAAGCTGGAGTGCGGATCTGGAGAACCTCGGCTGTGATGCCACTGACAAAGTGCCTCTGGGACACTTGTGAACTGCAGCACCAGGCTGGGCCTCCGAGCATGGCCATGTGGTAGGTGCCTGTCCAGTTCTGGGGTTGTCTTGTGAGTGAAGATCCCATTTCCCATGGTCCGGAGATAGCAGGCACAAGGTAGGTCCAAGAGAGATGCAGCTCTAACATTTGTTGCCCCCTCTCCAAGGTCAGCTCAGTGTTTTGGGTTCTCGGGACTCAAACCATACATACAGGAATAACTCACTGTACAAAGTTTTCAACTGTCAGAAGAGCGATTTGTGAATAAATGTTTTCATTACTTGGCTGGCGTTATGGATGGATGAATAATATCCATCAAATAAATTATTCATCCTTTTCCTCTCCTTGCCATCATCAGATAAATTCTTTGTGATTTATATTTGTTCATTATTCATCTGGCAATGAGAAACAGAGATGGTTCAAGAGCTAAATCTGCCTTATTGGAAGCAGCCACTGAGCTCTGGTTGATCTCGGGGGCTGTACCAACACAAATCTCATCCCATGCAGCTCAAGTGTCCTCTGAGCAGTGGTGCTCATTGCAGCTCCATGGGTGGTGAGAGTCCCCAAGTGATGTGCTGGGAGCAAAGCCAGATTCTCCTGCTCTGTCACCTGGCTCCCAGCTCCTTAGCTGTCTCCGATATGTTCGGGATGCCTTGGGATACAGAAACTAGGGGTTAGGACTGCCACCCTGAATGGCTGATGGGTTGTGTCCTTTGGCCAGGTCATGGCTACAGCACATAATCATGTGTGCTTTTAGAGGGTGCAATTCCTCGGAGACGTCTGGTGTAGACAGCAGGGATAGTGGAGAGGAGGGGGATTATCAGTCCTTGGAGCAGTTGTGCAGTGTTTTATGCAGGGCTTTGGGGCTCCAGTCCTGCCTCTCCCACGCTCCCAGTCTGCAACTTATCCAGGTTGCTTTTGCCCCTAACAGAGCAGGCTGCCACCTCCTCTTCAACACACTCCAGCAACAGGGATATGAGAAGACTTTCCAGCAACGCAAGGAAGGGAAAAAGACTTCATCTGGCTCCTCTAGAAAAGGAAGCAAAGCAAATCACCCCACAGAAGCTGGCTGACACAGGAGATGCCTGCTGCTCCTGCTAAGAAGTGATCTGATTTGTTCATTTTACAAGTGGTGTTCCACAGTCTGGTGACCAAACCAGATTCAAACTTCTGCTTTTTTTGCTTTATTCTAGCTCTAAAAAGTGTGCAAATTGTTACTGGTGTCTTAAACCACTGGGAAAAGCATCTTCTAATTGCTCTGCCATGACTCAAAAAATGACAAAATGTTCTTCAAACCCTTTTCCCTCTCAGAAAGTTTCACCTTTCCATACTGAAGAGCTGATAAAGTCACCTGCATGCAAAAAGGGGAGGTAATAACAGAGCTTGCTTTGTAACCCCAACTCGAACGTGCTGCAGCAGTCACCTGCTTGTAGTAACAGCCTGATCTATGGGAAGTGTTCGAGGCAGCCCTGGAACTCCAGTAAAGCTTTGATTTTCCACTCACAGCATCTCACATGACACTCCCAGCTGAGCGCTCAGACACCAGCATCAAGATTCAGGTGGAGAGGAGGAATGACAACTGAAGGAAGAGCCCAGGAGTGAGTGGATGCATTCTCTACAATAGGGGGAGGCTGCTGGCAATGGGCGGTGATTGATGTGGTGCTTCCCACTCCACCTTGAGTTGGTGCTGGTTTGCTCCCAGGCAGTGCTGCTCAGCCAGACCCTGTGGAGGGGCAGGGAAGGGAAGCTGGGAGATAATCCCATGGCTCCCACCCCTGCGGGGTACCCCACAGTAACGCCCTGCATGGACTTTTTGGCTGTGATAGGCAGGGTCCTCTTAAGCGTGCACTCAGCTGCTGTGATCTGTGCACACCCCAAAAGAAGCGAGTATGGCAGCAAGCAGGGGACCTTCATGCCTGAAGGACGTATTGGAGTGTAATTTGTGGTGTGATTGATATATCTTTTTTTTGTATATAATTTTTCCCCTCTTGCCAGCTGTCTGGTCAGGGACACATCAATCTCTGCGCCCTTTCCAGCTCAGGAATGTGTTTTAGGAGGAATCATTTGTCTTGGCCACGTCTGTGGGATGCATGGCTGTGGGAAGGCAAGGGAACAGGGCTCTGCCCTGCAGAGTAGTGCTGGAGGGAGGTATCTTTTGCTTGGTTCCTGTTTGCCCTTGGCAGCCAGGGTACCTGCTGCTCCCTGGGTGTGCAGGAGCCCTCACCCAGTCCAACAGCTCATCCATGAAGAGCTGGTGCTGTAGAGTCTGTGAGAGTCTTTGGCACAAAACTAAGCCTTATTAAGTCTCCTTTTAGAAGCTCAACAGGTCTTGGGAGCAGTAATGGGGGACAAAGGTGGGTTTTTCCCTCCCTGCAGAAATGGTAGGGAAAGAACTGTAACACCGAGAACTTGGTTTTATGTGTAGGGCTGAGGGGTACTAGACAGGCTGATGGGTGGTAACGAGCTGTTCGGGGGGGGGGGGGGGGGTTTGTATTGAACCTGATCAGATGTGATCTGAGATTCCCATCTGTTCAAACCCTTCATTAACATCCTGCTGTGTGCACCTGACGAGCACTAGAAGTCAACCAGAAGGGGCTCATGACCTTGGTTGGTTAGGTCTCTAAAGCTTAGACACTTAGATAGGTTTTAAGGAATCAGTGAGCAAAGTATTCCCAGTTTCCTGTAGACAGCACTGAACGTGGCAAGCTGAGACTCCATTTTCATGTCTCAATTGTCCCACTCATGCCCTTTCTCTCATCGTACCCAGTTGTTTTTAATGCTCCCATCTTCTACTTTCAATTTTGGATCTTGTTCCAGAGAGATGGGGGGGGGAAATACGTTTGCTTATTGAAAATAGAAATAACCTTCCCTGGCTGAGCCCATGGCACCATGGTCATTTGCATCAGTCCAAGAGGAGGATCAGTTAACTGGGGAAGTAAGAGCAGGGATGGCATCAAGCCTCCGAAGAGCCCATTTGTGGTGACGTTGCTTTGCACCCACGTTTCCTGTGCATGGGCTGAACTTGAGTGTGGTCTGTTCAACGTGTTCCACCTGAGGTCTTGGGGGACACCGAGCCTTCAGTCACACCTCTGGGTGCTGTGTGTCAGGACCATAGGATGGTAGATGGTGTCTGAGGCTCAGAAAGAGGGCAAAGCTGCATGAAAGAGCAGAAACCCAGCTGTGACCTTCCCTGAGGTGGGAAGCAAGACCAAGGATGGATACTCCATAACAGCCAAGCACAGGGTAAGGGGTGTGCTGGGGTGAAAGCAGAAGGAAGCAGGCTGAGCGCGCTGGGGCAAGGGCCTGCACCCTCAAGCCCTGCTCCTCCTCAAGACTGCACTGGTGCTGGGAGGTAAGTGCTGGGGCTGTTGTGGTGGTGCCAGCTCTGGAAGGACCCCTCCGAACACATCTTTTGACTCCCTGCACGAGAGCGTAACTCATCAGAGCTGCAGTTATCCTGTTAGATCAACTCGCGTCATCCTTCCTCTCTGTAAAGGTCCACTTTTGCTGCTGACCCCATCCCATAAGGATAAAATATTTCTGTTTTCAGGATCTGTTTAATTTGTATCTTTCATGGATGTTTCTGCAGTAAGAGGCCACCTTTTGGGTGCAGGATGAAGTGCTTGGGAGTCAGAAATGCTGTTGTGTCTGTTAAGGTATTTTCTCTAATTGCTACCTTCCGTTGCTGCTGCTGCAGACTCCTCTGCCCCTCTATAATCACATAAAAAGCATCTCCCAACAGCCCTGAGCAAACAGGAATTAAGTTGCTTTGACTTTCCTTATCTGCAGACAGAACCTGGCGCTGCCTCCTCCTTTCAGCCACTGTGAGTGGCAGAGAAAGGTCTGATGGAGGCCCTGGAGCCATCTCTGCCACCAGAGGAGTAACCATTTTGAGTTTCTTTTTTAACACCTTCCTCTATGTATTGATCCATGAGCCATGAAGCGTTTGTAGGAGCAAGATTCGGACAAAATTCTTATTTAACTCCCCAACAATGCCAACAGTAAATTACTTCTTGTTGAGGGTTTTACTGAAGTTGTATCCTGTCTATGCCCACTACCAGCTAGTTCCAAGCTGCAGACTTAGCTGGGAATCTTTGCCTTGGACTTGGCTTCTCACTGCCTTCAGTTTACAAATCCCTCTGTGTGCTGCATTCATCTTGCCACCATCAGCCATCTGCATTGAGGCATGTCACTAGAGCAGTTGTGGGTTGTTTTCCTTCACTTTGGCCAAGGCAGTGAAGGGAGGTGGTCACCCCAGAGGGCAGATGGTCTCATTTGGAGGTGGGTGTCTAAGGAGAGCAAGGCTGGGCAGCTCTTGAGGGCCATGGTCTCCACAGCCCCTGGAAGCTCATGGTGACATTGTGAGATTGGACATAGAGGGGAGATCCGCATCATCCAACTTGACATGCTTCCAGCGCTAACAGCTCTGTGTGTGAGCTACACATGCTTCCCATGGAGCTGAGAGGGAAAACAATCATGCCGGAGAGCTATTCCTCTCTCTGGACTTAGACCTCTGTAATGAGTGAGAATACGCATCCTGGAGAAGTGCTGCTGGTTGGTTGGTGTTTTTTAACATGAAACCCCCAGGAGGAGTCTGGGTTACTAACTTGGATGGAGACAGCTCTGTGATGAATTTGGACCAATGCGCTTCTTCCCTAATTTTACCCCAGCTTCCACCCTCCAGCAGTAAGTGAGCTACATCCACCAGGCTAAAACAGACCCAAGTTCTCTGTTCATTCTACCCCTTACCCCAACATGATGTGAAACACTCCTGTAAAATGTTTGACCCTGTAAGACAACATACTGCACTGTTCTCCATTCACTTCCAATTTTATGCAACTTTCTTTTCTGGAATAGGCTCAATGATCTCAGGAAATAATTGGTGAGCTTGTTAGACTAATGGGATTTTTATTTCCAAGGCTATAGATCAAACAAGTATGCCTGAAAATTCATTATACATGCAGTGTGCACTAAATAATTATTCCTGCCCATGAAAGTGCTGGAGGAGAGATTATGATAAGGTATAGCTTTAAAAAAAAGGTGCTTGTTTTATCATTTATAAAGCAAAGTTCATATTGGATGCACTAGTTAACTATTCGGTGAGTAGTAAGTCACTTGGGTAGCCAGGGTGCTGGGGGAAAGGCTGGCAAGGATGGTGCCTTGTCTTGCTGGGCTTTATTCTTGGTCTAGATCTGAACAAAGTGCCTCTCCCTGAGCTCACCTCCACCTTGTTTGCAGGGATAGCCCTGGACGTTGCTGGAAACAGCAGAACCTTGTGTTGCTTCCACATGGTGAAAGGGCCTGGTCTCTCACCTTGCTCTTCTCCAGGGGTTTGATCTCCATCCTTCCTCCCTCTGCTCTCACACCTTAGTGTGCAGCCAGGAAGGGAGTGCTTTGCCCACGTGGACATGTGGCAAAGGGGACATCAGCAGTGGAGAGCCTGTCCCATAATAGAATGATGAGTGACTGAGGGACATGGGCTTTGCAGGGGTCATGTTCAGCCTCCCCATCCTGAGCATTTTGTACCTGAATTGCAGTTCCTGGGCTTGTTCTGGCCATGGCTGAGCTGAGATCTTACCCATGAGCTGAGCTTGAGCAGCTCCCTGTGTAGAAATAGATGGAGATGATTCTCTGATTCTTGCATTTGTTCCTAAATATATGTATTAAGGAATTTTACCTTCAGTGTATGTGAAGGTCTGTTTGCAAACTGAGCTGTCTTAAGGATGGTATTTTGTGTGTCTGTGTTGGGGTTGTCCACTTATTGCTACTTTTCTATCAAATATTTAGTATTTTCCGTTTCTAGAGCTGCTCAGAAATTGTTCACTGAGAATTTTCATAGAAAAAACTTTAAAAATGTTACAAGTGGATGCTGGCTTTGTGGAGAAAACTGACTGACGTTTGGGATATGACAGGAGAAGGAAAAATGAAGATATACAAAGAAAAGTCATAGAAAGGATCAAAAGCATGAGCTATGACATCTCTCAAATGGAAATGCTTGATAAGCCTTGGAAAACCCTGAACAAATCTCCAACACAACTTAAAAATAGTTATTCTCATCCTGTAGGCACAGGGACTAATGTGAAGTGACAACATCAAAGAATGTCACTTCCAGTCTGCTTCATTCACCCTGTACTTGCCTGCTGGGTCGCCCATCGTGTGCCTGGGAGGGATCACTGTGAACAGGCAGGAGAAGGAATTTGGTTACCCCGCATTAGAGGCTGGTCTCAATACCTTGGCTCTTCCTGGGCAAGCAGTTCCTGACCCATATGTGCTGCACACGCAAGTGGAGAGCAAAGACATGAACCTGGGTTTTCCTAGCCTGAGGTCTGAACCACTGAACCATTTTCCATGTGTGTTATTAATTCAATAGGTGATTTAATCACTATTTAGCCCCTGATAGGAAAAACACTGGTCTTGAGAGCTGTGGCCAGTGGTCACTTGAAGAAGTCCATGCCCAGCCTGGACACTCAGCTTGGAGCTGGGATGGTTGCAGGCTGTTATTCTGGTGCTCCTCGTGGTGAAATGACCCTTGGCTGCGCTGTCTGATGGGGCATCTCCTGGCTGAATCGTGGTGAAGGCAATGTCATTATGAACATCCCAACCAAGGATGTATCTTCTTGCTGATTAATCTAACATTCAGAGTGGAGCAGTTCATCCATCATGTTAACCATGGGTTTGCTGAGAGAGAGAGAAAGGGAGTGGGTTTGAGTAATGAGCTGCACATCGTGGTACGCTGAGTAAGTGGATAACTAATAGGTAAGTGGCACAGTGTAAGCTGGAGTGTGCCTGCTGGGATGAGGGGAGTGGCTGCATTCATCCGTCCATCCATCCATACACCCATCCATCCATCCATACACCCATCCATCCATCCACCCAGGAAACACACTCAGCATCTCATGATGGAGGTCTTGAGGCACACACTTCTGCTAAATGTTTGCAACTTGCTTGCTGGGCAGAGCATCCAGGGCAGGTTTTCAAAGACTACAGCAGCACCCTGTAGAAACCCACCCTGCAGAGCACAGTTTTTAAGGTGCACACAATTACTCTGCATGCATATGAGAATCAAGCAGTCAAGGATGCTAACAACCAGTAATGTTGATTACTGGCCATTTTCCTTCAGTTGCTTCCAATGTCTGGTCACGGCTGCAAAACCAGTTTACATTGTGCACCAATTGCAGTTAGAAGCTCAGAACAGCCCCATCCTTTGATTTACTGTGGGAAAGTGGGATGACAATATGTAGGTCCACAGGGAAACTGTAAAACTTCACTAATTAATCGACAAGTGACTGTGAAATTCTCAGTTGCAGTGTGCTGTGTGAGTGTGAAGTTCTGCTTATAAAGCTGGTTGGTTTTATACATGGTGCTTCATAAAGGAGTCTGGTCTCGCATAGCATCCTCTGAGAGTCTGATGATGAAAAGCATCTCCTCATCTCTACTTGCTGAATGTTAACACTGGAAGCCACAAACAAAACCCAGCAGAAATGGAGTTTCTAATCAAGCTGGCCAGGAGGAACGTTTCCTCTCCTGCTGCCAATTACTGGGCAAATATTACAATGCAACATGTTAACAGAATTAAATACTTATTTGAACTTGGCTTCTCACATAGTTACGGGTGACAAATTAATTATAATGTTATTTATTGTGACTTTCAATAATTCATCAGGATGTGTTCATACCAGTAATTAGAACATGTACAGTAAGAAGTGGCTCACATAAATTATTCCATGGCATTCATTATTTATTTGACCATTTATAGTTGTGCAAAATTTACTGAGAAAATAGCTACATTAATTAACATGTGCATTAAGGTTGCATTAGTCCTACTACACTTACTCAGCATGTAAAGATACTTAGATTTGTGTGTGTGAACAGCTAGAAGGGTTTTGCTTGTGTCTTTTAAATCATTTATACTTAGCAAAGAGCTCTGTGATTGGGAGCAGGAGATAGCTGCTTGTGGGAAGCCTTCCTGCTGACTACACAGGCAATGGCGAAGTTGTTTTAGTTTGGCTCAAGAATCTTTTGATGAGAGATGGGTGTTTGGCTGTGATGTTCAACCACTGATGTTTGAGCTAGAGCAACGAGCAAGAGAAAATCCAGTACTCAAGACCTTCTGCTTTGACTACCTATAGTTGAGGAGACCGTAGGGGAAGGCAGTTGGCATAGTGGCCCCATTGCATTCCCTTGGCTAACGCATGCCTGGTGGCTGAGGCCAAGGACAACGCCTGCAGAAGACTGTCAGAGGGCTCCTGGGGACATGACCTACTCTTTACCAGCCCCAACCTTGTCTGAGGCTGCTGTAAAGTTACTCCAGTTCCAATAGCATGTGTCTAAACCTCCTGTGCGTCAGCACTGACATTCAGCTGGAACGACGAGGAATTCTTTTGTGCCAAATGAATTAAAAACAACTTCTCAACAAACAACCCACAGATCATTTTGTAGTCTGGAAGGGAAGAGAAACATGTTTAATCGATGCCATAAAAGTGATGCCTGCTCACCTTGTTTTACATCATTAATGAGTCCACTGGAGGATGCACCAGGGAATTTCCACATGAGTAAACTCCACCCAGTGTAAAAAGGCTGAGATCCACCTCTGTAATTTAATGGTTCAGCTCCCACATGAAAGCTGGTATTTGAGGTTCTAATTATTAAGCACAAATTGAATTCCAGCTTTTGGAGCTGAGAGTTCCTTCCCTCTGCAGATTGCAGCTGAAGGCTTCCTCACTGGGGAATGCTGAAGAGGATTTTAGTATGTCCGCTCAAGATACCGGCCACAGAGAGGCAAGTCCCATGGGAGCCTTGTGGCTAGGGGTATATTCAGAAAGCACTTTGTCTTGGATAAAGATAATGAACTATTCATGAGGCATCATTCATCTTGGGAATCCCAGGAGTATGCTCTTCTGGTTATGGATTACTAACGACTCATGGTGAAATCTGGCTATTAACTTTCTCATGGTTAACTGATGGCCTGTGGAGTTCTTGTCAATGGGTATGTGGTTGTGGGCTGGACTTACAGTAATGCTCTACTTCATGGTTATGGTGATTCTTCTTGCCCTGGTAGGAGCTCCCTGTGACTTGTAATGGGAAATGGTGATGCTGCTGTGTGGAGAAGTCTCTTCCAGGTTGGTCACAAACAAGTAGATGAAGAAAAGTTTCATTTTTGTGAGAACAAAGACCCTTCCAAAACTTACCCAGCCAAACCCAGCCTCACAAAACATGTGTGTGTGCTTTCACTGTTCTTGAGTTAGCAGCCACAAAACACTTAGAGGCGTTTTTGCTCTGGCTATGCATGCACTCGGAAGGTAGAGCACATGAAGGATGTTTTGGGTTTTTCCCAAAACCCTTGGTTTTGGGAAGCAGAGTAGCAGAAACCAACCATCTGCTTCTTGGAAGGAAGACCAAGGCAGGGCTGCAGTTTGGGAATTTCTTTGTTTTGTCTTTACAGCTCAGCTGCCAAGATGCAAAAGAATAAATTGGTTTGGATCAACACAAATCACGATTCTTCTCACTGAAGTGGATCTCTGAACAAACTCCCATTTCCCTCAACTGCGTGTTCTGCAAGTGTCTCATACTAAATGAAGCCAAAGGTAAGAACCATCAGGCTGTCAGGAAGGGGCTGTTCTCTTCCTCCTCGTCCTCTTCATCATCATCCTCCCAGGTAACTTGGAGGTTAGAGCACTTTGCCAGGAGAACGAAACCCAAGCTTGTTTGTGCTTGTTTTCAGAGCCAGATGCTGGGGCTGGGCATTACCCTCCTGTGGCAGGCTGTCATTTATAAACGCTTCATGGGTGCAGCTATTACAGCCTCAGTGCGTCTCACTTTGAAGTCTATGTATCAATATGGAGTTAGAAAATGGACCACTCTCTACTTCTCTTACCTCTTAACGATGCTAACCTTGCAGAGATGCATCCCAGAGGAGCCTGTTGCCTCATGGCAGATGGTGGAGGGGAGTGGAAGTACTCACAAGGGAAGGGGAGGAAAAACTGACTCCGTCTCGCCAGTGTCCTCGGAGCAAAACTTCAGCCAACGTTACTGTGTGTATTCTGAAGTTCATGTCCAGAGTTGGGCCAGTTTAGAGAAATGTGGGTTTAGTTCTTTCATAGAGCAGCGTTCATTTTTCACAGCAGAGGGGCTCTCCTCAGGCTCATGCTTCAGACAGGGCTTGAAGAATCAGGTGCCTTCTCTTTCTGAAATGTTCTGAGGAGCTCCCGCATGGTTTCAGATGAGGGCCATGATTATGCTCGGGAGGTTATGACAGGGAAAGATGCTGCTCAGTTCTTCTCTTTCCTGTTTTACTGGAGCTGCCATGAAAATGGATTAGTCCAAACCATCTCTCTGTCTTGCTGCCCATTTGTCAGGTTCCTGCAGCCACGTTCGCTGCTTGATGATTTCATAAGCTGCGCTCCTTTTCCTTGGGTTCTGGTGATTGATTGTGATGACAAGTGGAAATATTCCAAAACAAATCTGTTTTCACGGCCCTGCAAAGGCCACTCTGAGAACCCTCTGCAGGTTTAACAATGTAGGAAGAGGTGGGAAAGCCAAAGATTAACATCAGAGCAGCTGTCCTGTGGTATCCATTAATGCTGCAGTTATTTCTGTAGGGACCTTATTTTACCCTAAGGGGCAAATGATTATCATTCATCCCAGGAAAATAAAGAAAATAGGTAGAAGTCATAGAATCATTTATGTCAGAAAAGACCTTTGGGATCATAGAGTCCAACCATTAACCCAGCACTGCCAAGTCCACCACTAAACTATGTCAGGAGCTCATGCAGGGGCCAGCACCATCTCCAAAGCTGGACACTGATAGAGCATAGATGAGGCCAAATCCAGAACTGCTGGGGGAATGTTTGCAATGACTTCCCCACATTTGTATTTTCCTTTCAGAAGGACTTTCAGTACAAAGACTGTTCGTTTGTCTGGAGTTGTCTTTCAGTCCTGAAACTACCTCTCCACTGAAGACAGCCCCCTTGTGCAGACCATCCCTCTGCCATCACTAGTGCCTTTCATGCACATCATGGATGCTGCATGGCCCCTTCGTTTGGGTTCCTACAGCTTGCTTATCATCCAAGAGAAGCTCTGCCAACACCTCCTGCTCTGCCTACACCCTTAAACAGTGTATCTGATGATTTTAAGAGTCTGTTCCAGCTTAAATGATCCTGTGGACCCAGAGGAATGTGAAGCCCTGCTCCTAACAAGGACAATCTGCAGATAACTTCATCTCCATCAGCTTGGCATAGGTGGGATGTTTGGCAGAGGGGCTTGTGGCAGCAGAAATGCTGTATCCCTGGCAGTGCTCAGGGCCAGGTTGGACAGGGTTTGCAGCAAGCTGCTCTAGTGGAAGGTGTCCCTGCCTGTGGCAGGGGGTTGGAACTGGATGAGCTTTAAGGTCCCTTCCAATACAAACCAATCTGAGCCTATGAAAGGATGCACTGGGACTTTTGGCAGGAGGCTAAGCAAGGAGGTTAGTTCCCTCTGCAGCAATTGGCCCCAAGAGGTTTTGGTTTCACCCTGCAGCCAGGTCTGCAGTGAGCAGAACAAAAGACAAAAATGAGCTCTAATGATCACCTTTTTCCTGCAAGAAGATACAGATGGGCAGGTCCTCCTGTTGAGATGCCCTTCAGCCTGGCACCAGAGCCACTGCCGCTGCACTGGGGGGATTGCCGTTGTCTCTCTCCAAGTCAAAGAAGGGATATGAACTAAGATGAAACAACAAAGAGGGAGACACTAGATTTTAATTGATAGAGAGCCCAGGAACTGGTGTGCGGCCCAGTAACTATTGGAATGACATTACCTGAGCTTAAAAAAAATGGACAAATTGTTAGGCTTAATTTCTAGCAAGCACCATGGACATATCAGGATTTCTTCTAATAATTTTCTTTGGTAATGGAATCAGAAGGAGAAAGCTCCAGGGAGACTCTTTTACAATCTTTTCCCCTCCCTTCGCTTTTTCTTTCTGATTCCCTCCATTGTTCCCAGCTCTGTCAGGATTGTGACAAACTTAATTACCAGCAACCAGCAGGAAATTCAGATGACATGTCACTTTTCTTTCCCTTTCTTTTCTTCTGAATTCATAAAAGCTTTCTAGTCTCTAGAGTGAATAAGGACAGGGGCCAGATGGTGCTGGTGTCCAATATTGGCAGCATCTGAACATTTATCTCCTTGAGATCTTCAGTGTCAAGAAGCCATAGATGAGGGTAACAAACCCTCCAGGGCAGTGAGCTCAGTGCTGGATATGCTTCTAAACGTTTTGTGGCTGTTAATACAAGACCTATGAAAGCACACAGGCATATTTTGTGGGCTGGGTTTGGTTGGAAAGATAGAATAAGGTTTGGAAGGGTCTTTGCTCTCATGAAATGAACCCGTTTGTGATCAACCTGGATGAGTCTTCTCCACACAGCAACATCACCATTTCCCATTACAGGTCACAGTGAGCTCCTACTGTGGGAAGAAGAATCACCTGAACCATGAAGTAGAGCATTACTTTAAGTCCAGCTACTCATTGAAATGCCACCGCGTGTGGCTGGGGCCAGGTTTGCAGTGTCCCTACTCCTGTTTGTGGGTGTCTTCTGCCAACCTGCTCTTGAAGATCTGGGCTGATTGCACTGATAGCAGGAGCACTCACAGCAGTGACTGCAGAGCCCAGGCTCTGATCCCAAGCTCTTGGCACCAGGGGAAGGCACATTTGTGGCTCCTGCATTGCCAAAGCCGACACTTGGTTGACGATAAAACAAGAACTGGGTGAAATGTTCTCATGAACTGGGTGGTTTTGCCCCAGAATCACTTTTCTGGGGGTGTGGAATAAATCAGGGTGAGGTTCGGTGGAAAGGTTGGAACGAGGATAAAGGAAAAATGCCAGAAAATACTTTGAGCATTTTCAAGTGAGGTTTTTGCCTTTGGGCTTTTCAAAGGCAGTTTTTCTCAAAGACATTTTTGGCTTTAAAATTCAGCCCAAGTGAAACAAAAAAGGGGGGTGTGTGTGTAATTAAAAATGCAAAAGGGTTAAAAAGGGACCTAAATTGCTGAAAAATGACCTGAAATGGAGCTGTGCTTTGCAGTCGTGAGGACTAGAAACTTCATTTATTTCCTTCCAATGAATTCCAGGGGAGCTGGGATACAGCAAGAGCCGTGGGACCCAGCCACCATGCACTGTGAGCACCGGGGTGGAGGTGCTTCTCAGAGTCCAGACCAGTTCTCTATGTTCAGGTAAGCTTGTGGCAACCCAGCTTTTGGGGAGCTGTGCTCCCATACCTGCAGAGGCAGGGAACCCCTTCCCTCCTATCTGCCACCCCAGTGACACAGCAGTACAGACCATTCTGCCCAGGGTGTGCTGTGTGTCACCGATACTTTGCCTTGTCTGAAACAGCCTGTCATTCCCTTCCTTTTACCAACAAAGCTAAATCTAGATCAAAGCTAAATCACAGCACTCTCACATAAACATCAATGAGTTAAGGGTAAAGTGTCCTGCATTTGGGTTTCCTGCCTATTCACAAGGCACCTAATGAACCTCACGGTGATGATCAGCCTGTAGCTGGGAGCCAAGAGATGTGTTGGCCGCGGTGATCTTCTGTTTGGTGATGGAGTGGTGCCACAAACCTGCGTGTCCCAGTAGCCCAGCGTGTGCTCTCCACTCTGCAACGAGATTCAGCCTGAAACCTAATTCAGTTTGCCTGCATTGCACCATCGTTTCTGGAGGCTGTTGCCACAGCAGCTGCATACACAGTGAGCCATGGAGAGCTTTACAGGCGGGAGATGTGTCCTTGCTCACTGCTGGTGGTAGGTTAGGAGTGTTCCCACAGGATTAGCTGCACATCAGGGGGTTGCACTCACCGATCATAAACAGGGCTCCAAAGGTGTTTAAGAACAGGGGTTTCAGAGAGCTGAAGGTTTCCTGCAGGCTGTCAGCTTATCTCCAAGCTGCTGGGAGCTTATGTTTTCCTACCTGAAATGCAGGGAGAGGAGCATCCACAGCACTTGGTTGGATGTGTTGTTAATGGGCTTGCTTTCCTGCCTGCAAAATGGGTTCAGATTAATCATTCTGGGGGTAAAAATTTACACTATTCCCCCCCATTTTCAAGCTGCTGCTTGCCAGGAGAGCACTCTTGTAAATGAAGTGCTGCGCATCCATGTGTGGCCAGCTGAGTGGCTCTGCTTGCTCACAGCCAATTCATGGCATCATTATTATTATCATTTCAATAATGCAGCCCAGGCAATCCGTTGCTGTGCAGGAAATGT
Source organism: Pezoporus occidentalis (assembly GCF_034315485.1). Lineage (NCBI taxonomy): Eukaryota > Metazoa > Chordata > Aves > Psittaciformes > Psittacidae > Pezoporus > Pezoporus occidentalis. The sequence goes on from NW_026916192.1 coordinate 723,112, forward strand.
CAAGATCTGCCATACAGATACTTCTTTCCCCCATGCTCCCTCTCATGGGGGATGGATTGTGGTCACGGGGCAGAGCCATCCAGCCCTCTGCAGGTGGCTACAAGCACTTGAGCTGCGCCAGGAGCTTTGCAAGCCTATACTGGTAGGAAACAACAGCAACCTCCCTCCAAACCCACTCTAACAACTGCACTCCCTCCTGCAATATTGTCCCCAAGATGAATGTCTCCATGGCTCCCGACTTGCTCCTGCTTTGAACGCTATGGACCAGCCTCTTTCTCCTCCAGGAAACCTATTTTGCACCAGTGTTTGGTTTTCTGGGCATTGCTGGAGCTCAGAAAGTGGCTGGAGCCTTGTGCCAGCTGGGTTTCAGTACATCATCCCTCCGAGCATGACATGGCAAAGAGTTAGGACAAGACATGGACAGTTCTGGCTTTGGGCTGTTCATCTTGGAAGCCTTTCAACTGAAACCAAACCATTAAAACCAGTTCAATTGACATCTTGGACTCCTGGATGATGAAGAGGCTCACCTTAGGGTGAGCACTTAGCAGGGCTCAGGGTGTGTTTCCGTGCCTGTGAGTTTGGGCACTGGGACATGTGATGAGAAATAAATTGTGTGTATGTTTGGCACAGCTGGGGCATGTTCCACACCTCCAGGCTTCATTAAACAAACCACATTGTATTATAATTAATGAAAAGCAGCAGATGTGCAAAAAAACCTGAAATCTAAACCAAGTTACATCATCTTATGACTTTATAAAATCTGAATCTTACCAGACTCCACCTATACAACCCCATCCTCCTGTCTCCCACCCTAGCATCACAGAGGATGCCAGGAAGGTGTCCAGCTGCCTGATCCAAGGCACCATCATCTCTATACCCTGCTGATTCTGACACATAATTCTGTCTTGTGCTTCAGGGTCTCACAGGTAGAGACTACACCTTCCTCCATGCTTCACTGTCCCAGCATCAGTGATTTCTTCCATGACCTGCCTTGTTTCTCACTTGTCTTGAGCTGAGCCCATTGGTTTTATGGCTAGCCCCTGTGCAGAGATTCAGGTGAAAGCTACAAATATGTCTCCTGTTAATCTCTAAACTAATCAGCCTTCAAAGCTGTCGTAGAATCCCAGACTGGTTTGTGTTGGGAGGGACCTTAAGGCTCATCCAGTTCCAACCCCTGCCACGGGCAGGGACACCTTCCACTAGAGCAGCTTGCTCCAAGCCCCTGTGTCCAACCTGGCCTTGGATGCTCCTGAAGACTCTTGCTGCTGTTGCATGCTGGATTTCTACCCAGCTGGTGACATGAGCAGGTGTTGGGGTTTGTTTTCAGAAGGCAACCCCACTTCTTCCCATCTATTAACCCAGAAAAGCTGGAGCCCATCCATCCCCTGGCTGGCCTGGGAAGAGGAGAAATGCTCCCAGCGCTGCCAGCAGCAACTGCACGACAGCAGCTCCTGAGTGGGATGCTCTGATCCTTCTTCTTTGTATCTCCAGCACATCTAAAGAGAACGGATAGGATGCAGGAGGTGGTGGAAACCTCTACTCCCTTAGATTTGGGTGCAGCATTTATTCTTGCCTTTGGATATGACCTCAGGGAGGGCCAGGCCAGGCTTGACAAGGTGCCTGGTCTGAGAGACAAGACCATTTGCAAGTGGCATCTTCCAGCAGAATTCCCAAGTGTTACACATTCCTGTCATTTCCTCCTTTGTTCCATCCCCAACAGCTGAATTGAAAGGTTCTTAAAACAGGCTCATAAATAAGAAAGTAAGAAATGGATCGAGGTTGTGCCCGATAACAGCAAGTGTTACCTGATGGTAGTTATTCTTAGAAACTTCAGGAGAGGCCTCATGATGTTCCTGCTGTCTGGGGAGCAATTTCTCTGGGACTAGCTTGGTTTTCTTACACAGAAAACACATTCCTTTTAAAAGGCTGGATTGCTGCTCAGGTTTTCCTTTCGGGCCCATGGGACTTCCCCCTAAATACAGACAGAGGTGAGAATCATTTAAAATGAGCAGCTCTCAAGGCAGGGCTCTCTGGAGAGGTGGAGGTGAGGGATGGCTTTGCTAATGCCTTCTGAGGGAAAGTTCAGTATTTTGGGCAAGAAAGGGAAAAGCTGCTGCCATCACTGTAATGAGGGCAGCTTGGTTTGTGTTGCTGCTCTAGAGGCAGCATAGGCAAACCGCCCTGAATTCCAGTCCTTCCAGGGCATTTCCTGGGCTGCCACCTTCACTGTCAGCTCACTGATGGGATGTGATGCTGTCCCCACTTCCTCTCTTTCTTGGCTGGGCTGTCACAAACTTCCCCTGCCATGCACTGGCAATCCTGACCAGTTTCATCAGCAATCTCATGGTTTTCTGCTGTTCCTCCTGTTTGCTGCTGGAGGGTTTTGCATTCATCTTACTCCTTGCATTGGACTGTGTGTAAGCCCAGTACACTATGGCCCTAACTCTCAGTTAGTCTTCAATAACATAACTATAGATTGAATGCAGTAAGTAATATAGCAGAAATGGTTTATGAGAGCCCCTCCATGACTCCTTGGCTGCTCTCAGCACCCCTGAAACTCAGCTGGGTTGGATAGTGGCATCAAGAAAAGATACAACCAAAACAAAGAGGGTTGTAAGAAACTGAAGAAGCAAGCAGAGCATGAGAAATGTACAGAGCAGCAGCTGAGCATGAGCATGGTTCATTGCAGCCTTCTTCAGCACCTGGGGAAGCTTTTCTAAACAGCTGGTTATTTTTTCACATCACTGTTCAGTGACTCTATCATTGTACTTGATTTTCACCCTGGTGTACGACGAGACCTTCTTTCTGAATTCTCTTGGAAATACAGTGAAGAGATCTGTCTCTACCCAGACCTGAATAAACCCCCTATCACCTTCCATTGACAGCCAGAATCTGGTGAAAGTCATTCTGTTTATTCTCCTGAAGGAGATCCACTTTATGAAGCGACTGATTTATGCTCCTATGGTGGCTTGGCTGGATCCACAGCTTGGTGCTGCTCTGCCCAGAGAAGCTGTGGCTGCCCCATCCCTCGCAGTGTTCAAGGCCAGGTTGGACAGGGCTTGGAGCAAGCTGCTCTAGTGGAAGGTGTCCCTGGACACCTTCTGGATGAGCTTGAAGGTTTCTTCCAGCCCAAACCATTCCATGATTCTATGATTCTCTTTGTCTATCAGACACGTTATCTTTCCACTCCAGGGAACCTGCAAGATTTAGAAGGAGCTGTTTCCCCCTTTTCAGTGTGTAGTTTATTTCTATCTCTCATTAGGCTGTCAAACCACCATAAAATCCATAATGCTTCCTTTGCTTTTCTTCCATGCCAAGAGTACTTAGAGAAAGTACATCAATTGGAAATTAAAGAAATTTAGTCAGAAAACTTGTAGGAAAACACCAACAGAAAAGATCAAACAAAGCAGAGAACAAAGACGCCAGAAATAAAATTGTCTGACAAACATTAGAATTTATATTAAAAGAGGAGGAAAGAAGTACAAAAGCCTCAAAAAAAAAATAATGACAAACTGTGTGAAAAGCAATGCCTGACTTCAGAAAGGAAAAATGCAAGGAACCTAACAAAATCGTTTCAGATGTGAGCCTATCAGAAAGAAATCTGATTTCAAAAAGAGGAAAGAAAGAAAGAAACAGCTATGGAGACACTTGTATGAAAGGATGAACAAGAAAAGATTTGAAAATTGTAGCCTCCAAACCACTTTAAAGACTGACAAAAGGAAGGGATACATATTAAAATCCACACTAATGCTGCAACATCGAGAACAAAACGTTCTCTCAGTGAAAAAAAGTGTTTTGAAAGGTGTATTTACCTGGGATCTGGGTGACCCCATGAAAAAGAGGAGATCTGAAAGAGTAATTTTAAAATGACTGTAACAACCGACTAGGGAGATGGTGGAAGCTCACAATTATCCCTGTGGTTTGAAAGGGATCAAACCTTATTTCCATTCTATTTCTTACAAGAGGCAAAGTAGGACAGTCGTATCCCACTGCTCCAGATAATAATGCAAGCAAAAGCTACTGGAGAGCATGCAGTCGAATGAGACACCAGCAAGTTGTGAGTTACGAGCAGAGCCACAGCTTTCCCTGGAATTGAGAGGTTCGCCTGCCACAAGAAACAGCTAATCCCATGGAAACAAGGAGAGGGAGCTCCTGGCCGCTGCCCACTGTGAGCATCACTGGAGCTGTGAGCCTCTAGAGACAGCTCAGAAAAGAGATTTACAGCAAGAGGAAGATAACGCACCTGCTCACACCAGCAGTGCCAAGCCAGACATCCTCAAGGTTGCTGCTGTGGGGATGACCAGGAAGCCATGGCAGCATGGACATCAGTTCTGAAATGGGGCTGCTGGAAAATGCGCTGTTGGTCAGAGCTGAGGGCGTCAGTTTAAGGAGAGGTGACCCCACAGTGCAGACACACGCGTTTGTCCTGTAACATCTTTAAAACTAACTTCTGCACTCGAGAAACCCCAACCAAACAATAATTGCAATAAAAAAGCTTTTGGCACATGAGGGGAAACAGTATGTGAATGCTACAGTCAGCTTACCTTTGACTGAATCAGTGTTCTCCCATAATGTTTCTATGTTTGTAAGCAATCTTCATTGCCTGGCATCACGTAGCCATAGAAGACTGAATGCTGATTTGCCAAATCAAGCATTTAAACTATTCTGCCCCTCAGGCCACTGGTTCTGAAATTCAAATGCAAAATAAGTGGGACACTGTGTAGGCTACTGTTTGCCTTCCAGAGATATTCCTGAAACGTGGAATCCAGTGAGTAACACTTGGAGCCGCAGTTAAACTGGAGGCCAGACCAAATGGCTCTGATTTATTCTAACATTGATGCCATTAAACTGCACATTGGACCACAGTGAAATTAATCTACCAACTGCACTTCAGTGGGGGCAACACTTTGCAAGTATTCTATGGAAGTCTGAAGCCTCAGTGTTTGTGTTTGGTGGCTAGAATTCAACTGACCATGGACAACTTTCATTCAGCCCCATCTATGCACTCAGTAACACCTGCCCTGTGGTCCCCCTGCCAAGAAGTATGACACAGACTCTTCTCTATGACGTGACGTTTCCAGACCTCAATGACTGTATCTTGCATCATCATTCTCCCACAAAAGCCTCAAGCCATGCTATGTGGAAAAAAGACATCCATTTGGGACCTGTCAATGGTACACTGGGAAGACAATCTGAAGGAGACTAAAGGTGAGGTGCTTTCCAGAAAGGACAATATATGGGAGGATTCAAAACACCAGACTGCCCCAACCAGTCATTCTTGTCAATCTCAGCCTTCCATTACTGGGAGTCTTCTCTACCAGACAGAAAAAGCTCCTCTATCCATGGCCTATTTATTGACTGCATTGGACAGATGTGAGGCACAGGCAGGTCCTTCCATCTCCTAAGACAGTGGCTATGGGAGAAGGGAGCCTTATGGGGGTTTCTCATGACTCACACCAGGGGAATTAGCAAGATAAGTTCTAAAGCTTAGACACAGAGCAGTGCAGTGAAACAACACAGGTGAAAGATGTCCTGAATAACACTTGAGTTGCCCACTTACCTCTGTGGCAAAGCCCAGGAGTCCAGGTATACCTTTAACAATGCAGAGATTAAATACCACCCCAGCTCCCCCCCCCCAAGTTTAAGTTTAGTTAACCACAAGCTTTCTGGTTTCTGACCTTTTGTTTCTTGGTTGAGCTGCATTGTTTGTAGACACACTGAAAAGCCTGCAAGCTGAGGCTGCTCTGCCCTGAGTGGGATCCCTGGTAGGTCTTGAGGGGAAACATCTCCCAGGTGGTGCCAGGTACTTCAGGAAGTTCAGTGAAAAAAGAGAGGACATACGAGAGTGGAATAAATATCTCAAGATTGCATCAGTTAACATATAGGGAAAAATTGGAAGTGCTGTGGATAAATTAAACTCAAATGGCTAATGTATTATTTCACATTGCAGTGTAACTCTTTCCTTTGGGTTTTTAAATTGTCACTACTCAGTAGTTTCTGAATACATTGGCTAAATTTCAATCAGATCTTACAGAGCAGGGAATAGGTTTCAAAGGTAATTAAATTCTTGCAAAATGTGAAAAAATAGGCAATCGAATAAGAAAATGGTAGTGTAAGTGTCCTAAGCGACGGAAAGATCACTGTGTGAGATCAGAGCCTCGCAGACATCAGAGCTTCGGATGGAGAGTGAACAAACCCCAGATAAAGCTCAGCCAGGATCTGCAGTCAGTCATGAGTTGTAAACCTGCTCCATGTCTGGGGACCACACATGCTCGTGTTTCTCCCTGTGCAGGCTTGGGTGAGTTCCCTCCTCCTCTAGCATGAATGGAAAGCTCTACCCCAGCCCAAACCAGCATACACAGTGAGCGGGACCGAACAGGAGGGAGCACCTCCAAGTGCAAAGCAGCAGAAGAGGAGGCCATCGGCCCACTCAAATGCTCTACAGACCACTGGAGGCCCAAACTTTGATGCTGGAGAGCTGTTGGCTTTCACCTTTCTACACGAATCTGCGATGACGTTCTCTGTTATTCAGGGCAAAAAGAGTAGATGAATGCAATCAACATTGGAAGATTGATCTAGCACTGCAAAATATTTATCTGTGGTCTGTAACTGCATTGAGCACTGTCATTGTCCTCTGCTGTTTTTCAGTGCATTTTATTTATCTGTTTATTAACCAGTCACTTCTGGGACCTTTATCCCCATCACCCACAGTGAAAATTCAACAAGGAGTTTCAAAACACTCCTGGGAATTGGAGTTTTTACTGGCTGTCTCTGGGTATCTCATTTAACTCTAGCCTGGGTTGCAGTGGTTTTGTTAGAAATAAACCAGCCATTGAAGGGAGGAGTGTGAAATGAGTTTGCCACTTCCCCTAGAGGGTATCCTGTCTTTAAAATCAAAGAAGTAAAACTCTCACTGGGGTGTTGTTGGGTAGAAGACACAAAGGCTCTTGCGCCCTTTCTGCCTCGCTTCGTCTCTGCCAGGGCAGAGGATGTCACTAGCAGGAAAGCTTTTCCTGGTGGACTGATGCAATTGTTCACGTGTAGTAATGTCCACAAGGACAATCATCCTGAGCACAGGCATATTTGCAGGGACCTTACTAGTTCCCACAGTTCACTGGTTAAAACACTCCCCCAACACATCAGGCCTGTCAATGGTGTCTTTGCTTGAAGGGACATCGATGGTGGCACAGCTCCCATTGTCATCATGACTACCACCCCAGCCCTGGTGGTGAGATCTTCACCAGCTCTCTCAGAACACCACACCACTGTGCTGACTCCCTTATAATGCTTCTCCATGCTGAATGCTAACACCTGGGATCCCAGAGAAGACTCAGCTGTGCTAATGAGAAGGTATCACGGCTCAGTAAGTGCTTGACTTGCTAAGGCAAACAAAGTATTGGCTGGAACTAATGCAGCAAAAGATGGCCCTGCTGTCCTTTTTATTTTATTTCTTATTTTCTCTTTGCCAGCCAAGCTGCCTGTGCTACAGGTTTTGGATCCCTTCAGCTGCATGGAAGGGCACATGATTTATTGCAATTGGAAAGCTTGCAGGCAAAAAAGGCTGTGAAATTATTTTGTATCTGACACAATCATTAGTAGTATTATTTCTTCTGGAGCAGGGAAGGACACTTATAAAACATCTAACAAGCTGCTAAGGAGATTGCCTAAAGCAGTGATCTTCAGAATGTACCTGTTCTTCCATGCTCTGTCCATATTTCAAGCTCCATTTTTTTTTTATGACTGGGTCTTCAACTGATATTTCTGAGGGGTGTTTCTGACAGTTTAGAGGGAGCCCTCTTCAAATATTGGCCCTATCTTACCTGCTGATATCATGATACAGAGGTGATTGAAAGAGCAATCTAAACAAGTGTGCTGTAGAGCAGAGGAGCATCGAACCTTCTGTTTTACTTCATACACAAGTCCTCCAGATCCACTTTCCACACTGAAACAGAGCACAGTTAACTACACGTGAGACTCCATGCTAAGGATGTTGTTGGAGGGGTTTGAGTGGTCTCATATAGGTAAGCTGCTATTGCCTGCTTCAGCTCGCAGGTGCTCAGTGGTCCAGCTTGCTGGGGAGTCCTGATTCAGCTGAGAGGGATGCTGGTGGGAGGCAGGTAGTGGCACCTTCTCAGGGAGCAGGCACCTATTTCATACAATTGCTGTATGTAGCTTGCCCAGGTCTCAGGAGAAGGAGCAGGATTTGACAGGTACAGAGCCCAGCTTGCCCTCCTATGCTTACATGCTCAAGTTGAGCTCTTGCAGCAGCACATCACCCCATCAGAGACTGAATGTGCCTCCAGGAGGGAGGCAAATCCAAGGACTTGGAAATTGGTTCTGGCCAGATCTGCACAGAGAAGCTATTTCTCTGGTTAAGGGAACTGTGGCTTTGACTTGAGCAGGAGCTGCCTCTCTAATGACAAGTGTGGAGTTTATTATCCGAAATCCCCAGCTTTCATCAGGCATTTTTCATCAGCAGATCACAAAACGTGTTGTGGACAAAGGTCAAAATCATGATCACCATTTTAAAGACGGAGAAGCTGAGACACAGAGCCAACAGCCTCAGAGAAAGTCACCCCACAGGCAGCTGCCAGAACCGAGGACAGAGTCCCACAGTCCCCAAGTCCAGCCCAGTGCTTCAGCCTCCCTCTTCCCATCATTAGGACTGGGAAGACTACCTCCAATTGGTGTCAGTTGGTGACTGAAAGTGGAAGGAGCTGTCGTCATGGATACAGCATCCACAGGCTCCACTCTGCCTTGGTGGACCCCTGCCTTTCTACAATAGCGCTGTGGTCTTCAAACACCAGTGCAATAATGAGCACAGAAAGAGTGATTCATGTGCGACCAGTGCAAATGCTCGCTGTGTAATACAGAGAATGAGCTGTTAGCTGTGACCCTCTTAGATTAACCGAGCTGGTTGATTCACTGATTTCTCCAGCACCAACTGGAGCAGACTGTCAGGACCTGTTGGATCAGTTACCTCCCATAACTGACCTACAGGATTTACACTCACTCTTTGCCCTTCACAGCACAGCAGCACCTATGTTCTCCCTGTTCCCACATTGGGTAGTGTCTTCTTCATAATAGTTGTCCCTGCCTGTGCATTCCTACACGTACAAAGACACTTGCGCTCTGAGCAGCAAAAGAAAGGGACTTGTTTAATAAAAAGTTAAACTAACCATAGTCTGAATGGACTTCCAGACTCTAGTGATTCATAATTTCTGGCCTCTCTCCTTGTGGAGCTCCCCTCTATGGCTCTGGGGGGTGAAGGCATTTTGACACTTCTCGGTACATTGTTCAGGGCTTGATACCTTTCTTGTGACACTTCTTTTGACTCATGCTTTGCAAAAATGGTGAGATGTGCAACCATTTTGCCTTTGGTCACCTCCATTGCAGCAGCCACCAGCTGTCTCTTCAAGATAGCACAACATAGATATCTGAACACAAGAAGAAGGGGTCTAACCTGTCTACTTATCAGCCTTATACAGGAGCTGTTCACCCTTACGGACCTTGGGGAAGACATAGAGAGACCAGGCTCTCTGGGGACTTCAAGATGAGAAACCTGAGTTCCAATGCTTCTAAGATTAGGCAGCAGCTGAGCAACCACTTTGGCCATTAAACATTAAGCCCCAGCAAGTAAAAGCAACAGGAATCCCACGTTAGGTGTGAAGTCCTCATGTGGATGGGTTTCACTATATTTAATTTTCTTTTCTGGTTACTGTTTCCCACCAAAAAGAGAAACAAAACTAATGGTCATTCCCAGGTGGTGTGTGATCTGAGGCAAGATCACAAGGAGGCATGCTCCACGCCCCCAGAGGGAACTCCTGTACACAGGGCAAGGTGTAGCGGCACCTGCCTAATTACAGAGTAATCAACAAGACACAACAGGGCCCACCGGCCCCATTCTATCTCCAATTGGCCAGGACAGAGCCTGGCTCCTTTCTGCTGCTCCCAGAGCTGTCAGTCACCGAGGGTCCCTCCTTACCCCACTTCCCCAGAGAGTATAAAAAGGCAGGGCAGGGGTGATGGGGCATGGTGCTAGGACTGCTTCTTCTTTGCTGGTTATCTGCTTACCTTCAGCAGGGCAGGAAGGTACTGTTCTCATATGGTTGGTGGTGGTTTTTTCTCAGGTGTTGGGGCTCTAATTGCTCTATGAGCTCTGGGTTTGTGTTTATTGCCTGGCTTAATTGTGGGATAGACTTAGTCTTAACTAATGCAAGGGTGTTTGTGTTTGTGCCTGAAAGGTGAGGTACAGCCTGAGCTGGTTCTGTTTGGGGTGTGTTAACAGCAGAAGGACAGCTTCTTGGGGTGCTTTATTCTTCTAATCCTGGTGTAGCTAGTTCTCTAAGGTGAGATTTTCTCAAAGGGGAGGAAGGAGGAATCCAGGGCCTCTAAGTGTGTTGACAATGGGTGTTATAATTGCTCTTGCAAGAGCTCTCCTGGGTGAAGACTTTGTTCTCCCCACTCCTCTGGTTATCATAAACCACGTGGAAACAAATACTAGATAGTTTTGCAAGTAATACAGATCCTTCTGTAATGGGAAGAAGCCTATTTTGTGGGTCTTCCCTTAACAGGTAGCAAAGGAATCTCTCCCTATAATGAGGTCAGAGGGATGTGCCCCCAGGAAGGGTGAAGTCCTCTGGAGGCTCCCTGTCTTTTTCTCTTCCTAAAGCCATGGTGCTGTTTGCATTTCAGCTGCAATGGCCTCTGCTATGCCTGACAAAGAGGAAGCTGCCAAGACCACCCTGGAGGTGACGGAAGAGGAGCAGCAGGTCAGTGCTCTATATGAGAAGTAAGGAGTGGCAGCTCCTGGGTGCAGGTATGAGGAGGTGGCTCCTCTGTGGTGTTTCCTTGGCTCAGGCTGTGCTCTGGAGATTCATGACAGCACAGCCAAAGAAGTTGGCCTGAAGGCCTTGTAAAACCTGCAAGGCTGAGCAAAATAGCTTGGGTTTTTGCTAGGAAAGATGTTTCTGTAACTGTAGTCAAGATCCTGGCTTGCTGCAGGCAGTACTTCTGCAGAAAGGCTCCCATGTTCAGCAGCCCTGAAGTTCCTTGCTTTACTCCCATGACCAGCAGCATCCTTCTTGCAGGTTAATATAAAGTCTGTCAACTTAAAGCCAGCTTGATCCTGCCTGATGAAGCTTTTCTGGAGTATTAGCTTGTTAAATAGCTGTGTCGAATGAGTTAGAGCCGATTACAGGTACAGAAGTGGTGAGGTTGCCCATGAACTCAGCTGTCACTTGAGTAGCATTGTGCTAAAGGAAGACCATTCCTAGAATGGACCAACCATAAGTGTCAGTGCTCCATAGCTTGTTTCACAACTGAGTTATAGATGTCAAAACAAGTGTCCAAGTAAACCAAGCCTTGCTGTTTCAACCAGACTGGGTGGCTTGAACAGGAAGTTTTGGGGCAAAACTACATAGGAAGGTCAGGTTTGCAAGCTTCATGGCTTTATTTTTACCTTTTAGGCTGCAGTAAGTCAGGTGGCTAACCTGGCTTTGGTCAGCTCTGCCTGTGACATGGTTTCTACAGCGTATGCCTCCACCAAGGAGAGCCACCCTTACATCAGATCTGTGTGTGATGCAGCAGAGAAAGGAGTGAAGAGTGTAACTGAAGCCACAGCTAGCTGTGTGCAGCCAGTTCTGACTACACTGGAGCCTCATGGTAACCCACCCTGCATTGAACCTGCCTGATAACATGGTCTGTGACAGGCCTGAATTCACTCTAAACCCAGAGAGGCCAAACCTCTAGAACATAGAAACTTCTGTTGGTTTCTATGTGATACTGGATCCTTGGGATGTGGACGCTTGGGCAGAGATGGTGGCTATGTCTGTACAGGTGGGAGCTGGCTGCTATCAAAGTGAGCAGATCCATAAGGAGATCAAGACAACCTGCTCTACAGATTTAACCTCTATCAGACCTGGCCTTAGTGATGTGAATGGGGAGTTTCATAAGTTCACAGACTGGTTTGGGTTGGAAGGGACCTTAAAGCTCATCCAGCTCCAACCCCTGCCACGGGCAGGGACACCTTCCACTAGAGCAGCTTGCTCCAAGCCCCTGTGTCCAACCTGGCCTTGAACACTGCCAGGGATGGGGCAGCCACAGCTTCTCTGGGCACCCTGTGCCAGCGCCTCAGCACCCTCACAGGGCAGGTCTTCTTAATACCCAATCTTCATTGAGTCTCCCTGCAGTACAAACTGCTCAGGAAGATAAAACTTGAGATGGAATTCCAAAAACCCAGGTTTTGACACTTTCTTTTTGCCTCCAGTTGCTGCAGCCAGTGAGTATGCCTCCAAGGGCTTGGATAAACTAGGGGAAAAGATCCCACTCCTTCAAAAGCCAGTGGAACAGGTAAGAATCAAAGGCTGTGTTGTCCTTGGCTGGCAGAGGGACCTAGTTCTTGCAGGGTTTCTAACCTTGGGAGCAAAACAGGCTTTTACATCAGGAGCAAGCTACCCCTCGGTGCATAGGACAAGCTCCTACAGGAGTGAATACTTGGCAGACGCTGTGCTGCTGCCTTGGTGCAATTCGTGATTGTAATGTGCTGCATGACTTAATCCCTCATCTGACATGTGTCTTCTTCTGCAGGTTCTCTCTGACACAAAAGAGCTGGTATCATCCAGAGTGGCTGATGCAAAGGATGCTGTGAGCAGCAAAGTGATGGAGGTGATAGATGTGACTAAGGAGGCTCTTCAGAGTGGCATGGAGGCTGCCAGGTCCGCAGTGACCAGCAGCGTGGGGATGGTTATGGACTCTGAAGTGGACCAGACTGCTGTAAGTGGAGCAGGCACTGTGCTGGGGGAGACAGAAGACAGCTCTCTCCCTATTGCAAATGAGGAGCTAGGTAAGGAAACCATATATAGGAGTCTTTGTAGTAGGAACCATCAAACTGGGGATAGCCGGCCCCATTCCCCATCAACTGGCTACTCTGGAATGGGGCTAATGGGAAGTGCCATGCTGGAGGCTACCTGGTTCCTAGTCCAGGACCTCCTTATGCTTATTTTCCCTGTGTGGTAAACATCTCTGCTCAGCCACTTGCAGGTACTTCATCTATCTTTCAGCCAAACTGGCAGCATCTGAGGAGGGTGCAGATGTGATGCCTGTGGAGCAGCAGCAGGAGAAGAGGAGGTACTTTGTGCGGTTGGGGTCTCTCCCTGCTGAACTTCGCCTGTTTGCCTATGTGCACTCAACAGACAAAATGAAGCAGGTCTGGCAGGGCATGCAGGAGGCCCTGGCACAGCTTCACTCTGTCATTGACCTGGTAGGTTGAGCCCAGTTTCCTGGAAGGAGAGGACCACATTGTTGGTTTGGTGTCAACGTCAATGCTATGATAAAGAGCTGTGCGTTCACCAGCAGGTCTGTCTTGATGCTCTGATCTTCCCTTGCCACAGATGGAAGTGTTTAAGCAAGGATTTAACCAAAAGCTTCTGGAGGCGCAGGAGAAACTACACCAGATGTGGCTGGACTGGAGTAGGAAGTCTTGCAAAGAGAGTGGAAACAACGGCTCTGCAGATCCAGAGGTATGACAGTGGGCAGGAGAGCAAAGGGCTCTGGGCATCTCCCTGTTAGAGTAACTCATCCTCTGATCTTAACTTCTGCCTCCTCCCAGGAAATGGAGTCTCTGGCCCTGCTATTGGCATGCAGTATCACACAGCAGCTGCAAGTCACCTGCTGTAAAGTAGTGTCTGCAATCCAAGGTCTTCCCTCAAGCCTTCAGGATAAGGTGAAACAATCTCTTGGTACCATACAGGAGCTTCATGCTTCTTTCTCAGCAGCAAAGTCCTTCCAGGACTTGTCCAGCAGTGTCCTGACACAGAGCCAGAGGAAGCTGGCTCTGATCCATGAGTACATGGAGGAGCTGCTGGATTACCTGAAGAACAACACACCTCTATCCTGGCTGGTGGGACCCTTCTCCCCCAGGGAGGAGAGGGAAACCTCACAGGAGGATGAACCCTTCCAGGAGGAGGGGGCAGAGACAGCAGGAGCAGGGCATCATGAAGCTTCTACCACTCATGTAAAGGATAAGGCTGTGAGCACAGAAGTGGAATCTGGTCCCACGTCACATCTTGAACGCTTACTGGGTACTAGTGAATAAATCCTTAAGACCTTCTAAAGAAGGTGGTGGAAGCAGCAGGGCCACTTTAAGTGCTTGTAGTTGCTTTCGGCAATGCTGAGAAGACTGAAGCTCTGCAATGCTCCCACCTCCCTAGCAAGCTATGGTACGTCCTTCATCAGTGTATTGAGGTACTGCTTATGTCCAATATAATAATTGCTGTTGATCCTAACCCCTCAGTTATTACAGTGTAAAGAATTGTCTTCCTAAAAGCTGCTGTACTAGGTCATAACTACTGCAAATAAAACTACTGCATGTGAAAATCCTTCCTGTCTCCAGTTTCTTCTGGAGAAACTCTCCAAGAGTATGGCTCAACAGAGGTGAACTGTACTTGTCCAAGCTGACAGTGCAGTCAGGAATGCAGTAACTGGTGAGAAATCAGTGGTACAGTTAGGATTATGGCTGGTAACCCTGTCACTGCCCTGAGACGTATGAAGTTGTAATTCCTTCTTGCTCCCAAGCCGTATGTGTCCTGATGGCACTTTCCCAGGTTTGGAGAAGCTGTGGGAAGCTGTCAGGATCCTGTCGTACCTTGTTATGAGTCCTGTTGGGCCTCATTCTCCTTCTGTAGCTGTCTATTGCTACGTGGTGAAGACATCAGTCTGCGGTGAGCTGCAGAAGTGTTAAAGGCTGATGGACAAAATGCCTTTTGAACTTCTACAGGAAAAAAGTCTTCTCCTTGCTTCTCAATCTCTTTTCTTCAAGGAAAGAAGTGGGATCTGCTCCCATGTAAGTATTGTTTCCAAGCTTATCTTTCTTTTAAAGGTGGTTAAACTTATTTCATGGAGGTCAGAAACGGGGACTGGGGAGAGCAAATACAGGCTTGAAGAGGTGGAACTTCCTCTTCTCAAATAGAAGTGATCACTGTTCTAACAGTGCTCCTCATCCTGCGTTACTGTGTGATGGCTTTATGCTATACTGTGCCAGCATCATGTGGTCTTTGTGTTGCATCAATGGAATAACTGATGCCAAAACCTAACTCCTGATGTGGTGGAGATCTGGAACCAACTTCACTGATCTCAGGATGCCCGGGAGGCTGGTGGACAACTGTCTTATGCGTGTTTCTCATGTAGCAATTAGTTTGTGTTGAAGACAAAGTAAGGCAATCTGAGTTGTCAGAGCAAATCATAGTTGAGATATGAGAGATAAATTGTGTTGGTTATTTCTTCACTGCATGTTCTGATCACTACTGAGCAGTTTCTCTCTGGAAAAGAGTTCGAAGAGAAAGATCCAGGCTGCATAATGCAACTATAAGTGAACTAACTGCAAGCAGTGTTGGAGGTAGTCCTGCTGCTTGGTGGGAAACATGGTATATATTAGCTTCTCAATAGCAAATCTGCACATTGCTACTTAGGAATGCTTAAATCCTGGTTTTAAACTCTCCTTGCTCTAAGTGCTTTTTTAGGAAGCAGCTAGACATTCCTGCACTTGATGTCAGTTTGTCAGTGCAGCACATCTGGTCTGTATTAACACAGTGCTTTGCCTAGCAAATCGGGCTGCTTCTGCTTATGGATCAATGGGGAATGTTCTTGCTTGTGCTGTGAACACTGTTGGCTACTCTTACCCTGGGAGCTGGTGAGCAGCTCACAGGCCTCTCTCTATTTGCAGCTGGAAACTCAAATGTTCATGTGGCTGGGGTCTCCCTGGTTCCCTGTGCTGGATTAGGAAAGCCTGGCACCTGTATGGCTCTTGTGGGTGTTCTGTTGTCACAGTCCCCATGGCTAAGATGATCTCCTCATGGCAAAGCTCTGCTTGAAAAGAGGAGGCTGATAGAAGCCTCTGCATGTGTTTTACCTCTTCTTTAACGTGAAAAGACTTGGGGAATCGTGGCCATGTTATACCAAGTATGAAAGGCAAAACTCCCACCAAGATGAGGCATGGTTAGGAATAGTTTGACTTTCTTATTTCTTGCTCTTCTTATGGTCCCATCCATGATGCAGGGATGGGAGGAGGATAAAGTGAGAAAGAAACTGGGAATGCCAAATGGACTGGTTTTCTGCAGTGTTTGAGATGGAAACTCATCTGAGCTCTGGGAAAGTATCCAGATAATTCTGTTCAATACAAGCTTCTCTGACTATCCACATTTTTAGTAAGTTTGGATGGAACTAAGAAATGTGTTGGTAATGTGACAACCCTAGACAAACACCTCGGTGGGGAAGAAATGCTTTGAGGTGTCCCTTTTGGCTCTCAGTAGCCCTTGGGAATGATGTAGTGTTCCTTGATGCTGATAATTATAGCCCAAGTGATTATATCTTACCCTCCCCTTCTGCTGTGGTCACATGTGATAATACAGTTATAGGTCGATTTGAATTTCAAATGCAATCACAGGGGCACTTGCTCCTTGTTTCCCTTTTGGTAGATGCCACCATCTCCATCTGCCAGTTTGTTTCACATTTTAATTATTTAATTCTCATGTTCATGTATTTCTGCCTTTCTTCATTCAGTTCCTGCTGTTCTTTGTTCAGATGCCTGACTTCTGGGTCACAGAATGTGCTGGTGCTGGGTGAAGGTTACCTTGGGCATCACTCCAAAAGGCTGTCATGTTTCATGAGCTGCGTTAGGAAGCATTAGCCAACATGTTACTGTGACCCGTAACTGGCAAGGGTAAGTGCTTAAGGAGGGTTTCCCAAGCAGCTTTGTCATGAGAGCAATAGACTGGGAAACTGAAGTTCTCAGCAAGTGCTGAAAGGCAAAAACACTCTAGCTGCTTGCAAGGAACTTAATTTTCCCTTTTCACATCTGTGTTTCTTGACATGCTTGGATATTGCCATCTCTTCTGCAAGAGCTGTGCTACTGCCTGCTGTAGAATAACACCATGCCTAAAGGTTTTTGACCTCCCTGAAGGGCTGCTCTGCTCAGGCAAGAACTGGCTGGTTCCAGCTTTTGTGTTGCCTTAAATCCCTGTGGATGGGGAATTTCGGGTCCCTTTAAAGCTGACTGGAATTGGTTTGGAATGGGAATAGGACGAAGTTGCTGCCCTTGGTGCTGGAGAATGAAGATGCCGTGATTGGTTGGTGTGGGAGCAATATTCCTGCTGCTGTGGGCAGGCCGGAATTCTGTTTTGGTGGTTAGCCCTTGGCCCTCTGCTTTCCTGGTGTAACCTTCCCCGTCTCTTCCCTTCCCTGCTGCACCTCCTTTCCTTACATTAGAGAAGGGAACTGGGTGTTTCAGAGCATGGGAGAGGAACTTGGAGGGACTTCCCTGTGCTGAGCTGGCCTGTGTTGACCTGAAATGATCAGGTGAGATCAGTGTGGGTTTAGGAGCCCCTAAGAATATGAATCTGTTTGCTAGCAAAGGACATGGGTGCTCCCAGGAGCAGCATTCTGCAGTGACCTGACTCAACTGAAGCACATCGCTGCCTTTCCAGCTAAAATCTTTGCTGACATCAGCATTCAGCTCTTCTCCCTTTCAGAGGCTCCTGCCAGGGGCCTCTTCTGGCAGGTCCTGGCAAGACTTGGATCTGGACAGCTTTCCTTCCCTCTGCTCCCTGATGGCAGGGGAGGGAAGGGGCTCAATAAATCTGCTTCAAATTGCCTTACTAACCAAGCGTGAACTTGTGACAATTCCAAAATGCCCTTTGCATGGCTCGTTAAAACCCCTGATGCCTCCAGGAGTGACAGGAGCCTGACCTGATCGATGGCTCCGCTGCCCTTTACTGCTGCACACAAGGCGAGGTACCTTGTGTGAATGCAGAGCACTGCCAGGAAATAATTACCCTTGTTGTGGTGCTTTCGGGACGCTGATGTCTGCCCCTCTGGTAATGAAAACTTGTTTGCAGAAGCAGTTAGTTTGCAGTATTGACTTCCCGGTTTCTGCCTGATTCCCATATTTATTTAGCTTCAGTGATGGCTTCAGCTTCTATAGCATTGCATTTGGAGGCTAATTAACAAGCTGAATGCTGACATGGCTGGATTTTATGCCATCCTCGGTACTGATACTTTATGTTAAGCCCATTTCATAAAGTCTGACAAGAGCTTAGTGCAGGAGGCAGATTCCTGCCTATTTCTCTTATGTACACACCCCCCCCCCCAGTGTCCTGAAAGGCATGGTGGAATGGGAGTTATTAAAGGCAATTATCTGGAAAGCCAAGTGAGGGCAGGAAGCAGTGAAGGATGCGGAGGAGTTTGAGGAGAGGTGGAAAGGGAAGGAGTGAGAAAGCTGGAGAAGACATCCTGAGGGCTGGGGACAAGCAGAGTACAGGCAAGAGGCTGGATGGGAAAACAATGGTTTTGGATTAAAGATGAGGATTCAGTGAGTATGAGGGAGGAGGGATGAAGAGTGTGTCTGGAAGACTGGAGCAGGGGAGAGCTGTACAAAGAAGGGTTCACTTATGGCAGGACTTGGGCAAGGTGGAGAAGACAGGAGGATGGGAGAGGAGGAACCAGATGGCAGGGAGCTAGAGGCTCTTTTTATTAAAGGCACTGTGTGCTTGTACCTCATCCAGTTGTCTCACTGGGTGTCTCAGTGCAAAGCAAAGTAATGTGTCTGCCCTTTGGGAAATAAACATTAGAGTGGAAATATTCCTTTGCAAGAGGGACGCTAGAAGACGCATGCTGCAGGTAACCACTCCTGCATGGATCATTCTCCAAGGTGGTATCATCACATATGTTGGTTTTATTGGAGCTGTTAATCCTTAGAATGAAAGACATCCTGAGCCCTCCCATTTGAGGAAATGCCAACTGCCTGCATCTTGCAGTTGTCCTGGCAGAGAAATCGAACAGTTTGTTTTTGATGTGTGTGTTGTCCTCACTAAAACACCACTCTGTGAATGGCTGATTCTGGGGGCACATCTGGCTGCCACGCTCACAGCACCTCTCTCTTGGGGAAGGATGTACGCTCCACCTCCCATGGGATGGATGTTGCAGCTGTGAGCTGAAGGCCACTTTAAATGTCATCTTCATTGAGCAGTCTTGATGGGGTAATTATAGCTGAAAGGTAGGGTTTACCAAACAAATTACACACCAAATGCAGTGTTTACCCTGTAAGAGATTACTGGGGACACCTGCCATGTTGTGAAGCAGAGAAAGGCAGTTTTAGGGCTTTGATTTATTTCTGCTTGTACCTGTTGTGTTGTCTTGCTCTATCCCCTTCTCACCACTCTGTGTGATGCTGTGGCTGGTGTGGCTTGGTCTGCAGCTCCTCATCCTCCTAGTGAGGTCAAGCAATGACACTAAGGAAGGCAAAGGAGCCTCAGCAAAGCCTTTATGCTTTGCTGAGGGTTCAGCCATGGGAGGAGAGGTTCTAAAGCAGGGAAGGATCAGATCTTGGCACTTGCTGGCTGTCCTGCAAGGATGGCTCAGTGAGGTGGTGGAGCAGAGGGCCTCTTGGGCTTTGTGACAGAGTAGTTCAAGTTGTACAATCCGATGAGCACAGGTACCACAGGCGTCAACAGAGCAGTTTCTGATGAACGGGTTTGTGTGCACCAGATGAGTTGGAAGCTCACTTGCTCCTCTGTGGAAACAGGAGGACAAGGAAGTGTTCAGGAGCTGGACAGCTGATGCTCCCTATGAGGATGTATTCGTGTATGTGCCTTTCTTACACTTAACTGGTGGGGTTGTGCCCCCTCCAGGGACTGCACTGGCTGATAAATAATGAACCCCTCACATGCTGCACAGTGGATCTGTATCGGCACAAAAGCTGCACTGGGGCAGATGTGAGGCTTTTCATGCTTACTGAATACTGCTTAGCTGCTCCAGGCCCTGGCTGTGGAAGCTGGGCTGAAGCAGAAAGGGACCTAATTTTTGTGTCATTTGTACTTAAAGCTTGGAAACAAGGATAAATAAAATGCAGTCTCTCAACACAGCCTCTGACCTCTGTGTTTCCAGTTTTACTTTGCTCAAACTCCCATGTGAGGCTAAACAAGTCTTCATGTTGTGAAAACCAGGGAATTCGAGGACTTATTACAACTGTAAATTAGAACTGCAGAATCTTGACCACAGGCAAGACAATGTGGTACACTTTTACAGCTTAGGCTTTAAAGTTGTAGAATGAAATACACCTCTACTTTAGGTACAATACACTTCTCACAAGCTACTTCTTGGTGTGAGGTGTCCCCCACATAGCTCAATTTTTTGATGGCTATAGGCAGGCACTCCAGTATCCCACCCTGGAGGGATTCAGCATTTTCCATAATTCCTCTGGTTATCCCTCCTCATGTAGCTGGATGTCTCTGAGCTCCTTTCCTCGGGAAACTCTTCCAATAACATCCAGAGGTGCTGGCACTGCCCCTTGTCAAAGCTTGCAGAAAACCTGTGCTTCCCTTTGCTCTTCCTCATTTGAATGCAGACTTTGATTTGGAAGTTGCTCTGTTGGATGCAGGAAGGAAATTCTCAGGCTGCTTCTCTCCTTGAGTTAGTTCAAGTGCCCACAGCAGCCTCATCTGTGAGGAGAAAGATTCAAGGGGAGCCTCTGGGGCTGTGAACATCTTCCTGTAAGGACGCACAAAAGTGTTCACCCACCTTAATGGGATCCCTCAGGCCACACTGTGATGAGGATAAGTGATGTCTTGGAATCCTGATTTTAATTAGGGGAGAGCTGGGAAAAGGTCAGTCTGGATATAACCATCATTTGTCATTCCTGTTCTCAGAGCTGCTGGGGCTGGATGAGGTTTCAGTGTTTCCCATGACAGAGGTTTGAGGTCAAGTCTTCAAGTTGTTTCTGTCTCCGAAGAACTGCATGAATGGCCTCAACCTGGAGCTGTGTATCTGGGCATCTCCATGTGCTGCCTGTCTCACTCCCAGCTGTGTGCCTCTGCTCCTCCATGCAAGATGCCTTTCAGCATGAGAGATGGACAAAGTGTCTAAACCCCGACAGAAAGGAGCCTGCCATGAAGAATTGAATAATCATGATAATATTTTCTTAGGTCCAGCCCATCTCTTACCACTTCCAGGCATCATTTTTTTAATTGTTCTGAAGCAAAATCAATGATTTATTCTTCTTTCTCCAAGCTGCAGTTACCAAACTTTGTCCTTGCCTCCCTGTTGAGGAGCAGTGTGCCAGCAGTGCCGACTGCAACCCCAGCTCTGCCTTGCACTGTGTGACAAATGGATGAGCTCAGAGGAAGATGATTTCTTAAATGAGAATGGATTTTTCAAATTGAAAAATCTTTGCCCTGAGTCCATCAGTCATTGTCAGGGAGGGACTGGGGAAATAATGGCTTAAACAACAGGGAGATGATGCCTTGTGAGCGCTCATTTGTGCTTCTAGTGCTGGCTTCAGGAGGGTGAATAAACCATCCTTGTTGCTCCTGGAGTTAGTACAGCCTCAGCAGCAGACAGTGCCCATCTCTGCATTCTTTGTGAGCTTGGTAGAGTGTAGTTGTGAAACAGTGAGGGCCGAGCATGGTCTCACACTGATCAGCTCCCAGGTCACACGAGGGTGTTGCTACATAAAGGCTTACAGCAGCACATGGGTGGTTCAGTGCCTTTCCTCACTCAAGCAGCTTCTGAGGTTGTTTTCCTATTTCTACTGACCTTATTATGCAGCTCCACTCCAGTGCAGTCTAAAAGAGCCTGTGCAGACTTGCAGGGCTTGCTTCTGTTTTAAGATAGGAAGAAATTCATTCTCATCCACTCCCTGACATGAAGATAAAGGCTCAGTGATGCTCGTGAAGACCCTTGGAAGGCTTCAGAAACTTACAAAATACAGCAGCCCTGTAGGCTCCAGCACACTGGTGAGTGTCACAGCTGCACCAGGACATGGAGCTGCTCCTGGGGTTCATGAGGCTGCTGGATGTTTTCTATCTAGGAGCAGGGATGATGGACTGGAGGTCATTGTGGCAGTGGTAGCTCCTGGAGAAGCATCTATCAAAGCTGGGAAGGGTCATGTGTTACCCTTGTAGGGTTTCCCAAGTTGACTTTACAGCACTGATACAGTTTGTGACCCCCTTCTTCCCTGCAACCCAGCAAATACAGCCCTCGCCAGCCTACAGCAGGTGCAGAAGGGCATGAATCCTTTTGGAATAAAGTGAGGATCCTTACTGCTTCTCCTGAGGTCTTTCTGGGGATCTGAACAGCTCTTTCAATCAGCCTGTAACTCTTTGGGAGATTCGTGTACTTACACGAGTAGCTTTTAGTGTTTCTCTGAAAAGCCACAGTAGTAATTTAGTAAATAGAGAATAACCAGGAACTGAAGCGTTCTGGAGCCAGGCAGCTGTAATTTGCTGTGGGTAATCACTATTCTGCTGCTTCTCTCTGCTATGTCTGAGAACGCCGAGTTTAAAGTAGGAATCAATTAAACAGCAAATAGGTTTCTTTGTCAAAATCAATTAAATCCTCCTCCCAGCCAGTGCAATGGTCTCCCTGGAATTTCATATTCTGCTTGGCTGCCATTTCTTCAGCAGCTTTGGCAGGATAATGTTGATGTTTTATAGCTTGATTTAAATCACATGGATCAATGCATATGCATACCTTATTTGGATTTTCAATTACAACCATATATTTAGCCTAAATGAATTATCTAGGTTATAGTTGCAGCTACACAGGGTATTTTTCATAATGCCCAATTCAATTTTTACTGTCTCTGTAAGCATAAATGATTTCTTTGGAGAGCAGGATCGTTATGGTTGTTTTGCCCTTCTTGCTGGAATATTAGTCTTCCAAATGGGCTGGACCAGAAGTTTTCAAACATCTTCAACCTGTGGATTCTTCTTTTGCTTTGGATTGAGATGCAGGCACTTTGGAAGCCAGGGCTATGGACTATGGTAAGGTGTGGATGAAAGTAATTTCTTGAGTCACTTCTTGGGGCCTCCTTTGAACTGGCTCACAGCACCTCCTGTGCCTCTTCCCCCAGCCCCCCCAGGTTGAAGTCCCTGACCCGTATCTCTGCTATTTCAAACCTACTGCATTTGGATTTAAGAAAAATCCCTTTCTGTGGCTACTGTGCCTCTGAATAACTTGAGCCTATTTGCACCTCTAAACCTCCAGGTACCTCTGAGAATCTGGCTCTTAGCATGCCACTGTTTCTATGCCACTGCTGAAAGCAGGTCTTTGGCTCCTAAATCTCCAATGTGTCTTTGTTTTCCATATAGTTCTCTACAGATAATACATCCCCAGTCCCTGCCTGGGAGAGTGAAAGAGTTCTGATGGCTTGTCTTTAGACCTGTAGGTATAAGTCTAACTCCTATTTTCTTGGGTGTGTGGTAGCAAAGAGTTTTCTTGGATAGTTTCTGAGATGCTCCAGCTCAGCTGTTCTTGCTGCTGAGTAGCAGATTCCTTCTGATGTGTTCCCTTGTGCGTTGCAAATATATCTGAACTGTTGTTATTACCTGTGTGAAACACTTCTGAAAGGTAGCTTTTCTTTCCAAGCTGCTTTTGAGATGTTTCACCATCAGATCATGAGTACAAACTCCATCAACACTTGTTGCTTATTTAATCCTTATAAATAAAGAATTACTATAGGTAAATTGCATCTTCACTGTTGCCATCCAGGGGATCTCTTTGTGCAGACCAGACCTTGGGAAATTATTAGATACTAAGAATAATGCAAGAGTTATCTTGGATTTGCTTTTATTCCAGGCTTCCATTCTGGATAAATTGTATCTGAAAAAGAGGTAATAGCTAAAATGATGTGAATGATTGATTTATTTTTCCATGTGATACCCAACCTAAAACGTCTCCCCAAAACTATTGAGCTGAAACAACACTTTACTCTCCATCTTCCCCAAACTCCAAATCTTCAGCACTTCAGGTGGCTTGCTGCTCAGTTTTCCATTTAATGCAAAACTTTCCATGCTGAAAGGTAAGGCCTGGGGTTACAAACCACTCACGAAGCTGATGTCGTCTGAGTTTTCTTTCTGCTGGAGGGGATTTAAGGGACCAGTCATCTGCCTGGGAAAGTGCTCTGACCATTGGCAGTCCAAGGAGCCAGCCTGGGTGGTAAATCTGACTTTTTCAACACTGTGAAGCTGTGTATAAACAATTAACTGTTCCATGAAGCAAACCGAGCTCCCAAGCGACTGTTCTCACCTCCAGGCTAAAGAGCCTTTCTCAAGCTTTTACTCTTGGATTTAATAACAACCGAACAAATCCTCGCAGCTGAGAAAAGTGCCAGTGGCAAGCAGTGAAGAGCCCTTTTCCTGAAGGAGACAGGGCTCAGCCAAAGGTCAAAGTCATGCTCAATCTTTTCCATGACAAGACCAGGCAGAGACAAGGACCGTGTCTTGCTTGTAATGGGGCTCTTCCAATCACCCCTTCTCAGGAGGTTTGAACCCACATACTCTCATCAGGGGTATTGTGCTGCTTAGCAGATTTCAGGAGTTGAATGGAGGATGTGATGGTTCATCAGCATTACGGTCTGTGCTCCAGTGAAATTTAATCCCTAAGCAAGGGGAGCAGGAAAAAGAAGGAAGATGCGAAGTGCTCACTTCTACTCTGTGCTTTGGAGCAGTTTGTTGTGGAACTCCAGACTAGAACCCAAACAGGAGGTGCAGAATTTGATCAGGATCCCTCCACGACAGGAGAGATGTGATCTATGCTTTCCTGGGTCTCGGGTGAGCATTCCCAGCCTCTGAGATTGTGGACAAAGAAATGGTGTGTTAACTTTATTTGTGAGTTAGCTTGCTTTGGTTCTTCTATCTTCCCCTATATTTTTTCCTCCAGCAGATTTGCTGCTACCTGGGGAACAAGGAAAATCACCTTTTGGGGACCAATTTACTATTGACTGGGGGAAATACACAGACCTTTCATCATCATATGAGTTACTCTTTTATTGCTACTGTGAGATCAAGGCATCAGTTTCAACCCCAAATTCCCACGTGCCAGTGATTGAGTGGGGTTTTCATACTGCTGCCTGCATTATCACAGGACATTCCCTTTCACTTGAATGCTGGTAAGATCCATTTATGAGAGCTTGGAGAAGCCCCTGCCATCTGTTAATTTAATAATTGCCTAATGTCGTAATACACACATGCTATAATTAAGCCATTTCCCAATTCCCATCACAGAATCTATTAAATCTGTCAATATTTCTTTATAATGCCTATATGTTTCTGAGGTCCTTTTCAAAACAGTGGCACGATTACAACCCCTTCAGTTAAGCCTGGCCCTTCGCTGCACAGGAAATGCTGTAGAATTCCCATACATCTAAAACAGTTCTGCGAGTTTTAAAACATTGAAGCAGTAAATCCTCATCCTTACGAAGTGGCAGCCTTGATGGTGCAATTATCTAGTCTATTAATTATTATCTGGCTTCTTAGAATGTGAAAACTGTTCTTCAAGTGATACAAACAGCCGCAAATATAACTGGCGAAGGAGCAGGTTTATTTTATGTCCACTGCAACTTTAAAACCAAATAAAAAAGCCAAATGGGGGGGGGGGGGGTACTAGATGGAAAAGAAATTTAATTTTGGACAATGCTGTCTGTGCTGATGCTGCTTTTCCTGGTCTGCATACTGATACAAAGCTCATCTTAGAGGGAAAACTAAATGGAAATGTGACTCCCTGTTCTTCAACAATCCTGCAGAATGTATCCATTGCATGGGGAGTACATGCCTCAGTTTTACTTCAGAACCTCAGCTTTATTTAGATTTTTAATGAAATCTCTCCTAGCTATAGGTGTCAATGACCAGTAATACCACTGACACCCTCACTACAGCCTCTTGCAGTACATCATTCCTATTTTCTTGTGACGGTTCTGCACTCGGACAACTCTGGAGCTTTGCAAAGCAGTTACATAAGAATGTTTCTCATAAATGCATTAGGAACCATTAATGAGCTACTAAGAGTGAGCCAAGATTTTAGCCATCTGTACCACTGAACTGTGGTCTGTACTTGGCTGTCATCCTTTTGCTTCTTTCCTCTGTGGCTCTCGGACAGGAGCCTACATCCTCCTGAAACCATTCATGGCTCACTATCATCACTGTTGTTACTATTATCACAGACTGCTTTGTGTTGGAAGGGACCTTAAAGCTCATCCAGTTCCACCCCCTGCCATGGGCAGGGACACCTTCCACTAGAGCAGGTTGCACCAAGCCCTGTCCAGCCTGGCTTGGATCATCACCTCTTGCCTTTTACTGCTAAAACCCCCAAGTGTCCATAGATCCCAATCGACTGCTGGGAATTCCATGGTATATGGGGGAGGAGGCCTTCAGCTTTATATTGTGAATAGCCTAAATATGTATTCTTCACTCTTAGGTTCCTTTAAAGTCCATGGAGAAAAGTAGGGCCCCCCACTGGCATGGGACATCTCTCCCATTTTAGGCATGCAAATAGGATTGATCCTCTCCTCTGGCATCTCAACTGCTTTATCAAAGGGCTTCAGGCAAGGTGACCAGCTGAATCAGCATTTGAAGAAGAGATCAGTCAGGGCAGTTGACTCTCATCCCAAGATCCCTGGTCTAAATGGACTTTTCCCACATCATTTTGCACCTTCTTACCCCTGCCAGTCATTAGGGTTTCTTTCCTGCCACCGCCCTGCAGAAGGAGCATGCAGTTTTGCTCATTTTGTAGGAGCAGTTTGAAGACTTATGAAGGACTGTGTTGGGAGGCAGTGGTGAAAGGAAGAATCTAATGCAGATTTCCCCAGCAAGAGGCAAGTGGGCACTGGGCCATGCTTCCTCTTTAGAGATACGAATTCAGGGTTTTTAAAGTGCTTTGAAATCCCTGGGGATGAAAACTAATATAAAATGTGACAGCTATTATTATAAACTCTCTCAGCAAACTTGAACTTGCCCAAATGTCTATTCATAAGCTTATAAGAAATCAATTCCAAATAATTGCATTATGCCTTTTGTATTAGTGGATTTTCTACAGTAATTGACTTTATAGAAAAAGACATCTATCAGCTTAGCGAGGAGTTTACACCCAGCCCACTACTAGGAAATTACAGGACTTGGTTTGAAAGCATCTCTAACAGAATGATTCTAAATGAAAAGCAGCCCTAACAATACTGCAATTACAAGCAACCCCTCAGGCTAATCCAGCTAGCAAAGTGTTTAATGCTGAATGAGTTTTCACCTAGGATTCAGATGCATCCTGGAGGAGACTGAGGAGCAATGTGATGTGAAGATGTGCGTGTTTGCTTAGGGTTAGATTGGTGAGGGTGTGCAGGCATTTGTCTGCCATTCTGGAGTGGAAATACCAGAGTGCCACCTCTCCCAGTGGAGGGTGCAGATATTGAGGAAACAGCCATTTGTTTCACTGACATCTCAGAAGTACTAAAATTTCTGCCTGCAGCTATGTGCAGAACTGACCATGAACTGCTCAGAGCTCCCTTTAGGCTTGCACCCCATGGGATCTGCAGCTTGAGGGCTTTGATCCTGATCTGCAAGCTTCAGCTCAATGGGCTGCTTTGGCTCCATAGCTCAGGCACTCCCCAGGGATGTGACTCACTTCACTCCCTTGGGCCTTTTATAGCTGAAGAACTGGTATTCTGGACATGTGGGGTTGAGGAACCATACTTAGCATCTTCATTAACTGGAAGAAGCAGCAAGGAACTGGCCTTCCAGACAATGGCAATTACACAGGGCTGTGAGATACTTAAGTCCCTGCTCCAGATCTCATTTGTGCTGAACAGACCAGCTCTGGTAGAGTCATAGGGCTTGAGAGGACCACCTCAAAGTATTATACAGTCTTGATTTTAGGCTACTTGGAGGGAGATACAAAGAGGCTTTACTTCAGCTCTGGTACATCCTAAACAAGTAAGGGCATTAGCCCCAGGACCAGGGGGGTCTCCAAATTAAAGGGCCACCCAATGGATGGCTTCATCCTCTACCCAACAAGATGGTTCATTGTGCTACATTCCAAGCAGAACAAGGGTTCATTGGAGGAAAAGGGTATTTTTCAGCTGCCCCCCAGCTGGAACCCTAACAAGGGAGCTGACTAGTAGAGGGAAATACCAAAGAAAAGCAAAGTCTCAATTAATGGAATGGGATTTCTTTTAAGGTAGAAGTTGAAAAGAAACTATTTCAAAGATTATAAAAGATAGAGGAAAATCCCTAAGTCAACAATCTGAAAAGCAGCCTGAGCCGTACTCTGAAGAAAAGCTTGGTCTCTGTTTCCATTGTACTCCTATCAGATTCCTTCTTTGAACCATTTTGATTCAAGCCTTATTCAAACATGTAGTTCCTGGCACTGCTGGAAAGCTGATATTTAAACCCCTAAGTGAACACCTCTAGGGAGAAGCCTGCTCCAACTTCATCTGTATCTCTTTCTTTTAATCAAACAAGGAAATGGTGAAGTTGTGCTGAACGTAAACACGTTGAAACCTGAAAAATCAATTTCTTTGGTAGTTAGGAAGAATCTTTCCCTCATTCATAACAAAGCCCAGATTAATTGGAGAACACTGTTTGTGAGGAACAAAGAAAACAACAACCCTTTTCATGGATCCCGTAATAATTAACATTCTGCCTCAGTAAATCAATAATTCTCAGCAGCTTAAAAAGGAAGTGTTTGTTGTAGGAGCAGCTTAACACCTGGAGCAGACCGGCTGTGCAAGAGATGGTCCCAACAGCCTCTGGCTGTTGGTCTGGGGTAGCACAAGCGCTAGAAAGGTTCCTTGTGCTTTCTGCATCGTGAGGATTTGGAATCTTGCAACAGCCTCTGCTTTTTTCCCATTTTATAGTGCACAACAGGGCATGTAAAAAGGACCTCAATTAGACTGAGGTGTGAGTTTTAGCTGTAGATATGAAATGCTTCTGTTCTCTCAGAGGTTTCCAGTCTGGAGCTTCTTCTTCAGGTGCAGGTTTAATACGGAGAGACAAATATGTTGTGCAAGCATTAAAGCTGGCTCTGGTTTTGAGCATATTTAAAGCACCCGTGTAACTTACCCACATCTGCTCATCCATTCCTATGAGCATATAGAAGGCATCAGACACAGAAACAGGAATACAGATAGTGTCAAAAGATGGGCAAAGCTCCAAAACCCCAGGGGTCTGAGATGAGATGAAAATCTAGAGGAAGTCATAATAAATGTGAAATAACTTTGCTTGCAGTCTTATAATTTCATCTCAAGTTCTTGCAAATATGTAATTTGCAAAGTACTGTCTTTGTAAAATCAGTGTCTCAACATTTTAATGCATCGAAATGGCTCCTCTGAGACCTCACCTGCATCCTTTTCAGATCCTTCCATGTGCTTCTCTCAGCAGAAAATACAATTAGGAAAAAGCTGCGAGTCTGAAAAGGTGTTGCAATAACATAAAAAAGGACCTCGGGAAGGTTTTGGAAGCTTGATAGTAATCAAACGTACCGCAGAAAAGAAAATCAATGTTGCTATCTTTATATATCAACATAAACATTTGTATTTCATTACACCGACGAGAAGGACAAAGTGTAATGAATCAAGGGGTGGAATGAAGACAAAAAGGCCCAGCTTGTCAATGTTCTTGTCTCATGAAGGATAACCCTGTCTCTCCAAAAGGCTGTAAATCTTTCACTCTAAGAGCCTTCGCAGCCCACAGCAGGAAGATCAGATCTCCAGCAACAACTCATGGCCAAATTACTTCCACTTCAGTGGCTCTCTAATGGGAAATATTGATTGGGGTTTCTTTAGTGAGGGGGAACTGGACTGTAGGTGTGCAGAACTCTGGTACCTGCATGCTCCTTGCTGCCAGAGGTGGGATCCAGCCTGCCCTTTGGGAGAGTCTGTGGGATGGGGGGGCTGCTCTGCTACCCCAGGGTACTAGGAAAGTACCCCCAGGTCTGTGGGAGTCTCAGGGGGCCAAGCAAAGCCTCCAACCCAGTCCTGCCAACGTTCCTTGCACGCAGCCTTGTGGGCAACAAGGGGTTGGGCCAAACTCAGGAGCTCCTGAGAGCTCAACCTGACTTGGCAGTGGCATGGGACAGGTTCGTGTCAGGGTGGTACTGGGCTCAGCATGTGTCAGTGATGCCCTGAGTAAAGTACCTGCAATTCTGAACATTCACCCCCCACCCACCCCCTTCTGTAAGGTATCGCTCAGACACCCCTCCAAGGTGTCCCTGGAGAGCTTTTGCAGCTAGTTACAATGCAAACTTCACCTAAGCGATGAACGTATTCGTAAAGTTATGTTCCCAATTGATATGGAGGTTTGGGGCAATCCTACAGAGTCCTCTTCTTAAGGCTTATCTGCAGACCTGGGGGAATTCGTGGTACACGACTCCACCAGCCTCTGCAAAGCAAGTTCTTCCTACTACCAGAACAAAACTAAGTAAGGGTATTTGTGTGGATTTCTTGAACTAGAAGTAGACCTGACTACTTGTTATTCAATATTCCATACCTATTACATGTCTGCATTCATAATTCACTAATCCTTCATTTACAAGGATTCGGGAGGTGGGAACAGTACTTTGAGACTGAAATGACCTCCCCACCCCACATAGCAAAACAAACAAAGCAAAATGTTCCCAAATACTCTATATTGGCTGAATGTCCTTCACATAACAAGTCAACAAACATGAGGAAGCAATGAATACATTTGCAGAAAATGGCTTTGGATCATGGACGGAAGGATGAAATCACTGAATAATGTATTAATTCTACCAGCTCTAATATGAATGAGGAAAGAGCGATTTAGATACATGAGCAGGTCAGGCACCAGAAATTGTGGTTTGTGCAGAGTTTGGAGCAAAGACTGTAGCATCCACTCCATTTCAATTAAAATTATCTTATTAATTTATACTTTAAATTGCATGGAAACATACCAAAGCTCTTACAGCTATTGAAGAATAAAACCTCTCTCCTTGACGGCACAGGCTTTGGAGAGGCTTCCCCATAATTTGGGATGAATGGTTGGCATGTTCTTGGGGTCAGGGCTGCTATCTACCGGACCTCAAGAGGCTGCAGAAATGGGGCTGCTGGTGGACAAGTCCAGCATGAATCAACCCCATGCCGCTGCAGAAGCTGCATTAGCAGGAGTGTAGCCAGCATGGAAGCAGAGGGGATCCTTGCCCTTTACCTGTACTGCTGAGACCCCATCAGCGCTGCTGGGCTGTTCTGGCTTTATGAACACATGCCAATTGCAGATGACTAACCAGCCCCTCTCTCTGTGATACATGGGAAGTCTGTTTTCTCAGTGTGTTAGGGGAATCATTTTCACAGCCCAGAGTGCTTTAACCTTGGTGCTTTTCCGTACACAGGCAGCCTTTTGAGTACCTGATAACAGGGTGACTTTCCTCCACCCCCTTTACACTGCTGCCTCCTGCCCACTTCATCCCTGCCTACCAAGGTGTTTGCTCTCCTTTACCCTCGGGCTCTGTAAGCATCCCAGCCCTTTGCACTCTGTGTTAGCTGGGCTGGAGGTTTCTCCTCCACAGTTGCCTGGAGCAAAGCAGAAGGGTCTCTCTGCACAGGACCTGTGTTGGCTGTAAGTGACAGGTTGGGAACTGCTGCTGTAGCTTTTGCTTTACATTTGCATCAATAATAGCTCCGAGGCTTTCAAACCACTGGCATCATGCACTGCTCCTCCATCAATATTGTGAGAGCGTCAGAAGACTCCAAGTTCTGACAATGCTGGCACTCACCTTCCCGGATCTCCCTCTTTTGAAATAAACATGCCATCCCTCCTGCTCCTCCGGGCTCCAAACTTTCTTTTCTCCCTGAGCAGCGTCTTGCTTTCACTCCAAGGTCTCACGAGGCTTTGGGGATAAAGAGTCCAACAAATTAGATCGGTTTCATCTAGTGGCTGAGCCCGCAGCTGGGATATTGGGGTTTTGTATGCTGCAGTTTAATTTCGTTCTCATCCTGTAAGCTGTGCAATCTTCTCCAGTTCTCATCCCTGAGAGCACAGTCTGGATGCTTTCCTCTTCTCTAACATCAACTTCTCTAGGTCTAAAAGGGGAGGAAAATTCAAATTAGGTTGCCTGCTTTGGGCTCTTTGTAGCCCAACAGCCTTGGTTTTTTTGCAAGCAGCCAGGCTGGGGAGCCAGTGCTGAGATTTTGTGAAACCTCAATTTCTTCTTCATAGCAAATTAACAGATGTAACACAAGTGGGAGGGGATTTCCTGCCTCCAGAACAAACATCCTTTGACCCCATTGATCCTGAATGAAGAGGGTCCAAACTGTGCAGAGGTGACCCTTCTTTCTCCTCCAAACCATTCCTACATCCCAGTTAGGAGCAGAAGGAGGCTGAGCATGCCCAGCAGTAAATCCACCCAGAACCCCCTTTCAGCATCATTTTAATTATCCCAAATGTAAGTCCTGACATATAAATAATCCAGAATACATTTGTTTCATTTTAAAGCCAGGTTTCTGAAGGCATTGACGCTTTCACACAGTTCACCCCATAGCTCCAGCACTGTGTTCCATAGCCATAAAAACAGAAGCTGTCTAAGAGTCCAGATTGGAGCTAGGTTTTTACCACAGCCCAGCAGGGTCTGCCCCATCTCATCCCATGGACGCTGGTCCAGCCACTTCTTCCAGCCTCCTTTGAAGGAGACACTGCATTTGCACCAATCTACTCCAGTCCTCTATTACCTACAAAACGGGTTTTGGAAGTTCCTAATGAGTAAAGAGAATATTTCATACTTCGTTTTCAGTGCACCATTTCCTAGCTTCCACATCCATGGAAAACAACCAGCCTATCTCTTTGCAGCGGCCTTTTTCATCCTGCCCTTTCTCTGCCTCCTCTGTTTTATGCTGAATGGCTTCAGTTTGTTCATTCCTCTTCATAGGTCCTATTACTCAAACTGCTGAATGACATGGAAGTATTAGGAATGCATTTAGCAGGCTTGGTTCTGCAGACACTGAAACTTGCATAAAACAGATCTTTGCCTTCATAGTATCACTACAAGTTAGCTGAGCTTCAGTGAAAGTTAGTACAAATACGTGCAACAGCTATTAGCTGCACAGCCAAAACCTGGCTGCCTTTCTACAGCTCTAACCTATGAACTTTATTCCACTACAGTTTGAATAGAGAGAAAGGTTTCAGAGATTGAGTTATTCTGAATTTCATGAGCACAAAACTGTTGTGCATTGCAAAATATGCTAAAGGATCCACCCGTAACTAGTTTTGCATTGCAGAGCTGTGTGCAGAAATAGAGAATGATGCACAGGCTCTTCACAGGATTAAGAGTCAGTCCAGGGGAAAACCATGGAGCCTCAGGCTTGGTTTCTGTTCAAGTATCTTGGAGAGGATCTACTTAATGAGGGACTCTTCTTGTTCTTACTGAGGTCTTTGCTGGGGAGCTGAGTAACCAGAGAGCTGGAATGGACCCTGGATACAAAAGGAAGTCTTGAAATATCCTAGAAATAATCAGCTTGAAGATCATTTTGGACCCATAATCCTAGAGACAAATATATGCAGCTCAGCCCAAATGCCTCGCTAAGGAGCAAGTTGTAAACAATATCTTTTTAGAGTTAAAAATTATTCTAATTTAATGATATCTGTTCAGTCAATGTTTGGAAGTAAATCAGTGTGCGAGTAGTAAAATAATAATGTACTTTAAATTATCAGTAAACAAATCAGTCTGCTGTGCAATGGATGCATGATATATTATTCATTCCTATTATCCAAAACACTTCACTAGCTCTCAGAGTCTGGTGATAAAGTATTCAGAATACAGTATCCACCATCCCAGAAAACAGTCTCTAATGCGATATTAAAGTTAAAAGAGAAGTGAGGTATATTCCCCCAAAGCAAGGTATTTGAGTAATTCTGGAATGAATCCCTCTCATGCTTCTTTCCAAAGCTGGGTTTATCATTTTAACTAGAACACCCTGAATGTGCCCTGCTTGGGTCCTTCACCAACCTGTGAACTGCTCCAGAGACATCTCAGTAATACATGGGTGCATGCGGTGCCAGCCTGGCTCCCACTTCCACCTATCCCACTGGGGGAGCCAAGAAGAGCCAAGTCAGACCCAGCTCCTTTTGCACCCATCAGCCAGGGCTGTGTCCAGCTTTTTCAGAAGGAAAAAGCCATGTGAGGCCAAGGGAGGATGCAGTAAGACCTTCCCACGCCAGGTTTTGCCCTCCTTCCCATTACGACAAAGTCCATTTTGGGATCAACAGGAATGGGAGCAGGAGGAAGAGGGAGCAGGCAGGCAAGGAAGGGGTTTGCTGCCCATTTTGAAGCCTCAGGATGCTTTGCCCTGAATTCTGGAGGGTCCTGGTCACGTGTAATTTCTTGGCAGGCCCTCTGCAGAGGATGTCAGGGGGTTCTGAGCAGTAGAAGATGGATTGGTCTGGATGAGACCCTGTCCCTTTCAAATCCCCCATCATCCATCAGCTATTTCCTCTGCAGTGATCTTGGGGCAAGCGGTTCTCTTTCAGACCCTGCAGGTCTGGTCTGAAGGAGCTGATCACCACAGTGATTTATTGCTCTTCTCCTGCAGCCTGTTTTGTAGCAGGATGTGAAAAGGTGTCAGCTTGTGATGGTGATCTCATCTGCCCCGTGCTGTAAATGCCATTGTTTCCCAGCAAGGAAGCCACAACGACCAGAAATAGCGATGCTGGTCAGAAACCTTCATAGCAAATGAAGCCCAGTGTCAGAGGGGATCTCAGCACATCTTCATGAAAGGGAGGGAGGACTCATGGGACAGGGCAGTAGATGAGGACAGCAGTGACTGGTACAGACTTGCTCAGTTTTGGGGTGAGCACAGTGATTACACTACTGCAGCACTGCAACCCCATTCTGTCCGTGCAGTAACTGTGTTTTACTTCCAGTCTTTAAAGTTTAATAGCCCAGCGAGCACCTTCCTTTAGAAGCACATTGTGTGTGATATTCTGGAACACTGTTTTTTATAAAATACCTGTTTCCTTTTGGTAAAATTCATTGGTTTCATACTGAAGAAGTCAGAGACTGAATACCACAGCCACCCTTGATGCTGAGAAGTTAACTCAGCATGATCTCTGCTCCATCAGGGGTTTTTCCCTTCTCTAACTGCAGAGTGGGGCTTCAGGAGCAGATCAGTCCTTCCCCACAGCTGGGGTTGCTGCTGTGTCACAGGTTCTTAACCTGCTGTAAGGATTTGTCAGCCAGTTTAGGTCTGCAAGGGGCTAAGCAGGCTTAGTGGGAAGCCATGGGTGAAGGAAGCACAGGGGGATTCTTGCCTTCAGAGGTTACACAACACAATGTGAGAATTCATGATGCATGAACCTGCTTGATTCTTCCCCCAAACCAGGACATCCTGAAAGCTTCTAAACCCGCATATTTCTCTCATGCTGTGCCATCAACAAAGCACAAACCCCGCAGGACCCATGCATCCCTCTCCTGGCATGTCTCACCTCCTCCAGGCACCCAGGCATGAGTCTAGTGTGTGGCTGTGGGTGCTACTGTCCTCTTGGGTTTGTGGTGAGAAGGAAAGTAGTGAACACCAAACAGAAGAACAGTGATTCTTGTGGCATCTCAGGAAAAAACAGGGCTGGTTTTAAGGAGATGGATGAGTGGCTGAGATGCCACTTCAGATTCCCTGCAAATGCATCCTGCTCCTGTCAGTGTTGGGACTGTAAGACCCAGGGAGTCTGTACTTGCCAAGAAACAGCAGGGCATCCAACCTAGAGATCATCTGAAATAGCACTTGATGTAAAGCATCCTCAGAAATAAGACATTCTTGCCATGTGCACTCTTCAGTAGAGACATTAGACTCCAAGTACATTAAAACATGTGATTGCTGATCTCTGTTATGTCATTTATCTTCATGAGTTTAGGAATAGAGGCAGAAGTCATAACTGGATATGCATGTCACAAAGAATTAGCCATCAGATACTTTATCTGCACAATGGACAGAGTATGTATTTCTTATCTTCCATAGCTAATCTTTGGAGAATCAAATCACTTTCTATCCTGAAAAGACGAGGCCAGTTGCTTTCCCTAGGAAATGGAATGTATGTGCAACGTCTTTCCTCTCCTGCTTGTGCAAGGTCTGAGTGCAGAGGTGTGCTAGCGCATGCTCAATGATTTGGGCAACTGTGTGCTCTGGATATATGTGCAAGATGTCCCAGACATCATCAGGCCATGCCAGTGTTGAGTGGGATTGAGATGGAGCAACATAAGGACTCCACATCCTGGCCTTTGCTTGATATGCCTCCTTAGGAGAAGCTGTGCCTTCCAGCAGCCACTGTCCATTCACTCCCACTGGGATATTTAAACTTCACTTCCATAAAACTCTTCAGAAAGAATGGTAAAGAAAAGATACGTATAAATATCAAGTCAGGAGACTATGAGGATGCAAAAGCATCTTCAGAAAAATAAAGGTAATATCCTGATAAAGAATTGAGAAGAGAATAAATACAAAAATTAACTGGTCACGTGGAAAAATGCAGGAGCAGCTTACAAAACCATTCAGGATCTGGGAAATGACTTGATAACCCAGGTGTAGAAGGAGCACTTAGAGACGGAAAAGCCACAGCAAGAAAGCACAGGTCTTGTTTTGTGTTTGTGCCACCAAGGCTTAGGGTGCTCTGCACCTCAGAGCCTCTCTTTACAGGACACTTGTCATTGCTAGAGGAGGTTACAGCAAAAGACAAGATGAACAGCAGCAGGCTGCCAGGGCCAGATGGTATCACCCGCATGCTCTCAAGGTAATAATGAGGTACTGGACCTGTTCACTGTAGGGTGCACTCCTCTGCTCTAGGCTGCCCCAATACCAGAGTGAAAAGGGACAGATACAGTGCTATTTTTAAAACAGGATTGGAAAGGTCCATAGAGGGACACCTGGTAGTTTGCCATCTGCAGCAGACAACGTGGTGGAAGCTATTCCAAAGGCTGTAAGGTGCAGACACATGGCTAAGTGTGGTCTGTTAGAACTGACTGTTTCTGAGGAAACTCATGCCTCAAAAATCTACAAAGGACTCTAAAATCCTTATTGGTGTGCAGAGGATGAATAAGGAACAAATTTCACTGCCTGTTCCAGGGCGATATCTCCTGCCATCTGATGGAACCTGTAGGTGACAGGCTCAAGCCCAGGGGAAGGCAGCTCCTCTTGCCCCAGTGCGCAGTTAAGCTGGGGGAACCCTTGCTGCAGAAGCAGCAGATGCAGCAACTTTACCTTAGTTCAAAAATCAAGCAAATGCATGGGGAGAAGACTCCATGGAGGGCTGTTAAATATAGAAACATCACCTCTCAAAGCTGCAGATCTTTGGAGGGTTGAAAATTACATCCAAGAAATACCTATATTTGCTGTTCTTGTACCATCTCTTCAATGTCTGGCACTGGTTGCTGTCAGACCAAGGACAGTGGGCTGCATGAACCTGAAGTCTAAACCATCTGGATTGCTCTTACACAAATCCAGAGCACTGCCTGCTATCCCAGTGTCCATCTGGTCCTCTGAGGAGCCAGCTGCCTGGGCTTACACTCCTCTTAACCTGAGGGAGGTGTTTGGAATGGTTCTGTGAGGAAGAGGAAAACGTCAGAGAGCTGAAGCTGGGGTTTGGTGCTGATTTTCTTCCTCCCAGCCCTTGAGGACTTGCTCATCATAGTGCAGCTTCCACTGCTAGTTAGAGAAAGTGGGGGAGGAAGCAAGCAAGAGGACACAGAAGCAGCCTATAGCATGCAGGAGGTTCATGGGGCCATGTGTCCTACCAACACCTTCTAGAAGCTGATGACTGCCTTGGGGATTACCATGGGGACATGATCAAGTGTGTTGTGTATGTGAACACCAGTCAGCAGGATGGCAGCACACGTGCAAAGGCAAACACAACATCAACATGATAGCTCACTGTCCTCTCCCTCCAAGGCTTTCTGTAATACCTGATGAGATTTGCCTCTTATGAGTTCATTCCAACCTATATGTTCTCAGGTAAGTGAAAGAGCTTGTGCTTGGAACAGTTAGGATGAAAGAATTTCTGCCCCTGCTCAATTTATGATATTGTGGGTCTATAATATTATTTTCCCCCCTTGTATTAGATTTCAGGTGGATTTTTCAAACAACAACAACAAAGAAAGGCAGGCTCCTGTTATAGCAGCTGATGGCTACAAAAATGCACTGTTAAATTCAAGAGAAAGGGTATAATAAAGGTGAAAACTTAGGTAAAAGTCTTAATGCAAAGCTCTCTGGAGCTGTGAGCACTGCCCTGACAGGAGAGCTGGGCAGCAGACAGCTGTGCAGGAGCCCTGTGTGCTGCCCAAGCGCTGCTGGCTGGTGGCTTTCTGATGGCTCTCAGCCTCTGCTGCAGTGCTCTTCAGTGCCTGCTGGGTCTCATGCTGTGCGCCAGGCTTAGCAAGTGGTACGGGAGGAATGGGTGCTGGCCGGGGCTTGGAGTGATCCCCTGGGGAGAGGGAAAGGACAGCAAAGGAGCTGGGGCGTGCTCCCGGGCTGGGTTCTGTGGTTTGTTGGCAGGGTTTGCGGCTTGTTTGCGCACTTGTCTTTATTACCATCCATTTATCGCATGGAATTTCAGCCAGAACATGTTGCTCTGCTGACATTGCTGGCTTGTGCAGGGCATCGCTGGGTGCCGCGCAGCTGTGAGCAGGTAAATGCAGCGGGTAGCTTTCCAAGTGAATGCTTTTTCATCAGGAATCATGACATGGCAGGAGCAACGTTTTCCATCCTCCTCGCAGGCATTTGGCATGAGGAGGGCTGGGCCGTGCTCCATTTCTGAACAGAGATTTAAAACCACATCAGAAGTAGATCTGTGTTTATTTTATGGAGAGAAGAGCCATGATTCTGCTCAGCCATGGCAGGGATCAGGCAGGTGGGATGGGACTGCTCTGGTCTCTCCCAAAGGGATAGGGTCCAGCACCTTGCTAGGGATGTATAGATAACACTTTGTAAGCACTTTCACCCATGTAGCTTCCACACGTGGCTGCTACTGACTTGAAAAGAGACACGTGGTCCCTTAGGAGCTCTGAGAAGTTGCTCCCACAAAACTGCTGGAGTGGGAGTCCGTGGAGCAAAGGGGAATCAAAGAATCTCTCCTCTAAGGCAGCTCATGCGCTCATCCCTTGGGTGAGAGAGACCAGTTGGAATATGGCTGGGAGGCCTGGGGATGAGGACAGTGTTATCATGAGGTTTTTTTTCTCACCTCTTCTATAGCTACAGAAGCCTCGAATTAGGCTCTCTGAATACACCCTGCTTCCAGACTTGCTTGTAGATGAAATTGAACTTTAAAAATAGAGAACTGAGATATCCAAGGGGCTGGACATCTCCAGAACTGGACAGCAGGTGAATGCTAAATCCGAGACATCTAATTTTCTTATGCTACAGCTTAAAACCTCCAGTCATTTGTATGATTTACTTCTTCACCCCTCTGGCTTCTTCCTGTTCCTGACAGAAGCATTGTGAGAACGTTGCAGTGATGGAGGCCAGACAGGATCTTGCAGTTCCTGTCTCCACATCTGCAGATGGCTGTGCCCTGGAAGGACTCTGAGATCTGGTGTCTGGCTGCTGGGATGCCTTCCGCTGTCATCTGCATCCCTGAGCATCAGATCCCCTGGGAAATGTGGGTAGTGATGTTGGCTTTTCCTGATAAATGCCAATATGACAACTTCAGTTACATGAGAAAAGTGAAGCTCATGCAATTTGCAGCCCCGTGACTCCAGGATCTGAGGCTTTTAGGAATACATTGCCAGGACTCATTGTTATGGGTGAGAAAATCAACCAGGAGGAGGAACACGGGCTGCACCCCTGTCTCATCAGCACTTCCATTCACTCCTATGGACGAATTCCTTCTCGTCTCTACGTTAAGAAAAATCAACTGAAATTAAGTGGAAATGGCAGCGTCTCATCCTGCACCAGTGCCCCAGGGACCTGGGGCTGGCTGTTCACAATGGGTATGCGGAGACAGGTCCCACAGACATTGCTCACTGATGTGTACAGCATGTGAACACTGAGGCAAGGCAGAGCTGGGCGGATCTCTAAGTCACAGAGTGAGAGCCTCCAGCAGCCTGCAGTTGGTTCATGCCCCATTCTGCAGTAAATCATCACCTTTTTAATAGAGCTGCTGTGGGAACAGGGATGGAGACATAAAAGGGAAAAAAAAACTGTGTTGCATTTTGCTGTAATGAAAGGCTGCTAATTATTGGTGTCCAATGTGCACTCTTGTTTAGGTTGCTGTTTTGTTACACAGCTCCTAAATTAAATTGGCTCTAAAACAAACCCTCCTACAGCAGCCCTGTGTGGCCTCCTTGGGTGGCTGCGTCTCTGTGGCTTCTTTATCGCATGTCTCCTGTTCCCCACATGCAGGCACTGTTGATTAGCATGAAATTATAAAACCCATGTTTGTTCTGAGCACAAGGAGGATGTTCAATGGAAAAACCTCTTGGGAAGGAGCTATTCAAAAGAGCCTTGAATGAGGCTGTGGAATTGGTCTCTCTAAAGGGAACCTGTTTCTCTTAATTTGTGGTGCCTATGATGGTTCCTGGCATG
This sequence comes from Pezoporus occidentalis, assembly GCF_034315485.1. Lineage (NCBI taxonomy): Eukaryota > Metazoa > Chordata > Aves > Psittaciformes > Psittacidae > Pezoporus > Pezoporus occidentalis. Next base: position 763,439 of record NW_026916192.1, read on the forward strand.
ATGGAGGGATGGAGTCGCTCCATCTTCTCCTCTCTCTGAGCCTGGCGTTGGGCTTCCCAACCCACGGACTTCAGGATGGCTGCTTCACATGCACGCTGTAGCTAATGCACCGGCTATGCCAGCGCTACTGCTGCGGTTATGCAAGGAGGGATCCAACCTCTTTGTCCATCCCTGTCTGTCCTGCCTGGATCTGGAGCTTTCTCTGCCTGGTGATTCTACATGTGTGCCCTCTTCCAGCTCATGGATGCATGGGCGGCAGTTGTGCCCTGACCCCTTGGGAGCCGATTCTTACTGCTGCATCCTACAGATGGGGCTTTGTGCAAAATGTGGTATAACTTCAACAAATGTAGGAGTTGGCTTGCCACTGCGTGCTCTTCAACAGTGTTACCAAAGCAGAAGTTATTGGTAATACTGCAGTGGAGAAATGCTGCATTAAAGCAGAAAATATTCAACGTGCATTGCAAATGAAGAGGTTTTTCATTTGTGTTCTAAAGGAGAAGAAATATTGCTAAGCCTAGTTAATAACACAGGAAAGCTCTTGTGGCTATCAGGGATCTTCAGCTCTAATCCCCTCTGATAAAAGTAAATTGAGCCAGCTCCTCTGCTGAGGTTTTTCTCTATCTGTATCGTACCCATATAATAAGAGAAATGGACACTGCTTTTCCTATTTACCATTTCTTCATTTAAATAAGCTTTAAACTGCAGTTTTCTTCCTTCAGAGACTGCCTCTCTTCAGAGGCATCTTAAATGGAAACCACTCCCGCAACAGTACCTTTTTCTATCAAGATCTGTAAACAGGCTGCTCCTGTTGAACTGCTGTTATTCAAGTTATTAATTTATCACTTTGCACAGAGTATGATCACAGAAAGAAACGAGCAAAGGGGTCTCTGCACCTGCAGGCAGGGCAGGATGGATTTAATTAGAGCCAAGAAGGCTGCAGGTTTCAGTTTGTGTATGCGGTCCTTGGTTTTCTCTTCCTCAGCCCAGCATTTTAAAAGCTTACCCAGCGATCTGCATAAATTACTATGCACATTTTTTAGTTAGATTCTTAGGCCTAATTTGAGTAATGATAATGACTTTGACAGGGTCACAGCAAATGTTGTGGAAGGGAACAAGATGTATTAGTACTGGTGCTGTTCTCTCTAGAGAGTGCAAACACTGGGAACTGGCATTTAACACTGATTTGAAGATATTTTCCTTGTTTTTGGGGTGGAGGCAGAAGGCAAATGCTGGTGTCCATGGAAGCGTTTGCACTGGATATGATGTTTGTTTCCTGATGCCTGTCTGTTTCCATCTATACTGCCTAAATCCCAGAGAGGCCACAGGCTCTCCATCCTTGGAGGTCATAGCTGACCTGGTCTAGCATTGGTGCTAGTCCTACTTTGAGGAGGACTTTGAGCCAGAGACCTCCAGAGGCCCCCTGCAACTGATGTGCTGTGGTTCCTCTGGCTCTGCACAAAGCCAGTACCGGTTTCATCTGCCTGGAAGAGCCTCTGTAGGAATGACTTGTTTGGGGTGAAAAAGAGGAAGGGAAGATTATGATCCTCCCCCCCACCCCTTTCTCCATGAATTAAAACCAAGGAATTTTGAAGTAAGAAAACCCCATTTTTATTAATGCTGCACAGAGGCGAGTGATTTTGCATCTAGTTTTAGGAGAGCAATATAACTGGCTTTGACAGCCTGGTCTAATAATAATAAAAAGGCCCAGCTCCTTGTAGTGCAACCTGATAGCAAAACTGGAGTGTGAATTTATCCCATAAAAATTCATCTACCATGGCTAAAGGCCTGTAAATTAAATTCTGTATTTTGTTGCTAAATAAAAAGAAAAACACAACAGCATAATGATAGAAACGTTGCTCAACTCTTGCAATTGTATCTTGTTAAAACATCACTTAAAGTAATCTACAGGGTTTGATTAAAACATATATTTAAATGCACTATCATTTCCCATCTCTCCCCTTCTCCTCCTCCCCCTTTCCACCTCCAAGGATGTAAAACATTGCATTGAAGTTAGATTCCTTCAAAGAGACATGATGAACCTATTACCCTGCGCAGTAAACCCTGCCACACTTTGGTGATGGCTATATACCACATTGTCACCAGCCACCAGCTTTAGGTAGTACTCAGAGGCTCAAAGGATGTGCAAGATGCTCCCTGTAGTGACTGGAGATGGGGTTGGGAAGCTGATAGCTGCAATGGGGGAGATGCTGCCCCATGCCCAGAGCTCTGCCTACACCTTTCCGTGCTGATCTTCACTCCTAGCACCACAGAACCGTAGAATCCCCGACTGGTTTGTGTTGAAAGGGATCTTAAAGCTCATCCAGTTCCAGCCCCCCGCCATGGGCAGGGACACCTTCCACTAGACCAGGCAGTTCATAGCCTGTCCAACCTGGCCCAAATACACTGCAGAGTGCAAGATAGGATGCTTGCAAGCATAAAACCTGAGTAAAAGGAGAAAAATTTGTATTAAAGTGCTTTTAGACATCAGAGAGTGTGTTCCTTGACTGTGCTTAGTTAAGGTCAACTGTATTAGACTGGAGCAAAAATCCACCGAGCTCAGTATCTGCCTTTGACAGCAAGGGAGAGGGAGTGAATATAATACCTCCTTTGATCACTGTCCCAAGAGCCAGGAGCATGCAGCTCATGCTCTCCCTGAGCCAGAGTCTCAGGTTTCTGTTGAATTTAAAGGCCTTCGATGGATTATTCTTCTATGAACTTGCGCAGCTGCTTTTTGAATCCATTTAAAATCTCGTATCTGCAGGCTCCTGCAGTGGGAAGCTCCACAGCTGAGCTGTATGATGTGTGAAAAGTGCCTCCCTCCTTTTGCCTGTTTTGAACTATTCAATTACTGCTTTCTCTTAATGATCCCAAATGCTTGCATTAGGATAGACCACAAAGAGTCATTTCCTACCTATTGTCTTTGTGCTGCATTCCATCTCCTGTGCCTTTCCGTTCTGATTTTCCAGTCTCCATTCTGCAAAGTCCTAATGTCTTTAGCTGGCTCTCATTTGGAAGCTGTTTCATACCTTTGATGACTTTTGCTGCTTTCCCCTGGACTTTTTTACATTTCCACTTTATTCTTTTCCAAACAGAAAGCCCAGACTGTGCCCAGCTTTCGAGATGCAGGCGAGCCATGAATTTATTCAGTGGCATAAAGCACCAAAATAGATGTTCTCTATTTTGTTCTCTAATAATTCCTACTGTTTCTGTTGAGCATTTCTGAGTTTTCACAGAGCAATCTGTTATAGCCTCGAGATCCCCATCCTGCCTTCTCACAGCCTAATATTAGAAATACAGAATTGCTTATTAGCCCATGTGCATCACTTTATATTTATCCATATTAGACTTAATCCATCAGTTGGTTGCTTGGTCACCAGTCTCTCGGGTCTTTCTGCAATTCTTTGCAGCCATCTCTACTCTTTACTGCTCTGGGTAACTTGGTGTTTCTAGTAAAAGTTGTTGAAGCAACAGAAATACCCAGAGGCATATATGCAGCTCTGTGTTCCTGAACATGCAGTTGGAAATCCATATACACACTCAAAGAAGCACTGGTCAGCATCACTGTGTGTGATCCTGTCAGTGAAGTGCTGATGGTCTTTATTTGTGCATGCAGCACTCACCAGATTTGGGATCATGGAAGAACTTCCCTCTGGGATATGCTGCAAGGAACTGAGAATATGAAGGAAGGTTTGGACTGACGGAGGACTTCCTTTCCCACAGGTTATCATTGCTGTTTCTAGTGCAGTCTCCCCAGACTGGGTCATCCCATGACATTAACTGTAGTTCATTATTAGTGTGAATGCAGTTGCATTTGACTGGCTTTGACATAAAAGCATAGAATCATAGAGTCAGCTAGGTTGGAAAGACCTTTAGGATCATCAAGTCCAACCTTTACCCCATGACTGCCAAGTCCACCACTAAACCACATCACTAAGGATCATATCCCAATCCGTATTCTACATTGAAGAGCATTGTTAGAAGCCATGATTATTCCATAACTTTAATTCTGTTCGTAGGTTGCCGCTGCTTTCTTGTGATGTACATTGCTGAGAGAGGTGAATTTTACAATAAACCACATAAATTTACAAGAAATCTCTCCAGAAGTAATATCCTGTGAATTTTCTGTTAGCTGCCAGCAGGAAATGAACTACCCTTTCCACAGCTGCATTGCACTGGTACCCACAAAATGTTTCTGGATGAGTCTACAAATAAGACTGAGCAATGGCTCCGCATGAGAACAGGGATTGGGACAGGCAGAATAACAAAGTTTTTCCACTCCAGCACTATTTCAGGTTTGCAAAATAAAGATGCAAGCCTTGCCTCGTACATGTGGTGGTTTTGATCAGCACTTCCCCCAAACCCCACAAAGCACTGCTTCCCACACACTTTATGGCACAATTAGAGGTCCCCCTGGAGCACAGCCTGGGATCATTTCTCTCCTCTAAGGCTTTGTCACCTGCTAATGCACATGGCTGGCTCAAAGCACCTGCAGGGTAAAATGATGGAGTTGGAGGGTTTGAAAGATCAGGCAGGGAAAGTGTCTGGGATCTGGGGGATCAAAGAGACCAACCAAAGTCTCAGCTAAGGCTAAAACTGCCTTTAAGCTCCACTCTTAAAGGGCTCCTGTCTTCCAAGCACTGTGAAATGCCTCTCTATGGGGAAGAACAGCTTAAAGTAGTTACTCGAGGTGGTGGTGACAGGCTGGGAGTGCTCCTATAAGCAACATGCAGAAGGTGCAGAGGTGAGGAAGACCTGCACCACTGACTGCTTGGACCTGGGATGGCTTCAGCTGCTGCTGCTACCATCTCAGAGCTGGGTCACTGGTCCTAGCTGGTCACCAGAGCTCCTGTTGGAGTCACCAACATGATGGAGGCATCACCAGAGGGTTTTTCATCTTTTCCACCACTGGTCTTGCTTGGACCAGGCTGTCCCCCTCCTGAACTGCAGTGGACGCAGTGAGATGAACCTCTCTTCACATCCATTAAAGCCAGACCTAAACATCATTCTGCAGCACCAGCTTGATATAAATCTGTTACCAGCCTCTGACCACCTTTCTGCAGTTAGAAGGTAAAACTGGCTTTCTGCTGGTACCACGAGGACAGACAGTGACCACACTGATGTGAGCACGATGCAGACAAATGACTTATTTGGGATAAAGCCAGCACAAACCTAACCTGTGTGGTTCTTTGAGCAAATCTGATCCAGTGGGAAAAGCCTGCAGCATCAGGCAGTATGGCATCTTTCATCTGGCACTAGATCCTCCAAATTCAACTCTTACCATCAGTCAAATGTGGGCTTTGAGCTCCATGCTCTCAGGAAGGGAAAACAAGAGGAAAACAGACCATACGCCCCACGAGTTTATTCCTCCAAGAGCATCCTTCAGGTGAGTGACCACATCCCCTGTGATGTGCAGGAGGCATCTGGGGACCAGGGCTACTTTGGCACCCAAAGCAGTGATGTGCCCTGCTCTAAGGTTGAGATGCTGAGCTTCCCAGCAGCTGGAAATACTTTGAAGAGCTGAGCTTTACCCAAGGCTACCTTTTTCCCTCTTCCTTTTTGACAGCAGCAGCAGGGACCTTTGGGCGCTTCAAAGGCTGATTTTAATCACTTACCTGATTGAAGCGATTGCCTCCTTTAACTTTGATATTTCATGTCATTAGCCTACTGACCTCTGGGATTAAGATATTCAGCTTCAAAAGCCAAACTGGCTTTGTTGATGCTGGTGCTGCTCCTGCTTTCCCAGCATGGGATTCATTTCTCAGCACTGTTCAACAGGGGTCATACTCTTCCCTGGGAACCAGGAGGGGCTGAGAGGCTGCATCTCACTCTGCCTCATCATCTCTTGCTTTATTTGCTCTAGAGACGTTTGACTCCACTGGTCTTAGTGTGGGATTAGAGAGGAGGACGTGTCCTCTTCTCTTGCCAGCTTTAGAGATGACTTTTGTTCACATATTTACCAGGGACTGGTGTGCAATCCTTGCTGTTCCCTCTTTCAGAACAGCTGGGTTTTGCACTGCAGTTGTGCTCTCTGCAATGCAAGGCTGCTTTTCAGTAACATCTGGAAATGCAGAGAATTTCCAGAGGAACACCTTATGCTGGGCACTCTGCAGATGGCAAGTTGGACCCAAACAACTCAAGGGGCTGAAACAAACCAGAGCAGCTGGCTCTAGCAGATGGCCCCAAAGTGAACCAGCTGTAGGATGGTTACTGGAAAGCATGGGCCTGCAGCACTGCAAACCACTGCTGTCACGGTCAGTTACTGGGGGCTGAGTATGAATGAGAGCTTCTGCTCCTCACCAGTGTGGAGGGTGGGTCATGTCTTTCTTCCCACCAGCCAGCTGTTGTGGTCCCCCTACAGCCCTCTTTCCCTTGTGTGACTCCAGCCTGTGTATGGGGGAGCCAGAACTTCTGGCATCTCTCTTTGGAGGGAGGCCATCTGATTTACTGTTTGGCCTCGGAAGGTGTCAGGCATGTAGACAATAGTCTTGGCTAGACACAGATCTGGACCTGAACACTTCTGTCTTTATTGCCCCTGAGAACTGGGGGTGATACCTCTACCTGCATCTGTATCTAAAAGGATGGAAAGGATAGGAAACCAATGTTACAAGGATCTAAAGCCTCCTTTCTGGGTATAAGTCAGTCCCATTTTCTGTAATCATTTCCCATATGTGCCCAGAGCTGAATTAATATGCCAAATGGGATCAGCCTCTTGCTGTCCTCTCCAAGGTACTATTCCCTTTCTGAGCTGAAGGTGCAACCAAGCTGGTCTCTGTCCCTTGCTGCTGTTAAGGCCGTCATACCAGAGGGTGATGGAGAGATTGCAGTAGGTGGTTCTGAAACAGAGATGTCAGTCTCAGGCTTGAGATCCTCCAAACTCCGAATGTTGTGAACATTTGTTTCTCCCAGCAGGAACTATTGTTTCTGACATATTTATCCAGCTCAGTGCTACCTTGAGATATCACTTTTGACAGATAACCTTCTTAAATTAAACATACAAATGTGCTGTGCTGAGAGGGAAGATGTGAGCAGTAATGGTTCTGAGGATGATGGAGGAACCTGCCCATTACCTCCTCCTGAGCTGCTAAATTTGCTGCCTTATTAGGAAAAGGAACTGCAAGCCAGCATGATCAAAGGTGTAATGGGAAGAGAGATAACAGGTTTGGGACTGAAGATGAAATGCTATTCAAGTTGAGGGGTGGGAGAGGCCAGGGGAAAGAAGTCAGGTCTCTGCTGTATCAAAACTGATGCCAAGTTACAGAGGTCTTCTCCAGGCTGAACAACCCCAGCTCTCTCAGCCTGACTCCACAGGAGCTTCATGTTTATAAAATGCATTTAATTTATGTATTTTATTTTATAATTTAATTGCCACTTATTCCAAAAGTGAGGCAGTTCACATAATCTCCACCAAACTTCTGACACCCGTTTCCTCCTACCCCTGCCTTGCTCCTCTCATGTGCAGGATGATTTCAATCTGCTCTTTTTCTCCTCCCTTCTCTCTGCCTCTGAGTTCCTCCTATATTTCTTCTCTCTATCCCATTTTTCTTCCCTCATTGATGAAAACACCTTGACTGATTCCCCACTTCCCTCCTGCAGATGAAATGCCCAGTTCCTTGACACACTGAAATTGCTAATAGTTCTTACTGCTTCTTTTCCTAAATGGAGTATTTCTGAAGAATTACTTAGCTCAGTGCTCCATCAGCTCCTTGCCTAGGCTGGGCAGACACACAGGCAGTAGCTGAGCAGCGCTAACAGCAGCGCTGTGATACCACGCTGCTGTGTGTCTGTAAGTGAGCTGGAGGTTTATGATTCAGTGTCTGGGCTTTGTTTTTCCCTAGTGAACTGTGAGAAACTCTCTATACGGTGAGTTTTACAGCCAGGTTCCATTTTTAAAAGTCAACAATAAAACCCAAGCAGCAGGGAGGAAAAAACTGGAAAGAAAAAGGAGAAGAAAAGGAGTGGAAGAACGAAAGGAGGGAGGGAAGAGACTGTGAAAGAGGGAGGGGAAGAAGGGGGAGATGGAGCCGCATTGCTGGAGCATTAGGCTGCAGAGATGAGGGGCAGGCAGAGGAAGGGTTGTTTTGGGAATCTGGAAGAAACTAATTATATCCAAATCCCATGCATGAGAAAGGAGATTTAGCACTGCTCGCCCTGTCCCTGCTCTGCCAGCCAGCACTTTGTCCCCATTTGCAGGATGAAATCTCCACCAGTGGCACAGCCTGACCCTCTGCAGGGCTGCCTGGCCCCTGGATTCAATCTTTTCCCATGTCTAGGTCTGTAACAACTCTCCAGCTGAGGTGTGGATCCCATCGGGGCTTTCCTATTCTTGGATCAGTGTACAGAATACAGCCAATATTCAGAGTGACAAAGACAACTTCTGCACAGACACCACTGCAGTTCCAAGATGCGCTTCAGGTGTCTCTGCCCCTTCCAGCTCCTTATCTCTGTCCAAATCCCTGATGATAAGGGGCTACTGCCGTACGGTTTTATTGTGGTGTTCCATACCATGCACAGGCTTCAAATCTACTTCAGAGGAAAAGGAGTGAATAACAGCAAATATTCCAGAACACCTTGAGACAGCAATGGCAATTTCAGCCAGGAAAAGGTAGCAAGGATTAAAAAGAAAATAATTGACAAAATAATGCAATCTGGGAATTTCCCAGATGGAACACTTTGGAACCAGCAGCACATTCCATTAACAGGATTTCATAGCAAAGCCTTTTGTGTCTGAAGAGTTGGGTTTCCTTTTGAATTCTAGAGAGTTTTGAAATTTAAGAATCTTAACTGGAGGAAAAAGGTGTTAAAGGAGTAAATGAACCCCAAGAAATAGATTGGATTAAGCTGAAAGGTTTTCTTTCTCTAACCCTGAGAGAAAGGCTGGTTTGGAGGCACAGTGACACTGGGGAAAGAAAAGGTCTGATATTTGCCCATACTCCGAAGTGGAGATGGGGAGAGATGGGCAGGACTCCCTGGTTTGCTGGAAGAATATTAGGAATTAAGAAAATGGTAATCTCAGCAATGCTGCAGGGTATGGTACAAGCATGATGCTGTTCCTCCCATGAAAGGCCAGGCAGAGCCCAGCCCCTGCTGACACATGGAACCAGACCCAACAGCTGTCTGTGAGGGATGTTCTTTACTGTGACGGTGATGAGGCACTGGAACAGGGTGCCCAAAGAAGGTGTGAATGCCCCATCCATGGCAGTGTTCAAGGCCAGGTTGGACAGAGCCTTGGGTGACATGATTTAGTGTGAGGTATCCCTGCTCGTGGCAGGTGGGTTGGAACCGGATGATCTTAAGGTCCTTTCCAACCCAAACCATTCTATGATTCTGTGATTCAATGTAAAGACATCTTTCATATGACAGTCATGCAACTAGAGTCCTGCCTGGGATAGGGAATGGAGCCTCTACATCTGGGCTTTAGATACAGGTCTCTACCTAACCATGCTTTGTGGTTACAGCCATTTTTTACATGCCTTGAATAACTTGGTTTTAGGCTCTTAGTAAAACATTACAGGTCAAACTCCAAGTGCTTCTAATTTTCTGTGCCCATTTCTCTGCTCACTTACAATTTCCCATAATTGCAGAGGCTGGGAATATGAGCTGGTCACATTTCTGCCAGAATCCATGAGTGGTTCTTCAGGAAAGAGAAACAAAGGAATGGGGGAAACCAATTTTAGCAACTCATCCCCCACACTTGATGACGGGAGTTGGACATAAACTGCTGATAAACAATGCTGGTGGTACTCATGCTACGATGGTAGAAAACACGTCTGAGAGGTGATGGGAGGCTTCAGAGAGGGGAAGGAGAATGAGCACCAGCAGCACAGCAGCAATAATTAAAAATCCTCTTGGGAAATTTAGGGCACTCCCCAGCCGCTGCTGTGCGATGTGAAACAATTACCCCTGCTAGAGCTAAGAGCTGTTTAAACTAATTGGACACCGTGCCAGCGAGCTAGAAAGACTAGTAAATGCGTGTTAAGCAAACCCCTGGTGTGGCTCATGAATTGTAAAAGCGTTGTAGCTAATAGGATTCTGGCTGGAGTGAAAGGGAAGAGGCTTGGATGTTCAATATGTGAACTCAGCAAAGGGCTCAGAGGAGAAGCGGCAGTTGTACTGGGCATCCTTCAAACAGGAACAAGTAGCTCCGTGGCTCTGTTAAATAAGAGCATCATGTTCTAAAGGGGAGAAAGTGCCTGAACACTGACGTCTTCTCAAGGTATTTAGGAAGGCTCAGGAGTTAAAATTCAGCCAAGAAGCAAACACGTGGCAGTAGAGCTTGCTCAGAAACCTGACAGCAGCTGAGAGATTACAAGGCAGAGCCTCTGAAATCACGAAACACTGAGAAATGTGGCCAGGAGGGAGCAGCGGGGATGAGCTTTGCCCATCTTCAGCCCTGAAGGAGCTTCCTTTGGCCTCCCCATGCCACCCTGCCCATGCCAGCCCCATAAGCAACATAGCAGGCCTGAAACTGCCATTTCCAGATATCTGCTTCACAGAAAGCAGGGACTTTCTTGGGAGAAGAAGAAAGTTAACCCCTCAAATCTGAAGCTGTGTTTGACTCATGGCTGTGCTGAATCAGCAACGTGCACGCAGCCATAGGAACAAGCCAGAGCATCACAGCTGGTTGCATGGAGGCAGATACAGCCACAGACAGAGGAGGAGCAGCACAGCAGCACAGACACAGCTGGACCATGGACATGTGCTGCCATGGTCATCTCCATCTGCACAGGAGAGAACCTTGGTAAGAAGCAATCCCTGGGCTTGTGTACTCCTTTGTCAAACAAAGGCAGTAAGAATTTTTTCCCAACAGACTTTATCAGCACATGACTAATTCCTCGCTTCCAAGAAGACACTGAGGCACAAGCTCCCTCAGTTCACTGTCCTATGGGACTGTGAAACCCAATATTCATCTAATCCTTTGCTTTCAGAGATAGCTCCTAACGTGCAATGTGAGACCTCACCTTTACCAGGGAGAATGAGAGCCATTACTGATCCTGGGATTGACCTGCTTAAATCCTTGGCTTCTCTGAGATCTTCCTGGTCAAGCAAAGACTTTCTCCTCAGGGAGGCAAAGGCTGACTGAAGGTGTATCACTTGTAGCGCTGTGTTTTGTCTGAGTTCTTGGGAGACTGATTCAGCAGCTTGTCATTGGCTCTGCAGCTCACAGCACAGACATACTTTGCATTCTGGGTTTCCACCACCTACAGAGCTGGTTTTCTCAGCAGCTTAAATCAGAACAAGACTATAGCACATTCCCCTTCCTAACCTGCAGTGGTTCCTGCAGCCAGAGTTGGTGTGGAACTGCAGGAATCCAAAATATGATCCCTATAATAAAATAATTTGATGAGAGCAATTCATGTCAATCTGTGTCCGGACCATGACATAAGCTAGAATGAAAATATGACCTCTTACAGGTTTGTTACCCTTATTGCCTTCAGCACACCTAAGCTAAGAGCTGGTCTCCTCAGTTTCACACAGACCTCAGCTACTGGAACACTCACATACGAATCGCGCTGTCTCGGGTGACATACATTAGCCACCCACCCTGCCTTGAAATCACAACACCATGGACACCTTCATGTGAAGGAATTTGGACATCATCTCGTGCCCACAGTCCCTGCCAGATAAGTGTCCTGGACTCTGGAAGCTCTGAGGGTGTGAAAAGAAAGTTACTGGGTAGGCAGAAAGGACTTGGGGCTGAGCTTCTGACACAGGAAGTACTATGCTCATTTTGCAAAGCAATTGAGAGCCTGAAATGATCCTAAATCTCATCATGTCACCTGCAGAAGATGCAGCCATTTTTTACATGCCCTTTGAATAGAGGTTTTCACAGCAATCCCCAGGAACCTTAATTTTTCACCCATCCTAATAGCCATAAACCAGAGACAGACAAGTAATAAAATGTCAAAATCTATGTGGTTTAAAATCCGAGAGGACTCTCAAACGTCACTGAAACATGGAGTGAAAAAAGGAGATGGGAGAACCTGTAGATGAGGTGTTGCTTTATGGGCTCATGCCTGTGGTGGTGGCTGGGCACTCATCTTTCCATCCCCCCTTGTTTTTGGCCAGGCTTTGTGGGACCATTTGAAAATGGTGGTGGAGGTGGGAGATGAGGTGCTTTGGTGCTGAAGGACTAATTCCTTTTCTGGGGGAACTGAGGCAAAGTGAGGCTGCATTTCTTTGCTGTATCAATTCCAGTTTAATCCAGCGTCCACAGGAGCTCCTGATGAATATGGGTGCTGTGTGAGCATCATAGAATCATAGAATAGTTTGGGTTGGAAAGGACCTTAAAATCATCCAGTTTCAAACCGCTGCCATGGGCAGTGATGCCTCCACTGGAGAGACCACGTTGCCCAAGGCTCTATCCATCCTGGCCTTGAACACTGCCAGGGATGGAGCATTTACCACTTCTTTGGGCACCCTGTTCCACCGCCTCACCACCCTTACAGTGAAGAACTTCCTTATACCTAACCTGAACTTCCCCTGTTTCAGTCTGAACCCATCACCCCTTGTCCTATCGCTACAGTCCCTGATGAAGAGAATCTTGTCCCTTTGTTCTCTGGGTTTCCTTGTGAGCTTCATGTACTGCATTGGCCCAGTCAAATGTGGCTGTCCTAGCAAACCTGATGCTTGGAGGGGTTTAACACAGGGTGTCAGTCAATAGCTGCACAGAGCGTACAAGTTAACAGGGAAGGTCCTGGACTTCTCCTCAGCCACTTCTCTCATAAAAATCATATCTAAAAATGCCCATCACGGTGATAACTGGAGCAGAAATGGGAAAAGGTTTTCTCATCTGGTAAAAATTCTTCCTATTCCAAACAGACAAAAAAGTATCCCCATGTCAGATTAGGATTAAAAATCAAGATTTTGGTCAGGTCTGTCCTGACCTCCTTCACAGTCCTGGAAGGACCAACCAGGACCACAGTGACTGAACATCACCAAAGACACGGTAGGCTTCGCTTTAATGACTTCAGTGGCTAAGATGAAAACAGTGTGAAGCAAGCCTATCCCTTAGAGAATAAAGCAAAATAAACCTGTCAGAAGAACATAGCTGTTGTGAACAAAGCCCTCTGGTTTTACTACTCAGGGAAGCCCTCTTCTATAAATACCCAATAAATGAGTTAAAGACTAAATACAACACCCCATATACTGTGGGGTAGAGCCCACCAGCTGTCCAGAATTCTCAACAAGTAAACATTTTCAAAGGAATAAATCTGTTTGGTGTCAATTTATGTTAATGTTTGTCATGATCAATCCTCTCGGATTTCTGTCCCATTGAATTCTCAGTGGTACAAGGATGGGCATATGCATTATGGATTTTCACTAAAAGACGGAAGGAGAAACCCAACAACAGTTTGTCCCTAGCTGGAAAGAAAGCCCTTGGGTGTGCTTGGAGAGCAAACATATTGAGAATCATACTCACTTTGTAAGGGCTGGGAATTGAAAACGCCAATGTACCTTCAAAATTAAGAGAATTAGTGGAAATGGACAATTCTGATCTTGGGTCCATAGAGATGAAAAGGTGATTCTTACACCAGGAATGTTGCAGAGGGAGCTCAGTCTAAGCAGAAAGAGAAGAAGGATCTCAAGGCAAAGACCAACATTGTCCTTCACAGTGAAAAACAGGCTTCTGGAGCTGGACCTGTCCTTCTACTAGCCCTGCAGCAAAGCTTACAAACCAAGACAAAAATGCTCTCTCCTTCTCACCTTCCTAGTTCAGATTCCCTGTAAAGTGTGGACAAGAGCTGTGGAAGGGAGGGAAGGAGTCTGATAGTGGAGGGAAAACACCCAGACATTGTGGCCCCACTTTGAATGAAGGGAGGCACCAGCAAACACTTGAGATGAAACTCTATGGGAAGCACAAGGGTGTCAGGTCTGTGTGTGCAATATGGTGGAGCTGCCCGGAGTCTCTACATGCATTCTGCATGGTGCTGCTGCCATTCTGGATGCTTTCTGGTCACAAGGCAGCAGCAGTGGTTGTATTTGACCCTTTTTCTAACACCGGCATCTCTGCTACTTTGCTTGTTTCTGGGCTCTGCTCCTCTAGTGCAGGGGACAGTCCTTCCTTTATGCTCTGCCTTGGGAAACAGCACTGCGATGGCTGCCTCTTGGAGAAATATTTGCTGGCAAGCTCCAGGTTTTCTGTATATTCAGGAACAGGGTCCTGATCAACCTGAGATGCTCCAGAGGTTTCTTAAGTTTCAGCATCGTCTGCATCTCCAGCGAGCCTCTCGAGGGATGCCTGTAATGATGCTCTGTTGGAAGCTGCTGTCTTGCTTTCTCCTGATACTTCCTCCACGCACATGCTCGTATTTCTGCTTCGATTGCATCCTGCTCAGATGCTGCTGTAAACTGACTGCAGCCATGTATGGCTTCTTCTCTGAGTCAGCAGCACCGCTGCCGCTCCCGGGGGGTCTGGCATCTTCCTGTCCCTGCTCTGCCTCGGAGTTGTTTTTCCTTTGCTGAAAGCCGCTTTGACCCTCCTTGGCTCTCACCGGGTGCTTGGTGCCCGCTGCTGTAGGTGGGCAGGGTGGGTGCCGCTGCCGCTCTCGCAGGCAGGAGGAGCCGCTGGGTGCCGGCGCTGTGCGGACAATCCTGGCTTCGGGCAGCTGCTGCTGCAGCCCTTCCTGGAAGGCGCTGCCGGCTGCGTCCCGCTGCTGCCGGGACGAGCGCTCCCAGCCCCGTGTGCTGCGGCCCCAGGCGGGGCCAGCCTCGGCTCCAGCCTCAGGGCCAGGGGCCAGGGGCTTCCCTCAGCACTGCGCTGCCTGCGCCGGCTCCGCTCCCTGATGGGTGCCCCTTGCCCTGGCACAGCCCCAGCTCCTGTGCCCTGCCTGCCCCCGAGATGCAGCAGGAGAGCCCCAGCCCCAGCCCCAGGGCCCCGCTCTGCCCTGCTTGCCTCCCCTCCCCTCCCCTCTTCATTTTCTCCTCCTCCAGCCGGTGCGCAGTCAGGTACCGCCGGTACCGGTGGAACTCCTTCAGCGTGCAAGCCACCTATGGGAGATGAGGGCAGGGAGCCCCCGGGCACAGTCAGACCAGCCCCACAGCTGCCTGCCCTGGGCCAGACCAAGGGAAGGAAGCTGCTCCCTGCATGCGCTCGGAACCCCCTCACAGGGAACCTTTCCTATGGCCCCGATAGCTCCAAACCGATTTGACCGTCTCTGGTGATGAAACCCCCTCACTTCAGCAAGCAGAAGTTGTGTTTGCGATGGTGGTGCTCCTGAAGGTAAGGGTTGTGTACAGCAGGCTGCTGTACTCTGTGCCCAGTGGGCAACAGTAGGGATAGCCCAGGTCAAAAAAACAGGAGGTGAGTGGAAGCTGCAGCAGAGTATTGAACGGGGCAGGTGAGGGAAGAAGAGTCAAATGCGCTTCATGCTCCTGACACACACAGGGTGGCATTACCAAACCTCCAAGGCACAGACTAATTCCTGGCTTACTTCCTACCCAGAGGAACGATCTCTCTACTACAGAGCCTCTCCAACAAAGAAGAAGCCCTGTGTGTGCATGCATTTTCTGTCTGATGGCTACCTACTGTTGTTCCTTGTGTTCACAAGAAGCTGTTTACTGCAGGGGTGAGAGCACCCAGTGCTGCATCTGTAAGGAGCTAAGCTGAAAGGTTGCCTCCAGCCACGTCTTTTCCTCTGGCAATACTCTTCTCCATGCAGCTCTGGGCAGCCTGGAGCACTGCTATGGGGAAGTTCTTGGTCTCAGCACCATGGAGCCAGAAGCTTCCTTTGCCTCCTCAGCCCTGTCCAACTGCAGCTCCTGCTGTAGGGTAGGTGGCCTCAAGGACTCCTCTGAATGATGGGGACCCCGTAAACGAGAAGAGCTTTTCTACCCCTTTCTACTTCCTTTACCTTTTCCCCCAGCATTCCCCTGCTGAAGACAGCCTTGGAGCTGGGCTTCACATGGATCTTGACCCCAAGTGGAAGCTTCATGAGCTCAGAGAGCATCCGCACAGCAGTTAGTGCTCCCAGGCACTGACTACTGCCCCTGAGCTAAGACGAGAGAGACTCTCCAGCACTAAGTAAGTATCTCAATCAGTCTCCTGCATGGCAGTTGCAAGAAAGGGCACATCCCAAGGCCCCAGAGCAGCCCCCATAGCCCAGGCTCCCAGGCTGAGCCCTCTCCATGGTCCCGCTCACCTCTCCCCTCATCCCCGGGCACTCAGTGCCTCTGCCCTTTGAGTGCCAGCAGTGAAGCAGTGCTCCATGGCTCCTTCCAAGAGCTCTCCTGGAGTTGTGACCCTGTGCTCATTCTGCTCACTCCAGAAGCAGCAGCTGCAATCACTGCAGAGGGTCTTCCCAGCACACGGCTTCATAGAGAAGTTGCCTATTGGGCCCTCACGATGTTTCCACGTTGCTGCCTTAAGCCATCATGTGCCACCTTTCTGTTTTCACATCAAAGCATCGTCATGTTGCTGCCTTGGGCCATCACCTGCCAGATTCTGCACTGTCACATCACCACATTGCCATGTTGCTGCATTGTCACATCATTGCTTTCCTCTGCCATTGCCCAGCTACTTCTCTTGTCCTTCCCTCCTGGTGGTGGACAGCAGATACAAGGGTGAGGAAGTTGGGTCCTGAGCTAACACAGGGTACCTCACTGTATCTGACCACCGATTGGATTCAAGTAGGGTGCAAATAGAGCCCCTTGAGCAGCCATTTGGAGCTGCTTCTCCTCGGAGCAGTGGGTCTGTTGTTGGGGACTGTCCCCTTGGGTCGGGACACCATCCAAGGGAGCCCCTGGAGGCTGAGAGCCCTCCCTTGTTAGGTGAATGTGCACTTTGGATCACTGGCCATAAACTTCAAGAATTAGCAAAGTAGAGATGAATCCATGTGACATCCCGGATCTGTAGGTGATGTCAGTGGAGCTTTAACTGAGTTTGAACAATAAATGTCATTTGGCCTCAATTTATAGGTTTTGTGACATTTAAATTGGTGTGGTCGGGAGGATGCCTATGCAGGAATTGTTAGGCAGGCAGGGATGTGCCCTTTCTCCCCCGGGTGTACAGTGGGTGGGGGAGAAGTGGTCTGACCTGCTATCAGCCATAGAGAAAATCAAATAAAGTGGCGAGTATGGTTGTGTTGGTAAAGAGAGCACATGCACCATCTGGGGCACGTGCTCGGTACAGGCACAGGATGATAATGGAAGATCTGGAAGAAAGGTTTGGAGAAGCCAAACCATTAAATTGGAGCTGTTCAGCCTGGAGAAGAGAAGCTGCGTGGAGAACTCAGAACAGCTTCCAGGATCTGAAGTGGGCTACAAGGGCGCTGGAGAGGGACTCTTCATCAGGGACTGTAGCAATAGGACAAGGGGCAATGGGTTTAAACTTTAAGATGGGAGCCTTAGGTTAGATATAAGGAAGAAGTTCTTTACTGTGAGGGTGTAGAGGGCTGGCACAGGTTGCCCTGAGAAGCTGTGGCTGCTCCATCCCTGGCAGTGTTCAAGGCCAGGCTGGATGGGGCTTGGAGCAACCTGGTCTAACATAAGGTGTCTCTGCCTGTCATAGGAGTTTGGATCTAGATGATCTTAAGTTCTTTCCTAACCCAACCCATTCTACGATTGTGACTGTATCTCTTGGAGCACATAGGCAGCAATAAGGATGCAGATAAACCACGAACTAATTGCATTAGAAGGCTATGTGTCTAATGGGGCTCTGCCTGCCCTATATTTTCTACTGCTGAGCTCCTTGGGATGAAGCCAGCACTCCATGGAAGATCCCCTTGTACTCACCAGATGCTTTGGTGGTTAGGGATCAAGGCTCAGCACCAGAGCTGAATGGCACGCAGTGTCTCCTGCTACTGTATGGTTTGGGCTGTCTGCTTGAGCACAGTGTCCTGGGACACCTCGGTGGGAAACAGATCCTGGGAGGCTGCAAGAGACTCTCTAGTGCTGGGGAAAAACTGACTTATCTCCCAGATATCAATGCCTGCAGGGTCAGGGTACCTCAAAGCCATCACTGGGCTTACCCGAAGCCATTCCCAGGAGATGGAGTACAAGCTGTCCCGTTTCAGAGATGTTTAGCAGATGGTCCGCAACTGGGGACTGCAGCAGCACCAGCACCCACTGTCAAACCAGAGCCTTGCTCCCAGCACCAGCTTTATCCCTGGCAGTGTTCAAGGTCCCACCAGCCTCGAGGGTCAGGGCTTCAAGTTCCCTTCAGATACAAAGCAAGTGACAGGAACACAAAAGCAGCAAATATTCTCATGCCAGCCTTGATCGAAGTCTGACTCCTATTATGTGCAAGATTTCACAGGTGACGTTCCTATGACGCTGTTCCTCTTGTGAGTGCAGACAGATAGACCACTGCAGCAATAGAGCTTACTCAGTCCAGAGATGTTCCTATGTCACTTCCCAACTTAGCAATGCACATAAACATATTTTACATGTAAACTGGGCAATTAAGAAGGCAAATGTTTTAAAATACGAGGATTTATTGGCATAAAATTTACCATCTATCAACACTGCATAAATAGTTTTACATAAAAAGCCATCTGGAAACAGGTTGTTTATCATATTTATTCAGTTACAACTTGCTGGGTTAGAGTCTGTGCCTAGCTCATTAGCTGTCAAGACAGTTTGACGTTGCTGATGAGAGGTGGATGTATTTGAAATTCTGCACGATGCATGAATATTAACTTGGGCTTTTAGGCAGCTGCACTATTTCAGGCAGCTTGGACATGCTTTACAGCGTAGGAAAGCCAGGAGAAGAGAGGCTGCGTGGTGACCTCAGAGCAGCTTCAAGCATCTGAAGGGGGCTACAAGGATGCTGGAGAGGGACTTCTCATCAGGGACTGTAGCGATAGGACGAGGAGTGATGGGCTCAAACTGAAAGAGGGGAAGTTCAGGTTAGATATAAGGAAGAAGTTCTTTACTGTGAGGGTGCTGAGGCACTGGTGCAGTGTGCCCTGAGGAGCTGTGGCTGCCCCATCCCTGGCAGTGTTCAAGGCCAGGCTGTATGAGGCTTGGAGCAACCTGCTCTAGTGTGAGGTGTCCCTGCCCATGGCAGAGGTTTGAAACTGGATGATCTTAAGGTCCTTTTCAACCCAAACCATTCTATGATTCTACACTGGAATTCCTCTGTAAGAAGAAAGCAGGGTGTAAAACTGCTCTTTGATTTAGACTCAGTCTGACTGGAAACCTTGGGATCAGGTCTAGAAAGGTATTTGACCTTCCCAACTAGAGTAGAAGGGCCAGGATGCGGGGATGATGGTGGTAGCAGGTTTACCTGTCAGTCAAGAACAGGAACAGCCTCATGTTGCTGTTTTCAGACAGCACAGGAGAAAGAAGCATATGTTGCATCCTCTGAAGGGGTGCTAGAGTTTTCCTCCTGGGAAGCACCATGGGCTGCAGACAACTCCTCTGCCTGCTGCAGGCCAAAGCAGCAGTTTAGGAGTCATAGTATTATGCCAACAGACACTGGCTTTTCCTGACATTTGCCATCTCCCTTGGTTTCAGTAATTAGATCCCCTGTTTTTAAATGTCAGCTCTCACGAGGTGATGCTATTGTATTTAGCACTGTGCCCTTCCACTGATTCCAAAACACTTTGCAGAGGTACTATAAATAACGCAATAACAAGAGCCAAATTAGCAGTTACAGCAGAAGGGGAGAGGAAGTTTCTGCATTTCGGGGTTGTTTGGAAATGAGGGGAGAGCTTCAGAAATGCTGTCCACCAGAGCAGGGCTGCGCAAAAGATGATTGTCCCTTCCACACAGCAGGGAGAAGGGGACAAGCGAGAGCCAGCTGCTGCAGGGGACAGGTATGGTGGCATCTTCTCTGTGGCCCAGGCACATCTGCAAAGGGTGGCTTAGCCATGAGCTGACATCGTGGTGCTGCTACATGCTCAGGTCCTTGGCCAACACCTTCAACCTCTCCTAGTGCTGATTCCTCTGTAAAACGGGGGAATAGCGATATTTTCTGCCTGCCCTCTCTTTAACTCTGCTGTCAGTTTTGTGCTTCAACCTAGAAGTAGTGGAGCTTCATCTTGTGTCTACAACCAACCAAGAGGACTGTCCTAACACAGGTATCATGGGACAAACCCTGTACAGTGTAGGCTGAGTCTACCCCTTCAAAATTCACACCCCCTGGATTATTTGGGCCTCAGAGTGCTGCCAGCATTTCCATGGGCCACAATGTCCTTGTGTCACCTGGATTGTCACTGGCACCATGAAGATGTGATAAGCCTGTGCATCAGCTGCAGGCCACCTCCAAGAGCCTCCTGGGCCACCAGCAGACCACAGCAACAGGGACATGCACAGTCATGAACAACATATTATGAGACAGAGGAAAGTCACATAGAAAATGTCCAGAAAATCCTGTGTTTGGGTTGTGTGTTCCTCTGGCAGCGAAGCTCTGCTTATTTTGTAGGGCCCAGAACCAATGATTCGAAGTTTGGCACTTATGGGAAGGCATCAGCAATAGGAGGTGGACTTTCAGCTAGCAAAGGTGTAGTATTTTAAGCTGGGGAGGTGCATTTACTCCTTTCACTCCACTATTCTAAGAAAGATGCTGGGACCAATAGCTGCTTTGGCAGAGGCAGGCGCCAGCCACCTCCCAGCACTGATGCTCTCTGATCTCCTGTCTCAAGCTGGAATTGAGCGAGACTTCTACCTTTGCAAAGCAGTTTAAGGCATGAGCCACAAAAGAAGAGGTGTCGTGTGTCCCTATTCCCTGAGCAGGCTTCTCGGGAAGAGCTTCAGGGTGCTATTGGGTTGTTTTGATTCGCACTTTTGTAGAGGCAGAATAACTTTTGCTAGCTCAGCAGCAGAATGTACCAACCTGAGGATGGCTTAACGAATGGTCATGATTTACAGGAGTTCTACCGTTAACGTGCTTTGTTGTTCTTTCTTTGAAGGGAGGTAAAAGTGCATATTATAATACAAGCTCACAGCTATTTCAAAAGAGAGATGCTATTTACATGCGTCATCCTCATGAAAGAACAGTTGATCTTTTTTCAACAGGGCAAATTACACCAGACTACCTCACACAGCTTTATATATTTGAACCCATTACAATGATAAGAACGAAAGATAACTGGTATGACTGACACTGTCTTCTCCCGTGGCAACTGGCCTGGCTCTGCTTGCCACTGGCCCCCAGGTAGGATGAAACTCCAGCAAGAGGCTGGGAGAGGTGCTTGGTGAGACAGGCCATTTATTAGCAGCCTTCACTATTGGCCTGTGGTCATACACACTCATTAGCAATAACATCCTTGTTCAGTTCATTCAAGCTCTACAGTGGAAAGTCCCCGAATAGATCCCAGGTAAGGGAAATAGCTTTATCTATTAAGCTGCTCCTGTTGTTATTAATCATGTAACAACTCAATCTAGGAACTTTATGGCTGTCACTGCATCACATCCCTCAGTGATGGCTGGCCTTGAATACAAATCTCTCTATTTCTGTGGCACAGCCCAGCCCCTGGAAGGAGCTTGTCCATCAGGCAGTAGGATGAGATGCTGATGTACAAACAAATGCTTGTGGTGCTGATGGGCAGAAGGCCAGTGGAATATAGACAAACTGTAAACATTAACTACTGCCTCCTCACAGGCAGTGCTGAGCAGGGCTGCAGAAACGACTTTTGCATCAGATTCCCAAACCCCTGACGAGACAACTTCGGGACTTCTGTTCTGGTTTGTGAGTTAAAACAATACAGGAGTCTCAGGCTGGTGGCCTGAAAAACACAAGGGATGCAGCTACCAGGTTATAGAGAAGGCTGGAGAAGGTGTGTAGGGCTTTGCCTGTCCTAGGTGCCTAGAGTTAAAGCTCTGCTTGTTTCAGAGCAGAAGCAAACTTCTAACAATATAACACTGGGAAGCAATTAAGCAATCCCTCACCAAGAGCACCTGAGTCATGCCCCAGCACTAGCAGCGCTGCTGTTACCAGTCTGAGGATATAAGACAAGTTGGTCTAAGGACATAAACCTGCCAAGGAAGAGCTGTCACAGAGGAATCCCTTAAATATCCTCAGTGGGCAACTCATGAGTATCCTTAACTTCACTGCACACACAGAGGCAGAGGCACAGTGAGAACTGACTCTGGATTTTAGTGTGCACACCAACTTCCCTGGCAGTATCTGATCTCTGTGTGCAGAGGCCAGATAACAGAGTATATGGACTGTGAACTGATTCAGTGCTTAAATCTCAACAATTAAGTAGCCTAGGGGCTTTAACTGCTGATGGTGGGAGCCCTCTCTTCAAATACTGGTGCTTCCTGCAGAGCAGGCCTCCCCAGTTCCCCACACCTCACCACCTCAGGTTGGTTTGGTTTCTGCTTTTATATGTTCAACAACACAGAAAACATTTGAACAGAAACAAAAAGGAGCTCAGCAGGCTACCCCTGTTACAGCCACGTAGGCTGCTTAGGCTTGGATCAGTCAACAAACCCTTGTCTCCCCTGGGGCACTGCGATGTGGAGAAGTTAAATGCTTCTCAAATGCGATGTGAAACCACTAAACCTACCCCTCTCACCAGGCTCCGGTAGCTAATAAGGGGCAAGGAGGCAAAAGCACATGTGTTAATGCAGCAGGCTGACAAACACAGCTGCTGACAGAAATGCAATAGAAGAAATCATCAAGGGAGCAGAATAATAACCTAGCCAGGAGATAATAATAAAAGCCTGATAGCATTCACACAGGTCTACCTAATGTATTTGTCACTGGACTCCTTTCTCCCTGGTAATAGTAATTATGAGTAATAGGGGACAAACAGCCTGCTTATTTCTGAAGAACACATTGCTATATAAACCGTGGGGGCTGGCCACTATGGGAATAATATCTCACCCACCTTCTTCAGCACAGCCCTCTGGCCACCATAAGCTGGTGAACAGCAAAGCACCTTATCCCAGACAGGCCAGCACCACTGTGAATCTTTGCCCAAATTCACCACTTCCCTGGGCACCCTTTGCCAGCTCCTCACCACCCTCACAGTAAAGAGCTTCTTCCTTAGCTAACCTGAACTTCACCTGTTTAAGTTTGAACCCATCACCCCTTGTCCCATCGCTCCAATGGGCACAGAGTACAGCAGCCTGCATGACCCTCACCACCACCACAAACACAATTTCCACTTGCTGAAGAGAAGGGATCTTGGAAACCTGGGAAATCTCTGGAGCATCTCAGGTTGATCAAGACCCTGTCTCTGAATATACGGAAATCCTGGAGCTTGTCAACATATATTTCTCCAAGAGGCAGCCATCCCAGTGCTGTCTCCCAAGGCAGAGCATAAAGAAAGGACTGTCCCCTGTACTAGAGGAGCAGAGCCCAGAAACAAGCAAGGCAGCAGAGTTGCTGGTGTTAGAACAAGGGTCAAATACAACCACTGCTGCTGTCTTGTGACTGGAAAGCATTCCACTTCCAACAGAACTCCATCTCCAGAGTTCAGCAGCTCCGTGCAGAGCACATGTAGAGACCCCAGGCAGCTCCACCAGACAGCATCCTTTCAATGAAGAGTTTCCAGCACCAGCATGAACCTTCGCCTCAAACTCAGTGCAAACATCAGCCACTGAAGAGATCTGCATCTGGGAAACCTCTGGCTTTTCAGGCTTTCCATGGTGACTGAGGCTCTGGAAGTGGTTAGAGTCTCTGCAGCATCCCCTGAGCTGTAAACCCAGCATATCTCAAGAAGGAGCAGAATCTAACACAAGTTTCCTTGGCCAGTGTTTTTGAGTGCTTCAGCTAAGCACTGAGGTCCTTAACCAGATTAGTGCTCAGAGCAGCCCCAGTTGAAGTTTTCCATAGGCTATACCAGCAGGCTGCAGGCCATGGCAGGAGCGACAGAGCAGCGCTGTGTACAGACCAGGGAGAGGCAGACACCGCGGCACTTTAACCAGCCAGATCAGATTTATAGTTCAATACCAGGATTAATAACATATATCACATTTACAGTCCTTCATGTGTGTGGCCAGGCAGATTAGCGAATGAATATGAAATTAGTGCCATAACAGCAGGCACAAATTATTTAGAGCCTGTTCTCTGTGAGTGAGCTCCGGGGAGGGGCTGTAAGATTATTCAGCAGACCTGACAATGTAGAAAGGGTGTCAGGCTGGTAAACTCTGCTCTCATTCCAGCTAACCTGTATTTTTGCTCCAGTCATTCCAGCTGAACCCAGGACAAGAGGATAAAGGGCATTTGGTTAAGGTGTTGCGCACACAGTAGTAAACAGCAGACGCAGTAGGTCTGCAACACTGCTGCAATGTGAGAATGCCCATATGTGTCTGCCTGATGATGGCTGATACACAGGGAGAGGCTCGAAGAAAGCAGGGAATCATGAAGTGATCTTTCTTCTGAAACCCTGCCTCACTTCGGGCAGTTGGCAAAGCTGTCAGAGGCTGCACCTGCACTGCCAGGTTTGACAGGCACCAGTGCCTTCCCTGCTTCGCATCACTCCCAGGACGTGTTTATGCCTGTGATGAGGGGTTTAATTAGGCACCACAAGAAAAAGTACTTCTGCAGCACCGGACTCCGCATCTTAGAGTGTTGTGAGACGCTTCTGCAAAGATCTCATGGGGTGCAATCAAAGGCTCCAAACTTCAGGCACATAATCACTTCTGAAACTCATACAATTAAACGGCAGTTCACAGAGAAAGATGGGAAATAAAGAATCACAGACAGAAAGTATCTGTGTCTACGTGAACCTGAGGAGGATGTAATTAGGCACTGACAAGACATAAGGGATTGTCACTGGCTTTTAAGAGTGGACCAGGACCCCTTTGTCAGTGATCCTCATTCCTGTTCTGCATCCCAAAAGTGAACAAGGTTAAGTATCACCTAGATTAATTACCTAACTTGGAACTGGAATAATGAGCATGTGAATCTGCACCTCTGTTGTACATAAAACCTTGTGCAGACTGACGGCAGCATCAGGTTGGGCTTTTGAAAGGTGAAATATTTGCAAGTGCAGGTGAGGGCGAGCAGCAAAGCCTGGTCCTGGTGAGAGGCAGGAAGGGAAGTGGCTGTGTTAAGCAGTCCAACAGCACTCCTGATTAACAACTGTCCCCAGGCTGAGCTACTGCACATCAGAGTTCAGCAGGTCATCTGTTACAGCAGAGCTAAAAGGCACTGAAACGATGTGGAATGAGAAGGATTTATTTATTTACAAATCTGGTTATCTGCTTCCACTCTGGAGGAAAGGAGGTGAACGCAGGAGCACTAGACACGGACCCCAAAGGCATATAGGAGCAAAGGCACAAAGGAAAGAGCTCACTGGTAAAAATACAGGACTCCATCCTTCTTTCAACACCCATCCAAATGGCTCTCTGCTGCTTTAATAATAGCACATGAAAACCAGCCCTGGCTGTGCTTATTAAGAGCAATCTACTCATCTGCACATCTCTCCTCATCAAGGGCTTCCACATGCTTTCATTCCTGCTATGTCTTCTAATGGCTCCCACAAACATACCCAGCCTCTAGAGATCTTCACAAAATGCTGCCTTTGATGGCTTGTAGCAAGAATACAGCATTAGGGCTGCACAATGGGCTACAGAAGCAGCTGCCTGCACTGCAGAACTGAACAAGGTCCAGCCACGGATTTTTATATATATATATGTAAAATGAACAGAACCTGTGTGCTTTTATCCATGTCAGACAACAATGCTGCCACTGGGTAGTAAGGGGGAACTGGGTCCCTGTTAGTGCAGCACTGTGTCTAGGTGAGAAATCAGTATATAGCTTTGTGCATCACAGTCCTATCCTACTGAGGATGTCCCAAAGGTCATCAGGTCTGTCTGCACCTCCACACCATAGACTTAACTGTGTTCATGTTTGAACCAGGCAGTACCTGTAATAAAAACATCCAGCTGTTATTTTTCAGTTTATGCAATGGAGAATTGTTCATTGTTTTAACAAGGTTGTCCTTTGTTAAAAGGACATACACCTTATTTGAAGTCTGAATCATTTATCCTGTGCTTTTAGTTTCAGATCTCACCATATTTATAGTATTAAATTTGCCTACATCATTTGGTCACCTTGGGATCACTCATCCTTGGCCTTCTCTTGGCTAAAGTTTGTCTGACTGAACTTCTGGAGTTATCCACCACCCTGCCATTGTGTCTGTATCTAATCTTTCCTCTGGCGCATCTCTAAATATCTCCTCCAATTTGGGAGGACCTTCCTTAAACAATGGCTATTATTAAACACTGTACTTCTGACTGGCACATTGCTGTGGACCTTCACACTGAGCGCCGATTACACTCATGCCTTCCATGCCTCACTGCTTCCCAGCACAGTCATGTCTCCATTAAGGCTATAGCCTTTACTCCCGTGGGAATGACTTCATATCCATCCCTATTATTTGCATATGTCGAGATTCACAAATAAGCCAGGTTGCCTTATAGCACTAATAAGATCTGTCCATCATCTCCCCAGGTCTTTCTGCCACCTGAAGCTCCACCTGGGACCATTTAGTATCTTCTCCTGGGTCATCAGCTCAAATACTATTGGTATTGCATAGAGACCATGTACCAGTCCTTGCAGGACATTGTTACAACACCCTTCCGAACCTGAGCATAGACTTCCAGCTCACAACTGATATGCGGAGATTCATCTCCTCTAAAGCTTTCCATCTATTTAATATGTGCAATGTTGAACCTATAACACTGTAATTCCTTAATTGCAATTAATCTTATGATATCAAGGAAAATAACATCCCCACTGTCACCATGGTGCTTACAATGACAAACAAGCAACATGCAATCCCTTTGTAAAGCACATGCATAGAACTGCTGACAGCATTAAACTTCTAATTAAGAGAGAAACAGACACAACTAGAAGAACATTTTTGATGAGAGCTGAAATGCACCTTGCCATTTCAAAGCCCTTAAAGGAGTAACTATCTAAGCTACTTGTCAATTGAGACATCCTTCCCCTCAAGCTAGAGTTGGTTCATCAGAACTGATATCATTATAGGAGGCTAATAAAATAGGTTTTTATGGTGTAAGTATCCCAGGAGGAGGCCAATGTTGCCCAGCAGGTTAAGTCCACCCTGGCAAGCCTGTACCTTGTCACTTTCTGGTTTCCTTCCCAGAAACTGCTGAACACATTTTCCTCTCACATGTCTTCCTGGAATAATCTGCCCTGCCTGTCTCACTCTGAAGGAATAAGAACATCTGATTCAATGCAGCCTGAAATCAGTAATGTGATCTGCCACCCCTTCTGGAGGAAGGGGAAGGCAGGAGGAGAGCTGGAAGGTGAACATCCACTGCAAAATTGCCAGTACAAGAAGGAATTTTCTAGGGAGGAGAATCAGCAAAATGAATGTCAGGCTTTAGAAGCCAGATTACTACTTTTCAGCTTTCTCTGCATAGAGGGATGTCGTGGTTTAAACCCAGTCAGGTAATTCGTTCGCTCACTTCCCCCCCCCTTTCTTGCCCTCCCCCTGCTCTCGGAGGGACGGAGAGGAGAATTGAAGAGAATGCAACTCCCACGGGTTGAGATAAGAACAGTTTAGTAACTAAGGTATAACACAAATCACTACTGCTACCACCAGTGATAATAATGATAAAGGAAATAACAAGGGAAGAGAATACAACACCTCAGCACCAGCCGACCGATAACTCGCCCCCCCAGCCCGACCAAGCTCCGACCGATACCTCCTCCAACCCTGCAGTCTCCCAGCCCTTCCGGCTAACTCCCGGTTACATCCTGGGCATGACGTGCTGTGGTATGGAATACCTCTTTGGTCAGTTTGGGTCAGGTGTCCTGTCTCTGCTTCCTCCCGGCTTCCCCTCCTCCCTGGCAGAGCATGAGGCTCACAAAGTCCTTGGCCAAACCAAAACATCGCTTGTTATCAGCTCTGTTCCCAGGCCGAAAATCAAAACACAGCACTGCACCAGCTACCAAGAAGGAGAAACGTGACTGCTACTGCTGAACCCAGGACAAGGGAGCACAGAACTAGGGAGCTCCAGGCACAGGATTTGAAGTCTGAATGACAGCAGGCTAGAAACACTGGGATAATAGGAACACCTCCTGAATGACCAACAACATCTGGAAGTTGCAGGAAGTTGGAGGAAAAGGAGAAAAAGCATGGAAAAAAAGTAAAAGAATACAGAGAAGCAGCTGGCTGGCAATCTACTGCCTTATGACCATGAAATTAAGGTGCATTTAGAAGGTACTGAATCTTACGAACGTGGATGATTCTTAGTTGTTTTAAGGAAAGCCCCACCAACCTTGTCATGATGCTTCAGATCCCAATGCCTCAGCTCAAATGTCTGTAGAGCAGGGAGAATATCTAAGCTCTACCTCCTGACAGAATGCTTCAACTTATTAACAGGATACTCAGCAGCAACACTTTGCATCTGTGCCAGTGTCAGGGGGAAACAACCACATTGATTTCAATTATCCTTTGCAGGGGTAAGGCTTTATGTTTGGATTTGTTTCCTGCTTGCAATGCTCAAAACAGGTTAGCACAGCACAACTTTAGCATGAATGTCTTTCAATAAAGGTAATGAAGAAGGAATCCTTATTTCTTCCAATGCTTGCATAAACTTCATTCTTGGGCAATATCCCAGTGGGCAGGCGAGACCATAGGTCAGCCCCTGGGCTCACCATGCAGCTGGAAGAAATGAGCTTTCATTCCCCACACTGGTACAGTACCACATTAAACGCATTTTGGGAGCTCTTGAAGCAGGTGTAAAAGCCTCATCATCAAAAACTGTGAATTGAATTTATGGAAAAGAAACCCCTCCTTCTGCTTGAGGAGGGCCCTGACGTGAAAATCACATGAGACTGGGGGAGGATGTGCGGAGGAATATCTCACTCTGCTTGTATTCTTGCTCCTGTACTTTGCGCCAGCATCCACCACTGAACTCTGAGACTGTACCCAAGACAGATGGAGTTTCAATCCAGTCCAGTATGGCCATCCATGGGCTCCCCCCCTCTTGTCACTGTCTTCACACAAAGAGAAATGCATGACATGCCCCAGCCAGGGGAGCTGGTAAAGAAACACTGTCAGTGAGTGGAGCTGTCTTGTTCCCAAGATGTGTTTCACCATTGTCCTGTGCTTACAAAGTGTGCTCTGAATCTGCCCCTGGCTAAACTCTCCAAGTCTCCACCCTCTTAAATGTGCATTAGGCTCCTGCCTTTGCCTCCATGGGACCCCATTTCCAATGACACTATTCATTCCATTGCTGTCAGTGTTCAAGGCCAGGTTGGAGAGTTTTGGGTGGCATAGTTTACTGTGTAGTGTCCCTGTCCACGGCAGGGGGGTTGGAACCGCATGATCTTAAGGTCCTTTCCAACCCAAAGTATTCTATGATTCTACTGTGTCCATCAGCTTGGTAATAAAATCCAGCCAATAAATTGTTGTCTGTCACCCCTTTGGAAAGCACAGAACAGGACCATTAGTCCATTAAAGACAAACACCTGCAATCCTGCAAGCTAGGAGCCATTCCTGCGTAACTCTCCCTGCAGAACTGGGGTTATGCTTTTCGTGTGGTCAGATGAGGGGGTCCTTTTCAGCTGTATCTCCACACCAGCACAGGGGACCCCAACAGATCTGATCAGAGCAGTATCTAGTCATGACTTGAAACAGCCCCCTTCCAGATGGATTCTGCGCAGGTATTTTAGGGCAGGGAGTGCCAGGAGCCAACTCACCTTTAGCCCTGCAGCTGTATGGATGCCCAGGGGTGGGTTTGTGTTCTCCATCCTCCTCTCGGTTGCCTGCAAAATGACACGAGTGTCGCCTGTGTAACTGCTGCTGCTCTTGGTGATCCCAGCTCACAGCATTCTTCTGGTGTTGGCTGCCAAAATACCCGGGGCTGTGCATTCCACAGAGGTAAATGGCTTCTGACAGGTGAGGAGCGAAGTGCTGATGTGGGTAGAGCACTCCCCAAGCTAGCCTAGCTTGCCTTTCTGTCAGCACATTCATGTTTGGAAAGAGCCAGCAGATGAAAGCATCTCTCATGCATAAGTACAAGGCTGTAGTGAGCAAGCATTTTGCTTTGCTGTGTCCTAGACTGCAGAATGAAATCAGCCCAGCCTGTTCCAAGTTCATGCCTAGGCTGGCTTTCTCTCTTGTTTTCCCATTGTGAAACACTCCTTGTTTGTTCTCTATGAGCAACATCGCTATTTGCATCTGATTGAGATGCAGTTAGCAGAACCTTCACTATGTATTTCCTTTGTAAATACACTTGAAAAATCATATTCACCGAAGCTACATGATTAGAAAAATAGGGAACACATCTACCTTTCTATAGTCATCCTTAGCATCATCTATTAGCACCCTGATTCACCTCACCACCAGGGCACAGGCCCAGGGCGAGAGCCTGGTCATTTAACCTTGGTCTGGCTGAGACCTCACTGCAGACCAAGCCTGCTCCAGCTTCCCCTGATCACATACCTCTCTCAAAGACACGTTGTTTCCCTGGTAATAAGTTTTGAGTGATAGAGACTTAAGAATTATAAACCATCCAGTTCAATTTCCCCAGTGAAAGCCTAATTTATTGAACAAAGAGAGTTTTAAGGCATGAGAAACATCATAGCATGTTCCCAGGCTTCTCCCTCCTCTCTGCACTGCACTGGTGCTCAGCACTGCCCGCAGAGCAATTCTTGCTAGCGTCCAGGTGCAGGATCACACGCACAGGTTTGCCTTTCCATGTGACTCCAGGCACTTCACATTATCACAGCATGAGGCAGGATTGCTGGGAGCTGGGGCACACGTGTGCCAAAACTCATTAACCTTCTCCATGCTGCCTTCAAAGAACCCGACAAAGAGCTTGCAAACTGCTACTTTGGTGTGTGTTTTCCCATATTTTACTCCTCTCTATCTCTTCTTTTTGGAAGCCAAAGCTGGCATTGAGCAGCCTGATGCAGCTTTCTAGGTGGGAAATAACGTGGTTACTTCCCAGGGCAGGTTTGCCAAGGGAGGAAGAGGCGATGGGCGATGCATACTTCCCCCTGTTAACACTTCTTAGTTACACTGAGACTTAGGCTAGACTGAGACCAGCTGCATCATCCAAAGAGGTCCCTGAATGCGGTGGTGTCTGCTGCATCAGAGATGGGTCAGTGTGGGCTGGGTGCCCCTGACAATGTGATGGACTGGAGAAACAGTGAGAGCTAAA
Source organism: Pezoporus occidentalis (assembly GCF_034315485.1). NCBI lineage: Eukaryota > Metazoa > Chordata > Aves > Psittaciformes > Psittacidae > Pezoporus > Pezoporus occidentalis. Next base: position 794,483 of record NW_026916192.1, read on the forward strand.
ATAGCAGCACCAGCAATCCTGTCTCTCAGTTTCCTGTCCCTGCTTTCTGCTTTCTGAAGCTTTTGGGTGCCCCAGGTCATTGTTTTCCAGCTTTTCTTTCCATTCTGGAGGCTCATTTACAAAGCAGTAGCTGGAGTTCAAAGTGATGCCTGGGAGCTAGGGGTACCAAAGTGTTATGGAGGAGAAATATAATCAGGAAACAGAGGACTAGTGAGGAAGTCAGCAACTTGTTACAAACCTATGCTAAATTCAGACCACTGTGCCTGAGGTGTAAACATCCATATCTGATTGCTGCATCTTCATTTCCTATTTTTGATCTTACTTTGTTTATTACAAGTAAGATAACAGAGAATGCATTATAGTGAAATGAGAAAGGAAAATACCAAGAGCAAACTGCTGTCACAGCCTGTTGTGAAACCAGGAGACCATGAATGTAATAGAAAAGGGCTGCTCCTTTTGGGTAATGTTGGTCCAATTTGCAGGTTGAACGGTGTAAACAAGATATAAGAACCTGCTATTATTAGTAGTCTATTTACAATGCTATTCAGACTCAAGGTCTAGATGGTCAACTTAATGCAGCCAAATTTCACTAAAAAATTTCAAGGAAATGTTAAGATTTGCTGGTATTTCTCCAGTCTTCCCCTGCTTTGTTCATCCCCCCCTGCTCTGCAGAGTGTGGTGTTAGTGGTGACTTTTCTTCCTCCTCTTTGCCAGAACTGTGAAGTTCACATTGCTTCTATCTTTTCTGTCTCAGTCTGCTTGCATTCGTTTTTATACATTTTCTAGACATCCTTTGTACCTTTTTCCTCCTCCCATTGATTTTCAGTTATTCATCTTTTCAGTTAATTTTGCTTTTTCTAAAGATGGTTTTACTGGGACAATGCAACGTTGTTCTCCTGAAGTAACCACTGACCAAACATGATGGTGTGTGTCAGCAGCCTGGGACAGCTGATTCTGCATTCTGCCACCCCCATCTTGTTCTAAGCATAGACCACTCAGTCCATATAAAGCAGCTACTTGTTCTTGCACAACTACAGCAAACCCAAACCACACTCAGGCAATTATCTAAGTAATGACTATCACAGCTAGTACAATCTAATATCAGCTCAGATCACGACAAGCTCAGATGATTCCTGAGACCTTGCGTTGCCAGGTCAATACAGAAACTACAGCCTCCAGCAGCACTAGTAAAATCACAGTTACTGGTGTACACAATGTCCATTCCAGAGGGCCAGGCTGCTGCCTTTGCATCCACAGTGAAGCTCTGGGGAAAAGAGATTCATACAGAGTGGCCTTCAATATTCTTCATTCCTTGCTCACATCAGACTCTTTGCAAAGGAGGGACAAAGGGTCGAGCAGGGGAAAGAAAGAAACCATCAATGAACCTTGAGCTGAAATATTGCTGTTGAATAAAGAATCATTTCCTTTTCTCTGATTCCTCAGTTTGACTTTGCAGCTCTGTGCACTACATCCTTACAAGTACCAGCTGAATGCATCTATACCAGGGTGCCCATCTCTGCTTCTGAGCTTGTAGTTCTCTTTGCAGAAACCTTCCCCCACAAAGGTATGGGCTGCTTGTTATAGCTGCTCTGCTGGAGGTTACAACCCCACCTGCAGCACCCCTTGAGCTTGGTTAACTCCAGCAGTTGGTAAAACTGGCTGAAACCCTTGTGTGGAAGTCAATGAGGAGCCCTGACACAGTCCCTTGCAGTGGCTGTGTCTTGGGACTGATGCCTTCCCCACATGAGTATGTGCTGCCACCAGGGCTGGCCAGATCAGTTGTATGAAACAGCTCATTACTATCAATGTAAATGAAAATAGAGATAAAGCTGAGCAAACACTGAAGGACAACTCTGCAGAATCTCCTCAAATAAAGCACTCGCTTGATTTCTTGTGCTCAGCTTAGATACTACTTGTAAGTGTTCAGGCAGTGATCAGTTATCTGACAAAGCCTTCACAAATCCCAGGATGCTTATCACAAGTGGATTGGCACCTGAGGACTCGTGCAGTGAACAGCTATTTTTAGCTGCCACACATTGTTTTCTAGATTATGAAGTGTCACTCACCAAGCAGGCAGCTAGGAGGATGCTGAGCACCAGCCAGGCTCCACAGAGCAAAGGCGCATCATGTCACCTTATACAATGGCCGTGGATCATCCTGCCCTTGACAGCGATGAATGGTGTGGTTAAAGGAAAACAGGAGGTGCTCACTGATACTGTGATTGACCTGGTTAAATCCTGGAATTGCTAGATAGAATTTCTCTCTGGATAAACTTTGAACCAAAGCCATGAATGGATTATTGGTTTATTTCTAGGCAATTTATTTCTAGCCTTGAGCTTTCTAAATTGCACCCTGAATAAGGATTTTAACCAAAGACAACAGTCCCGTGTTTCCTGAGCAATTATTTGTTCCCAGAATTGAGGGCAAATGTTACCAGCATCTCTCTTACAGAGTGCAGTTCTCACACTTTATGGAGGTAGGACCTCACTGTAACCTTTCAACTTTCTTCAGGCCTCACAGGCAAAGATCCCTTTTCTCAGTGTAGTCAGAGAGTTCTGCGTGATAACCTCATGCTTGTTTGACATGGGCTGATTGTAACCAGTAAAACACATGAGATACGGTCATCAACACTTCTTTGCTTGGCTGATTTAAACAAGTCACAGAGGGTCAGAAGCTCTCGTGTCTATGTTAGGCTGAGCTGGCCTTCCTAAAGTGTGAAGGATTGTTTACCTGCCTAGAAATGCAGTGTAGATGGAATTGTGTGTATGTTCAGGTAGGATAGGTATATAAAAATAGGTGGTAGAGGGAACAAAACACTTAAACTGATTTAGAGCAGGAAAAACACAAGATGGCACAAGTAGCATTTCAGGGATGCTCAGTAAAGTTGAGAACGAGTAATTCATGCACTGCCTTAAAGCCACAGCCCCCTAACTGGAGAATACTAAACAGTACCATGGCACTATAAATGGGGACCAGGAAAGGTCCCCATGCAGTAGCTTGTCTGGGTGTCACTCAGCCATGGGAAGCATCCTAAACCTGTCTGGGCAGAAGCCTCAAATAAGGTATTTGATAACAGGGGGTGCTGCCACGAGTGCCTTCCTGCCCTGGTCTGCCTTGCAGTTCTCTGGGGACCTGCACTCACATGGCATGATCCAGAGAATCTCCCAGATGCGTGGATGCAGGACCTGTATCAGGAAGCATAAAGTGCACTGGTAGTGCCTGTTGCCTGATTCCTCTGTGAAATTCCTGCAGGGTCATATGGGAAGGTAAATGCGGATGGGTGTGAGGAGAATACAATGAAGCTGGGACTGCAATAAATATCACCCCTTTACTTACCTTCTAGCCAAGTGCTAAGCTGGATCCTTACCGAAGGCAGCAGAAGCTGTGAAGACTTGCTCAGAAGGTGTTGCACAGAATCAAAAAGCTGTATTTAAACCCAAAGCTACCTGCAGTGCTATCTGATGCTGTCCCGGACCGTGTCCCCAGGGCAGTCTGCCTTGATGCCTGCTGTGCCCTGGGACCCTGGCCTAGAGCCTTCTCACCAATCTGTCCTGAATGTGCAGCCACAGAGTCCCCCTCAAACCCTGGGTCTAATCCCTGGGGCTCTCAGGCAGTTCAGGACTTGAAGAGGAATTTGTAGCTCCAGCTTTTCTTTACATCTTGCAGTACTGGGATCAATCCTAGGAGAGCAGTCATCAAGAACAACCTTCCCGAGTGATGCTGCCACATCAGCTCTTATCTTTCCACCAGACCACTCTCTCCTGCCCTTTTAGTGCACCACAAACCCAATGCTTTCATTTCTCCATTGCAAAAGACATGTTGTTGCTGTTAATGGGAGCTTTGTCACTTCATCTTGGCCAAAACATTATCCTGCCTTCCCTATCAGAAGTTGGCTTCAAGTAACTGCGCATTTCCCTTTGCTTTGCGTTATTTGGTTGCTATATTTAATGAGAAGAGTTTTCCCACCCCTACTGCTATGCCTCTTTATTGTCTTTCTTGCACTGAAACCTTGATTTGAGATGCTCCTGCCTCCTCAGTTTGCCACCTCAAATCCTTTGTTGGGTCTTGTGGACCTCGTGTGAGGTTGGCACATGGGAACATGCACCTGTGCCTCAGCTTCTGGTATGTAAACCCAGCAAGAGCAGGTTTCTAGTGCTCTGGGCAGTGCTCTGCTGCAGTCGTGCTTCTGCAGTATTACACCTTTGCATGAATTTAAGGGGTTTGCCATTTTAGAGCTCTTACTGAGCTTTACATGTTAATAGTGCCTACCTGTTCGAGGGGCTGAAAGGTGTTATATGAAGCAGTTTCCATTCCTGCTAGTGAACAAGTGGCTCATGATGCCGCAGAACTCCCAGTCCCGTGTGCCAAGTAATCACAGTGGAGACCAGGCTACTACATTGCCCCAGCTTGCCCTCAGCAACCACACCAGAGGCTGCCTCAATGCTCAGCCTGGATCTAGACAAAGGTGACAAATACATTTCTCCCTGGCAAGCGCCACTGTGGAAGTGCCCTCACACATGCACTCAGGCCGTGCACTACCAAATGCTGTGTACTTCCTCAGATACTGAACAGAAGACATCACTGACTTAATTGCAATATACTTCTGACTTAGAGCAACACTCATAGCAGTGTTCAGTGTAACAACCAGCAGAATGTACCTCTTTGTAATTAGCTTGCCTTCAAATTATGCGCTACCTTTGTGATGCTGTTCTCCCCTAACGTTGCTGTGAAGCTTCCCTAATTGCTTCTTTAGGATGGTGTGTAGTGCAGAGCTGTGCCAGCAGAGCAGAGCTGGAGCAGACGCGTTCTGAGAGCCTGAGCTCAGCAATGCTTAGGTGTGCGGGGTGCTAATTAGGTTGATAGCCCAGTCCCAAAGACATAGGATAATAATGAGTTTCTTCAGCAAGGGCCACAGTACATTGCCAGTTTCTGCCAGGTCCTTGCGTTCCAGGCCAGCATCCTGCCTCGCAAATCCTCTCCCTAAAGGGCAGCCCTCACCCCCGCAGCTCTGCATTAGCGATTATCAGGGGGCCCAGCGTTTGCAGGGAGACATGTGAAAATGTCAGCACAGATGGAGATTAAGCTGTCTTCACCTAACGTCAAAACTGCCATCTGCTTCTCTCCTGCACAGCTCTAATCAGATTTTCTCGACAAAGAACGTAAGCGAGAGGGATGGGAGGGCTCTGAGCACACAGGCAGCCGTGGCCTTTCCGTGTTATCTGGAGAGGCCTGGGGAGCTGAAAAGGGTTTGTCTCGACATTTCGCATGGGAAGGCTCTGTTTGGCTTCCTCTGTCTCTTGAAAGGCAGGACCTGCCCTGAGCAAGGAGCAAAGGCTGCCATCCTGCTATATGAGTAGAGATAAAGGAAAGCTCTTGGTAAAGTGGACCTTGACCTCAGATGGATGGTTTAGCTTATTTATGCAACAATCAGCAAAAGGGGTAAAGCTTTTACCCAATGAGATTTTAAGGGAAGCCTTGTGGGTTCCCCAGGTTGATTCCACCCTTGCACTCTCAAGAGCAATGTGCTTCAGAACAGAAGACAAGTGGGTAGCAAAAGAAAATACGGGAGAAATGGATGGTTTGATCCACAGTCACACCAGAATTTCAGTCTTGCCTTGCTTGCCTTTCCTTCCCAAGCCCAATATGTTCAAAGCTAAATTTGCCAACTGCTAAGTTGAGGCTAAATTGTTTAAGGAATAAACATTATGTTTAAGGAACATAATCACTGGCTGAATATTAACCTTATGTGTCCAAAGCCTAAAAGATAAGCTACATGGGAGAGTTTCCTGACATGGCTCACAGATCACAGTTCAGTGTGTGCAGCAGGGTCTGTCTTTTCCCAACAGTGATATTGTTGACACTTCCTGAGCACCTGATCCACAATAAACTCAGAGACTTTCATTCAGATCTGCTCACCAGCAAGTTGTTTCCCATCTTAGAATCATAGAATCATAGAATGGTTTGGGTTGGAAAGGACCTTAAGATCATCCAGTTCCAACCACTCTGCCATAGACAGGGACACCTTTCAGTAGACCATGTCACCCAAGGTTCTGTCCAACCTGGCCTTGAACACTGTCAGGGATGGAGCATTCACCACTTCTCTGGGCAACTTGTGCCAGTGTCTCAGCACCCTTACAGTAAAGAACTTCTGCCTTATATCTAGCTGGAACTTCCCCTGTTTCAGTTTTAACTCGTTACCCCTTGTCCTATCACTACAGTCCCTAATGAAGAGTCCCTCTCCAGCATCCTTGTAGCCCTCTTCAGACACTGGAAGCTCCTCTGAGGTCTCCACACAGCTTCTTTTCTCCAGGCTGAACAGCTCCAATTTTCTTAGCCTGTCTTCGTATGGAAGGTGCTTTAGCTCCCTTATCATCATCGTGGACCTTATCATCTTCATGACCCTAAATCTTGAACTCATAGAGCTGACTATTCCTTTCCAGATGTACCTACGCCTACCAAGCAAGTTCTCTTTTCTCCTTTCAGATCTTCTCCAGCTCAGCTCTGAATTTGTGACGTTCATTTGCAAATCTAGTCATCCAAAATCCTGTCAGTCCTTTCCAAGTGGTGGTGTCAGCCAGCTTGAAAATGTTTCCTCTGTTCCATCATCGGGACTATTAATGAAAGTGCTGAAAGCTTAGTCCATATAGTAAGCTTCCTATTTTGACAGTAATCTGTCAATGATTGCTCCATCTATAATTTTCTAACCAGTTTTGCAACTACCTAATAATATATTCACCTAGATGATATTTTTCTAGCTCATGAAAGTGTCATGGGAGACAGTGTTGAAAGCCTTCCTAAAATCAAGATCTATGACTTCGTCTGTTTCTTCTCTGTCCACAAGGCTTTATGTCATAAATGAAAATTAGATTGGTTTGACATATATGTTCTTGACAAATCCATACAGACTGTTACTCATCTCTTTATATTCTTCTGTGAGCACACAGATAGTCTATTTGATTATCCAGTTCAGTGTTTTCTGAAAATTGAAGTTATATAGGTTTGTGAGGGAAGCTCCTAACTCTGTCTTCTTATTTAACATTTCAAAGACTGGCATTTAAAGATGTCTACTGTCTTTCATGTTTTCCAGTATCTTACCAACCCACAGTGAATCCTTCAAATTAACGGCTGATGCTTCCAAGATTTCATCAGCTTGTGCCATAGGTACCATACAGTGAACTTCACTGAGATGTAGCCAGATAAGAGCATCTACCTTTTTGGGGGCACCCGCCTCTTGAACTGTGTTTCTCTCAGTATTTTCTGTTTAGGTGTTGAAGCTTAGGGAAACGAATAGACCACTGTGGGGACCCTGCTGCAAGCTGATGTGCAGTCGGGACACAGGACTGTGTTTCTTCCTACCCAGAGCCCACTCTAAAGCCTAAACTTCTGCTACTGCCTTTGATGCCTGTGCTGCTGAGATCTGTTTCACCTATGTGCAGAACTCTCAACAGTCATTAATTTGCCAGAGAGAGTCATATTTCCCTTCTGCTTTGTGGAAGATTGATGAGGTTTAAGTATCTTCTATTTCATAAACTAAGCAGCATGTCTATAAATTCTCTGTGCCTTGCACTTTTGCTTTTACTCTGTATGTGCAGGAAAAAAGGATTGTGTAGCATTTCTGATGCAAAAGAGTATTTCTTGGGTTATATTGAAGTCCTTTGCCCATCATTTTCTCCTGATCAGGCAATGACCACATGAATCAGGATCACTCATAGGGTTGCCTTAAGACTAGTCAACATTCACAAAGCTCATTCCCCTCCTTTACAAACTATTTTGGTAACAAGAGTGCCTTAACAAGGCATAGTTCTTATGGATGTCATTAGAGTTCAATTAGGAGATGGAAGAAATTATCTCCGTAATGAGAAAGAAAAGAAAAACAAGAACAACAGCAAAGCTTAACAGCAATAATGAGGAAAATAGAGTATTTACAAATGAAAAAGTACTCCTAAATAGCCACTCTTGCTATTTTAAAGAGTCCCTTAAAACCTGATTACCTGCGTTGACCTGTATCTAAGCTACTGACAAAAATAAGCAGGGACAATCAGTAGTCAGTTCGGATTCAGTTCTAATAGTCTGAATTAGATGGACCAAACAAGCTGGAATTATCCATTAAATCAGGAAAATCTGCTTGTCCTTCACTTTAATGCTTGATTAATTCTGACGACCAAAGGACGTGAAGCCATCCCTTTCTCTGGCCAGGCAGCAGGCTGGCAATGTGTTTGTCTGCTACTCAGAGACCCTGTGCCATTGCCATCTGCTGAGAAACCAGGGTGGGATTCCAGTATCGTGGGTTTTGTCTTGGAGCAGAAGGCTGCCGTGGGAGCACTGGCACACGAGGGCTTTGCAGGCTCACACAATCAGTAGCTAATATTTAAAAGCCTAATGAATACAAAATACTGTTTCACCAAGTGTTTGAATAATGCCTGTGTGATCATGACTCAGGTTGCTCTATTTTTTCACCTAAAACTTTCATAGACAAGCCAGAGATCCCTGGAAAAGCAGAGGACCAATCCAGATTTCAAAGAGCTGTTAATGCAGAAGGTCCAGACTTTACAGTTTGATCATAAGAAGTAAAAGCTAGAACCACAGTCTTAGAGCTTGAAGACCATCCAGGCTGACTGCAGAACATCACCCTCTATGCCTTTTGCAATGAGCCCAATCCTGGAATCAACTGCACTTCTAGTACTCTGCTCTAGAAGAAATGAATTTATTTGGGACATGTTAAATACAAATCATAAGATATTACTTTCCTGAGCTAGCCAGTAAAACTACACTGGTTTGGATCCTTGAGAGCTCTCAAACTAGACTCCATAGCAAAGCTGAAGATATGAAATAGTGCTGAAAGCAGTGAGAAATTACATGCTTCTGAAAGGCTAACTCCCTTTATTTCCTGCTCCTTTGCTTTCTGTTGCACATCTACACATATAAATGCAGGCAGATCTTAGCCTACCCTACCCAAACTCTGGCTAGCTTCTGGCTCTCATTTCTGTGGTCCTGCTCTCAGTCTCAAATCCATGCTGGTGTAATGTGCAGGTGGGAAAACAAAGCTAAAATTCTTATCTCTTTCCCCCTCCACTGTTGCTTCCCAGCTAGACCAGACTGGATTCAAAGGGAGAGCAGTGACCATCTCCTCGCTACGAGAGAGACATTGAAGTGTTGGAGCAGGTCCAGAGAAGGGCAGCGGAGCTGGTGAAGGGCCTGGAGCACAAGTGTGATGAGGACCGGCTGAAGGACCAGCTGGCTGGTCTTTCTCCCTAGTAACAAGTGGCAGGACAAGAAGAAACGGCCTCAAGCTGCACCAGGGGAGGTTTAGACTTGATATTGGGAGTAATTTCTTCACCAGAAGAGTGGTCAAGCACTGTAACAGGCTGCCCATGGAAATGGTGGAGTCACCATTCCTGGAGGTATTGAAAAGATGTGTAGATGTGGCACTAAGCAACGCGGTTTCAATGATTCCTTTCAACTCCAGCAGTAGGTCATGGTATCATCTGTTCCCAGAACCATCAGCGGAGCTCAAGCATGAAATAAAAGAATTGTCTGAGAGAATCAGAGTTAAACAAAGACTGTGCACAACAGGCAACAGAATAGAAACCGCTCTAGAAATAGCCCTTAACACCGACTCTAAATGCTTGGAAGTGAAGGGATCAGATTTCCCTGAATGTTTGCAGTTTGGCTTTGCATTTTTCAAAGCCTCTTTTTCTCTGTGACTCCCCTAGCTGTGCATTAAGCTTGCTCCTGCATGCCCTGGGCCATAAATGATTCAAATTACAGAACTTGTGTTTTTTTTTGTTTGAATGGCCATCCCATCTCCCTGATGCTCACTTTGATCACCCTGTCTGACCCACTCTTCCTAGTGATACAGTGGGCAGATTTAAGTGGGTGGAAACCATTCTCCCTCTGACTACATGCTGCTCTTTTGGAAAAGAAACAGGATGTCAGTCCCAGTGCCGGACGAGTGATTGTGCTGTGCTGCGTCTCAGTTTCCAGACCTGAACTAGAATTATGGTGCCATTTTGGTCCTAAATCTCTCTCTGGTGGGGCTGCAAGATGATGAAATGGTTGCCGTTGTTGAGAAAAAGCACCCCTCATTTCCCATCTATGTCCACATAAATTAGATGAGCAGCTGACGTGATGCAGCTGCAGGTCAGGCTCTAAGCTTCATCCTCAAATACTGAAATTTTCCATTTCTGGAAGGAGGGAGTCTGATCTTATTCCCTGCAGGAACAAATCTAAGCTGATAGTTACGGACTTGCTGGTTGATCAAGTTATTTTTACAACCAATTTCTAAGACAATTTTTAGGCTTCCTGATTTTGAAGGTGAAACACAGTGTTCATAACTCCCCAGTTTGCTCCTGCTCTGGTGGGAAGGGCTGCCCTAGCAGTACTGCTGGATTTTGCTTGTATGAGACCACAGACCAGGCTCTAGAAATCTGGATTAGCTGTGGCAGATAGCACAGAATTGTTGAAAAAGACGAGCTTCTCCTCTTAAAAATAAACACTGAATAAAAAACTACCCCAAAACATTTAAACCAGGAAAAAATGTCATTTAGAAAACACCACAACTGAATGTTGTGAATAATTCAGAGGCAGAGATTACCAGATCTCACAGCACAGAGATTACCACGTACCTCAGTGTTGCCAGATACACACTCTGCCCTAAAAACAGCATGAAGAATTTAGCCCTTTCTAATGAAATGCTTCAGGACAGTGATTGTACCTACAGTGTCAGCGTCTGAGCTGGGATCCAGGCTCAGGCACCAATCTCTGCTGTGCTCAATTGCAGCTACCCCTCTCTGGTATGAGGCTGCACATAGAGAAGACAGGGAGCATGGGGGACAGAGCCAGGAGCAGCTCTGTGGCACAAGTGAAACAGTTTAAAGGTATTTTTAAGGCAGTTTGGTACAAGGCTCTAACCCCTGGGATTTTCCTAAAGGGCTGGGAAAACACCGGAAAACAGAGCTTCAGTGCAAAATGAACATGTGATTATTTGTTTTCCTTTGGAGTCTTCACAAAACTCCGTTCTAGCAGAGCTTTGAAACTGCATTTTGCCTGGGGAAGGCAGCCCACCACGTCATCTGAAGCACTGTCAGAAGCACCAGGGTGAAACCAGCTCTTGAGAACAAGCTGCACGAGCCAGCATGGGGCTGGCAGAGTTATGGAGTACTTCATGGATAATGATAGTGATGGGGAAAATGTGAATCATAGAGTGAAGGACAAAGGAAGCCATAATTAAATATTCCAAAGTACAACATCAAAATTATAGTGGACTAGGAAGTAAGCAAATGACACACAGTAAGAAAGTAGCTGATCAGATGGATTCTGAGCGGATTATCATAATGTAAATGCCAACAGCAATTTACTCGAATCAGAGAGGTTTATTTGCAGAGTGGAAACTAGGTTTAGTCCTAATCAAAATAAAATCAATGTATATTTCAAAACAGATTAGTGCTGTGAGACAAAGCAGCCATGATTGTTATTCATTATCTTCATCAGCACCAAGAGGGAATAATTTATGCTACTGTTTAATTACATAGATGTTAACAATTAATTAAGCCAAGGTGGTGATAGCCAGTGATTTGGGAAATCAAGAAAGATTTTCCTCCGTTACTGTGCTTTTGTTTTCTCAGTCCAACTCAAACCATAATGCTGGTGACACTCTTGAGTGGTGACAGCCCATGGAAACAGAGGCACAGGCTGCTCAACTCATACCTCCCTGTCCCCCTTTTCACAGATATTCAGGCCCTTGCTTTTGAGACTCCCCAAGGGCCTCTTCCCAACCCATGCTGTCAGGTATTCAGTATCCTTTGGCTTAGCTAGCAGGGTTTGCATCTCTGTTCCTCCTAGGAACTCATTACAGAGTCTGGACTAAAACCAGCTGGATCAGGATCCAAGGAAACAAAGCAGGGCATGCAGGATACCTGCAGCCGCTGGGGATTACAGTGATGCTGTGCACCCTGGGTTTGCTCATGGCACCCCACTCCATAAACAGCTCAAGTTAGCGTCTGGTGGTAATGGGGAGCAATGAAGCATTGAAGAACTGTATTTCTTTCATCCAGATACGTTCTGGATGAAGCTGTCATTGACACAGCTTTGAGAGGTTAGGTCAGGAGGCTGATCTAGACCTATTTCATCATGCTCAACTATCCAGAAAGACGCCAGCCTCTGCTGCCACCAGCTGCCCTGCGGTAATTCTGAAGGAAGGGCTTGTGTTCTTGGAGGAAAAGAGGGCTGAACAAGAGTTTTGTCATTCAGTCCAAATGTCAGTCTGATCCTGAGGCACATTTCCCTGATGGTGCCCCCCAGAGCAAAAGACTGGCCCTGACACCCAAGATGCCAAAACCAAAGAGCCTAAACTTCTCCCCTGCACGTGACATAATCAGCACCAAGGGCCGAAGACAGCTGGATTCAGGCTGCAAAGAACAGACAGCCCATTAACTTCATCTCTGTTGGTCCTCCCAAAGGAATAAACAGTGCTACTGGGACTTTGGTAAGTGATTTAAATGGGAAAATTGCCTAAAGATCCTCTTTAGCTCTTGACTACAAAATTGGTGGCCATTCCCTGCATATCAGCAGCTCATCTTGTTTGGGTTCGATAGGTCCTCAGTAGTGGGTTTGAGGGTCTAAGAAACTGTTTTGAACAGTATTTTCCTTCTGCTCTGCTCAAGGAAAAATGAACCATTTATATTCATTGCACCTTATAAATGTTTCTACCATAACAATTGCTCTTGATTATAGTGGACTTTGTTTTCCACTGAATTTAATGGCAAGAGAAAAATGACACGACACAATTTTAAATAACATTTTGCTCCCCTCCTTTCTGTTTTTTTTTCTGAACCATAATCCTTAGTTGATGTTGAAGAATGTTTTTGTTTCCAAATCTCTTAAATTACTTCTTTTCTTCATTCTTGGGAAGGGGGAGAAAAGTGAATTAATGAGTTTGACTTTCCATAGCGCTGAACAACTGAGTTTTGCCTTGGGTTTTCAGATATTTGGCAACTGAGGCCCAAATTATTTGTAGGCTAAGTTGGATTTTAGGGGACAGGAAACTGGCTGTCATGTATGCATGGGGATTTTATTTGATAAAGTCCTATTCAAGCTGTAATAATGCACCGAAAGATGCTTTTCAGTGCATCTTTCTCATCTAATTTCTTGAAGGAAGGTTGTATGGGATGGTGGTCCCTTAAGGTGTACGTAGGTGTGATGGAGTCCTTTTTGACTGTAACTTAAAGAGAGGGGATGAAAGCACTGGGCATTACCCCTACCAGTCTCTCCTTATGTAACAGTCTGCAGTTTTGCCATTAACTTTACCGAGAGCAAAACCAGGCCACACTGAGCACATCTGAAAGTCACTTTCTTTAGCTAGCTAATGTATTTTATCCTTATGAACATCATGCAAATGTGTTCTCTGGATAGCAGATGGATGCAACTATCACCTTCTGTTACATCTCCTTCATTAGCCAGGGCTGCAGAGACACAACAGAGGCCATTGCCAGAGGTGCCGCATTTTGCATGTTTTGAAAATATCTATATGTCTCTCTAGAGGTGTCTGATTGAACCTCGTATCGTCACAGATAATATCCAACACACCGCAGGTGAAATACATTCATATGTTCCTGTCATATGCCACTCATCCTGGTTCTGAACATGGATCTAGCGGCTTTCTGGCTGCCTTTCATCTGTATGCTTATAGTCTGCATTACATTTGAGCTCCTGTTTGTGCGTGTAAATAATTGTTTCTCTTCTGGAGTGACAAGTGCTCAACCCCAGCACATGTAAGTGTTTAGCACATGCTGCACATCTATCAGGCGCTTTCTGTAACTCATCGCATATTAACAAGCAGCTCTCATTTAGAACCTGATGCACAGATTAACCCTGACCCCAGCTCCAGCCTCCCAACACTCCCATGAGCCACCCAAAAGGGGTCAGTAGTGATCTTGGGGTCTGAACCCTCAGGACTCTGCACCACACTTGAAACACTGCAAGATCTGCTTCAGCGCTTCTCTGTATTTTGAGTGCTCTGCTCATCCCCCAGGTACCTTCCTAATTGTTGGTGCCAATTTGTGCTCCAGCTGCAGACGTGGTCTGGAAAGCCCGGGAGATCTGTGCTTCAGCAAAGAGCACTGCTGTGTACAAACATCCATCCTGGGCTGTGTCGTTAATGACTTTAACCACCCTGAGACCAGTTGTGGCTTTGGTCTGACACTCTCACAGCTAGCGTCTCCTGCCTTCCTGCCTTGGGGCTCATACAATCTTTCAGTTTCTTATTTTATGGCCTTTCAGGACCTGGTAAAACACATCTAGGTCCCATTAACTGCCAGTCAGTGCTGATTTCCCCAAAGCAATCAGCACAGGATGCAGAGATGCTAAAAGCCAGCTGTATGGGAGGTGGCTGAGCAGCTCTCTGTCTGTTCAACCTGCACTGGTCAATCCAATAAGCTCATGCTACTTTACTTCTCCCCCTGCTGCCCACACTGCCTTTGAATGGGGGCTTCTTGCTGCCCAGCAAGTCCATCCCTCAGGTTCAGTGTTTTCATGGGGAAAAAGATGGAATTTGGATTGAGAAAAATGGGAGAGAGATCTCAAACAGACAGCAGAAATAAGAATATGAGCAGAGAAGCCTGATGCCCTTAGTGACACATTTGCTCTCAGAGGGACTGAACTGTGTGGCAAGAGCTATAAACCACTCAGAAAACAGTACTGCTGCATTGCTGGAGGCACTGGCCTTTCTAGGGACACTGTCTGCTTCCCCAGAGAGCTGGTGCATTTGAAAACCAGCTGTGATTTTCTGCTCTGTGACCCACAGCCCTGCATCCTTCTGACGGTATTAAGAGTCCCTCATCCAAATTCACCACATGGGCAAACCTTGCCTGGAGCCCACAGGATTTACACTTGACTCTACAGGATTGAGCAATGCTGTAGGCAATGCTTCTGGGCACTGTGCTTCCTCAGGGGCAGGTGGGAATCCATCACACCCAAGGCATGGGTACCAAGGGGGCTGTGGCTGCTGCTGATACATCACTGCCCTGAAAGGGGGACCCAAGCCACTCGTGCACTGCTGGAATGAGATGGAGTTTTCCCACAGCAGGTTGGTACCCGTGCATGGTGCCTACCCTGCAGTGTGTGCATTGACCACGATGTAGGAATGCAGCTGCCAGCTGGACACACAGGAAAATGCAGCATCGTTAAAAGATGGGGCTGGTGACCCCAGCTGCTCTTCTGGAAGCAGCTTGTGCTTGCCTTGCCCCTGTTTTTGAAGAAGGACCTGAAGGCTGTCTCCCATGACTGCACCGTCTTTAAGTATTTAGGTAGCTAAAAGCTGAGCTGTCCCATTCACTTGAGGTCAGTGATGTGTTTGTCAGTCTCTTTTCACTCTTTTTCATGCTTACTGCTCTCTGTTAAGTGTACAAGTAGTGGGAAGGCTCATTACAGGAGCAGGCAGGCTTTCTGCATTCAGAAGCAGCTAAACATGGCGATGCACTGTGTTGTCAGCCTGGCTGCAAGCCAGCAGTGAGGTAACCATGCAAGAGGAGCTCATCTCAGGAGCCCTATTCCTGGCCATCACTGTCACTTGGATCCCGCCGGATGTTTGGTGGCCACCAGCCATCACCATCTGCCCTTGGACAGCAGACATGCAGGGACCTGCCTGTCTGGTCTCATCTCCAACCTTCCTCCCTTTGTGGATGTTAGGGGACCCAGCTGAAGCTCCAGGCTGATGCTGCTGTCCGTGCATGGACACCTCTCGCTATGTGAGATGCTCTAGTTAACCCCTTTATGTCCAGATACTGCTCCAGGTTGCCACAGGTCTCCCTCAGAGCCTGTGGCTCATCTGTCAGCCCACTCTGCCTATGCAAGAGGCCTCTTGCATGTATCTGGGCAGTCCACAATGTCCTGGGGCACCATGGAAAAGACATAACAGGATCTTGCTACAGCTGGAGGCATGAGATCAAGCCTTGTAAGTGGTTAAGGTTGACACAGAGCACATTGCAACCACTCTGGGCTCTCAGGGGCTGCTAGCTGAAGTGTTTGCCATCCTTTTTGTTCTGGATGCTTCTCACAGGAGCGTCCCAGCCATAAACCTACAGGACCAGCCCAAGCTTGGGACACTGATGGTGTTTTGGGAATCCAGTGATGCCTCATGTCAGGGTTAGTCACTGTGAGCAAAATATTACAGCAAAGTGTAAGGCTTCATGGTTCCCCCAGCTTCACAGAGACAGTGCAGGACAATGCTCAGGGTCACCTTAGCAGAGTTATGGCTTGACTGAGTATTTCTCAGCTACTTTAAACACTGCTGTGCTGAGCAAGGAGGAGTTCAGTTTCATCTGTTTAATTCCATTTTCTCCCCCTACTTGTACATCTCCTTTTTGTATCTCTGCTTTCTTCTGCTTGTGCTGACCAGCTATGGAAACAACAGGAGTTCTGCTGTGCAAGTCCCCCAGGGCAGAGCTCCCCCAGAGCCCAGCAGTCCAGCTGACATCAAAGGCGATGCCAGGCAGGCTGAGATAGACACAGCAGAGGATTTGGCAATACAGACATCAGCAGTTTGGCAATAGAACATCTCAGTTCCTTCCATACTCTATGGGGCAGTCTGTGAAAGGGACTGGTTACTGCCCAGCAGTGTCCCTCCCAAACCCCCTGCTCCTCCCAAGCCAACCCTTCCCACAGCTCCTGCCCTTATCCCAGCCTATGATGGTGAAATGCTCCCCTTTTCCTCTGTGTGAATGCATGTCTGCGTGCTGTAAGGAGGCTCCTCTCACTCCATACAAGCCCCAAACACGTTATCCCATTATTGCACATGTTGCAGAAACCAGAGGAGAGCAGCTGCAATTTCAAGGCATGGGTTTTGCTCTTTCAAATGAAATTAATCAAACCTATGTAAAACTGTACACAAGGGTGACACTGGGTGTTCCAGAGCATCCCCAGCCTCAGGGGTGGCTGAATGGGGGGCCCCCAGGAGGAGCTTCCTGGGTGTCTGTGCACCCCCAGGGTGAACCCCATCTGGTGTGGCTGGAAGACAATGTAAAATGGAGCTGGGCACCCCTGTCCAGAAAGCTCTTTTGTGAGGTTGTGACAGCAGCCAGAAATGAGCAGCTAGAGAAACACCACCACACAGAAGGTGGTGCAGATTAGAGGCTTTTGTGGGCACAGCCATTTCAGGTGGAGAGAAGGCAGGTCTGGACAATACATATCCTGAGCTCTGCAATTGTCTCCTGCCGCTCTACTGAGCTTCTAGTGCTCCGTATTGATTTTCTACAGTAAACTCAATACCTGAGACATTACCGTAGTTCAAAGGACAAGGCTGGCAGAGGTCCTGCCCTTCATCTCTGCAGTGACGGGGGTTTAACAACTCCCACAACATCCCACCTCAGAGCAGAACCCAAGGAGGCACAAGTAACACAACAAGAAACGTCCACAGGCGCCTGAACACAGTGATGAGAGGCTGCAGCCACAGATGGAAACCTGCGGTGTAACCTGTCTGAAGCTTTGTTCTGCTATAGCAAAATGGCATTGCGTACCTGGGAGGGGATACCTGAGCTCTTTCTCCCTTCCCATGCAACACATATGCATCATATCTGAGATGTCCCTTTTCCTCCCATCTGTCTCCTTTCCCTTCAGCTTAACTCATTCCATCTTCCTATCTGACTCCCTGTGGAATCTCACCAGATGTGATGTAAACACTGAGAAAACCCTCCCTTGGCAGAGCATCCTCCAGCAAGCCTCTGCTCCCAGGGCGGCTTTCAAAAAGAACTCCACGCTGGGTTTGTGCTGGAAGGGACCTTAAAGCTCATCCAGTTCCAACCCCTGCCGTGGCCAGGGACACCTTCCACTAGAGCAGCTTGCTCCAAGCCCCCGTGTCCAACCTGACATGCAGAAGAAATGCAGCTTGGTGCCTTTGAACCCATGCTGGGATTCGCAGCATGCTGGTAACCTGCTGCCCAGGGTGCCAGCTCTTTGCCTTTCCCTCCCTCCTTTCCTCCCTCCTCCTGCAGAGCTTTGCTCTGTCTGCCTGGGAATGGCAGAAATCAGGCTTGAAAATGTTCAGGGCTATTGCCCAGGTAATTACATTTACTTTGGAGTCGCTGCTCCTGGTTGTGCTAGGATAGAGTGTGAAATCAGGCTTCAGCAACATGGTCAGTGACTATTGCTGCATGAATATACCTGCAACTATGCAGTGACACTTGGCGCTATTATCTACTGTGTGTTTTACCTTTGAAATTACTCTGGAAACAGGACACATCTTGCAGCCAAATACTATGGGTTCATTCCTTCTCCCACCATTTTCCCATCTCCTCATGCAGGTTTATAATTACAGATGGGATTTTGACAAGTCAGGTTCCCAAGTAATGGGAAATTTAAACTCCCTGATGTGAATCAGAGGAAGCTAAGATGATTCTGTAATACATATTTATTAAGGATAGTGGTGGCTGAAGTCACTTTGCCTCACAAGAGCTATGTTCTGGCATTTATCTTCCCAGAAGCTTCATCTTTAAGGAAAAAAGAATTTAACTCCCTCATACACACACAGAAAGCAGCATAAACCCCATTGCTGTCAGTAAAGAAATACTCATCTGCTTGTAATGCAGAAAACACAACACAGAACCCAAGAGAGCCACATTACTGTGTTATCAAATGCAAAACTCAGAGTAACAGGAGCAGCAGTGACAAACTGTATTTTTGGCTCTACTTAACTGATGAAAGAGAACATCATTAGGATGAACCAGCCTCCTAGAACCTGCCAGCCTCTCCACCACCATAGCCACATCCTGATACCTCTGGTTTAGCATCTCTGCAGACTCAAACACCTGTAAATCCCAAGACCCCTCCACATATGACTCTTCCATGACTGAACCAAACCCAGCAGCAAACTTTTGTCCTGTACACGGTGTTGTCTGCTTGGCTTAACTTGACCTGGACACCTCTCTTGAAACTTTCTTATGCCTAAATCTCAGCCATGGTGCCTGCAGTACATTGAGTCCTTCTGCTTCTCGAACTGTAAAACCTCAAAGGGTGGGCATTGAAGACACTCAAGCAATAAGGAACCTCTATCCCAGTCCAATGTCAGTGGGGAAAAGTAAGAATTTCTGACTAATTTCAGAAGAAGAAATGAACCTGCAGCTTGCAGCATGTCTTCCCACCATGACAATTCCTGCCTAGGAGCAATCTTGGGCAAGAATGGCCTATGAGCCTCATTTCTTATAAAAACAGTGATAAAGATCATTTTCCTCCCCTAATGCTTTGCAGGTTTCATGTAGTGCAGCCTGATTATGGTAAAGAGCTAAAATTTATACATTTGAAACACTGTCTTCTATTTCCTTCTAATGGCATTTTTATCTGCATTTTATTCCACTTAATGAAAATGGAAATGAACTCCCTGGCTCACCCAGTAATAGCCCTTTTCCTGCAGCAGCGCTGGTTGGACCAGTGTCCCATTTCCATGCTCCCATCAAGGAAAGCTACCTGCTTGCTTGTTAGTTGCATCTAGGATATTTGCAGAACCCAATTAATGTTTCAGCAAAGCTTTCCTGGCACTTGCTCTGAAGAAGAAATCCCACTCTTGCAAACATAGAGCTCAGGGCAGCCACCAGTGTGCATGTGATTAGCCAGGGGGATTGGACCATGTGCTGGGATAAGGCACTAGCAAGGAGTGAAAAGCTGCTCTTCCTTATCACCATCTGACCCCAAAGTGATGCTTTGCTGGGAACAGTGAAGGAAAAAGTAAACCAGAGAGGCATTAAGAGCCACAGAAGATTTCCCTGGCAAATGCCTCCCAGCATTGTTTCCGAGCTATGCATTTAGCCCTTTCCTTGCTCCTGGCCATGCTCACAGGCTCCATCTGAGCCGCAGGAATCATTTATAAGAAATTAATATATATATATTAATTCTACATCCTCTGAAGTGTTTTTACTAGGAGAAGGACACGACAACAGCAATTATGCACAAGACTGACAATAAATGATCTCTCTGCAGTCAGAGAGGCAACATTAACATCTGCAAGGGAATATGGTTTAGACCCCTGGGATCCAACACTCTTTAACATTAACTGGCTTCAGTCTTCCAGCAGTTCACCTCTGATCACTCAGTGTAAAAACAGAGACTGTACCCTGTGTGCACACGAGATCCAAGTGATGGTTTTAAACTGATTTTGAGATGCTAGACCTAGTAAGGTCCCATTGCTCTAGCACACAAAGTGCTGCTACCCTGCAACTGGGAAAGAAGCTACAGGAAAGGGGAGTATTTAATGGCATCATTAAATCAGGAAATGAAAAAAAAACCCAGGATTTGGGAAACTGAGGCTTAAAAACATGCATGAGCTCAAAAATAGTTTGAAAAAGTTATTCTCTCTCTTTCACCCTCAACTTTGGTTTTGGTGAGCCTGTCCCAAGCATTTCCCAGCAACAGGCAAACTCACATTTGTACATCATCCCAAAGAACAGTAAGGAAAGAGAACCGAACCAGTGAATCTTGCAGAACTCAGAGCAAAATCAAAGAACATTATGTTTTAAATATTTGATACAGTAGATGGACAAAGAGAAGGTAGTGGCTTTTTTATACATACGTGCCTCAGTTTTAACAATTAAGTCTATTTTGATGATTTTACTTGTAAATCACACGGCTGATATTTTCAGGGCAACCAAGAACAAAAGGAAAAAGGTCTAATTTGGGGGTATCTATTTGCTTGAAAGCCTTTAATATCTCCTGGCTAATGTTCTGAAATCAGGCCAACATGTCTTGATGTTTTAATGAGAGATGAGAGAAATGTGCTGCAGGAGCCTGTTTCAGAGCCTCGATTTTAAAAGTAAAACGCTCCCTGTTTGCCTCTTTAGCTTAGCTCTGAACACAGCTTTTCTTGTCAGCTTTGCTTTCCTGCCCTCCTGCCTGCTCGGTGCTCTGAGGGTTGCTGATGGAGAGGAAGCATCACCGTCCTCATCTTCAGGCAGTCCTTTGCATCCTGACAGACGAGTAGCAATGCTTCGCCAAGCCTGGGTTTTGTTTCAGGTTCCTCTCGGTTTGTAAATCTGTCAGAGGATTTTGTGCTGTTTTATAGGATTTGCAAATGCATTGCAGGGGACAAAGATGCAAAAACACTTCTGGACTTACAAAGGAGACAGATGTTCTGGTGAAATCCCATGATTAGAAGAAGCAGCTTCTCAGTCTGGATTCTGAGGTAAAGATTTACCAGCAGATTTTACGAGTCAGATGCAAGTTGCAGAATGAGACCTCCAGGAAAGCAGTTTTCTGCCTCTAAACCACAGCCTAACCACAACCAAGATGATTCACTAAATAATTCACTAAATAATCCTTGGGGTGTTTTTTTTTCCCCCTCTTACAAATGATACTGCAACTTTGCATCCCCAGCATGTTTATTGAAGAGCTGCTATAGCAAACAGCAGGCACCACGTCTGCCCTATATCCCTGCTGTCAATGCCCAGGCACAGCCTTATGTGGCTTCCCCAGTCCCCCAGTCTGGCTGTGCACTGGGAGGGACCAGCTGTGCTGGCTTATTGCTTTGCAGCCTTGCAAAGCAATCACATTAACACGCTGGTGCCCAGTGGTTCGGCCCTTGTGCTATTTAGGGCATGTTTCTCATTTGAACCTGGGAATGCACCCAGTGCTGAGATAGGCGCTGGAGCATCGGGAAGCCACGTTGGATCTGGGCTGTCGATGGGAGCTCTACCCCAGTGCTCACCAGTGTTGAGGGATGAGGCACCCACACGCATGGGTCTGGTCCTGCATGTGCTCAGCTGCAGGGGGTTGGGGCATGGGAGGGGATCCCAAGAGATGACAAAAAGCAGAGTGAGTTATGCCAATGTGGTCTGGGGAACAAACTCCCTCCTCCAGCTGGCTGCAGTCCCCAGGCAAACCAAGGACCTGTCCCTCTTTGGCCACAGCACTGGGGAGAAGGTGGTGTGAGCACAAGGGACAAGATTAATCTGTCAATCAAAAGATGAAACTTACTTCTTTTGGGGGTGGGGATGGGGTAAAATATAGTCCTTGCCCTCCAGATTTTAATCACAGCTAGTGATTTTAGGACCTTTACATCCCCCTGGAGACATGTTATACTGCCTGCTTTCCTGCGCAGCAGCTCATAATTCTCAAAAAGGTCTCCAAAATGGGTCACTTCTTCAAAGCATGAATGTGGAGCTGTTTTCAGTGACTGCTGTGACAGGACAAAGACATGTATGTTTTCACACAGCTGGGAGTAAGATAAAAAATGTTGCTTCACAGGCTCCAATGTGGAATTTAGTGGGGAAGGCAAGAAAGAAATAATTCTGAGATTCGCATTGGAGAGAGGTATGTGAGAAAGAAAGGCACACACGCTGAGAAGGAAGCACAGAGAGGGGGGAGAAAGTCCCCAGAAGAGCACAAAGTACATTTGTGGAAGGCTTCTCCATGCTAAATACATTAAAACTGGGGATTTCTACCATTGTTGTGCATCCACCCAGCAAGGCACCCAGCACTGTTTCAGTTCAGCCTTCATAAAACCTTACAATAAAGGGAATGTTTCCACATAGTTGTCAATCTACCTATTTGCCTACTTTCAGTCATGCAGTGTGTGTGAAAAGGGTTTGGGCATCTGGGACGGGAGCCAGGACCAGCCCCAGCACCCAGACACCCGGATGCAGAGAGCAAAGACCATCTATGGACATCCATGCAGTTTTGGTGTTAACCTCACACTTGGTGGCTTCAATTCAGAGGGGCTGCAAGTACACCATTTAGCTGCTGGGCAGAGGGGAAACTGTTGTCCAGACTTGGGGGAGTGGAATGGCTCCATTTAAGACTGACTTTCAGAGATGCAGTTTAGTAATTGAGCTTAGACCCAGGCAACCGGTGGAGTGGTACCCACTTCTGAAGGGTGAATCCTGAAATGGGTGAATGCAGGACAAAGTGTCAGGCTCTGAGTGGCATTTACATGCAGAGGGAGAAGAGCAATCAGGCTGTGACCCAGGGGTTCACCTACAGCAAACACTCCACCAGATTGGTGAGCTCATGTGCTTAACTGCACCTTGGAGGCAATGCAGTGCCTAAAAGCCACAAAACTGGGGTAAAATGAGGCTGAGGAGCAAAACCCAGTTTCCAGCAGACAACAGCCCCAATTAGTTCTTCTTTTTCACCAGTGCCTGGGGCAGAAGCACAGACCTGGGCACAAAGAACAGCTCTGGGGAGGTTCCCAAACACCTTCTGGACATTAGAGCCTTCTGCCACCCCATTTCCCATAGCACAAAACATGGCCCTTGAGAAGAAAAGCCTGCCATCTGCACCACAGCTTTCCTGCCAAGTCTCCCCAGCTTGCATTGTGATCCAGGTTCAGAGACTGGCCAATGTGCTTTAATAGCTGCTAAGACAGAACAATTAACTATTCCTATAGCTTAATGGCAATTATTTCCTATCAGGACTAAAGGTAAAATTGATCTTATTCTGCATTAATGTGAAAGTTGCCGCGTTAAGAAAGAAAACCAAAAGCTGTACTAAAAATGAAGATGATGATGGACAGGAGTGTGGCTGTCACACCAGAAACAGAGACCCTCTGATCAGTTGTGGGCCCTCCATGTCACTCAGAACATAACTATTACTGGCAATGGCAATTTGGCTCTCCCATGTTCCCATTTAGGAACTTTATTTTAAATAAAGCTGAGGAAACATTGGAATTTCTGCAGAAGTGTTGACATATCCCAGGAAATAAAGGGGTTTGAAAGCTGCCATTTCAGAATTAACGTTTCAGTGTGCTGATAGAGATAACACAGTGGGATTTGTTGTACTCAGCTGGAAAGTCCAGTTCCCAGTGGCAAGGCATTCAGAATTTGCTGCCACTGAGCCCAGGCCCACATTAAACACTTGATTATAAAATCAAGCATTCTAATGCTTTCTTTTGCCTCTCAGAGTTTCCCAGAAATACTCCAGGGAAACCTGGCTGAGTCCCACTCATAGCACATGGTGTAACACTGCACCTGAACCAAGCAGGGACCAAGAGCACTGGTGCTTATGTTGTTGCAGCCAAGGCATATATCCTCCACATTCCCTAGAAAAAGACTGTTCTCCAGATCTGTTCATCATACCACAGGTAGACTAAAGGATGGGTATCCAAAAGCAAACTCCCAAACTGCTGTGCATGCAATTCGTGAGTGCTCAACAAGGAGATGTACCACTCATCCGGATGGGACAGTGCCCATGACACCCACTGAAAACAGCCAAGGGAATTCCAAATGCCTTTGGGGAGCAAAACATGCTGCATGAGTTACTCCCAGCTCACACAGTGTGAAGGAGCTAAGTCTTCCAGGCTCTCCAGGATCTGAGGAGAAGGATTTCTTCTTCCTTTGTTCTTCGTGCCCTTTTTACTTTAGAAACCTTGCTTGATAAATTACTAGAGGGCCTCATTAACTGCAAAGATTTGTCAGTTTTCCCAAAGCAATCAGGGTGTTAGTTAGACCAAAGGAGCAAATGGAAAACCGAAACGGAAGCCAAGCACAGCCCTATTAATTCTGTGTTATGGATCGACATTTGTCAACTCTATTGAAGTTTGTTGTAGCGAATAGAGCCCAAGAGACACTCAATTACTTTATCTCTGAGCAATTAGGATCCCGCTCTTTCAGGTCAATCTGTTAGCACAGAGGAAAAAATTGGATACAAGATTAACAGTATAAAATCCACTGCCTTATGTTTTGGGGTCTTTTAGAGCACAAACCCCCAGAGATTTTCCCTTTCAAATGCTGGTCTTGAGGTATTGGGAGTTCATTGAAGCCAGCATCAGCAAGGGGCTCCCCAACACAACCATGTTCCCCAACATGTTGCCCTCTCTGTCTCTAGCCAAGCACCACTGTGTCTGCCAGATGGTTGCAGAAGGATCAATCTGTTCTAGCCAGAACCAACCCAGCTATGGCTGTAAGATGGAACACTGAGAGATGTCCTTTAAAGAAGGATTGAAGGACTGGCGACAGTTGTACCAGATAATCAAAGCGCTGTTAAGGTTTAGGTTAGGAAGAGCATGAGCTACTTTCAGGTCTTTCTTAGCAATGTGAGACTGAAGCATATTCAGTAGAAGAAAGTGGAATATTTTCCTCACATGTGCATTTTTCTGTAGCTCATAAATCATCTGCAGAAGGCACATACATCAAGTATCAGTAGAGTCACAAGTTTGGAAGAGTTTTTAAAAGGACACAGAAAAGCATAGGCTGGGAGAATGAGTTATGAATTGCCCATATTCAGGGACACTTAGATTTAACTTGAAACTTTCAGCTTCTGCTTCTGACCCTGAAAAAGGCATGGGTGTCCAGAAGTGTATCCTTTTGAGCAAGAGCATCTTGCAGTAAAGAATACTGCCTCTCCCTGAAAGCCTGCCTTTCACACTCTCATGACCAAAATGATATTGATACTAGGGAATAGAAACTAAAGCCAAGTCTACAACTGCCCCACAGAGTGTGCATTCAAGCACATTCTCTTGAGCTGAGTCTCATATAGCTATTTGAGCCGATGGCTGTTGTGGTACCATGGCTTCAGCTCTTGGGATGAGCCAACACTGAAATCTGCATTGTCACAGTTTGACTACTATTGCCATTCCAGGAGGATCGGTGAAAGCCAGGCTACACAGAGCTATGGAAACTGCGATCAGACATCTTGATGGCCTATACAGAAAGACCCTCTCCTAAATTTGCAGTGTGGTTTGGGTTTTGCATGGTTGCCCATTGAAGGATTCTTTTTTCATGTGAAGCAGATAGTACTGAAGAAGTGAAATGGCAAATATTTGTATCTGGGGCTGCTTGCTAGAACTACTGAGGTAATACAGAAAATAACAGTGAATGAGGAATGGGCAATGGAATTATCAGATTATCACCTTCGGGTTCAGGATCCTGTTTGACCCATTGGAGACTAGAGAGAGGGAAAGAAGTTTCAAAATCAAATCCCAAACAACCCAAAAATCGTATGATAAATTGCTTTCAGTGAAGGATTCCATCAAACTGTAAAGCTTTTCTTTACTGGTATAAAAGATTGAAATTATGTGTTGGGATTAATTTATCCAGTGAGTCATGTTTGCTGACTTAAATCACTTCCCCACTTCATCATTTCAGCAAACTGAATTCTTTCTGTTCATGAATCATTCCTGATTTCTGAGATTTCAACCCTCACTCTTAGCTGTTGAATGACCAGGCTGAATGAATGCATTTTCTCCTCTGGACTGTTGGTTCACTGCTCCTTTTTTATAACGGCATGCTGACCTGCTGGGTTTCATGGTACTACTGCCTTATTCCTTGATCTAACAGCTGGGGTGTTTTAAAGAAAACAAGTATGGTTAAAGTTAGTATCCCCATCTACATCATTTAGACCTATCTACAGCTGATGATGCACATGCTATGTGCCTTCTATTAAATCTCCAGATATTTCATGAGAATAACACCTGAGAATCTCACTAGCCCTAGAGTGATGCTTTCACCTATTAAAGCCATGCACTGGCTATAATTTGTTTTAGTTTTTGTTTTCCACTTTACAGCTAGGGAACTACAACATAGAAAGTGTTTCTCCAACACAGGAGAGCTGTAGCAGACCCATCATAGGCAAGCCTATGATTGAGCCCACTTTCCTGTCCCCTTTGCCTGGGAACAACTGAGGGACATTAGTGCCTGACCCCACAAGCAGCTTTACACAATCTCAGCACAGTATTTGTGTAAGAAATGGCTGAGATCAGGACAGGAATGCAAAGGAAAATCAGCTCATGTTCAGAAGGAGGGCTGGGAGTCCTTTTAGCAGGCCTTAAAATATCATCTCCCCATGCCCAGCATCCTCCAAAGCACTTTCCCACAGCACCAGGAGGTCTGTATTGGACGGCTACACAAATACATGGAGATACGTGCTGCCTCAGGGAAGCACAAGAAAGCCAGATACTGCTCCTGTTTGCTGAGAGCCCTGCCTGCAGGCTCCATCTGAACTGGAAACACCTCCCTGCTCTTGGGAGCCTGCTCTAGTCTGCTGGCAATGTGAATATACTGATGTGAGTCACATTCTGTACCACTGCAATGAGACCACCCTCAAAATAAACAGGAATAACATACCTATTACTGATACAAAAGCCTTCCTCCAGTGTGGGTGTGAGTGTGTTCCACCAATACGGAGAATCCCTGTCTCCAAACAGCCAGGGACTCTTCCCTTCGTCCCTGAAATCCTTTGGCTTTTAACATCAGAGAGGGGAACTGTGATCTTCCATCTCTGAAGCATACTTTCCAGCCCTGGTATGAAAAGTACTGTAAGAACACAGCTCTGTTGCAATGTGAAAGGTTGGAGTAAAGCCCTAGACAGTGGATTCATGGGATTAGCCTATTATTCTAGCCTGAATATTTAATACAGAGTAACCAGTTAACCTTCTTATTGCAAAGATAATCTGAAAAATGCAATTTTTACATATTAAAAAGGCCCAGAAAGCTGGAGGCAAATAAACAGATTATTTTTGCTTTAAACTTCATGACTTTTTTTAAGCTCTCTCCACGATGCCTGTGTATGCCAACACTGTGGACATAAAGAACTAGTGGTACGAATCCTCACTGTATTACCCCACAGTCATGCTGGGATCACTCTGTGGAGTCCACAGACCTGCACAGGTATAAGTGCAGCATTGTATGGGGCTCTGAGCTGCCTGGTCTAGTGGAAGGTGCCTGTGGCAAGGGGTTGGAACTGGGTGAGTTTTAAGGTCCTGTTCACCCTAAACCAGTGCTGGATTCTATGATTTCTGACTGCCCAGTAAACCCTTTTGCTTCTTACTCTCAGGCTTGGCCCCCTTTGCCCAGCCTCTGAGAAACCCTGGCAATATTCATATATCCCATAAAATAACCTTCCAAAGAAGTATCCCTCTAGACGACTATCTGGGTCTCACTTTGTGTAATTTCAGATAGTCGGAGAGCTTTACATGCTACATTGCTCTCAGAAATAGAATTCTCCTCAAACACAGCTTTAAGCAGCACTATTTCAGTGTCTAGAATTATGCTAACCACTGCTCATCTAAATTATTATATTAACTGGAAAGGGGGAGCACACACAATTTAGCAGGGGAGAAAGAGCAACAAATCTAAGAAGAAAAATTGGTATTTTACAGAGAGCAGAAAACCAGGAATCCTGTGACTATAAAAGCTTGCTGGAATTAAAGAACCTTTTATTGTGGGAATTTAAAGGCTTTTTCTTTTCAGGGTACACATTATGGAAGGTAATGAAGAGATCTGCTAAGGACAAGCGTATTGGCAGCTGTCTAGACAGCAAGGCAGTCAGTAGAAACTGGCAGTGATGAAAGCAGCTTTTGGTAGACCTCAAAGCTATGGAGTACATCACCAATACAAGCACTGGCTCCATCCTGCCTGGGAAAAAGGCATGCTTACCAAAGGAGAAGTATCTGCTGGACTAGAGTCTTCTCCTTCCCCCATCTACACCAGGCTGGGCACAACTGATAATGAGTACAACAAGGAGGCTGCTGTTCTAAGCTGCAACACAGCTCTGCTGTCAGTGGTGCTAATGTAAGGGAAGCCTCACTTAAACCTCCCCAGTCAGGGGGCAGAAATCATATTAAACATGTTTATCTGCTAAGAGTTAATGATTCCTGAGGTTGCTAATTCAGCGGGGGAGAGTTTTTGTGCCATCAAAGAAAAGCAAACAGGAATTGGAAGTCCTGGCTCTCTCCTTAGCTCATTTTCTTTTTTTTTGTTTTTGCACTGGAAAATAGTATTTAACCATCTAAAGACTTTTCTTTCTCATCTGGAAGCAGAAATATATGCACAAATTTAAGTGTGCCTGTATCTGAAGGGGGATAAAAGGATGCTGGAAAGGGACTCTTCATCAGGGACTGTAGCAATAGAACAAGGGGTGATGGGTTTGAACTGAAACAGGGGAAGTTCAGGTTGGATATAAAAAAAGAAGCTTTTCCCTGTGAGGGTGGTGAGGCGCTGGCACAGGGTGCCCAGAGACGTGGTAAATGTTCTATCCCTGGCAGTGTTCAAGGCCAGGCTGGATGGGGCTTGGAGCAACCTGCTCTAATGGAAGGTGCCCCTTCCCGTGGCAGGGGTGTGGAACTGGATGACCTTAAGGTCCTTTCCAACCCAAACCATTGTATGATTCTATATACAACACATGAATATAGGTGTGTGAGAGCACTTGCCTGTCTGTATGTACATCATGTTTATAAGCATGTTTTACAGACTGTTGGGAATCAATTAATGAACACTTTTAAAGCAGTTTCAGATCTTCTGTTGGCAGCAGGTGAAGCAATACAAAGCATTATTAGCCATTTCAGAGCTCCTTTTTTCAGTGCATACAAGAAACTATTAAACTGGAGCAAATACAGCAACACATTGTATTTTACATTTCTTTGGGAGCGAGAAAACTTTATTTACTTGATGGTTTTCCTTTGATTATATAGAAGACTAGTCAAGAATATGTTTTCTTATTACTGTAGAGTATGTTGGCTGAGATCTCAGCAGCAATAGAAGGTATATTAATCATCTCAGAGCAGAAGGAATAGCTGCTACATACATAAACCTCCTTTAGACCCGAAGTAAACTTGAGAAAAGGGGCTCTGTGTCCCTGAAAAACTATCAGAAGACAATACTATCTCCTAAAGTTCTTCACCCTATCCAATGCCTATGTGCATGTATTGGTTTCTTATTATATTGATTATATTGCAGTGATAAAATATAAATTGGGTATACTCAGCAAGGACAGCTTTACTGCCTTATTGCACTGATCATTACAGAAAGCATAAATTGGGTCATAATTCTGAAGAGTCATCAGAAAATCATGTGCAATTCAAAGTTATTCATTTGAAATAGTGCTTATGAGATCTTCAGGAGATCAATATGTGAGTGCATGTACATCGGTGCATGGGGAGGGCTGCAATACACACACAGAGGCACATGGACTCTACTTTACACACCATGTTCCACACAGAGCAATGGCCAAGCCATGCATCAGATCTTCCCTGCTCCCACAGGTGGCTGTTTATCCAGGCGGACAGCGCAAGAGAAGCTCTTTTTGCTCCTTCCTTTGCCCTTTCCCCCTGCCCTTGTGTGTGTGAGAGGTGGGAGCGCATTGTGATCACCTACAGAAACCGTGCTTGATGGAGGAGCATTGATAAGCAATCCAACGCTGTTCAGTGATGGGTAATCACAGTAATAAATGTTTCATTCCCCTCACTTCTGATGTAAGATCAGAATTTGGCAAAAATGTGACACCTGAGCTAAAGATCCAGTAGAGAGCACAGGACCAAAGCATACCAAAGAACATTACCAGCTTGTGCGCTGTCTTCTGTACACTAGCAGCTACATCCACAAATGAAAATGATTCCTGGCCATGTGTCCCTGGGATCCCTCCCTGGAACCCACGTAAAAAATCCATGCTGGAAAGGGAAAGCTATTCCAGTGTGATCAAGGCTGAGCAGATATAACACTCTCACTTGCAGGAGTAAGCCGTGTAGGCTGTATTTTGGCCAGCTCTTCTCAAGTGCTAAACAAACACCTGCCCATCTCCTCAACGGGCTGATTTCACAGGTGACACAGGGGTCCTGTGAAAAACAGGCTGTGCTTTTTCAGGCTCTGGTCCTAGCCAGGCCAGGGCTCTTCTCTGTGGCTCTTGCTGTCTGACCAACTGAGGTGCTCTGCCATAAGAATGAGTTACAAACACACCACAGCTTGGCCAAACCTCTTTTAGTTATCCAGAAACCAGTGTTGGTTCTGAGAACAGCCCCAAGAACATATTCCAGCGCTCACTGCAAACCCATGGTCAGTTCTGAACATGGAAGCTTCAGTGCCAGCTCACAGACCTTGCTCGTAAGAGCCAGAGGAGCTGTGGCTGCCATCTCCCAGCCGCCATCCATGGGGCAATGACAAATGTTATTCAATATTCCTTGTGAAGTTTGATTGAAATGAGAAATTTGGCCACTCTAAGCCTCAGAATGAGCCTTAAATTTAGTGGTCTCCAACTGTAAGTGCTAAAACTCTGGTGAAGTTAAAGCTACCAAAAGACCACATAAGAGCTTCTCAATCTTAAACAGAATACGTAGTCTTCTCTTTTCCATTGTATTTTATCAATTAACCTTCAGCAAGCACAAAGGTTTCCCTAGATCTGGTGCTCCTGCTGGCTTCTGGAGAAAAAGATACAAATTGTACAGGTATTTTTTTTTAAGGAGAATACTTTTAATAACCAAAATGTTTCTGCACTTGGAATAATGAGAGTGACTTTTCTCTTTCAAATGCTAAATTATTTCAAGCTGAGCTGTTGGAAACCATTAATAATTCAAGGAACTCTGCTTTCAGTAAGAACAACATCTGCTGGAAGGTGTTAAAGCACATGAAAAACCTGACTTTCAAAGTTATTTTACCATTTTTTAATTCTCTTTGTGAGAAAAAAGGATGCGCTGGTAAATTATAGGAAGAAGCTGATAATATGCCACCTGCAAAACAAGGAGGGCCGAATGACTGCAGTCCCATGGGTATTAACGTTGGTCTACTTTGCCCTCCTCCCCTAGAACATCAGCTGCTTAGAGCTGTGGCTTTCAGTCTCTTCTGATCTGCAGACCCCTAAACAGGGAGGCAAGTTCAGACCCCACATGTCTACTTAAGTCAGCCTACTGACAATAGGCTGGCCTTTGCCAATTCCTTTTCCCTGTCTCTTTAGAAGCTACTCATGGGTAGGCCATAGTAGTTCCCTGGTTCCAGTTGATGAAGAATGAGACAAATGAAAAGCATGCACCTCTGGAGGGCAACTCATCTCTCAAGTGTAGGATCCCATAGATCACACTTTGGAGGTGCCAGCCTCTCTCCACTGATGCCAGGAAGAAGTTAGATGAGACCCAAAATGGAATTTGTGAGGGGTAAAGCTGAGCAACATTTTGTCCTCCTTCCAGAAATGAGTTAAATAAACCAATGCACTTACAAGAGTAGCAAAATTTAGAGGCCAGATCCACATGCAGTGCAGCATTTCAGGATCACCACATGTTTACAGATGGGAATTTGAGTCAGCTTATTGACAAAGCTGCTTTTCCAATATTCACTCCACATAAGGGTTTAGAATTGCGTCTCTCAGCAAAGTTCAGGTATGGAATTATACATGATGCTTATGCCAAACCAGAACCCTCTTCATCCTCCTGCAAAACTCAGCTGGCAACCCAGTTCAGGTAGAAGCCCTATTAACTATACTTCTGCATTATTTTCACATGGCTTACACAGAGATGTTGCAACCTAGGTATCACAGTTAATCCATCCTTACTCCTTCATCAAGTATTCCCTCCAGTTTTCATGACTTTCTACACAATTTCTTTCTTGAATTTTCAGGGTTTGGGAAAAGTGCATATAAAAGGGTTTTTTTTTTGTCTTTTTCACTGCTATAAAACTGAATTAAGAGAATGCAGAATAGAAGAGAAAGTTTTTGTTAGAAAATGTGTCACCAAGCATCTGGGAAGTCATTCCTGATCCGTAGTCCTGCCCAGTACCTTAGAGAAGGTATCCTCTATCACCCTGTATGGACACAATCCTGTTTTAATGCATTAATAGTAGCACTGAATTTAAAGGAGTCATTGGTATCATGTAAGCAAGGCAAATAACTGCAGATAGAAATAGGAAACTCAGGTCTTTCGTGTGTGTATCAGTGAATCTGCTGGAAATGAACACTTGCATGTTGAGCAACTGGTTATTCCACATCAAGTCTGAGGCTGATATTAATGAAATACATAATTTTTGATAATAATTCCATTTCAAGAAGGAAATTTCAAGAAGGAAATCTCCAAGGTGCAGGAGCAGCCACCCACGTGTGCCAAAAATCAAGCCAGAGGGGAAGAAAACCAGCCTGGCTTAAGCTTTGGCTGGAACTCAGTGATCTCGTGAGCTGCTTTGGACCATATTTTAAGAGGTTCTGTCCTGAGGTCACACCAGCTATGGGGTGATTTCCAAAGTAAAATTCCCAAGGAAAATTCAGCAGTCATTATTACCACTGATGGCTATTAAAGGCACAATGATGAGCCACAGTCAGCATCAGCCCTGCTTGCTGCTCTGCTGGTGAGATGAAAGCTGCTGAGAGCCCTGTCTGATATTGCCCATATACAATGCCAGCACCAACCTGTCCAAGTCCCAGTCTCTGCCATCATCAGTAATCCTGGGGGAGACAACCCTTGGCTGTGGGCCTGTATCTTTCCACCACCTTCATTACAGCCACAATCTCCCACCATGCTGCAAGCCCACGTGTTGGGTCTGGTGTGCAGATGTGAGAGTGTGCGTTTAACACTGACACTGTGATAGAAGGGGTCAGCCTCGCTGGTGGTGAAAGAAGCGTTCAGAACTAACAGGCAAATCAATTCTACCCTTGGCATTGGAGTAATGTTTTCATTTTACAGGACTCAGTAGCTGAGAAAAAGGGGAATTATCTCCTTTCGTTATCCTGACTTAGACATAGCAAGAAGGTAAAGATTAATGCCATTAAAAGATAACCAATTGGTGCTTAAATGTAACATGACAGATTTACTCTGAGCACATTCTAAACTATGGAGTTTTAACAGTGATAATAAAGCATTAAGAGAGACACTGAAGCTTGAAGTAACAGCAGAGAAACAGTTGTGTGTGGTGGGAACTGAAATTAATCCCATTCGGTTTTCAGCCTGTATGGAAATGGTCTACGTGCTTAATGTGAGAAGCAGCCATTTATTCCCTGGGCTAGTTCTTATAACTACTTCAACTGCTAAGCAATTTAAAACCTATGCATTTTTATAAGTGTCCATTTTTTACGTTGGATGAAAATAACCCGTTGGCATTGGTTAAATTATAAATAGAAAAAGCAGGGGCGATTCATTGCCCGCATACCAATAAAACGGCTGCGAGGCACCAGCGGCTCTCAACTTTGTGACACGTTATCGGGTTAGCTCGGGTCAGAAGGATCACAACTGCGCTCATGTAAAGGTGATTTCAAGTTTCAGAGCAGTGGGTCTGGAGCTGCGCAGCCCTGGGGTAAATCCTGGCCAGCCTGAGGCACGGAGGTGCGGAGCGGGGTCTCTGCAGGGGAAGATGGGGACTGCAGGAGCAGGAGGGCACATCACGGAGTTAAGCTGTGTGGGAGGTACAGACAGAAGCCCGTGGTTTCTTACTGCTGATACTGGCTCAGTGGGACTGCACTGATGATGTGTGATCATGGTGCCTTTTCCCCCTCTTTTCTTAGCGCAATCATAAGAAATAGATTAATAAGAAAAGCACATGCTGAAACAGCTTATTGTGGTTACAGTGCGGGTTTGATCACCTCTTCCCTGCTTATTCCACCTCCCAGTAATTCATTCCAGCACTCAAAACCCTTCAGGACTAGCTTCTAAACACTCAGCTCTCCTTTCTCACGCTTGCGTAGGCTTTATGTTGCGCTGCTGCATACATATGGATGTACATGTACTCATATGTGCTGTGCAACCTCAATTCACCCCCTCGCATGCGTGCATGATACGGCATGAGCCTACACAGTCACCCAGACGCTGCCTGCAGCTCATTCAGCCGTTCACAAGCGGCAGAGCACGATGCTGCACCAACCTGCACTGCTCTGGGGGCTCTCGAAGTACATGGGGCCGTTGACAGACACCAGAACTCCTCGCCCAGGTCCCAGAGCCAGTGCTGGAGCTGAGGGGTTAAGGAGAGCACAGCCGCATCTTTGGCTGGCACGCACAGCACCCTTTGTTTGTCAGACCCTTCGTTGTTTAAAGACACTGTGAGAAATCGTGTGTGTGAGAGGTAACACAGATGCTTGAAGCTGAAAACTCAGCTCAGCTTTCCCTGTTGAGTAGTAGGTGAAGGGATAATTTCCACAGACGTACACACAGTAAAGACAGAATTTAATCCAATTTTATGAGCCAAGTAATGACAAGAGAAAATTCAGATACTTCAAAAAAATCTCAGTGTGTAACACTGAGGAAGCGAGATAAGTACCTCTGAATAAGCCTTCTCTTGATATCATTTTTGCACTTGCCAGAGGTGGTGAGCAGCCTTGGAATGTATTAAAACTCAGATTTTTCATACACACATTACAGTGCATCTGACCTTCAACCTGGAAGTTTAATATTTGATAACTTTCCAAAAGGTGGACTCAGAATGGCTCAATGGCTTCTCAGAGCAGGTGGATTAAGAACTGACATAGAGAGAGAGCAAAGGAAAGATTTTTCTTCTTTTAAGGCTTTTCCATAAATGTACTAAATTATGAACAAGATGCCACAATAACTCTGCATGGCCTAACCATGGGGCACCCAATCATTTACCCCTGGGGCAACCCTGCTGCCCTTCTCAGCCATCTCAGAGGATCCCTTTGGAATACAGAGGAGAGGTTAGGCTTCGACTACAAGGACTGCTTTGATGATGGCAACAGCCTATTTCCAGCTAGGTCCCACTTGGTTGGGCGGCTTTTGCTGCGGTCACTTAGGGCCAGTGGCAAAACTATGGGGCTGCCTGGGCTTCCCTGCCCACCTCAAAGCCATTGGACAGAGCAGGGACCAAGCTCTTTCCTGAGGGTGAGAGCAGGAGTAAGGGGATGCTCCATGTCCATTTGTTTGTGACACAGGAAGTTACTCGCAGGGGGACATCCCCACTGTGCTTTGGCTCAGCCCAAGCAGAAACGTGGCAGCAGGTGCCCACCACATTCTGTGGTTTCTGCTCCACCTCCAGAGTGAGATCCTGCCTTGTCCAAGAGCAAAGAGCAGCTCCTTTTCCTGGAAATGCATTGCCAGCCTGTGCGATAAGCTGGAGCTCATCACGAGCCTCCAAGGATGTATTTGCTTTAATTTAGGTTCTGTGTGTGCTCTTCTCTGTTATTTGTTAGCACCCAAAGTGTTGTTACTTTCATTACTCTGATTTATAAATGTAAAATAGTGCCAGACAAATTGCACAGAGCCCACTGCTGGCACCACCTGAGCAATGAGGGTTTTATTTACTGACTTCTTTGCATTTCGGCCAGTTAAGGTGGTTGAAGTTTAGTCTTTATCTACACTGTGTGTACACACTGGTCCTCCTTGCCCCCTCCAGCATGATGGACTACCCTGGATCCCTGACCTAGATCCATGTCTGTCAGTTATCTTTTTCTCTCAATATTCCCTCCTCTCTCGATTTCCTCCTGACTGAGCCCTTTCATTTCTCTTGCACGTACGTAGGTGGCCTGGCTAAGAGGTGCGGGGAAGGAAAAGGGGCTCCCACACAGCAGGAACCTGCTGCAAGGGACCTGCCTTTATTTCCCAGACTGGGCTCCTGCACAGGGAATGAACCTGCAGGGCACATCCAGGGACACTGCCCTGCCCAAAGCTGGTGTCCCTGATGAGCCTGAGCCTCTCACCACTGCCCCTGTGCAGGGAATCACTGCACAATCCTCCAGCACCATCAGGCAGTAGCACCCTCTCAGCTGCTTGCATGGCCATCCCCCCACCTTGTTTTAGTCCCTCACAAGATGGACTTGCAGACAAAAGCAGGTACTAAAGCTGTACCTGCACCCACATGGACACAGGCTTATTCTCTGATGCTTATTCCTTTCTCACAGAGTTAAGGTTGCTCCTTCAAAATCTGCTCAGCAAGCAGGTATTCTTTTCCAGAGACATTCACTGAAGCAGAACAGAAACACCCAGCATGTCAGGATGCTGAAGCCATCTCTTAAGCCTTTAAAACCTGGTCCTCTGTCTGCCTCCAACCACCAAGCAGCATCCCTCAGGCAGCTTCCATTTGTCCGTCCCACCCTTTGCTCTCTTATTTTCCCATCTATTTTTCATACTATCGTTTCCCTCTCCCAGAGAGCCCATGACCGTGTCTTGCTATGGGCATCTGCAGGTGCCAGCACTGTAGAGTCTGATATAAATCAAGATTCATAAAAATAATACCATTAACTTAAGTGCATGATAATTATAATTATACATTCTATTATCAAGTACAAATACATCTGTGTTTCTGTGCAAGGCAAAGGCCTGGGCTGCAGTAACAGAGGTAACCAACTTCACAGCTGCTACGACTGATGAAGACAAGGGTGGTTTCTCCTTTGGTTCCTGTGCCCATGTTTCTTCCTTAGGGGATTTTGGTAACCAGTTAAAAGGGACACAGAAAGGGCAAGAACTGGAGAAAAAAAAGAGGGTTTATACAGGTCTGAAAAGCAGGGAAAGCAAGTTTTGCTAGAAACTCATTTCTTATTTGTCCTGTGAGACCTGGGGGAAACCCTTACAGATGCAAGGCAAAGGAGGAGGAAGGAAAATCAGCTTAATGCAAGGGATGACAGACTGCAGCTTCAAACTCCTTCCCTTTCTTTGTGTGTTGTGCCAGCCTCGGGGCTGTGCAAAGAACGGGAGACAGAATTCACAGGGGATTTCAACATCCTCAAACTTGGCTTCATTCCGAATCAGAGCAGAATGAGAAGTCTTTGAAATTATCTGCCGTGACAAGGGCACATCCGTGTTGTTTGTGCACATTTTGCTCCATAGGCACTGTGCTCTTTTCCTAGGAAGGAGGAGAATTTGCCTATGTGCCTTGCCCTTACTGTTGGATGCTGGGCCAGGGGCACCTTGATGGGAGAAGGGTACAAAGCACAGGGCTGGAGGAGCAGGGAAAGAAAGATGGGGTGAGGGCACAACCCTGAGGACTCCTGCAAAGAGCAGGAGGCTTCAAGGAGCAGACCTGCATCCCAGGTGTGAATTCTTGTGGGACTGCTACAACCCAGCAAGCTCTGAAAGCCGCTGGTACGGGTAAAACCTTCCCCCTAAGGGCACGCTGCTTGGGGAAAGAGAAGGAAGATGAGCTGTTGGCTTTTAAAATCTGGAGTGCCTGCCTTGAATATCTATTTTAAGCTGCAAAGTGCATGCATTTCACATTGAAATGAGACATTTTGACACTATTGTGGTTGGAATATGTTCCCCAGAATTAAGGCAAGCATGAAAGGCTCTGGAAGAGGGATGTGGGCTGTGCCTTCAGCATGTCTCTGCCAGGTCTGCCCTGGACAGGTCCTTGTACTGGGCAGCCCCAGAGGAGGGAAGCTGCTTTGTAGCTTGTTCTGGGTTTTAGAAAGTACTCACATTTAATTTGCATAGGCTCAGATATGAACTTGGCTCCCAGATACAACAGGGTCACCAATGCTCACATCTGTTTCCCTTGTTTTGCCTGCAGGGAAGACGGAGAAGACTCCCCACCGCTCACAAGCACTTTTTTTCTGCAGCACTTACGTGAAGGGTTTCATTATTCAGACTGGTTACAGCACGAACAGCCCAGGATTTGCCTTGAGGAACAGACAGCAGTGGGCAGCTGAAGACTTTGAACTTTGTTTTCGCTTGTATCCTGCAGTTCCTGAGGGACACTCACCTACACCTTCCACCAGAGCATCCAAAAACTCCCTAACAAAACAAAAAGAGGAATGTCTCAGGGGAGATGAAGCTCCATGGGGCAGGGGAAGGTGGGATGGCCCAGTGTGTCTCGCACTGCCTGTGGGTACTAGGTAGTCACTGAACATACCCAAGGGATGCACCAAATGCAGCTTTCACTATTTCATTCAGGACCACTGGATCCAGGATGTAAAATGCAGAATTTTTAGTACCTTTAAATATTTTACTGAAATACATAATATTTTCCATTAAAGGTATTCTTAGGTGATAGAGTCACTCGCATTGCTCTAGAGACCCATTATGCAAGATACAGTAGAACACTAAAACAAGTCTTTGTCGACACAGGTGAAGTTGTACCAGAGACACTTTCTGTGTTGATCATGGAAGGATTTTAGAAGCTGTGATTTTTTTTGTTTAAACTGGTTATTGAATCTTGTTCGAGCATCATCATTAAATAGTCATGGTGAAGATCTCAACTGGAGAGAAATAGAAAATATTTATGATAAGGGTAAGAAGAGAAAAGCAACTCTTCAGGCACCTTAATCATCCTTCTCTAGGGAGTTCTACTCATCCTTTTCATTACTGGAGGGTGTAAGATTCTTTCATTCTTTTTGTTTTGTGTTTGTCATGATCCAGAGCTAAAAATACATTCAGTTGCTCACTGCATGTGTTTGGGAACCCACTTGTGAGCATTTCTCTTTGGGGGAACTAAGCTACAGACAGCAGATTTTCCGACTAGCTCCATTTGAAAGTTAGCGAAGCTTTCTAATGTGGAACAAAGACTTGTACGTTCGTATGTACATCCAGCACCTCAGATAACCTGAGCCTTTGCAGAAGTACTCACACGTGAGCAAAAAGTCATCAGATAACCCACGCTCAGATAATCCCCCATAGAAACCGAAGAAGAGGAAAGGTGAGATTGGAAAAGCAGGAACTTTTGGGACAGAGGGAGCAGGAATTGACTTGTATAAGGCTATGGGAGAAGGGAGACTGCTGGGTCCCTCTGCACAGCTTGCACCAGCAGGAAGGATGCACTGCTCCTCCAAGTTTGAAGCAGGAAGGGAATGCATTGCTGGAGGAAGATGCCACAGCAGGGATCTGATCAGTGAAGTGAAGGAACTGCTCTGCAGAAGAGTAAGAGAAACTGAGGACACTGAAATCAGAATGGGTTTTCCAAGGGTTATTTTCTAACCTTTGCAAGTCATTTAGTGTTGGTAGGTGTGGACTGAGATCCACAACAGGGGTTGTGCAGGCATGGAAGGAAAGGAAGATGCCAAAGGTACCTCAACAGACACCTGCCAAATCTCTGTCAGCGAGCAGAGAAAACCTTCAAATCCATTGAAGGTATTGCCCTGGAAATACAGAAACCTGGCTCACAGCCACATATTCCTTCATTTCCCAGAGATGCAAGTAGAGGGACAGTTCTAACTCTCCTCTTCCTCCCCAGCAGGGCTCCCTGTGCTACACTACACATTATGTTTGATGCTGATCTATTATCATGCTATTGAAGAATTTCCTGGATGTACTCCTTTTTTTTCATACCTCTGCCCCTTTTTAGTCACAATCAAAAGGGGAACATCCAGTCCTTTGTTTCTTCCTCCCCTGAGACTGAGGGTGATGATTACCCTTCCAACACAGTACAAACTCTGAGAAATCTGGGGGAAACTGGCTGATGAGCCCAACTTCAGCAGCATCACACAACTCAAACACAACTCTTTAGATTAGATGTCATCAGCTCCAAACAAGTGCAAGCTGGCTGTTTTGCTGAATACCTTTTGGGACAGAGAAATTATATGAGTGAAAACAGATGTCCCAAAATTATTCTGAAGGTGTCAAGTACCTTGCAATTCTCTCACTGAAGCCACATGAATTTAACACCAAACAAGAAATCTTTCCTAGTGATGAGTGTCCTTCTAGGAAAATTTAGTGTAATAAAATTCAATCATAGAATCCCAGACCGGTTTTGATTGGAAGGGACCTTAAAGATATCTGGTTCCAGCCCCCCTGCCACTAGACCAGGTTGCTGCAAACACCGTCCAACCTGGCCTTGAACGCTGCCAGGGACAGGCAACGTGTTCCAGTCTCAACACCCTCATGGTAAAGAATATGAGTGATCTCATGGAAATAGTGGGTTACAGAATCTCCTACCAAGTTGATTATATGTACACACACACTCAC
The DNA here is from genome assembly GCF_034315485.1 of Pezoporus occidentalis. NCBI lineage: Eukaryota > Metazoa > Chordata > Aves > Psittaciformes > Psittacidae > Pezoporus > Pezoporus occidentalis. The sequence goes on from NW_026916192.1 coordinate 834,975, forward strand.
AAGCACCAAGACATACATATCCAAGTGAGGGGACCAAGAGGGCACGTGTGACACAGAGGACAAGGAGCCTTGACTGTCAATATTTCTCTAGAATTCCTTTACTGTACATGATTTCTCTCACCCTGACAGGTTAGGGCTCTCCAAAACCTCCTACAGTGCATATTTCAGTGTATGTAGACGAGAAGACCAGAGACACTTTTGTGCTGACCCCTCTGTGCCACAGACACCAAACAAAGTCAGGTTCAAATTGGAAGGTCAACAAATGCATCAACATGGAAGTAGAGACCTGGTCAGCAGGTCCTGAAGGCTGCATTCATATGGGAGTTATGATATCAGGAGGACGAGTGGCCAAATTCCTATCTGTTTTGGCAGCCTGCTCAGCCCATGTGCTGGACACACCATGCTGCTTCAAGTCCCAAAGGATCCAGATGGTCACATAAAGCACTGAAGGACTTGGGCAAGTGTTTCCACAGAGCTACTAAATGAGGCTGGTCAACAGCAAAAGAGAGCAATCAATTTTAACTCTCAGTTGTTGCTCCTGACTGACCAAACCATTGATCAACCTCTGTCCACCACCCTTATCCTTAAATCCCAAATAATCTCCATGTGCTCCCATGGGCAGCTGTTCTCCCCTCCCCTGCTCATGTTCAGTATGGTTTGAAGATTCTGAGTCACACACAAGCCATCAAACATCTGTGGGCATCATGTACCAACTACTCTTTGAGGTGCAGCCAGTTAGGAGCAAGTCAGACTTCTCCAGGAAAGACACCATCCCACCTCCTGGAGAGCAACAGAAGCATCTGCAAGTCTGTGTTATGAGCAAGGGCTTCCTGTGTACTGATGGTGCTGATACCCAACAGCCCATCACTGGTCCATATCCAGCTCTCCAGATGGCTCTGGTGGGTGCCAGAGGATGCCAGTGCTCAGCATGTGATGATCACCAAGCCATCCTGGCAGGAATAGGGGACCCATCTGCTGCAGCTGAAATTTGGGCTGACCTGGAAGCACAGCTCTTGGTTAATCAGTGAATGCTGTGTTCACACAGGTGCTCAAAACCTAGGCTGGTTTTCTACAGGTCTCTGGAGCAGCTCAGCTGCAGCACCAGCCATGACTGCAGGGGTGAACAAAGCTGTTGGTATCAAACCCACCCAGAACTGTCTGCTCCTCATACTCCATGCAGCCCCCTCTGCAACCCCTGCGCAGCTTGTGCCCCATGGGGTGCAGGCTGATGAGCCAGGCACTGCCAGTGCAGGAGGTGGTTTTGATGTTAAGGACATTTGGCCACAAGGGAACTGGCCTGAAATCGCCTCCTCATTTCACACAAGCTGTTGAACAGCCATCTGATGGTAATGACTTCCCATCTCCACTGACCTGGACAAGATTGGAGCCTGGCAATGAAATGCTCCATAGCCTATGGCCAATCCTCTTTCCCATCCCTTCTCTTCGTTGCACATAGTTCACCATAAAGCCCCAAATAGCTCCCACCAACAGCTCTAAGCTGGGATGCGCTTTGTGTTCAGTCTGAAGGAACTGGTGAGACATACTGCTGTCTCTTCAAAGACAAAATACTTTCATGCTCTAGAATACACTGGTGACTTCTGTGGGTCACTTAAATGTGACAGCGCTCAGCATCCTCTGTGCTGATCTGTGTTTGCCTCTTTGTGACCTTTCCCAGCCCTTGCAGAAGAAAATTAATTAGTTTTCTGTATTTCACATCAATCCAATTACACTCACCTTGTTCCTCACTTATTATGATAATTTTGCTTTGAGGAACTTTGACTTATTAAAATGACTACCTCGTAGTATGTAAAACTTGGTTGCTTGCTGCCTTAAAATGTTCACTTGTGTGTCTATCACTGGAACTGCAAGTGAAGAACAGACTGAAACTGGCAATAAAAACAGGGCTTGTCATTTATGTTGTATTAAGGCTTAATTGAAGAACATGAGGACCCTTCTCCCCTTCTACGTTAGGCACTACATGATGGCCTGTTAAGAGCTAGGCAGTGCCCTGAAGCACTTACAGTCTACAATGGATAAATGCTGCCTTATTAATACCATTTTGCAGAGGCATAAAGGAGACAAGAGATTAATTATGCTTTTGCCAATCCTGAGCATCCTAAAATCATGAATCAGTTCATTCTCCCCTTCAAATTACAAGTGATTTAAAAATTACAATATGCTTTTGCTGCTTCTTAGCATACATTTGCAGGTTTTTTTTATTTGCCTGCTATCCTCCTAACCTTCATTTACAGTTTTACATTTCATTTACGGTTACATTTCAAGCATTTTGTGCAATGACAAAGACTAGAACATTACAAAACCGAAAGCTAGGACTTTCACTTGACTCCAGATGATGGAACGTCAAACAGAGCGATAAATATGAAAAGACTCAGCAGTGTAATGTAACTTGCCTATGATTATGAAAAGAGCTAGGAGTTAAACCAATACCTCCAGTTACAATGTTAGTGCAGTGTCTCCTTATTCAGTGCCCAAATCTTTCATAGTGAAGAAAATTCAGAGAAAATATCTTTTTTCACCTCATTCCTTTTATCCCCTGGCTTTAGTGCAGCACTAGCTCTTAGCATCAGGGTCTAACACAAGACAGCAAAACCTCTCCCAGTGCTCAGAGCTGACTGTCTCCCCAAAAGGAGATGGTACCTCAGATAAACATACTAACACTATGATTCCTCACCGTGAGCAGCCATGGATGATCAGGGGCTGGAGCACCTTCCGTATTGAGACAGGCTGAGAACATCGGGGCTGTTCAGCCTGGAGAAGAGAAGCTGCGTGGAGACCCAAGAGCAGCTTCCAGTATCTGAAGAGGGCTACAAGGATGCTGGAGAGAGACTCTTCATCAGGGACTGTAGTGACAGGACAAGGGGTTGTGGGTTCAAACCTAAACAGGGGGAGTTTAGACTGGATATAAGGAAGAAGCTCTTTACTGTAAGGGTGGTGAGGCTGGTGTGGAGGTGAGGTGGAATGGGTTGCTCAGGGAAGCTGTGAATGCTCCACCCCTGGCAGTGTTCAAGGCCAGGTTGGAAAGAGCCTTGGGTGAGATGGTTTAGTGTGAGGTGTCCCTGCCCATGGCAGGGGGTTGGAACTGGATGATCTTAAGGTCCTTTCCAACCTTAACTATTCTATGATTCTATTAAGGATCCTTAATGCCACATGGCATATGTGCTCCACCAAAGAGAATATGAGCAGGCACAAAAAAGAGCTTCCTATTTACACAGCTTCCTTTGCAGGATGGCCATTACCTCCCCATTGCTGTTAATGACTCTAAACGATCCATTTTGCTGCAACTCTCCAGTATAGAACAGCAGCACTTTTCCATCGGGAGGTCACAGTTACGCAGCCTCCTTCATTACAGGCTTTTTCATCACAGTTTAGTGCAGAGTATCAACCTCCAAACTCCCAATGGTGCCAACACACGCAGTGATATTAATATAGCACAGCCTGGGTGGTACTTCTTAGCATGAATCACTATGACCAGTTTTGATGTAATAGTGGACCATGGCACTGAGAAGAGCCCAGTGAGCCTTTAGGAACAGGAGCCCTCTTCCAGAGGCAGTTTCTGCTTGTAAAGATGGCTCCATCCTCCTCTTTCTCTCACGTCTAAGCAAATTAGAATAAAGTTTCCCCCTGCCTGTTAATGTTTTCCAGTTCTTTAAAGATCTGACATGTTTGAAGATAAAAGCCCTATTGAGATGAAAGACCAATGACATGACAAGTGGTATCTACAGGAGACAAAAGTAAGAAGTGAGGTTTTAGGGGTTCTTGCTAACAGCATAAAGAGAGAGTTTGCACTGACTGCAAAGCACCAGTCTTTCTTTCTTGTTTATTACTTATACTGGTTCCTCACCCAAGAAGTCCGTATCACAAGTCAGGACTCCCCTGCACTGGCTCCTGTGCTATCAAACAAATAGCAGCCCATGTGGTACTGCTTCCAGCACATCTAGGGGGCCCAGGGATCAAACTCTTGGCAAATGGAAGAAGAGTCACCTTAGAGCTTCAGTTTCAATATGCCCTGTGCTCTGATGACAAGTCTGTCATATAGAAGCCAAACAAAACTACATCTCTGCAATTCGTCTCTTGACAGTGGGTATTATGGATGCAGTGGGGATGCAGAGCAGCTTCCATAGCTCTACAGTCAGTGGAAGTAAACATGGATTTCCTCTGCTCGCAGCCTCAACCTCAGTTATTGAGCCACTGCTCACACATCAGCAGTACAAAATGGTCTGATGGAGCCGGAGACAAATGTGTTTCCTGTACTCATCATGCTAGGAGGGATGTGTGTGAAATCGTGTGCTACAAGGAAAGAAATAAGAGATCAAGATAAAGAGAGGACACCCCCAGGAGAGTCTCCAAATTGATCGGCTTTTCAACATGAGGACAATTAAGTGTCAGGGCCCCAGAGGCCTCTGTATCGCATCATCTCACTCCTGCTGCTAGTGAGAGAAAAGAGCTGGTAAAGAAGCTGCTCCTTCTTTGAAAGCAGCTCCTTGGAAAGCACTTAAAAAGGCTGAAAACTTACAGGGCTATGAGTGTACAGATGACTTTAAATTCTTCTTTTTGCTTCTGACAGTCAAACTAGCTGGAGTGTAAATTAACTACAAAGCAGAGCCCCTTGCCCGCTCCGCATTGGCACCAGCCAAGGGCTTGACCAGAGGCGAGGTGGCAGCACACTCTGCTGCCAGTGACAGAGGCCATTGCAAATAGCTTCTTAGGTTTAGGTATGTCCCAGTTCTCAGCATTTAGAACCGTGTAAATATTCACTTGTTCAGCCGGTGCACAAACATGCACTGGGGACTTCCTCAGTCCTCTGCAGAAGAGAAGCTTACTAACCTGTAAACAGTTGCCCTTCCACTGTTTACTCACACACTTGAACTCGGTGAAATGGAGCAGAAAAGGAGCATTTTGCAGTGCCCTGCAACGAGGTCATCCCAAACCCTCTTCTCTCAGGGAGCCCTGAGGTGTCAGTACCTTGAGCTTTAGTTGCAGAGGTTGGCAGTGCCTTTCCCTGCTTCAGTCATCCTTGTCTGTGCACAAGGGATGATTGCACAAGGGAGAAAGCATGTCCCAGATGTGCCCAAGCCTACACACAAACACTATATGACCGTAATTTGCTGAGCAAGGACCAGAATGGACCACGTGTGCCTAGGGCAATAGGCTTTCAGATCAGGATGCTCATCACTGAAATCTCCCATGACCATAGTAAGACGGCTGGTAAAATCAAAGCATATACTGAGCAAAATTATATTTAGCCTGTTAGAGCAGCCCCTGAGCAGCTGTATCACTTGCTTTTGCACATGGATTAAATATACTGTTAATTAAAATCCACAATTACCCTGGAAATACCAACCTTGAGCCATGTTCTCCTCCACTGTGAAGCCTACACTTGCAGAGGAGGGCTCTGGGCTAAGACACTCTCTGGAAACATTTAGCTCAAGAATCTGTTTTTTCAGCCACTTAAGGCTCCATGAATTGTTAATAAGCATTTAAGTGCAATAATGAAGGATGTATATACACCATTACAGAAGCAAAATTATTAAGCACTGCAAAACTGGTTGCCAGGAAATAGTTCATGGCCTGGTTATTTTGTGGGCAAATAAATGGTTTCAGAAATGAGCTGAAAAGAGCAATTTCAAAGCAAATAAGAGAAATATACAGCAGATCGTGTACGGTAACTGTGGCATCAAAATTACAGCCATAAATAAGAGACAAAAAGGAATAGCTTGGTGAGGCAGATGGATGAAACTAGGAAGAAATCACTGCAAATGGTATTTTCTTGTGCATATGGAAAGTATGATGAGCTCTCCACCTCCACAGATTGGCACAGTGTTCCTGTGATCCCATTAAAGTGTCTAAATAGGTTTTCGATAGATATCCTATCAATTAGAAAATATCGTGTCTGTCTTTTGTGCTGACTGAAGCTTTGTGGTGTTAGATTTCTGGCAGGGTGGGTGGGAGAAGTATACCAGGCTTCAAGCCTTTATTAATAAAGCCCTTGCTCTGAGGGCTGACTTTGTGGTGTACGTGGGGCCTTTGCTTCCCGAGACAGCTGGTGTCAGGCAGCTCCAAGGGGCTGAATGTTAACAGTGTAATAAAGCAGGGTTTAATAAGTATAAAGCAAACACCACAGTTGCTTGATGTTAACTGGTATTTTTATCTGCCCTGAAATGAGAAGGTTGCATGGTAAATGGCTTAGTTGAGAAGGAGAAATGCCATCTGCAAACAGAGGGCAGTGGGAGGCCAGCAATCACAGCTGGTGCTGGGAGGGCAAGAGCCATGCTCTCCTGATCTTCCCCTGGTAGGGCAGGGTCATGGGCAGATGCAGATGGGCATCATTTAAGCCTCTAGAAACACAGCAGCTTTTTAGAGATATCATATCACCAGATAACCCCCCCTTCTTCAGGCCCACAGTGGTGCTAATGTCTTCTGGTGATAAGTGTACTTAAAGGTCTGTTCCCATGGTCCCAAGCCATGGTTTGGAGTTGGACAGGTCCACAGAGATCCCTATGGATCCCTTCTGGACAGCTGGCCTCCCACCGACATCTACATAGACAACAGGATTTTGGCAATGGCAGATGCCCTCACCAGCTCCCAGACTGGAGGCAGGCACTGGTGTGCACTGATGGCTACACCAGCCCTGCAGCTGAGCCTGCCTTGGGGATGAAGACCAGGGAAGAGCTTTGTGCAGACAGTTTCCATAAGCTGCTCTGGGTGTATGCTCTCAGCAAAATAAGATGCCAGACAGAGGGACAGATGCAGCTCAGACACCAGAATAGTCCAACTGGGGCACCCACTTGCACCCAGCACTGTGGTACAGCTGCTCCAAGCAGCCACTGTAGCTGTTTGAGAGACTTTTCATGGTCCTGTACTGTAAGCCGTACCATGGTGGTGAGATCACCTGCCTGGTTTGAGAGCAAGACTCGACAAGAGTGTTTTCTGGAGTCAGAAGCTGCCTTCTGCTGTCATCAGGGGCTTTGTGGCAGCCCCAGCACAGGGCAGTCTTAATGCTCAGCACTACGGTGGGGTCCCTTTGGTCATGCCCAAGGCTGCAGCAATACAGATCTTCCCCTGCAACATCATAAACCTGCGTGTTTGGAACCACAGGGAGCTACTGCTTATTACAGGAGCACAGGCTGCCAGGACATCAGCACAGAGGGCTCAGAAAAAGCTTCCTTTGGAGGCATTTAACAGTCCTGTGGTGGATTTGCATGGCTAAGGAGAACAGGAAAGAGCTCAGATAACTTCTGGGCCCTTGTCCATCTCCACAAATGCTCACAAAATAAGCCTCAGACAGCTCCTGACATATAAGGGCTCATTTTTATTGGTCATTTCTTAAGTTCAGTATTTCATGGGAATAGCTGGTATCTCAGGGTTTTTCAGTGGAAACCAGCAAATACGGATATGAACTGAACAGCTAAAAAAAGGAAAATCATTCAAAAGAACCTCAAGTTTAGAGGGTTTCCAACAGGATAGTGATAGAACTTGAAAAACCCCACTCTCCTCTGCTTGCCACCTTGCTGAAGTTCATTGCAGACTCTGTCAATGCATCACTACTAGGAGGCTCCTGACAACCAAACTCTGTTTTGTTCAGCCTTGGTTTGCCAACTCACCACAGGTACCCAAGCCTCAGATTTTTCAGGGAACTGCTTCAGGAGCCCCCCTGATGCTCTGACATCCACGAGCACATCTGATCATGGAACTGCCAAACTTCAGGAAACACTGCCCTTCCTGACTGCGGGACGTTTGTTTTGCATCGTCTTGTTCAGCCTCCTTCCCCGTAGTCATGCTTCAGCTTCTCAAATGATGGCAGGGGGACATCAGCAGCTGACACACACTCGCTTTGATGGGAGCTGGATGGCTGAATTTACCTCTCACTTGTGACATTTCAAACTGGGAACAGTCATTTCTCTTTAGAGAAAACAAGCGCTTTGATAACCCATCCAGAGTAAATACCTCTCACCCTTTGAATAACAGCCTTTCTGACCATCCCACGTACTTCTCCCATACCCCTATCTGTGCTACCTTTAAACCAGGCACTCAGCATCACACCTGGAGAGGACCAGGCCTGCAAAAGCAGCATATATTTTTTAAATTGCCTGATTCCCCACATCCTGTGTAAACTGCTTATAATTTGCCAAAGAGCCTTGATCTGGGCTGAAACTGCAGGCAGCCAGTGCCAGAGGGATATTTTTAAGAACAACTTCAACAAAACATGGGCATTGTAAAAGAGTGGTGACATTTTGCAAGCCTGTCAAAGTTACCAGCTCTCGTATGGTCAGTGGAGACCTGAGTTCTCTGAAGCTTTGCTGTGCATTAACCATGGCCCCATCACATCAAGAGCATAAACAGGTTACACTGGCCAAGACTATAAGCAATGAAACCAAGAGGTTTATTATGGAGCAAGAATGAATACCCTTATTAAATCATGTTCTGTCATATCATATGTAGTGATTGCTGTAGCAACATCAAATTTCAGCTTGGGAGGTGCAGAATCGATGCTGAGGAAAACATTTGCTCCAGGAGGATGGTTGGTTTCAGAACAGGGCAGCACAGAAACCTCCATCCTTGGAGGCTTGCAAGATTCAGCTAAATCAAGTCACAACCAATCTGTCATTGGCCAGGTCCTCTCAGGAGGTGTCATGGGAGCTCATGCTTAGAATCTGGCAGAAACGTTTCCTGTTGTATGTTTTTAGAAGCGTAGAAGTTCTCACACTCCTTTGAGGTGGCTGAATTACCCTGTTGAGAGCAGCCCCCGGACAAGACTCGTTTGAGCTTTGCTCTTCCCATCTGTCAACCACATCTCACTTTTGTTCTCTAAACTGGAGAGCTGGAAACTACAATATAATCAGTGATCTTTAGCCTGTCATCAGCAAACGCAACTCTGAAGTCCTCGGGAAGTGCCTTTTGAAAGCCATGATTATGCGCTGACCTCCCCATTTACTGCACATGCCCTAATTCATTGCAGTTTCTACAAGACTGTCAGAAAATCAATAAGAATTTGCATTGAGAAACTCTTTCTCACAGCGAACATCCACGGTGGGTGTTGCCTGAGCTGTATTTATGCCTGACTCTAAGTTTATTTGTTGCACAGATCTTACAATGCTGCTCCATGTTTAGCAGGCATTTTCACTGATGTGGCAATCTCTAGTGCATGCTTTAGGGTCAAGGCAGCCTCTGTAAGTATTCATTTTCAGATTGCTTTATTCTAGAGTACGTACCTATAGAGTGTAACCCCTTTGCGCCCCTAATGTCTCTTTATATTGGCAATGCTCCACTAATCCAACCACTTTATTTTGTTGCTTATTCAGAAACTCTGCAGCCTCTCATGCTTCAGGCATTGGTCATTCTATGCAAACGTTTAGTGTTGTTGGCTTAATAGTGCTATTAAACTGCACAGCAGGCTATAAGCTCTATTCTTCGCTAGAGTGAAGAAAAAACCCAACATTTTTTGCCTGTCACGTCCACCACTGAAACACGTTGTTCCGGTTTCCCTGTGCTACTGGCCAGATTATTAGCATGTTGTTAAACAGGTCTGATTTCCCCCAGGTTTACCCAATTTCCTAAAAGAAAAACTAAAAGGCACCCCATGGGACTGTGCTATATGTCAATTCCTACCCTTTCCAGTGGTTTTTCAGCTCATTGGCTATTTATAGTTAAATATGAAATAGGCTGAGTGTGGAATGGGAAGAAGCAGCAGGTACAAAGACCAGCAGTCCTTAGAAAACAGCCCATTTTTGAGGGCTTCTCTCCCAGTGGAAGCTCCCCCCAGAATTCCGATTTGTTTGGTCTCTATTGAAGAGGAGTCAGGACTTTTCCGTATCATCTGAAAACCATCGCACACATCTGATTATACATAACCAGGTAAAGCTTACTGCTATATAGCATCACTTTAGCTGGTTATCCTGCAACTACTCCAAAGATGCTTCTAAACTACCTAAATACTCCCATGATTCCTGCTCCTGCCCAGATCACCATGTCATCTTCTGTGACAGGTTTCATATCCATGTCCAAAGAAAGCCAAAAAATTGCTCGTTTGACACCCTGCTGCAGAAAAGTCACGTTTGTCTGGGACTCTTCCGTTGCCGTTTTGTTTGGGAAGAGAGGCAATGACAGCATGCACAACTTGGATTAAAGTTCTTATGAAGTCAGTGCCTAGCCTTTGAGGTTTTAGACTGGGAGTCTACCAATGCTATCCTGCAGGTTCCACAGGTTGTCAGAGTGAAGCCCCTGTTCATTGGTTTCAAGGGTGTTTGGTGTTTTTGAAAGCAAATCAGTGCTCACACTCCATTCTTCTAGTTTTGCACTCCCGAGCCTTTTCCAGCCTATGAAGAGGTTGCAAAGGAATCCTCAGGGAGTTATAGTTCACGGTCTCAAACCATCAGATTGAAACTATCAAAGTATCATCTGCTCCCTGACATCATTAATATTCTTCTTACCTAAATTTGTGATGGGATCCATGAATTTGTTATCACACATCTACTGGATAGGGGAAAACTATTGTCTCTTTTTCAGTTCACCACTTCACTTCCCTGTGTCTGCTGGATTAATGAAGCGGTGTTTTACCAGGCGAATTATCAGCTCTAACAATCTGGGAGGGAAGAGGGAGTGAGAAATCAAAGATTAATCAGTGAGGGATATTAGGGAAGGCAAATATCGAAGGGAATAATTTTCTATTTATTGCAAATAGAGAGTAACAAGTTAATAAGAGAGCAGAATGGGGTAATTGCCATCGCACTGCTGAGATTGTCTTATACACACTGAATATATTTGTTAATGCCATAATGAGATATACTGGAAAATTCTGGAAAATGTTTTGTGGAATTTCAATATTAGCAGTTAGGAGCACTTTCACCTTGCCTTTCTGGCTGCCAGAATTACTTCATTGACCTGTATGATATTTGTTCCTTCTCTTCCTTAAAGAGTAGTCTCACACTACCAAGAGTCACAAGCTGGGTTTCTGGAAGATCTTACTGCTCTTTTTAAGGACAACCCTCTAGTGTACAGCACCTGGGCATCCATCCTGGTATCTGAGGCCAGAATCTGAGAGTTCAGTCCCCAGCTGTGAAACATGGCTGAGGGTTTCTGTAAGAGACATTGGTCTTTTGCAGGGAGGACAGTAAAAAGGCACATATTTAACTGCAGAAGCACTGGAGAATACAGGTTGATGCATTTTCATTACAATTCTTTCTCTGAATTTAAGGTAAAGAAACAGGTTTGGTAGCATTTGAACTCTCCTCTAAGCGCTTCAGGCACTGCTGGGACTTAATTATCTCCTAAATAATTTTAGTCAAAAAACTCAAACAACTAAACGTAATAAAAATATTAGTAACAGGGTTTTACTCATAGGCTGGAGCTGACCTTTCGTTAGCATCAGTTAATGCCTCATTAGTATTGAAATAACAGGTAAGTCTTGTCCCTTTGAAGTCAAATGTTGGTAGAACTGCCTTGTAGGCGTGATGCCAGCCAGAACAGAACGACCAGCAGACACAGTTGCTAACCCCTAATTTGAAGATCTGCCATTTGCAAAAGGATGTCTGAAACATTCCTGACACATTAGGAAACACATTACAGTTTCATGAGACATGCTGAAACTTTGATGTATTTGCAGGTGGTGATTTGCATCAAAAATGTCCATAACGAATATTGCTCCTTTCTCATCTCTCCCATGCACCTTGCTCTTGTCTGGCTAATAGCAGTACTGACAACTCCAAGCACTTGAAAATCATTGTTTAGGTCTAAAAAGCAAGAGGAGGGTGGTTTGAAAATCATGGTACTTCTAAAAATAGGACAAATGGGGAGCTGTTGAATTTGCTGTCTGAAGCCCAGCAGGATGAAGGTGACTAATGTGCACTTATTTGCATTAAGAGGCAGAGACCTCTTTAATCACTCTAACCTTCATGGCTAGCAGCTTGCTTTTCTGAGAGATTCCTGCATCCTGACATGGGTTGTGCAAGACCATGAAGCTTCTGATCACTGAGTTAGCACGTGTGTAAGACATAGCCCAGCTTCTCACTTACTTCTCATGATCAATGTGGTTCTTCTGTATCATTGCCTGATCACCAACAGGTCTGCACCACTGCTAGAGATGCTGGAAAATCCAGAGTGAAGCAGCAGAGATGGCTGGAATGACCAAAATGGGTTTCTAGAGACCCAGGAGCACAGAGGGACACAGGTTGGGCAGTGCCAGGCCCTGTCCGGATCAGGGGACTGGAAGTGTTGCGGTGCATGAGCCAACGAAGGAACCCAATGCACAACAGAACTAGGAGGAATGCTGTAAGTTATTCTTGCCTGGCAGTGGATACAGTTTGCCAAGTTCAGAGAGTTTTAGTACAGAAAAAGAATGCTGCGCAAATTGTCCACAAATATCCTCTGCGCTGCAAAATCTGAAGTGGTGACTGAGAACAAGTCTTTAATGCACTCAGGGGCAAGATATTGAACACAGAGGTCACAGGTGAATGCCAGCAGTACTGCTGTGACTCTTCTATAATTTCTAAGTGCACTGAGGCCGAGACAGACACAAGCAAGCTCTCTAAAAGATCTCAAATAGATGCTGGGGATGAAGGGGCATAGCAGATCGACAGACGTGCTATAGCCATTTTGTACTCAGCTTCTGGCTGAACAGAACACCTGGAAGACTCTTTTTTCAGGTTTTTCCAAGTGGAAAAGCATGAAAGGCAGTGCTAGCACAGCCCCAACACTCTGCAGTTCCCAAGTGAGGTATACTTCTTGCATCCTAAGGCTTTTCTCCATGCCTAGGAGCCAGGCTGTGCTAATGGAGGTGCTCTTCAGCAACTACAATGCCCACTACAGTAAAAGAAACGGAGGTAATGCTTTTGGGGTGCCCTGAAGACCAGCTGTGCACCTATCCCACCTCACTGAAGAGTAGATATACTTCTGGAGAGCTGCCATCAGACCCTACCTGTGACCATTCCCAGAGGATCTCCTGCACCTCTTTGGAAGATGGGATGGATCCTCTGACAACCCAAAGACTGAATGCTGCCACTTTCAGAAGCTTGAAGCACTGATTTAAACAGTGTGTAGGCAGAAAGACCTGAAATAGCAAACAAACAAGAAAATCAAACAAAACCAAGTGAAAACAAACATTGGCTGCGCTACTTCAGGAGAGCCCTGTCTGGGGGATGCTGCGCAATGCTCCAATTTAGCTGTAATGCATCTAAAGAAGGAAGATGAAATGTGATCACAAAGAAGCATTTAAGCCTGGCACGAAAGCTCACCTTTGTGTCTGGCTTTCCATCTTCATTAAAATTGGCCTCATATGGGTTCCCTGTATGTGTTTTCGTATTCCTTGGGCTTTTAAGAACTGTAAAACAGACGCTTCATCTTGTGCCATCATCTTTGATCTTCTTAGGGCTCATTAACAGAGCCTGACTGGTTGGATTCATTACTTTGATCTCTGCCATGGGAGCTCTGAAGAAGACAATATCCAATGGCAATACCAGGTTTTTAAGCCCTCTCAGTGGGACAACTCTGGAGATGAACAAGTCACAAGGCAGAGTCATCAGATTCAGTCTCTCTGCCATGCTGTGGATCTGGCTTTTGTAGCTTACAGAAAAGCTTCTGTTAAAATGAACTTTTAGAGATCTCTGGCCCAAAACTGAGCTGAAAGGGGACCAGGTAGATCATGCTTTTGAAGGTCTTATTTTTTAAGTTTCTCCAAGAATGGATATTCACTATTGAACCTCTGCTCTAATATTTGATTAATCTCACAGGAAAAGGCTTCTGGTGGTTTCAGATTTGTGCCTGTGGTTTAGATGTTGCTGAAGCACAACAAGTTATAACTGATGTATGAGATCAGGTACAGGTTCTGCCTGGTGTGTTGTACTAATATATAGAGGGGTCTGGTGCTGCTTTAATGGTCACTATTAATCTCTCATTGTGCTCACTGCAGTCACTGAATATGTGTGCAGAAAGAGGCACTAGCAGCAGCAGGGAGGCAGATACTTCCTGCCTGATACATGAATAGCCACCAACAAGCCAGCACCTCAAAGCTAGAGCTGGGCCAGCTTTGTGTGAACTGAGGATGGGCTCAGGGGTCTGGTGTTATTCCCACCACCAGAGGCACCAGGGGAGCTGCTTAGCAGAGTTTTACAACCATACCTGCACTGCATTTGTCCTTTGCAAGCACAGGGAGACAAAAGGCCCACCTAGCCTGGCTCATCCACACGTCCCTATTTAGCTTTCAGTCCCCTTGAGCTGGCTTCTGTCCCTCTGCTGTGTGGTCAGGCATCCTCCCTGGCAGGACTAACCTGGGATGGGTTGGAGAGGCTGCAGGGCAAATCCCAGGCAGTAAGGGGCCAGTGGTGCATCTACCCCTGCTCACCCTGCTTAGGGGAGCCTCAAAGGCTGTCATGCTGGCAACGCCACAGCACCTACAATCACAGTCTCTTCTCTCCATCCTTCCCCACCAGCAAACTAACCCCACCAAGTACTTCTTCCCAGCACGTTTTGCAGGGTGTTTGCTGCAGCCAGCTAACAACCCTTTCTGAGGCAGTCTAGTGGAATAACAAAGCACAGAAACAATTCCCAAGCTGGTTTTTATTGATTGGCTTCTCAGAGGGCTGAGGGGTGAGATTGCCAACTGCCTGGCAGGGGGCTGTGAGCTCAAGCTAAGTACTGTTTATGCAGCGTAGCAGAGGGACCAAACACTGTGTTGTGTCAGAAACATCACTCTGTTTTCCAGATCTGATTTGGAGCTGCAGATCTTAAAGAAGTATGAGGTAGTGCTAAATGTCTCATCCAATAAAGCATCTGCCATGCACCTTCCTACACCTTTCACTTAAAGTTATCTGTAATACAAGGTTATGTTCCCAGAGATCCCGGGAGCCGAACGTCCATCCTTCATTATTACTTTGCACAGATTGTCTTGATGGTTTGGTAAATGAATTATGTAGGAGCCATTACACACTGAAGAGCTGACCTTGTCCTTAACCTCAGCACATTCTTCAATTAATGCCCCACAAGATAAATTAATTCTATTAATCCAAGGAGGCCTCTAAGCAGCAGGGCTGGGATTTCTGCATTTCTCACTAAAACCTCTTCTCTTTCCCTTTCCTAATGAACCTTTGCTTATAATCGATAGCTGAAGATTTGGTGCTATTTGAAAGCAAAACTAAGCAGACTTGTACTTACAGCCTGGTTGCCACATGAAACCCTGCTGTGAAGGAGTCAGGATTCTGAGAAACTGAGATATATCTTTCTGTCCCCAGCTGGTTCTGTGGCTTTTCCTTACATGACTGGTATTACAGAAGCCACACAGAGCCTTTGCATGAGTAAGAGCCACTCCTAAGACAACCCACATTTGCTTACTCTGCCTGGAGCTTTCAGCAACGTGCTCTGCTGTTAGACAGCGCTGCAAATAGAACAGGTGGGTCTGTGATGATTTTGGGGTGGAAAAAGCAAAAGTCCACGTTTTAAGGATTTCCCAGTGAACTTCCTCCAAGGTACGCTCCCTGCAATGTAATTCCCAGTCCCTTTAAACACATCTTTGTGTGGCTTCTCAGGAGCATGGGAGATAGAACCATGATTGGAATCTTGTCCTGAGGACCGAACATTGGAGTAGGGAGTGTCCTGGAGAGCCTGACAGGGGTGAGCTGGAGTCAAGAAAGTCTCATTTTCAGTGCATTAGGGAGAGACTTCACATAGGGAAAAGGGACTACAGCAAGTTGTTATTATTCCAGCAACAAGCAGCCTCCTGAACTGCCCCCTACACCTACCACCTCCTGACTCTCAAATGCTTCTATGGCTTAAGCACAAGGACCTTGTGAAGACCATCACTACCACTAGCATGCTGAGCACTTGTTCATTGAGTAATCTCAGTGTTTTGGTTTATCTTATTGTATTTTATGGGCTAGATGCAGCAGAGAGTACTGTCAGTATCTAGGATATGTCAGTGGTAATGAGGGAGACCATTTCTTATGGCACAATAACAACGATTAAGGATGGTATTTTTCAAAACCCATCAGGGAAGTCAACGAGAGTCAATAAGAAGTGGGAGCTTCATTTCCTTGAGGGGCTTTTGAAAATCCTAGCCTAAAACATCGATATTTCATACGGACACATTTAAATCTGTGTGGGAGAAGTCTCAAATCCTTTTTGAAAAGCGATATGCATATTGTAATTGGAACAGATTAACTACGAATAGCTGCAGCAGCTTAACCTTTTATTCTCCTTATTTAAAACAACACAGAGTGTTTTACTCATAAGCAACTGTACCTTGCAGTTAATAACGGGATAAATCCAGGCATGTCAGCTGGCACGGCTGCCCTGACTTGAGCAGAACAATTCTGATCTACCCCAGCCAGGGATCAGAGGCTAAGTATGAGAAGTAACCAGAGCAATATTATCAAGTTGCAAATGTATTCAGAGAAGTGTGTGTTATCCAGTGCTCAGCATACATAATGTCTCTGTAGGCAACCAACATCCAGATAGAAATAGGGCACACATTTCTAACAGCGAGGGTAATTAACTGTTGGAGCAACTCAACCTGGGAAGACAAGAGAGGATTCTCCATGGCACGAAATTCCCAGGCAGGGATGGAAAAACAACTGAAAACAGATGCTCTATAGCAAACAAACAGGGTGCCAAGTGCAGTGATCACGAAGGGAAACCTGGTTCTGAGTAAAAGATGAATTTAGACTTCATTACCATAGTGTGTTTGCCTCTGTGCTGGATGTACACGTTATCTTGCTGCTAAACGGGCAACCCAGCAGCCCAGCTTCTCAGGGCACAAGTGAGTTTTCCTGTCCTGAGCAATCACTTGATCACATGTGTCCCATTTCATTTCATGTCTGACGAAACCCGAAGTCTCAGTAGGGAGCTCATGGAGAAAAGCTGTGTTTCACCTGGTGTCTGCCACACCAGGACTGTTGCAACCAGCCAGGTTCATCTTCTTTCTGTTTAAGCTCATCAAATGGCTTGAGAGTGTTCACAACTGATTGTCCCCATACTCTTTATTAGAGCCCCCAGCTTGCAAAAACCCCTCATCCCAAATGACTTACCTATAAATATATATATGGGTTTTGACTCTTTAACACCACTCTGACAGCAAAGACTTCTAACAAGCAACTTGCCACATGATACATCAGTAAGGAGAAGAAAGGAAGAGACAAAGAAGGAGGATTAATGAATGCTGAGTGAAAATGGATTTACGTTTGAATGCTGCCTGACTTACAGCTGCTGACAACTATAACCTATGCATTTCAGAGGGCAGTGTTTCATCAAATGCTCTTCAGGTACTCTGAAGTGAATTTATGCAGCAGGCAGTAGTAATAGAGCACAAAAAAGTGAGGTAAACAGGGTGGAAAGTAAATCACTAACTTTCTCTGAGTAAACAGAAACTCTTCATGTTACGGCTGGCACATGCAGATGGGGAGAACAGAGGTATGCACGCTGATGGCTCATCCTTGGAGCTGAAGGGCTGTGTCTGGAGCTGAGCTGGGTGACCCTATGGAGTGGGAAGGATGGATCAGGACTCCCTGCAGAGACCTCTGGTATTGGTGTGCATCCCAAAGCACAGCTCCCTGAGGGTTTTCAGCCCCTCTTAGGGACGGTGGGAGAGTAGCTGAGGGTGAAAGGTGCTGTCCTGAATGGGAATGTCTGGGCTGTGTCACACAGAGCCCACTGCCCTGTGTCTGTTGGGCACTGTGGCGACTGCTCAGGGAAGCCCTCCTGAACAGGGCAAGCACATAGTGACGCTCTTCCGAAACACATGGCAATGCTGCAGCTCATCCTGCAGCATGATGAAGTCCTGGGGAGTTACTTATTCGTGTGCTTCAGGAAAAACAAACTGCTCCCTTCACCCTTGTGTTCGAGCTGAGCATCCCCTGAGGCACTGAAAAACGGCACCACCTCAGAGCTGAACCCACTGGATCTCTTACAGCGTGCCATCTATCTACTCCCCCTCCTCATGGGCCAGCCCTTCAGACACTCCAAGCACTGTAAGTCGTGTTCCAGCCTCTTGACCAAGCTCCTGCTGTCATCAGCCCCAGGTTAAAGCCACCAAGACTCTGGGGACAGGTCTGTGCTGTGTTCCATGGGACACCAGCCATACATTCCCCCTGCTTTGCCATTCCTCTGCAGCACAGCAGAGACAGAACCTACTCAGAGTGCAACTAGAGGAGAAAAACCTTTAATGACTACCGAGAAGAAATCGGTTAAAAAGCAAGTGCTAGACTGTAAAGAGGCCAGAGACTGAACCTGTAGATGAGCCAACCCCATGTGAGCACCATGAAAGGCAGCAGACAATCACGTATGACCCGATTTAAATAGCAGTGATGCTGTTGGGAAAGCAAGACAGATCCTTCCTCTGCTTTTACATCAGGCTGAGCTCTGGGGACTGGGTCATGATTTACTCCAGCATCAGTAAGAACAGAGCCAGGCCAGGAGCTTCATTTCTGCCTCCCTTTCTCCTTCTGGGTTTGTCACTAGCTGAAATACTGGGGGGCTGTGAGAACACTCACATTATGTGTGTATCGCTAGCTTTTTCTCTTTGTATTTATGATTTAATAATTTCTGAATCTGTCACAATCAGTGTTGAAAAAGCATAGCCGGATATAATGGAATAACGTGAAAAATGCCAAGTGCAGCACAGTCTGCGCTATCCTCAGCAGATGCAAAGTGAATAATATTTAGGGACGTGTTTATAAATCAGTACACTCTTTAATTAAGCAAAACATTTTGCTAAGGAAGAATTAATTAGCAATTCATGGCACAAGGCCTGGGCTACTATCAAAGAGCTTGTACAAGATAAAGCACAATTGCTTCTGTGTCTTTAGAGCTAATTATCAGTAACTTGTTTTACTTTTATTTCAAAGCTCCTTATGAAGAGACAAGATAGAGATCTGCATGAGGAGTGGTGGGCTGGTGGCTTGCCTTTCCCTCCACTCTCTTTCAAGTCTGTACTGATTTCAATGGGCAAAAAGGAGTCCGTGGTTGGTGTGCAGTCCTGGGACTTAGGGGTAAGGGATGGAGGGTCTCTAGTTCAACAAGAAACAACACTGGGATCAGCACTTTGCTGATGCAGGCTCATTTTACAGCTCCACATAAGTCATTTTAATGTTTCATTTTCTCATCTGTACAGTGAGGAGAACAGCACTGCTGGCCTGGTGGATGTTTGCTGAAGGTGAATGTATGAGGTTGAGAGGTATTTGATGCTGGGGATGAGGCAGAGAAGAGCCATGAGTAGATGGGAGAGAGCAAGAAGTGATGGTGAGCCTGAGGACTTCCAGTGCAGCTCCCCAGCATGCAGAGCCTGAGGCACAGGAGACTCACCCTGGGCTGAAAGAACGGGAAAGCTACCTGCTCCATTAGAAATCCAAGAGAAATGGCAAAAGAGGCTTCAGATCCTATGGCTGGGAGGAGGAGGGGGGTCATTGCCATAAAAGCTTACACATTTGTGTGTCTCTTGGGCATGTGCCAGCACAAGAGCTCAAACACACCACAGTGGCACAAGTGACAGGATTATGAGCAGTTTCAATCTGATGCAGATGGTCTTCCCATTTGCTTCCTTGTTTAAACAGCAATTTGGCAAGTTTGTCATTCATAAAGCTTTTATAGTGCTACATACGCTTCTCCCCTGTGGCCCACTAGGAGCTGGCTGGATGTTTGTCGATGCCTGGAAACACGCATTAGTCTTTAATGAGGTTGTATTCATATTGTTTCCTTTGGTCAGAGGAGCCTTGGGAATTGCACACGATAGAACATATTTCCATTTAAAAACTGCAGCTACTCACCAAAGTACTGCTCTAATGCTCAACCAACAGCACTGCTGACCTAGGTATCACAGCCAGCAGATACAGGGAAGAAAGAAGAGCTTTAAGATCTACCATGGGCTGAGAAAAAGCCACACAGAACTGCAGGTGTTGCCCAAAGCAATGGATTCGGAGACGGTTTGAGACAAGGGGCCAAGAGGGATGCTTTGCCATGGGTAGCTCTCAGCCTGCAGAGAAGGAGCAGGTAGAAGGTATCGCCCTTCACGGTTTGGGAAGAGCCGCATCAGGGGATGATGTGGTCCAGCTTCACGTACCTTGGAGAAGCTCTCCTTTAATTAACTAGGCAGATGGACTGCAGAAATGTTAAAGGGCTTTGTTTGCCCACAGCCACTATCTGAGCAAAGCACAATGGAAGTCTAATCGATTAATATCTTTCTGTGGCTTTGCTGAGTATAAAATAACAAGGCATCATGGTTTGCATTGGCACAAGCTGCTTAGATCGTAAGGCAAGTAAATATTTAGCCAATAATTCAGATTTTTTTTGACAACAAACTGCAGCTTTGTTCTTTATCTGCTTACTTGTGTTTTTAATTGCAGGGATAAGACACAGTAGGCTATCAGACTAACCCAACCTCTTCTGCAGTAGGACATACAGTGGTTTTGTAGGAATTAGGAAAGCCTTTGGCTTCAAGACTTCTGTACAGTAGATGAATAACTCTGTAGCTATCCCCTCTAGAGCTGCCTGTCCTCATGCAGGTCAGTAGTCCTTAATTGCTGTGAGTAGGACCTGTTGCCACAGGTAAGGTGTATGGACTCATTTATTTTGCAGTCCCCTCAGTCTCCCCACCCTGTTTTACTATGGATCAGTGTTATGCATATGATAATTCTAGGATGAACCTAGGATTTAACCCTTTGCTTATCTGGATGTAATCACTCAAAAGAGTGTTTAATGTACTGTAAGACAGAAGAGAGAACAAAGCAACAGGAGGGGAGGCAGCTGGAGGGGCAGGTACCCATAGACTAAACATGCTGTAGGACCTCAGACTATTCATTTAACCCTTGTGATCCTGTTTCCTCAGCATATTAGGAGAAGATAAAACAGCCAGGAATAGTGGGGGAGCCCTAAGAAGCAATTAGCTAATGAGTATAGCATGTTTCACTGAGTGACATTGGTGTTGGCAGTTAATCCAGGTTCATGGCAGGGTGAGCTGAAGCGATGCTTTGCCTCTGGAATCCAAATCAGCCCATTTTGGAAGGTAGCAACAGCTAAGTACTGGGTAGGCTTCACAAGGATATAAGAACGATAGTGCTGGTAAGAGCAGCCAAAGATTTATCCACTATGCTGACTCCAGCCAGGGCCATGACCAAAGACATGAAAGCAAGGGTGGTACATATTGCACTTCCAATCAGTTTCATTTCAGGGTCTGCCTGACCTTGAGCTGGAGAAACTCCTTGTCAGCTGTGCATGAGGGAGAGAGAACCAGCTCTCAAGCAGCCTGGGAGCTGGGACAAGTTACTTGTATGCTGGTTTAGGTGCAGATGTCCAAGGCACCAAGGTGCAGTTCAGTGGTGTGGCCCTGAGGGATGGGGATGTTTTGGCACAATTGGTGATTATAGCTCAAGGGTGGCAGTTCTGCCATGGGTGGTTTCCAGTGTGCCTGCTTGATCCTCTGTTCTCTACACTGAGAGGGGCTGGGAAGGTGAAAAGAATTGGGGAAAGCAACTTTTTCCCACTGATATACAAGCTACTCACAAATTCACATCATGGCTCTGGGGTGCCTGCTGCCATACAAATGTCTCTCTTTCCTTGCTCTGTCTTTGTATAGCTCACAGGGAATGTATTATCTGAAGGATGTATTGTGACGGTTTTGCAATACTATCCTTTGTATCATATTCCAGAGCATCTCCCTGACAATGGATTTCCTTCACGTGCAGCTCCTGTTATTAGTGCTGTGTGCCCTGCCCAGGGAGACATTCTTAGGAGTGATGGGTTTGAAAAGCAGTGACAACATAAAAGTTATAAAAGGGGACAAGAGCCTATGCAGTAGTCTTAATGGATTTCGGTGGAGACAGGGTTGAAAGCAACACAAGTCTCCATTACTAGAAAAACATAGCCCTTGAATTCAGGCTTGGTCTGTGCACTCTCTTTTTTTACATGCTGTTTCTTCTCATTTGTGTCATTTACCCTGAAAACAAATTTGGTTAGAAGGTAGACTAGCTCCAAACTCTTTAGAGCTGCTGAAAAACCATGGTATGTCTTATTCTTGAGGTGGTTTTCTATTTGAATCTTTTTCTTAAGAATTTTAATAAGAACCTGCAAAAAGCACAACCCGAGGAAACCATTCACTAGCCTTGAAGTCAGCTAGACAAAGCATGTTTGGCCACCAAGCATCACACACTGCCTCCTGCCTAGTCCACAGGTAAACAAGGAGCCCAGTGAGTATGAGGCATTTCTGGAAAGCAGTGATTAAAGACTGAGGTAAATGAAGAGATATGAAAGAGTTCCTTGGGACAGCATAAGGGAAAGAGGGTGCATAGCTGAGTGGGAGCAGAGGGAACATGGGTCAAGGGATGGGCCCTTGCTGCTTTTTCTCTGCAGCCACAAGCACATCATTGCTAAGTAAAATCTAAGATGCAAGAGTAAAAAAAAGCATATCCAAGCGCTGAGGAGTCTAAAGGTCACCAGCTAACAAAACCCAAAGCCAATCCATCATAGGACATGGGAGGAGAATAATCTCCAGCACTCTTCAGGAAAGACAGGTCCCCTGACCTGCCCCATTACAGTGTTGCTATACACCTAACTGTCTTCAGTGTTGTATGCTGTGCTGTCAGGGCTAATAGCTGGGTAAAGAGATGAGGTATTTTGTCATATTGGAATTCAGTTTCCTTTGCATTGCCATGGCAATGCAAGAAAAATTTTGATCACTCACTGAGGCACTTCAGTATATATTAATACAGCTTTTGCCAAGGAGAGTGCTGAATGACAGCTGTGTTTGTAAGTCTGACTTGAACCTTCTGCTTTTTATGCTGTATCAAAAACCATGCAGAGAAAGTTGAAAGGGGAGGAAAAAATAGATCTTACTTACAGCAACTTAAGAGAAACGCCTGAAGTTGAAAGAATACATTTAATTCCCACTAAATGGGCATCAACATCTTTAGCTGACTGCAAGGCAAGACAGTCCAAACTCCCTCAAGCAGGCAAGTTCTAAAATATCCTACTGCAGCACTTTGCTGTCAGAAGTTCTAACTCATGTTTTGACTCATCTGTCTCTCTAATGTCTTCTTGCTCACTGGGGCAGGAACTGCGATTTTATCCCTTATTTGTATAAGGTGTGACATAATAAGAGCACCAGACCGATGTCTGAGGCCCCTCAGGTCAAAAGCCTACTAACAGCTGCAATTTGTACTTCTAATGAATTTAATTTCCCCTGTTCCTACTGTTTTATAACTATAAGAATGTTCATTATGTGCCTAATGAATGTTTTTAGGTCTGAGCGGGGAATGCGGGTGCTCGTATCAGCAGCCAGTTGTGGAAGGAAGCAGAGGGTGGCAGGAAACCAGGTTGAACCAAAAGGTCATGAATCTGCTCCCTGCATGCCCAAACTCAGTCTAACATTTGCCTTCTTGTTATTAAGGAACAGGGACATGCCAAGAGTGGTCTCCTGTTGCCAGTTCCCTCTGCATCTTAAAAGCTGACCAAGTCGCATGTGTTTTCTGAGAGCCTGTGTGTATGTCTGTCCGTGATGTCAAGGAGTCAGAGGGGATGAGAAGAGGCAGAGCATCCACTAGGGCTGATAAACACCACAAGCAGCCAAGGAGCTCAAACGGTCTCAGCAACCTGAGCTCGAGTAGAACAGTGCCAAGGAAAGCTCCCACCACAGCACAGAATTCTGCTCCCCAGTTATTTTAGAGTAATTGAGGCTGGCTCTACCACAGGGGGCAGAACTCCTCTGACAGTAAGATAACGTGATTCCAAAGCTTTGGAAAGGTCCAGAGTATGGTAAAGCCAATAACACGGGTTGACAACAGTGTGGGATTAAATGTTTATACCCACAGAGCTATCCCTTTGATCATAAGGGTCAGGGCTAACGTGGCAACTGTGACATTGCCAACAAAAGCCTCTAAATGTTTTGAATAGGAACCATTTGAACCAGTGCCTACCACTGAAGATGTTTCCTTGTCCTCTGTCAGATCAGGTAGCTCTTTACCCCATTTCTTGCTGACATCTTTGGGTTCTTCAGGCAGAGCCCCTAATAGTCAACACGCCAGGATCTGCAACCCAGTTCGCTCATCTGGAAGAAAGCCACAGTCTGTCCAGCCCATAACTTAGCAGCTGTGACAGAGCTCAAAAGCCAGACTGACACGTCTGGAGCTCAGATGCACATTCATGTCAGCTCTTGTAAAGTTTGCACACTGGGGATCTTTCTTTATGCAGATGATTCATCGGGGTGCATAGACTTCAGCCTGCAGACTCCTGCCAGGGCAACAAATACAGTGCATTTTCTTCTGATACAATTTCTTTTTCCCTGCTTAGTACTTTATTGCTGCAGGAAGTGTTCCATAAGGCCACCACGCTAATTTGAAAGGTAAGATCTAGATGCTGTTCTGAAATATATGCATTTGGAATTGACAGCACATGCAAACCAGAAACATGTGCATATGTGCATCTCCAGCCAGTTTCCTATTTTTGGCCATGTGAGCATATTTTCTAGGATCAAGTTAAGATTCTGATCTCTAATTAGTGTGCAGTACTAATATGTTCCAAGGGAGTCGAGTTGTGAAAAACGCATGTTTAACTGCATGCTCAGTTTGCTCAGTGCTGCCACGTACTCATCATGAAGTCACTGATCACAAAGTCTTTGTCCATGTGTGTTAGAGGTTTTTTGATTTACCAGCACAGCCTCCCATGCAAGTTAGACACTTATGTATGTGTATAACCAAGTCCCTTGAAAAATCTAGGTCAGACACTGTAGACAACATTTGGGCTGACTTCTGTATCCACACTTTTTGCTCTGTAAGAAACTGATTCTAAGCACATTAGAGAAGGGAAGTGGCAAGAGCAAGTTCTGATCAAACAAAATGGATTTCAATCACCCAGTCTCCCTAAAATACAGCTATTGAGAGTTTCTTAAGAGAAGCACTTCCCATTCTGTTCAGCTCTATTAAAATGGAAGCAAGCAGTGCCACCACTGTAGCACAGTAACACAGCCCTGCTATTTGATATGCATCCTGCTGCTTCTCTTAGAGGTTCAAACTTGAGGTTGTGCCTGCTTGGGGATTGATCCAGTTTTCCTACCTTGCTTTTCTAAAGAAGTGCCTGGGTACTTACACCCTTAATTCAGAGTTATCTTTTATTCTGCAGAAAGTTCCTCAGCTTTACTTGGTGGAAAACAAATAGATGCTGGCAGACACTACCTGATGGCAGCTGAAGCCATCACCCTGTCCTTTTTATGCCAAAGCTCAGCCTGAACAGGTTTGGTGGGAAAGAAATTGCTTCTGTTTTTTCACATGCCCAAAGTTTGAGGTCTTTAATAAAAAGACACCTGAAACCATCTAATTTTGCTCAGCCCCAATATGTCAAGATCATCACAGCAATTTGTGAAGGTAACTGATTGATGAATCAGAAGTCTTTGTTTGAAACACAGAGGTTTCATAGGTATCTTCAGCTTAGTCCAAGTTGATAATGTCTAGCAGACAATGTTCTCTAAACTTTGTTGGACAGTGATCAGCACCAATCATAGTTAAAATGATTTAGGCTTTTCCATGGACAGGACCCTGCTTGTCACTGTGTTTAGCACTGAATAATGTAGATAAAGTGGAGAGCCACAGACACGGGGACTAAGCCAGTGGATGGAGATTGACAGGGGAAGAGCCGACAGGGTCATCTAGTACAGCAATCCCAAGCAACCATGGTGCTGACCACTGCTCCCACCAGATCCAGAGGCCTTCCCCTCTATGCATTCCCACCGCTCTAAAACATCTTTTGGGAAACACAGGAGTCCCAGTAAAGAGATCATGACAGAATTCCCTGAAACAAAAAGAATGCTGAGTATGTCTCACCCTGTCTGAAAGACACAGCAAGAGCTTCTCGCTTTCTCTGCTTCTTGTATCAACATGTCACACCATCATTGCAAAGTGCCAGGAATAGGTAGGTAACTATAGTGCTCAGGATGCATTTGTCTAACCATTGTTTCTGATGGCATACGAGACAGTAACTAGCTGAAAGGAGGAAGTCTCTGCCAGCGAGAAGGGGACTGTTGAATAGAAGTATGTGCCATATTTCCATGAAAACACTGTAGTTAGGAGAAACACAGCTGTCCAAAGGGAAAGCAATTAGAAAAGGCAAATTCAGTAGTAAGTAGTTTCTGCTTGAAAGGCCTGAAAAAGTGTGTCTACTTCATTGTTAGTGCAAAACTGGTGTGTGGCAAAGAGAACAAAGGCTCATGGGGATCCAGGGCCACCAGAGGTAAGGGAGGACCAAGGGGAAGAGCTGGCTCTGTGGCAGAGAAGGGCTTTTCTTACAGAAACGTCAGCTGTGAACTGTCCTGAATGGACATGCTGCATGACAGCAGAGATCTGAGCTAAACTACAGTTAGCTATTAATAGTCAGTTTGATTATTAGACCTCATATTTTGCAAAAGGAAACTTGCTTCCTCCTTCCCAGGCTAATCCAGTCAGGAGGAATTTGAGGTCTGCATGCAGCCACAGAGCTATGATCACACTAAGAACAGAGACACACATACACGATCCTCCCTTTACAAAGGGTCCATCATCTACCACCACTGAAGCAATCCGTAGTCACCCTGTCCAACAGTTACCTCGAAGAGGAAAAGACAAAATGAACACAGAGGTTGCAATCCCAGTATTCACTTGAAGGCCAGTCCTTCTCTTCTCCCATCCCCAGGTCCAGCTGGGGTGTATGGCAGAAGGCAAGACAGGAGCCTGCAGGGGTAAATAGCAGACCTTTGAATACAGGTCTTTCATTCCAGCAGTGAACTCCCCACAGGCAATAAATCAGGTAACAAGCAAGTGTGTCAATAGATCCTGCTAAGTCATTTTAGACTGCAGCTGTTGGGGCTTTTCTGTAAAATGTTGATGTATAAATTTGTCCCATTAGAAAAATAACTTCATTTTCAACCACAGTTTCTGTAATGGAACAATTCCCTACTTTATTGCAGATCTCTCTAGACAGCAGACTAAAGTACATGAAGCTTGGCTCTGGTTAGAGGTGTAAACAAGCTGGCACTGCACGAAAGTGTTTCTCAGAAGCCTGGCAAGAGAGCTCAGCCTCTTCTGAAGGGCAGAAGCAGCACCTACAAAGGCCAATTAGTGGAGACAGCAAATACAACACCATAATGCAGACCTGGATGTGTGGACTCAGGTTTCTGTGAAAACACAGCCAGGCCAAGCACTCGTGTATGGGGGCAGCGGATGGAGCACAGAGCATACCCACATACAAGGGCAGCTACAGCCAGTACAGCTCAGCTCCAGGTTGCTCACTCTGCTCCTAAAGCCCCGACCCCCAGTTTTAACACTCACCGAGATGACATGTTGGAGGACACAGTGCCCAGAAGCTGCAGAGGGGCTTTATGGCTTCCTTTAGCACATTACAACACTCTAGTATGGACACAGCTCCATTGATGAACCAGGACTCAGTTCATGCTCTGTGGTACAGTGTATGCACCTTGCTTTGGTGCTGTATCAGCAAACCACCCCTGTGGAAGCAGACTTGCTGTGTGATTCATGGATGAGCAGTGCCCATCCTCATTTCAGCCACAGCAATTATAAGGGTTGATTTCTTCCCAGCTCTGTGGGACAAATCCAGACCTTAAGCTGCATAATGTCCATTTGCACAGGGGCTAGAGCGTCCTGTCTGACCTGACCTGTAGGTGAAGCCAACATGGGATGACCATCTGGAGACATGCTGCCATCATTGAGCCCAGCACCCTCCACGTAACTACCCACCTCATAAGAGCACCACAGGGGTGAAAGTAGGAGTAGCACCAAAATAGTCAGAGGCAAAACTGAACTAAAAGACAAGGACTGAGAGCATGAAATACCCAGAAAGTCATCAGGCACAGCCAGTGTGATTGGGAGCCCCTTCAGTGAAACGCAGTTCCTTCCCAGCCTCCCTAGCATGGCCTTGGGAGATGCTGCTGACCATTTTTCAAGCCTAGGACAAGGCAAAGAATCATTTGGTTGAAAAATGGCCTTTAGTAGAACAAGAAAGATCTTATGAAAAACTATTGGCTTTTTAGAAGTGCTTCCCTGGTTTTGATTTTTTTTGGGTGACATCTTCTATCAGTCTTTTTTACTGCAGCATGCAATGTAAACCAGCCTGTGGGTTTGCTTCTGGAATTATTCTTATGTTAAGATACTTTTTCAATCAAAAAACTATCAAAATAGTTCATCTACAGAAAATCTGCTTTTGGGAAGCTGAAGCTTGCATTTTCTGGAGGCAGACACATAGAGCACAGGCATTCACTTCTGCTTATTTCAGTATGCAACAGAGGTACAAAGTAGACTGCTCCCCAGCCTGCCCCCATCCAAGCTCTGCACCCACACCGATTTTCCTCTTACCAGGTGCCAATCTACCCCACTGCAAACAGATTCTCTCATTTCAGCAGCCAAATTCCCTCTTCTTTCTCTGCTTATGAATTTCTCATGCAGCCAGTGCAGAAGCAACATCCTCCTCCCCTACAAGTTTCCAAGCCACGTGCCCTGCTCTCCAATTGTTCCCTCCAACCTGAGGCTCCTCAGAGCTTCAGGCAAAGCAAAGTTGTGTGCAGGATCCCCAGTCACCCTGGAGAGCTGAAAGGGGCCAGGTTGTTATACCACAAAAGGTCTCTTTGGTTAATTTTATTGAGCACTGTGCAGATGATATTTTAGGAGCCGTATCTGAGAAGAGATTTGAAGAACCGCTTATGCGATGGTTTTGTTAACGTGGTGAGAGCATGCACAGGGAAGATTATTGATTCCCTTTATTGGGCAAAATTTGCTTTCTAGAGTTCAGAGCTAGAGATGAGCCATGACTGCAATACCAAATCACTGCGAGCTGCCTGTGTGGAGGAACTGCTGAGAGTCACTGACCTGAACAAGCTGCTTGAATAGCTGCTCGAGCACATCAGGCTACACCTCTGACCCCCTCAAAGAGAGGGTCAGGAGAGAGCAAAAGGAAGCAAAAAGAGGGAGGGATGGGGAGGAGCTCAATCACAGTCAGCCCGCTGTCATTCGCGGAAACCACATACCTCTTAATCCTCATGTATTCATGATAAAAAAAACCCAAAGCAACAAATTCTACTGTTTCCTCATCCTGCAGGCCAACCTCACAAACCAGTGGTAGCAGCTCAGAAGGATCTGCTCTGGACCCCCTATCCCACTGACCCAAACAACAGAACACGTGGGTTACACAGCTGATACCACCCCACAGAAACTGCCCAAATTCACCTGCACACACACAGATGACAACCCCCCTCAACCCCCATCACATGCTTTAAGGATGCTTTTCCCCCTACCCTGCAGCTTCTACTCTCTCACTGAAAAGGGTTGCAAATGCCCCAATGTGCAGAAAGAGCTGGATAAGCCCCCAGGGTCCCAGTTTGTGCCAAACCAAAACCACATCACACACTGTTCAGCCCCAAACTATGCCGCACTCTGCTCCACCCCAACAGATCTGCATCGCACCTCCCCTCCACAGCAGCTCTTACCAGCTCCTTCACTGATTTCTCTACCACATGCCCTGTACAACCCCTTGTAGGAATGCTCCTCTACCCTGATTCGGAGAAAACTTCGGGAGCAAACTCGCCAACAGAGTGTCAAGCTGACAAACAGGTATTCTTTATTGCGACGCCGGGAGACACGGGGGGAGCTCCTCCTAACGCCTGTCCCCGAATTGCTCTACAGGTCATCCTCATAGGGTCACTGAGCATATTACATCATTTTCCAAAAAGTTTCCGGCATGCATACAAAAACGTGGTGGTCTTTAAGGGTCGTTTAATGCTCCCAACAAGCTTAATTAACATTACAGACATAGCAATCATCCTGGCCCCTGCTTATCAGTTAGTTTAACTGCTCTCATCCTGGACATCTGCTAGTCCAGGATACTCCCTAGTAGATGCTTACACCAGCTTAATGGGTTTATTAACACCCCAAACATAGCAATCATCCTGTCCTTACACTTATCAGTTAGTTTATCTGTGCCCACCCTGGACATCTGCTAGTCCCAGATACTCCCCTTTCCCAGGTCCTGTCCTTCTATTCTGCTTTTCTCACACCTTTTGTACTCAAGTCCCGAGGGCCTGAAACTATGTCAACTACCTTCAAGCACCGCAGTTATTTTCCATTACAAAGCCATCAAACTTAACGTTACTTACAACTGATTACATTTTGTACTTTTGTGCCTTCTCGTCTCAACCCCAAGGCCAGCTCAGGATAAGTCACGACTCCCCTCTCCCAGGTTATCACTCACCTCCTGGAGCCACGGCTGCAACTTAAAAGCATTTACAAGTCTTCAGGCTGGGGACCTGAAGAAACTCGGTAACAGCCTCTCGACGGTGCTGACTTCTCAGCTGGCTTGCGTGTGAAACCTCACCAGTACCTTATAACTAATTCAGCTGGGGCTTTCCCTTTGTTTCTAGCACAAGTAATGTATTTTTTTTAGCATTACTTTTTATACCTAAGGTGATCCGCATTCAGCAATAGCTATTAAGTGTTAAACCGTATCTCCTCTGAGGAGCCACCACGTTCATGAGGAGCAGCTGAGCTGGGGAGGGGAAACTGATCACGTCCAGGGCTGTCCCCAGCCCCTCTCAGCACCTGGAGCAGTGGCAAACAGTTTGAAAGAGGCAATCTGATTGCCATGTTTTCTCTGCAAAAAGGAACATTCACACATTTCAAAAACTACCCAGTGGCCCAAAGCTGTTCAGCAGCAAAAACTCAATGGGGAAATGTGTGTGTGTTTATGTACAATAGCTGGTTTGTTTGCTGTAGCTTCTCTCTATTCCACCACAGCAGAGGAAAACAACCAGAGAATACTCTAGAAGCTAAACTGAAAAAAAAAAAAAAGTACCTTTAATGAAAAAAAAGAATTAAGAACGTAACGTATCCATCCCATCATGTTATTAGAAGTGTGCACTGGTTTTACATTTCTTGCAGAGTGCTTGTATTTTAATCATTTCAAAGTTAGTTACAAAATTAGTGTGTTGATTTTGAACTGAATAATTTCAAGGTAAAAACCATGCCTGAGCTGTTGTAAACATCCCCCAGGCTAGTACTGGGATTCAAGGGACACAAGAGCAGGAATGAGAACCAAACACGTGGGTTCCTTCTTCCCTGCACCCATAGTACCTGTATCTGTGTCCACCTCCTACCTGAGAGTACATTAGTAAAATGTGAAAACAGAAACAAAACCACGTTTGGTTTCTTTAAAGCTCTGTCAGTTCAGTCTGTAGAATAAATATCACCATGACCTAATGAAAATGGAATGCCCCAATACAGGGAACATATTAAGGACTACAGTCCTTAATCATAGAACGGTTTGGGCTGGGAAAGACCTTAAGGTCATCCAGTTCCAACCCTCCTGCCACAGGCAGGGACACCTTCCACTAGAGCAGGTTGCTCAAGGTCCTGTATGTCTGGATGTGACATATTTTTCTATTTTCCTTACATGTAAACTTAACTCCTGAGTTTCTAATGCTTATTTGTGCCATAACTGCAGCACCCCAAGACATGCTTTAATTTTAGTTACAGATAAGTGGTATTATCCTTAACTTTTCCATGGTGTTTAAGCAGAACTAAACATCATTTCTTGCTCAGCAGTGGCCTGTCTGCCAGTTCTGTTTCCACAGATGCTCCCCATTTCTGTTCTGCAGTGTCACTCTGCTATTTCATGCAGTAGTGCAGTATGTGCACAGAAGTCCTGGCCAGATGCTTTCCAGCTGTGAGTAGCATCCTTCAAGGACATAATAAACAGGATTCCTAAGAAGGGAAGATTTAGGTTAGATATGAGGAAGAAGTTCTTTACACTGAGGGTGCTGAGGTGCTGGCACAGGGTGCCCAGAGAAGCTGTGGCTGCCCCATCCCTGGCAGTGTTCAAGGGCAGGTTGGACACAGGGGCTTGGAGCAAGCTGCTCTAGTGGAAGGTGTCCCTGCCCGTGGCAGGGGTTGGAACTGGATGAGCTTTAAGGTCCCTTCCAACACAAACCAGGCTGGGATTCAATGATTCTAATATCTTGGGGGAAAATCTCCAAATTTACTACTTTTCCTGCTCAAAGTGAAGTCACAATAACATGTGGCATGTTGTTACCTATAGTTAAAGACTACATTTGTGTTACTTCATTTTCACGGAATTGTTTGAATTTTCTTTTTAAAATGGAACTTTTGGGGCTATTCTCCCCCAAAACTGAAACATTGAAACCCTGTGTCCTTCTCCTTCCACTTCTAGGTTTTGAAATCTTCATTTTATGAGAAAAAGAATCCCATCTTACTGTTAATATTCATAGTATTGAAAAAACAATACTTGAACGTTTTGCTAAAAAAATAGAATAAATTCATTTTTCCCTATTCATGTTTTTCTGAGGGAGAAAACAACATTTTCAGCCATGTGGAAAATGCTCTCATTTGGGTCAGGCTGCTATTTTGATTGTAATCAAAGAACTGAGAACCATCTGCAATTATCATCCACAGACAATAGGATGAATGTTGCTGCCAGAAAGGGCAGGTCACTCACAGCATATCTTACTCATTGGAAGTAAAGAAGAATATGTTGTTGTGTCACTGGTACCTTCAGCTGGATTGGCATGCTGAGCCCTACCTCTGCACTGGGGTTGTGCAGGTAGTGACTTCTGTCAAAGCATAGCCTTAGAGGAGGTGTAATTAACAAGCACATCTTCATCCCATAAATAATGGGATTCCAGGATGATGGATGAAGAACCTGAAGCTGCAATGCAACTTCATATTAAGAATTACAGTGTTCTGTCTCTACAGCTCCTAACTGACTTCAACAGAGTACCAGTGAGCTCTCTGAATGCAGCCTAATACTTCTGAAGATTGAGGTAGGCACGGCTTTGCTCTGAAAGCCATGCCCATATGATGGGAGGACTGGTGGAGGAGGTGGGTGGAAAAACATCTTAGAGCAGTTTCCAGGCCTTTTACTGACTTGTGTGTTACCTCAATGGAGACATTTGGTTTGTTTGAGTTTACCTGCCTGTTCAATAGATGGGTATTTTCAATATTTGCAGTCGTCCATATGGACATGAAACCCAAAAAGACTGCCTTTTCCCCAAACTACCCTGCTGCCTGGGTAATTACACAAGCCATGTGCTGAGGTCCTTCCTTTGGCAAGTGCTCTGCTGCGGTCAAAGGGGTGCTGCCAACATGACAGATGGGCAGCACAGAGAGAGGACTGACCAGGATGTGTGCCTGGGGAGCACACAGAAGTGCCTTTGTGCTCATAAATACAGAATTGATGGTGCTCTGTCTGTATCTTGCAAAGTCTGCAAGTGCCTTAAGAGAGGGCCCTTGAAAATGTGTCCCGGATGGATAAACTCAGGGAGATGGAAATTTCTGCCTCCTTTCCACATCTTAGGGAGATGCTGCTGTGACCTCCTCTGGCTACATCCTTCCCATTACCTTACTGAGATTCGTAGATATAGGTACCCACACAGATACATATACAAATATATAAATATATGCTTACACGTACCCACATGCACATGGACATCTCATGTTTCTATATCTGTGTCTAATCTATATGTCTATATAGCTATCTCTATCTACACATCTCTACATCTATATCCCTACACATCTGCATTTATCCATACATCTATATATTTATTTATCCTGCCATTTAGAAATTATCAACCTCTTCATAATACATTATTATTCTATTAGGATCACTTCAGCTAACAAACATTCAAGGTACAACTGCCTTGAGTTCTCCTGGTATGACGTACATTAAAGTTTAATGCTCTATCGATGTATGCATTGTGTTGTATATGAGCCAAGCTGTTCCATTAACTATGTGCAAAGGGCTATAAAGTTCTAACTTTTATCTCTCCAGACGCTCTGGGTTACTTTTCCTGTTGCATGCCTCCAAGGCTAAACACCCAGTCCTCAGTTTAAGTCAAGCTCTTAAAATTTTCAAGCCTTTGTAAGTGATGAAGAGCTGATCGATGTAACTGCATTTCTGTCAGCCTGGGCTAGGGAGGAGAAAGAAATCCTGGCGATTTTCCGATGGTCATTTATTTCCTATTTTTTTTTTCATATAAAGCATGAGTTGAGTAGAAACATGATCCATTATTAATAGGTAAATGTTTTATTGATGGTAGAAAGAACACAGAGATTTGTAACTTTCATAATCGAGATTCTTATTTTCCATTTTGTAACATTATTATTTCGTGAACAACGGGGAATATTTCTGACAGGATCACAGTTAGGCAGAACCATAGCAAAATGGATAACCCTGTGCTATCCTTGGGAAAAGATTCCAGCTGACTAAAGAGCATCCTGACAGGATTTTCTTCTAATAATTTTAAGGATAAATTTGTCACCGGCTGTTTACAATAGCGCCTATGAAGTTTCAAAGGGAAGTCCTTCTCCTTGTGCTGGAGTCTCCTTACAACCCTGCTCACATATTCTGCAAATTCTTCTCGTTTCTATGTTAAATCAAACTATTTCTTTAGCCTTTGCTGTGCTACAGCAGTGAGAACCACATTTTCTCTTCCCCGCACGGTGATCTGTTGCATTCATGTGACTGAGTGAATTGAAAGAGGAAAAGGAATGTCATTTTTAAACTTCATTTTACTCTTCCTCCTTGGATTTCACTTCATGGGCTTTGTTTCACATGGTCTTCTTGTGCTTCTCAGACATCGCAAGGGCTGTGTGAGTTTAACTGATTTCCTAAGAAATCTGTTGGGTCTGTTCGTTCAGAAAATGAAAAATCTGACAAAAAAACCCCACAACATTTGGACTAATCTGATGTTTATTTTTATTTTTAAAAGTTCAGAATAAAATATTAATGCTTATGTTTGACCACTTGAAAAAGGTGGAAGGGTTTCGCAAATCAATGAGGTTGAAAGAAGAAAAATACATCAAAACTTGCATTTCTATATCCAGTAATTTCTGTTTTCTAAAAAGAAACTTTCTGGGTTTCTCTAACTCCTTTTAAGCCTGGAGAAAATCAAGCAAAGTGGCATTCTGCAATAGCCAGTGTTCTACTGGTGACCAAACATCATTAGACACCCAAAACTTAAAAGATCTAAACTCTTCTTCCCGATTCAACCCAGAAACCACAGTATGAAATCCTTAAACCCCACGTTAGAGCTCTTAAGACCAAATCCTTGGCAATTTCAGGCTTCTCCTCTGTACATTTTAGTTTGATTTTTTAATATCGGGTGTGAAAGATTCCTGACCAGATGAGCAACCTTCCAATATAGTTACCTGTATACTCTGTTACATCTACTCTGTTACCTGAGGTCTGTACATACACACACACTTCTGTATGTGTATATGGGCTATATTCAAAACCCAAATAATGGAGAATTTATTGATAAAAACAGTAAATAAATTTTTGTTTGCCATTTTCTAGCAGAGATCTGTCTGAGGGTTTTCTATCAATCTTTTCCACTGAGTAAATACCAGTTACTGAAACAAAAATCATTCAAGGGAAAGAAGTAGGAGGGGTGGAACTGAATGATCTTTATGGTCACTTCCAACCCAAACCTGTTCTGTAATTCTATGACATTTTCAATTAGTGTTTTCAATCACATTTACTGCAGTATATTGTGAAATGACAAAAATACTGTATTTCAATATTTTCTACACAAAAATATCTGCTTTTTTTTGTAACATGATGAGTTTTTAATGGCCTTAATTGCAAAGAACTATTTGAGACCATCTATTAATTATTTATTAACTGTTAACCATTCATTTAACTACCTACTGTGAGGTGTCCCTGCCCATGGCAGGGGGGTTGGAACTTGATGATCTTAAGGTCCTTTCCAACCCTAAGTATCTATGATTCTATTAAACCATTTAACCACCTATTTAATCAGATATTTTAAAACATTTCAACAGACCTGATTGCAGGGGTCTTTCTCAGCCTTCAACTTGCAGGAAAGGTGATGATATGGGGTGTTATTCATGATCGAGAGAGGACCATTCGGTGGGTTTGAAACTGCAGGAAGTCCCATGGGATAATATGTCGTAGGCAGCCATGGCAGTTACCCATAAGGAACTCTAGATCTTGCAAAAATCATGAGAGATTTCATATTCCTTCCAACAAGTAAAAGAATCCACTGTACAGACAGGGCTGGTAGCTCTTGTTTTCATAACCACAACTATTCCCTGTCTCTAAATGAACATTACTTACATGGCTCTTAACCTACCAGGAGATTATCCGAGATAGCGAGTCAGACTTGTTTTACACATTGCATTTCACCACATACTACCCAAAAATTGTCTTTGAACACTGACTGGCGTTGTGAACAGATGCTCTGGTGCATGGACACACCATGCAGCATACAAACATACTTTTGTCACACCCTGGACATTACACAACGAGCAGTGTCGGTGGCTGCTGGCATCTGCCAGTTGTTTGTATTCTACATGAAAAGTGAAACTGGGCATCCTGGACAAGTCTCAAAGTTCTCTCTGGACACAAAATTGTAGGTCATCCTCAACCTATTTTGCTGACCCACGAGACAAATTGTGTTTCTATTAAATCAAGCCTTCAAGAAATATCTTCCCTAACTTGACAGTGACTAGTTAGCCTGGCTTGCAGCAAATAACCGTGGAGCGACAGGCATCTGACAGTGATTTCTCAATGCCTGGGCTGTAGTTCTCTCCTCTTTGCCCTGGCGGGTTGCAAGCAGCAGCAGGATATCGGTGTGTGCTTCAGGCAGGCAATTTCTAATTTCAACTCCCAGCTTTTCCTAGGAAAATATTTCTTGATAGCACAGCTGAAAGATGTGGAAAGACATCCTTGCTGGCTGTAAGAAGGAGAAAGAGCTGCCTGCTCTACACAGCATGGAAACAAGAGTTAATTAGCCAGTAATATTAAGAAGCTTGGTATGTTTACAAACTATGAGTGAAGAAATGATTGAGATGTTAATGTATTCAGTAGGTGAACATAAAACCTCAGTGGCAGCAAATTATTCCCTGAGCTTTCCCTGGCGGCCCTGTGACTCCAAACCACATTAAAAGCAAATGAACCAACAAAGAAACAGGCTGATGCTTTGATGGAAAAGTGTTGTGTTGAGGTCAGGAATAAGTGATGTCAGTTCTGCCTCTTGATTCAGGAGCATCTGTGATTTTCCATAATCAATTCAAAGACGGCAATCTAACCAAAAGTAGTGTTAAGTGGTCCCTGTCTACTCTTGGACTAACCTAGTGTTGGTGGTTTTTTGTCTACTACCACTGCTAACAGTACATTTTGCAACATGCTGCTGGTGGGTTTGGTCATGCTAATAAATGTTGGTTCAAGTGGGAATTCCTTGTGGGAGCTGGCATATCCTACACCACAGCCACTGATTTCATCGAGTTCCAAACTTTCTTAAAGCATTGCAAAAACTGGTCAGGGAAACCCTGTGCATTGATGCTGTGTAACCTGGTATCTAACCACAGTTATTTCATGATACACATAGATATTTGCAGGTAGAAGAATTTAACTTTATCTGCAATGAAGAAGTGTATCAAAACCTCCAGAGATGCTCTTAGTAATCTTAGTAAACCTTGAGTACTGGGATATCACAAACAACAACTTCAGACACTAAGCCAGCAGGCAAAGGAAAACAAAAACCAGAAAGCCAGTAGGAAAGAATGATGAGGTCAGGGAAGACCTGGAGCTTGTTTCTGGAGAGGGAAAGCTGGGACTGTTGCAAAAAAGCAGCAGGGCTACAGCAGGCAAAATAATCCCTTACCCTGCCAGTCCTGCCTGGGGCTGGGGTCCTGCTGCAGGCAGAATGGGGAGGGGGGTGGAATCACTGAGCATCTGCTGTTGCTCAAAGATTCCAGTCCAAGTGAGCCCCGGTGCAAGGGAAATCCCAGTTTTTCCCATTGTGCGCAGGGGAAAGATGGAGAAACAAACACAGGAAAAAGAAGGATGAGGCTGGTAGAGCTCGCTTAGATGTCGTCAAGCAGAAGAGATTAAAGCGTCAGGGGTGAAAGCAGGCTGGTGACAGGCCAGTGCTCAGCTTGATTGCTCCTTCCCTCCAGCCCACTGCTGGTGTGAGGGTGGAGGGTGCTCCAGTTCCTGTGTGCTGGAAGTGCAGGCACTGCTGCCACCCACCACATCTCCTCAGGGAAATCTGTTCCTCCTCCTCAGCTCCAAAGCAAACCCCTTGCTTTGACCTTGCTGAGGTCACAGGGATGAAGAACAGGGACTTTGCAAAAGCTGCTGCCCCTACTCCTGATGTGAGGGTCTGCAGAAGGCAGTTCTACCACATCCCATTCCCCATTCCCTCTTAAGATCTCAACCTTGCCTGATCCAACAGCAGTGATGTTGGCTAGCCTTCAAATGTGGGGCCAGGCAAACCCCCATGCCTGTGTTCATAGTATTGGCAATCCCAGGTATTCAAAACCTCTTCACCTGGATGTCACTCAGCTTTGCTGTCCCTCAGATGCTTCTTTTTAATTATGTTCTTGCTAATCCCATCAGTAATTACTCCAAGCCATTGCAACATAGCTCCAAGTCTCCAAGTGCAGATGTTCTCCCCATGAGCCATATGCCTGAAACAAAGAGAGATGAACCTGTTAATATCCAGGCTTCAAGAACTCTTTCACCTCTTCCTCCCCTCTGTGGGTTATCAGATCCATCAGCTGAGCTTGCTTTCAAGGCCAGATACCATGAGAGACATGGTACTGTAGGAGACAGGAGAACTCCAGGGTAACGCATGGAGGTTTTCAGCTGCTGACATTGTTATGGGTCTTCCTGGTGTTCCTGCAAGTTTATGACAATGGTAGCACTAACCAGAAATTTCCTCTTGAGGGACAAAGCATCTACAGATGCTTTACATACTGGGGGTACAAAAAGGGTTAACACCCCCTCATCCTGGCATGAGCAGTAGCTCTAATTCCCTTTTCTGCTGAGATCAGTAGGGTGCAATTCCAGCTAGGAACATCCATGGAGAACAGAGCAGGAATTTAGTATCTCTAGCTGAAACCTTAGGAAAAAAATGGTCCATCCTTAACGCACGCTCTTGACTGTTATCAGGTTCATTTCATTTCAGTTCAGAACAGAATTGCTTAGAGCCAAAACTTCACAATACCTGGATCTATGGACCGACAGGGACTGGGAAAGAGCAGTGCTTGTGCTGGAACTGCATAACACACCAGAGACATGCCTGGCGGCCACAGCCCAGGACAGAGGCATCAACACTTCATCCACAACCCCAACAGTGTGATTGGGCTGACTAGTACAGCCCCCACGGGGAAGAGGCAATAAAGCCACCACTGAAAGAGGATGAAGAGGATTTGTCATGCTGAGCAAGTGCTATAAAGGTTTTTATTGTCACTTGTTGGGGAAGTGCCTCACTCTCGACAGTGATGGAGTCCTTCTGAACTGAAGATATTTATCCACAGGGATAAATCAGGACTGATTTTACTGAAGAGCTGGGACCTGATCTCAGAGCACAAAGCAACCAAGTGCTCTCAGGGCTCCTCTTGTATCAGCTCAAAGCCACCTCAGCCCCCACTTCAGCAAAGGCGGTTTGCAGGAGGAATGGTGGTGCAGCAAAAGGTCCTCATGCTTGCAGAGCTCCAGGGGCAGAACTGCTGCCTTCAGGCCAGCACGGGGCAGAGACTGGAGCTCTTCACATCACATCACGCCAGCTACTTGCTCTTCACTTGCTGTTTAGTCACTGCTAACGCAAAACACCCAGGAGCCTCTGTCCTGGCCAAGAGCAAAGCTGCTCCTTTACACCCAGAGGATTCTTTTGTGCTTCTTAGGATGAAGAACCAGGCTGGTCCCATCAAGCCTGGTCAGCCCCACTGAGGCAGCCTGGTCCCACACAAGCATGCTGTCATCTCTGCTCTTCAGACAAGTCTGGCTCAGGAGCAAGGTGAGAAATCTGGAGCCAGAGCTGATGTGGAGCCTTAAGGCTGCTTTTGCTTGATGTGAAGTACCTCAATGTACATCTTGAAATAGGGATGCCCAGGATTCGGCCCAGAGGAGCTCTGTCCTCCTTTTACCTCCCTTCCCTTGCCCCATTTTTTGCCCCAACTTACAGTAAGGCAGCAAGTGGCAAATGCAGAAGTGGTGAATTGCAGCCTGAAAAATGCCAGAATGATTATTGTTGTTCAGGAGAGAAGGATTAATACAGCAGCCCAATGCAAGATTCGTATTTTGGGCAAAGTATTTTCATACAGATGAGAATCTGCATCCATTTTCTCAGCTGCTTGATTCATAGGAAGAACAGTGCTGAAGAAACAAGTGGAGAAAAAGGAAAATAAAGGCTCAGAGAACACTTTATCAGTTATTAGATTAATGTGCAGCAAGGTACCAGTGGCAGGAAGAAGATGATTTTCAGGGCATGTTAATAAAAAACATCAAGCTGATGTAGACGATCTGTTGCTTATTTTACCCTTTCTAAACTGCATCTTCTCAGACTATCAGGAATGGCTTGGGATCCAGGCCAGCACTTTCCCTAATAGGAAGAAGGGAGAAGGGGTCTGTTAAAGCGTGGATGGTGTGCTGCTACTCAGCTTGAGTGAACGTGATGGATGGGGTGGCTGCTCAGCATCAGGCAGGGTGCAAAAGGGCCTCAGTAACATCTATTAAAGCAATCCATTTTCCCCGTCTCATCTGGCACTCACTCTTTGTCACCACACTTGTTACCTTTTCCTGATCGTAAATGCTGGGGAGATTCAAGGTATTTGAGCAGTCAGAGACGACAAATCCCTACTAAGAAGAAAGTGTAAAACAGCAGGAGAAACATACTGGCTTCATCCTGAGTGAACATTAAATACACTTCACATTTGTCTAAGGAGACAGTTAATGGGAAGACGGGTTCTTTAATTGAATGGGCTGAGGGTTTCACGCAGCTGCGTATAACAAATGCACAGGAGAAAGCCATTTCTCTATGCAGGGATCCCAGCCTGGGTGAGGCAAGAGGGAGCATTTCTTCCAGAGAATTAACAGCAAATGCAAGTGGCTGGTGAGGACAAGCTAGCGTGATGCTTTTCACAGTGCGGCTTTATTGAAAGGAAAAGATAGGGAACTTGGATCAGACATTTAGCCCAAAACTGGCCTAGGGCAACACACAGCAGAGGGTTATTCTTGTTGTGGTTTATAGCTGTCTTGAAGCCCAGGGCATGCCAGCTGGTATATTCAACTTGTCTGGGTCATTGGAGCCTTCTGCAGAACAGGGCTTTTCTCACTCAGTGATTCAGTGACAGCTTTACTCACCAGGATGTAGCTCTGCAGCTTGTGCTTGTGTTAGTGCTGCATCTTCTGCCCATCCTTCCTGGACCAGTGCTTCTCACCAGCCTCTGAAGTACAAGGTATTGACAACTGTTGCACTAAGGTGCCAGCCACAGCAGCCCAGAAAATACTCAAAAACTGTGTATGAGTTTTATAGCCTGTATTTCCCCTGACATGTGCTGCATTTGTCCATTTGCAGTTACATCAATCTTCCCGTCTCTTGAACATTCCTTCCCCTTGCACAATCCTTCAAACTCACTCTCCTGCAGCATAACCACTTCACAGTCTAAAGAGCATCTTAGATCCTGGGATTAACCTGAATATTATTTTCCTTTATTTACCAGAAATGTTTTTCAGACACATAAACCTATTACCTTTCCAGGGTGTACAGAAGAGCATGGCAGGGCCAGCAAAGCAGCCAAAGCAGTGCATCTGCTTTCATTTGTACCATGTTAATTAATAACATAATTAAATGGTGAAAGCCACTAGTGGAGTGTTGAGGGAAGGGGCAGAATAAGGAATGTAGCAAGAAAGGGATTGAAGGAACCTCCTCTGTTGCCAAGTCCTCTTCCTCTGATCCCCACCAGCTTATTAAACCCAAAAGCAGTGGCTTTTCCCTTCCTCCCTAGGGGAGTCTGTAAAGACCTGACCTTATATATCAAGGAATCTCCTCATTTGCAACTAGAATTTATACTTAATCAGTTTATTCTTGTTCTGTAGTTTAAATTGCCTCTCCTCCGTGGGGCTTATACAGCTCCAACAGGCTGTATGAGCATCCCCTCCTTCAGCAGCTTCTTTTTTCCCTGTATCCTCACCACTCTTCTCCATACCTGTAAACCTCCCTCAGTCTGTGCAGACATCAGCAGATACGTGTGCTTTGCCAGGCTGTGAGGACAGCAGCAGCTGCTGGGACAGCCCAGAGGTTGGTGGGGCTCAGCCCTGAGCAGGGATGCCTGAAAGGATCTGGCACCAGCAGGGTTCAAGCAGCTACTCCAGGTCATTTGTTCTAAAGGTGGGATTTGCTTGAGCATACATGGAGGCAAACCAAACTATTCTACTCATTGCAGCTGCCTCTGGACAGGTACCAGGAGGCAGCATCATACCTGGATGCTAGCAGGCTTCAGGAGCCTTCTCCTCAGCAACTACTGCCTCGAGTCCCCCATGCCATACCAGGACACGTTTCCAGGGGCAATATCTCCTAATAGCGGTAACACAGATCTATTTTCCAACTCTTCAAGGTTTTTTTCCTCCTTTTCCTTCCCTCTTTGGTTTACCTGAAAGCTGGGGACATCCATAGCAGCAGGAAGGCAGCTGACAGGTTTTCTATCATATTAGGGACCTGGATTTGCTAATTCCCAGAGCAGCATCATAAACAGAAACCCTCATCAATGCCAGGAAATTCTCTCATTCTTTGTGTGCTCATTAAGTGCATTTATTTAGCAAAAGGGCAGATGCAGGTCTGAGGTTTTAAAGGCCACAGGGAGCTGGCTGGCTGGCTGGCTGGCTGGTCTCACCCTGTTAACTGTGTTATCCCAGTAACTGCTGAACACACAGACACCATAACGCTCCCAGTCTGAATCCGTGTTGCCCCATTGCCAGCTTTTCAGCAGGACTAGGAGATCAGATGTGAAAACTCTGACTTGGTAGGCTGAGTATAAGAAGCACTCAGAGGACCTCAGCTTCTTCACAGCCCAGGTAGTGTTAGGTCACATTAAACACCTTTCCAGATCCTTGGTATTCCTTTCTTACCCCAGTACTGAACCGAAAAGCCAACTCCAGTTACAGACGATAAATGGCCAAGAACCAGTCTTCCCTGCCTTCCATGCAGGACATCCCCAGAGAAGGAGGAAGCCACTTACCCGGGGTGAGGAGAAGCTGTTGTTACAGAAGTGAGAAGTCATTGCAATGGGAAAAGAGAAGCTGGTACTTTATTCCCTGTTGTGATCACTCTGCCTGGGTGACTCAGTGCTGTTCAGAGTTTCCTTGTGGGGACTGAGGAGGTTTCTATAAGTCCATGAAACTCCAGCAGGAGACAGCCTGGGGAAGGGCTGTATCTGTCAGGGACATGGGCCACAGCTTAACTGGTCGTACTTAAGGTGCAAGACCTCGACCAAGGACTCTCTGTCTCATTTTCCATCAAAGACAAAAAAATAATAGGACACTCATAGGCATAAGAGTTAAGTCAGTATGTTTTGCTTCATCTTTAACATAAGGCTGGGCATATTGTTTCCACTAACAGAGGAAGAACAATTAGTCTTAGAGGGTGTTAACATGTTGAATGTGCAATGTGATACAGATTTGTATGACAAATTGCCTTGTAAGACTGCAATGAAGTGAGACTGGGTTTTCCAAGGTATTTGCAATGCTAATGCTTGGCAATGCCAGGTATCTGGTGACACTGCATGACAGGGAGGGCTATGGGTAGAGCATTAACCAGAAGAATAAGGGTTATTAAATGTGATATAAGGTACATAGCAAATGAGTAATTTACAAATGCATGTGACATCAATGGTTCAGGAATTTAAGAAAGGGTTTTCTTGGCGGGTGAGCTGTTCTCCTGGGAGGACATCTCTGATCTCTCCTTATCTCATCTCTACTAAGTCAAAAGGGTTGGGAGTTTGATAAAAAGCTGTCAAGATTTCCCTGCTAGAAGAAGTAATATTAATAAGAAAGTGCATTAAACATGCCTCTTGTAGCTTTTGCTGTTGAGGGAATAAAATACTTCCTTAATAACCACTCTGTGATTGTTTGGAAGGATGGGCCTTGTTGAAAAACAGGTATTTAAACACCTCATCTTTACTCCCTGGCACCTAAATCAGTAAGCTTCAAAATTGTGATGTTTAGTGGTCCTTGTGCAACATGACAGAAGGTGCCAATCCGGAACCTATTAGACAAGTGGCCACACAATGCAGCTCACAATAAAATCTAGCTGCTGTGATGAAGCCACAGCCAAGAGTAAATGTTCGCTGAGGAG
Organism: Pezoporus occidentalis; assembly: GCF_034315485.1. NCBI lineage: Eukaryota > Metazoa > Chordata > Aves > Psittaciformes > Psittacidae > Pezoporus > Pezoporus occidentalis. Next base: position 879,109 of record NW_026916192.1, read on the forward strand.
TCTCCATACTGCTGTTCGTGGTGAACAGAGTTTGCAGACATTAGAGCTAACTGGGAATTTTCCAACAGACCACGTCTTCAGTGAAGAAACACATTACAGGATGCCAGAAACCCTGGCCTCATGTCCCAGATTGCGTCCTCCCCTCCCCACACAAGAGCACGGGCTCCAGGGAAGTCAGGGAGCCTCAAGAAGAAGTTTTAAAAAGTAAGAAATGAGACATCTGGCTTAATATTTGTAAAAGCACCTCATTTCTTAGAAATCAGCAGTTTTCTCTCCGCTTTATAATGCCGATACGTTTTAAGTTACTCCAGAAAAGCAACCCCCACCTCCAGTCAGCCATAGTGGTGTAAAGATGTCTCAATGGGCTCTCCCTGGCAATTTTCACCAGTAGTAGTTTCCAGAAATCAATTCAAACCCCATTGAAACCAATTGGCATTCAGTTTAATAAAATCCTGACCTTTCCTTAAAGAGGAAATGAAGTTTTACTATTACTAGGAAAAGCCGGCCCCTTACACCCCACTATGTACTTCCCCCTTGTCCTTCCACACACAGAACTGGAGTCATCCAGGAGGTGTTAATTATTTAGTTTATGCATTCCCTTATCCCTTTCCTATGTCAGTGGGAAATTGTATTTAAATGGCATTTTCTTCAGGCCTGTTATCACAAATATGCTGTAAAGCAATTTGGCATGCCCTGTTTCCAGAGGCGTTAAGAGAAACAATTTATGACTCCACACTAGTGATTGGTATTGTGGCTCTGCTCATGCTTTACTAAACTAATGTCTGCAGCTCAAAAAGAAAAGGAACCTGCCCACAGATGTCCCCAGCTGGTCTCATTCACAGAGCTGGAGATTCATGAACCAATGAATGCTCCCAATTTGCCAAGCAGATGAATTTGAACGAACGTGCAGAAGTTCACCCCATAAACTGGTTAATGGGAGCCACTTATTGTGCTTCTAGCAGTAAATGCCCCCAATTTTCTGCCACATGAAAATAGCTCAAACCTTTCATTGCATCTGTGCTGAAGAATAGGGTTGTGTGAGCTCCAGTCACTGGTGACGCAGAAGTTTTTGTCCATATGTGGCTGCTTTGCAGCTTCATACCAGTGACTCTAATAGCCAGTTTTTGCTGGTCTTTTCAAATCACTACAATTTGTATGTGCTACTTAATGAGAGCGTCAGGAAGCCCTCCTTCCGTGATGACCTCCAATTCCCATCTGCCCATGTTCCCCAGTCACAGCCAACACCGAGACACAAAGATGCTGAGGCAAATGCAGATAATAGTGCTCCAAATTTTAGGTCCCGTTTCTTTTCAGAAGGGTTATCTTTCCCTTCTGTGGGATGTAAAATTAGAAAATTGTGCCCTCCAAGTCTCCTTCTCCAAGGCACAAAGGAACAGCCTGGGCAGCTTCTGAATGTAGCTCGTAACCTTCTGATCCCTCCTCTCATTTTAGCATCATAAAATATTTGTAGTCTCTGTCCCAAACCACTGCATAGGAAGACAAAATAGAGTTAAGAGCTGTAATTTTCAAGAACATGGGATCTTTAGAGCTGTTCAATACAGGGACACATCAAAATCTCTTGAAAAAGGAAGAAGGCATCAAGTAATGGTGTTTTTCCTTTGTATTTTCTTCCAGCTTGCAGTGGTGCACGACACAGCTGAGAACAGTGGGTTGCACTGGCCTGGCCTCACATCCCCCGCTTGGCAATGCAGAAATGTGGCTAGACACTACCTCTAATTAGGAAAAAAAATGGTGCATGAGATTGGTTTTGAAAATGGTCTTCAGTGCTGCAGAATTGCAGCTCCCTGTGATTCATGGAGCAGCCCTGGCTCACTGATGTCTACCCATTAAAAAGTGGCTGGATTTAGGCCATTGTGGTACAGAAAAAACAGAAAGCAAGACTCAGAAGAGAGAAATAAATCCAGACAGAGCCACCTTAGTCCTGCTCTTCGCTTTATTTGTTCCTATCTCTAATATGTTTCATGAGGCAGGCTCGACAGTAGAACACTGAGCCAAAATCATGTTTCACAGTGCATCCCTGCTACTAAAAGATGGAAGGAGAGAGATAAATATTGGTGAATGGAAAGCGAAGGCAGAGACACAGAAGAAGGGAGGGCAGGAGAGCTTTGCTTGGTGTATGAAGTAAAAATGTGTGAAGAAAATGTTTTCTGTCCCTGAAGAAGTGGTAGTTCTGATCCAGTGATTTTCTCCTTCTCAGTGTCTACCCTGCATTTTAGAAAAGCTTTATTACTGCCTATGTGGTTTTCATACCAACACACTGGAGGCTGGATTGAGGGTGTCCAGGTGCACCCAGAAAGTAAACCAGGAATACTGAGGGAACACTTGGTGTGTGGACAGGCTGAAGTACACCACACTTGCCCTGGTTGCCTCAGCATGTTCCTTCTGCCTTGACAGCTAGTTAAAGGTGGTCAAGATCTTCCAAGGTCCTTCCTAAAACCACTGGGTGCCATCAGGGAAGACAGGCTTTCCAGGCAGCCTGTGATCAGTTGAGGACAGGATGGAAGCATAGAGCTGTTCATGGAGGCATAGCAAACACCAGCCTTCTACCCTGTCCTGATCAGATCCCGATGATCCCAATTGTCAAAACCAGCTGTTTCAGGTGGAAACCAGGCCATAACATCACCCTGCTATGGTCTGGGCTCTATGCAGAGGGCATGCCAGGCTGCCTGTGCAGCAAGGGACTATGATGGACATAGGAACAGAGCTCTCTGCTTGAGCTGCCTCTTCACATCACTGGCAGGTCTGAGGAACCAAAATCCAGACTGGTCTAGCAAGATCCTAAAGAAAAGCCAACTCGCTTTATTTGAATTACATCTTGCATTTAATCTGGAGTGAAACGTTTCATTTTGATCCTTGAGGATTTGGGATAGTGGTGATGATGAAATTGGAGAAACTTTTAATATGAAAATTATATTCAAAGGGAAAAAACCTCAAATCTTTGAGTCTAAAAACATGGGAATGACATTTTCATCTTGAGAGATTTCTCCTCCCCTTCACTGTTCTCCTGCTAATGCACATCTTACACAGCCAGAAATTAGATTACAGAATATTTAAGTATTATTGAATTTGCATCCTTTGTCAGGAAAACATTATTAACCAAGAAGGAAGTTTTCAGGTGAGACACATCCTGGTCTTTTGCAATGTTTCCTGGTAAAAGAGCTCCCTTGTTCCTGTTGCTGACTGCACTTGCTCTGCCATCAGTGCTGTAAACATATGTTGAAAACCTCCCCCTCAAACCCCTCGGATGTCATCACCTATAGACAGTGCTGCAGTTCTGCCTGTAGGTGATGCTTGAGATGAAATCCTGGTTCTCTGCACTCACTGATAGAAAAGCTGGTTGGTGCAACCCAGCTTTCACTATTTCTCCCCCCACAAAGGTACATAAAAGTCACAGCTTCTCTTAATAGGTAAATAAATGTTTTTTAGACCAGATGAGAGTCTATAAGGGACGTTTTTCAGCATGAAAAGCATGATGTTGTCCAATACCATTTTTTACAACAGCCTCTCAAGAATCTTTCCAGTGTTTTTCTGCTCAGCAGCACCTCTCCACAAGAGAACAGGAGCAGCCCACTGGAACTCATCTCAAAGAAATGAGGACAGTGATAAGAAACACAGGAAATATCTAAGAAGCCTGGGGGGAAATGTAGTGGCAGACTGATGATTTTGAAACTGGCCTTTTCCTTTCGGAAAGCCATTCTTATGATGGCTGCACTCTGTCCTGCACATTAATGGTCCATTAAACCTTTAGAAAGGACCCAATCATCTGCCATTAAACTTTGGGCTGAGTTTTCCAAAGAGCTCTGCGCATTCGCTGTACATGGAACAACTTTCAGCTCTGGATATTGACCATTATAATTCAGCTTCAAGATCTTGATATTTTAAACCTATACTACCAAAAAAGAAACCACCCTGAATGAACCTACATTTATCTCCCTACTGTGCTCTAGGCCCATGCACCATCTTGACATGCTGCTTAGTCAGAAACTCAATTTAAGTGGTATATTATAAGGTTACATACAGAAATTTCTGTCTCTGCCTGAACACTCACTAAACATGTTTTGTGGTTCTCAAAGTCTTGCCCTTTGTCTAATATCCATTGTCGTTATAAATTGGACTACTTCCTTGTACATTTTCAGCCTACAGTAAGAAAACTCACAGGAGAATGTGTTCCTTTTCCAAGCAGAGCGCTTCCTTTGTGATAGCAGGTACATCTTCATATTGCCCAGAATTTGCGTCAAACTTGTCATTTCATAGAATCATGGAACAGTTTGGGTTGGAAAGGACCTTAAGATCATACAGTTCCACCCCCCCTGCCATGAGCAGGGACACCTCACACTAAACCATGTCACCCAAGGCTCTGTTCAACCTGGCCTTGAACACTGCCAGGGATGGAGCATTCACAGCTTCCCTGGGCAACCCATTCCAGTGCCTCACCACCCTTATAGTAAAGAATTTCTTCCTCATATCCAATCTAAATTTCCCCTGTTTAAGTTTGAACCCGTTACCCCTTGTCCTGTCACTACAGTCCCTAATGAAGAGTCCCTCCCCAGCATCCCTATAGCCCCCCCTTCAGATACTGGAAGCTGCTCTGAAGTCTCCACGCAGCTTCTCTTCTCCAGGCTGAACAGCCCCAACTTTCTCATCCTATATCCTCATTCTTTCATTTCATGAAAGCTCAGCAAGAATACAAATGTGCACAGGGCACAAACATGGATTCATCGTTATTCAGAATCTTCCTGCTTGCAGGTCTATATTCCCACCCAGTTCTGTTTCCAAACTTGCCATTTGTTTTCTTCCTTGTTTGTTTCTTTGGGTTATTTCAACATATCACAGCAGAACCTCAAAAATAGCCCACAATGATCAGTAATTTTGGAGGAAAAAGTAAAACAAAACCAAACAAAACAACAAGTGACAAGCAAATTTCAGCCTTTGAACTTTGGTGACAACGCAGGGGTTTTTCTTATTTTATGGAAATAATTTGTAACGTCATTAATTTGAATGAATTTGATATTTGGGGAGCACTCTTGTTTTAGAGGCTTTTCAGTGGGTCTTGGGTCTTTGTTGGAAATCTGGGAAAGTAAAAACTCAAGCCCTGCTGCAAAGATAAGGGTGGCAAGTACATGCTGCTTTATTCCCCCCCAGATAAACACTTGTGTCCTTATCCCACATTTTCTCCACCTGGAGTTCCTACCAATACTTCTCCCTTTTCCAGCTGCTACTGGCTCAACTGACACCTCCCTCAACCCCCAAAATTCTGTTTAAGGAGAAAGGCAATCATGCTTAGAAGAAGCATTATTGTATTTCACACTGTCAGGTATTAACTTCTGAAGACTCCTGAATATTCAAAGCAAATACTCAAATCAAATCCCAAAGCACTAGAGAGGGAGTCATGGCTGCTTATGCTGAAGTGTCAGACCCAAAAGTAAGCAAGGAGCTCAGCATCCCAGCAGATGCCCAAGGACTTGTGTTTCAGCAGGGCAGCAGCCACCCTTGTGTGCTCCATCCCTGATCATCAGCACTTGCCTAGAGCTTTCCAAGCCAACCCAGTGCATAGTGATACCCAGCACAGTGGATAAATCCAAACACACGGTCCAGCCCATCCTATTTCCCTGGCCACTTGTTTTACACAAAATCCCACTGGCAAAGGAGAACTGTGTTTGCTCATGGATAACTTTTCCCAGAGCTCTCATCACCATGGCAACAAAGCAATTCGCCATTATTACTAGAATTAGCCTTCCCACAGAGGTCAGTGCTGTACTCTTCCAGCCCAGGGCAACCAGCAGCTATGTGAGAAGTGGTCCAGCCTCCTGTGCTGGTGAGCCCCAGGCAAGCGACTGAAGGCCAGGGCCACCCTGGAGCTCTGGGAGCATCACTGCAAAGGCTGCCTCTCACCTGCTATCCTTCCTTACTCCTATTCACCCTTCATTTTTCCCTGTCCTCCATCACAGCCATCCACCCTCTAATCCAGTCAGACCACAATGTGACCACCCATTTAGGAATGGGAAGCTGAATAACACGTGACAGCAACTGCCACCCTCAGGCTCTAAAATACATTCAACTTTCTAAAGGATCTCTGATCTCCACACCCCCACAGACATGGAAGCAGAGCTGAGCATTGCCAGGGGAAAACGTCCCATGCAGATTTATACAAACAGGTTCAATTTTATCTATAGGTATCTATAGGGTGATCAATTTGCCAGTCTGCACTAAGAGGGTTGGAGGGAGTCACCTGATTTCTGCAAAGGAAAACTTACCCTGACCAGGACTACAGAAATCCAAGCCACCTACCAGTTATCACACACACCATTCCCACTGCATGGCTTCTGGACAGCTGCAAGTGCAGCCCTGACATCCAGCTTTACTTCCTCCATAAGCTACTCTTGGGATCAATACTGCACCAGGCTGTGCAGAGCAGTGGTGGCAGCAACTTGCAATCCCCCTTGGTGGTGATCCCTGCTGCAGACGCTCAAACTGTAAAGTTCCTCCTTCAGTTCATACACAAATAACTCTGTGGAACTAACAGTGGAGCTTATGCCAAAGGGAAGTATTATAGTACAATGGGTGTGACCACATCGGTTTGACTATCAATTGAACAGAAAGACTTAAACAGCAATTACTTTACAGCAATGCTGGAAAGCATTGGCTTATAGCAAGAGGAATGAACTGGGAAGCCAATTGCTGTCCAACCTACTGCCCAATCTTACATCAAGTGTATTTCTGGCTATGTATGAGGACTGCAGGCTAAGAAATCGGGATGTTGTGTCGCAGGTATCTCCTTACAGTGCTTCAGGCAGTCCCATGTACATTGCCCTCTAGCTGGCAGAGCACTCCCTGAAGGGCTCTGGAAGATGCTTATTTAAAGTTTCTCAAATGTGGTTACTTCCAGACATTCTGTTTTGTGGAACAATAGGGAAATATTTCTTCCAGAAGCAAAACCATCAGCAGGAGCAGCCGTGTGGGAGCAGACACACACCACAGTAGCTTCCAACTGTACTCCAAGCACAGAAAGTTCAACCTAAGAGCCATGGGCCAGTTAAATAGCTCAAAATACACAGTAAACAATCACTTAGGTACTTGATGTGCAGCAACACTGTTTTAGGTGGCTTGAATTGTAACTCATAATCCGAGTCGCCTGCAAATTAAGTAATCTCAGCCAGTGGCACAAAGACAATACTGATGTGCTGAATTACCCTCTGTAGCAAGACATTACAGAGAAAAAATCATGAGAGCTTCAGCTTTTGCAAGGTGACATTAGCATAATAGGAATTCTTTTGTTACATTAACAAATTACAGTAATTGTGCCTGGCGTTCCTTTAAATAAAACTCATATAGGAGCTTTATATATCAATAAATAATAACAGGCATTTTCAAGCATTAGTGGACACATCCCACTTTATTGAAAAGTGATATTAGCTGCCTAATGCAATCCTAATAAGATCTTGCTCTTCAGCAGAAAAATCTGCATCGCAAGCAGCCAGTCATACTTGGCCAACGGTCATGATTTTTATTCTTCCTTAGAGCACAGATTTCTCTCAAGCTTTCCACCTTCCTCACTTTTTTGTCTCTCTTTTCTCCATTGAACATTGGCAGAAACCAGTGTCAGTCTAGGAAGAGAGTCCCACGAGGACTTTTTACAGTCAATGAAGAGAAACTGGTAATTTAGTGCAGTCGTCATAACCGGCTCCTCTGACCCATCCTCCAAAGTAACCTGTGCCTCTCAAGGCCTCGAGGTGAGTATTAGCTGCCGGGACTGCGTCTCCCAGCCTGAGGAGTTGTGGCTGCGGAGAAAACCTCTGCTTGAAGAGGTGTGACAGCCTTGAGCAGTGCACCGAGACAGGAGCTGCGGCAGTGAGGAGGGGCACCAGGAGGAAGCCCTGAAGACATGAATTTCCCTGAAGGTGTCATGCTGAGTGTCAGTAAGAAGTGTCAGTTGGCAATCTGTTCTTATCTCACCTATTCGACATGCATGCAAGAGCAAGAGACACAGTCCTGCCTGTAGGTTTAGATTAGATTGTGATTTTAGGGTAGATTTATATTAGACATAAGGAAGTTGATCTTCCCTGTGAGGGTGCTGAGACGCTGGCACAGGGTGCCCAGAGAAGCTGTGGCTGCCCCATCCCTGGCAGTGTTCAAGGGCAGGTTGGACGCAGGGGCTTGGAGCAAGCTGCTCTAGTGGAAGGTGTCCCTGCCCGTGGCAGGGGTTGGAGCTGGATGAGATTTAAGGTCCCTTCCAACACAAACCAGGCTGGGATTCTGTGAAGTCCTCAAGGCCAAACATGTCTAAGTCTGTTGGCTACAGGAGTGACCAGGTGAACCCTACCACCCATCGCACCTAAAAGGACCACAAGGCTTCCCAGTGTCAACATCACATTCGCTTTTAGCTCTTCTTCCAACAGTGCCGGGTATGACACTGCTTTTGATGTCCCCACTCATTTCACCAAGGCTCTGCACACGTAGCAGACAATACAGAGAAGATTTCAGATGCTGCTGGCCAGGAGCAGAGCTTCATACTCCATTGCCAATGTCCTCTGCTCCTTGTGTGCCTTCAGGTGCCATGGTATGAATACGTTACTATCCGAAAACAACCTCTAGAAGCTTTCCATAAAACAAGACAAGAAACACAGGGCTTTATAGCATCCCAGCTCTACCTTAGCAGAGCAAACAAAATAAAGCTTTTCTGCTAAATAAATGTTCTGGTCTCTTTATCAGTACCTTAAAGTAAGCATCAATGTGGATCAGGTTTGGAGATGTTCTTCAGGGGGGGGGTTGCTGTTTAGAAAGGCTGTAATTGATATTGGTTTGGTCTTTTACCTCATGGCATCACCTTGGAACTTGTTCTGTAACGTGGAGGCTGATTTTATGAGAGATGCACAGGCAGACACCTTGGATTCTTTCAGTTTTCATTATTTTGATTCCTTCCAGGCAAGAAAAGGCTGTAATAATGCGATAAAATGGGGGAAGCAGTGACATTTAATATCATAAAAGAGCATAGAGGGGGGCTTGGTGTTTTTAAGTGTCACCAGCACATTTTTTGGAGACAGCCCAGCCCTGGGAGTCAGAACACTGAAGTAATTTCATCTGTGCATGATAAAAGGAATCACTAGAAATAATTCACTCCTTGTCTTATTGTTTATAGACTAATTTGGGAGCTCATTATTTATTTGGCAAGTATTTAGCATAACAAATCAATTTCTAGTGACACCTCAGATGAGGTAATTTATACTGAAAGTCAAAAGAAGATGAAAAGGGAAGATTGAACTTTGCTGCTTTATAAGCCATCAGATGTCTGGTGCTCTGACACTGCCTGAGGTGGCAACACACATCCCTGCCTCTACCTGCTCTTCAGCCCTTCACCAAAGCAGGGGCAAGAAGCCCCATCTGTGCTTCAGGGTACCCAGGAGCCAGCTTAGATGCTGGATACAGCAGTGAGGCATGACATGATTTGAGCTATACATCCTCATAGGAAGACTTGACTCTTATTTGGACACACTCAACACAAAACAGTTTGGCTTGGAAGGGAACTTAAAGCTGACCAGTTCCAAACCCCTGCCATGGGCAGGGACACCTTCCACTAGAGCACCTTGCTCAACTTGTCCTCAACTTACATCACTCTGTATATCCGTTCCTGGTTTTGGTTGCAGGAATCAGATGAACAAAAATGCTTTTCTGCAAGCTTAATGTTGGTGTAAGAAAGTTTTAATGGAGACTAAAAGGCAAAATTCAGATGTCTTCCAAATTTGGCTCAGTAATGCAGGAGGGGAGTGGTTTGTCAGGCACAGATCCCCACTAGATTTTTGTATAAGCTTGCACAGAACCATAGAAGAGAGTGGCAGGATGGTAGGTCACTGATGTCCCTGAAGGTAGCAGCAAACGTGTTTGAGTTTCATTGGCTTCTGCTGCTGCCGCCCCAAAAAGGGAGTGCAAATGTGTGGTGCACTGGTTAGAAGGAGCCTGAGAAAATTGGAACAGAAAGAGGAGAGAAAGAGGGTGGGTGGGGAAAGGAGGAGACACTCAGCAGGAGGCTCAAGCAGTAGATGCCCTGCAAGCTGAGAGGGGGTGGGATGTGTCCTGACACAGCATTGGGTTTGTGTGTCTGCTTCTGTGCTTTTATTGCGAGCAGTCCTGAGCAGCTGCAAAGGGCAATACTGGAACACATGGAAAAATGTATTCCCAGTCTGTCCTTGACGCAAGAGCCTGGCTGAGAGCACAGAGAAGGGCTCAGATCCGTGGCCAAAGCACCACATCAGAGAGGACCAATTCAGCAACCCATCCTGCTGTGTGATATTATAGGCAGGAGCAAGCAATGGGGGTGTTTTTCTGCTCAGTTATAGCCAATTCAATCAAAGTCAGGTTTTCAAAAGGATCAGTGCCACTCGGATTTGCATTGCACTGGCAAAACAAGAGAAACTATTTGCAACTGAAACTTTTCAGCAGATGTTTTCTAGTGGAAACTTTTTCCTTTTTGTTTTGGGTTGATATTTTCAAATGAAAACAAGGAACATTCCAAAATAAGAGAAAATTTCTTATTAAGGGGACACAGAACACTTGGGGGTGACAAAAAATGCTTTTCAGAAGCCAGTGGCACTGTGTAGGTTTTAATCACTGAAGAAATAGGATCATTTTCTGGTTGTCTTTGGTCCAAACCTTCCCTCTCCTCTCTTTCTCTCTTATTATTTCAGTTTGGAAGAAGGAAACAAACCAAAACCCATCAGTATTTGTCTATCTTTAGAGACATCTGGGAATTCACAGTCAACCGTGAGGCGCCTTTTGCCCAAAGATGCTTGCAGAGTAACATCCTTAGGGAGCAGAGAGCACACAACGTGCTCCCCTGCGGCCCTGCTCCCTGCCCACACAACATGCTCTGCACCACAGGGTTACAAGCTAGCAACAACCTGGAAACGTTCAGCCATGAAAACCCTCTGCATCGGTTTCCCGGTCCTGTTTGTAACCTCGCAGCAACAACGGAGAGCTACATCCACCTCTGCCTCTTTCAGTATCCTGTTGCATTATTAAAACAGAATAATGATGCAACTTTCTGCACCTGACAGAACATCTGAATCTGAAGCCAAAGCAGCCAGAAGCAGTCCAGGCAAGCAGAAAGGGAGCTACTTCTGTGGAAAAGTTATTTCATTCTGGTGGGTCCAACTGAAATAAGTAGAAGACTACGTTGGTAATTGGTCTGGTAGGTGATAAGCCCTAAAATTAATTGCTATAACCAGGATATGCTTTGTGTTAGTTTTGCCATATAGATTAACTGTGAAAGTGAAAGAAGCACCAGCCAAGGGTCAGCAACATCAACATCTGGTACCCACCCCTTCTAGTGGGGCTGGTGGTCTCACCTGACTCAGAGAGCATCTGTTGCTCCCTCTGTAAATCCAGCAGCACCTTCTGCTTTGATGGAACATCCCAAGGTGTCACAGACCTTTCATTTTCATAGGTATATTTGTCTTGTGCAATCTCAGAATGATGTACTGCAGGATATCCAAGCCATGCCAGGGAGACACAAATGGTGCATCTCCTCACCAGGCAATGCTGATTTTATTCTCCCTTTGGAAAGGACAGCTAAAACTATTTCCAACCTGGGCCCAGATCTCAGTGTGAACCACTCTGAATTTGAATTATCTCCATTCCTGTGCCAAAAATAGCTTTAGTCCGTTGCCTTAAGGGATAAAACTGCACCCCTGCTTAGTCAGCCCCTCCAGTTGCCATGAACCCCATGCACACTTAACTTTGCTGCAATTCACACCACGTTTCAGGGATCTTGGGCAGAAATTTGCTGAGATCCAGATTTCACTGGGTCCTGCTGGTCTTCAAAACCATGCTCCTTAAAAGCAACCCCCCCCCTCCTCCCCCCATTGCCAGCAGTCCATGGGAATAAGCTTCTTAAGGCAAGCACAGTGATCATTGTTTGTCAGCAGGGACATCATTGGGGCTTGTAGGAAGGCACAGGGGTATGTATGTGTGTGCACCCAAATTGTGTGTTCTCACCTTCTACATATTTGCATCCAGCTGTTAACAACCATAGAAGCTCTGCAAACATTGAAACAGACTTTAAATAGCCATGGAAACACGGCTGCAATGTAAAGCATGCACCTAAACAATGTAATTAGAGTATCCATTACAGAGCCTACAGCAGCACAGTGCAGCCCTCCCGGGCCCACAGCCACCCTCCCAGTTTCCCACTCCTTGTTCTCATGTTGCGTCCTCATCACTCTGGAGTTGGTGATTGCCTGTTCCTGTCCTTGGTGAAGATTCAAGTCTGCTTCCCACAGCTTCAGAGGGGGAAAAAGTCACCATGCTGGCTTACAGCTCAAGTGATCTCTTTTTTAAATAGGGGTGGCATGTAGATGCCTCCAATTTCTGCATCTGCAGCATGTATGAGGGGATATACACTCTACATTTGTTAAAAAAGGCAGAGATTTTCCACATCAGAGATGGACAGAGTTAGGGCTGGAGAAGCACACCCAGCCCTGTGCACTGAGAAAAGCCCCAGTTAGAGAATGCGCTCATGCAATGATTACATATGTTTAACCTCAGAATGGGTTACACAGACGGTCTGTGTTACACAGACCTTCTTTTTGAAGGCAAAATCAAGAGGTAAAAAGTAATGCAAAGAAGTGCTGATTTGACTATGCCCTCGAGAGACATTCCTGTACAGCCATTGAGCCAGTGTAACACTGACAGTAGCAGTGAAAGCTTTTCCAGGAGCTGACCTCAACATTCCCTGTTATATCAGCAGTCTGCTTTATTCAGACCGCCTGCTTGTCTAACTTACCAAGATCACTTCATGTAAGGTCACCAAACATCCCCTAACAGGAGAAACTTGTGCTCATGACTAACTTGGATTAACTTCAGTCAGAAGACCCAGGGGACAAACCCATCAGATTTAACTACCTCCAGTGAGATAAATTCACCCCTAAATCTCATTGTTAGTCATCTGGATCATCCAATTCCCCCAGCTCTGCAGATGAATCAATCACCCAAAAGCCCACATAACCTCCAGCAGGCGAGTCTGGAGAGCTGCTCCTGTGCCATTATCCCTTTGAATCTCTTTGGGATTAAATGAACCTCTCCAGTAATACTTCTGAGAGCCATACCTCTGTATTAAGCCCTGTGTTATTTTCTCACACTTGTGTTTATTTGTTTAGTCCTCCAAATTCAGAATACACGCTCCTGCCTTGGCCCACCCTCTCTGTTCTTATCTCTGGAACATGGCCACGATGACAATGCCCTGTAGAAGAGCAGAGCCAGAACCTCTCCTGGGGCTCCATCCTCCACCTATGACAGACCACTACAGTAAAACCAAGTGCCTAACAAAGTCCTGCACATCAGCTCCTATGCCCAGGGTGCCAGATTTCCTGACAAACCCAAGAAATAGACCTGTTCCAGTGCCAGAATTTCTCTTTATTTTGCATGGAGCACTTGGTAACTCCCACCCTACTGCCTGCCCCTCCTGATCACGCACATCCCCCAGGGTGGCTGTGTGCAGAAGAGACCACAGCTTTAGAGCTGAGCCCGAAAGGAGGCTCAGCTGAACACTCATTAGCCTGTGTGTACAGGATAATTAATCACACCAGGTGTGATAATTAAGAATAACTAGTCACATATCTCCTGGCAGATAAACATGCAGGCTCTCTAGGTCTGATTATGTCTCCCCTTTATTATAGCAGGTACACTGCCATTAACAGCGTTGCTCCAGATACAATCTGAGCCTTCCCAATGCAACAAGCAGGTTTCCCATGGGTTTCTATCTACCTTTAGACAGATCTCCTACATCTTTTAGTGGAATTGAGTTAGCAGCACAAGCGTGACTTACCTCCCTTTCTACCCTTGCAGCCCACAGCACTGGGTAATCAGGGATGGCCATGGCAGATGTGTCATTACAACACCCATGCTGGGATCATGGGGATAGTCCCACACCAATGGAGGTTAATTAGGTGAAAGAGCAACATGAAGAGGGCTGCTTTGGTACATCCTTAGTTGTTTGTGTCAAGTGACACCTCATCAGCTCCTGAGGAGGGAGAGGATAGGTGCAGAACAGTCTATTAATGGAGGTAACAAGGAGCAACAGCATTTCAAAAGGCAGCAGTATTTATCAGCATCTATTTGAAGTGGAACTATCTAAAACGTGCAATGTTGTTTTGTAGAACTCCAAATGCGTATTCTTGCAATTGTAAAACACATCAGGATCCTCGTGCTGCCTTTAATCAGTCAGTTCACCTTCAAGCATTTAATAAACTCCTCTAGGTTACAAAATGTTTTATTCAAGACAAACTCTGATACTATCATTTAAGATGTAAATCCTAAACTAATAGAAGCTGAAGCGGATAATAAAATAGCAATTAATCCACGTTGAAAGTAACAAAAATTAGCAAGCTGCTGTTCAAATATTTATAGGAGGAAAGTTTTGTTACTTGCTCATTGATGCAGTTTTGAAGGCTGACTTTGAAAGTGCAAACCCCAGCCTTACGTCAAGCAGAAGGTTCTCCCTTAAGGAGATGCCTAGCATTTACTGCAACAGGAACAGCCTCAGTGACAGAAACACCTACCTCCAGGGGGAATATGGGAGCATTCATTTCTAATCTTCCCAATTTTCCTCCTGCTGTTTGCTACCCTGAATATTTAACCTCTTCTCTTCTCCATTACAGATAGAGAGCTGGGGCAGGGAAATGATTCACTGAAGAGCTGCGATTCTGCAGCTGGTGGGTACCACATACACTTCAATGCACTTGCCTGGTCTGACTTTAAAATTTGACATGCAATATATCCTGAGCAGTTTTCTAACCCTGGTGACAGACTTTCCTCTTGAGTTTTGTAAACTCGGGGGAAAGAAAAACCAGCAGGAAAGGTGTACATTTCTGTACAGTAAGGAGATGATCCATGGAACCCACAGTCACATCGTATCATTAAATGGAAGTCATCAGTAACAGTAGATACCAAAGATGTGGAAGTATAGTAAGAAGACCATAAACTGGGAGGGCTAGAAAGGATCTTGTTTCTGTCTGCAAGGCAGATCCTGGCAGGACCAAGAAAAATCTTCCTGCACAGAGAACTTATTCAATTTCTGAGCCATATGCAATTTCCTTCCAGAAACACTTGATTCGCAAAGTACTGTCCTGGAAATAGCTGCTTTGGTTACAGAGGTGAGCAGTGAAACCTCACAGCTGCTTTTCAGCGCAGCATTAGCAAGACACACTGCAGCAGTAATGGGATGGAGAGAGGGAGAAGAGAGAGGAGGGCACTGCTCCTACAGTCCTCCCAGCAAACCTGCCCTGAGTAGATGGACCACCAGTCTCAACTGCTGCATTTATTCCTTTGTGCTTCCATCTGTATTATACATTGTTCAACCCAGATCTCCAAGGCATTAAGAAAAATCACCTCTATGTTCCCAGCCCCTTCCACAAAGCCCTCTGGTGGAGTCAGGCACCCGGAAAGAGGGAATAAAGGAGGTGTGTGCACACATCTGCGGGTGGCTGCTTACCAATGCATGCAGCCATTTTCATCCTGACCAGTTCTGCCAAGCCAAAGTAAAAATTAAAGTTGGCATGTCACTCTGCAGGCAGATGTGTTTCATAATGCATGGGCAGGATATATTTTATTAACTCTGGGTTTCTGTAGATCTCTGTTTGCTTAAGTTCCACCCTTCCATGAAGCTTCTTGGCTTTGTGGGTTGTGTGCTGTTTTTTTAATGTTTTATTCCTGTGGGATGCTGTTACAGGCTGATCTGGGGATCTGAGCAGATCCCATAGGGCTGTGCAGATGGGACCACAACAGGAGGGTCCCAGCTGCAAGAATCAATCTGTGAAGATTCCTCTTATAGATGCATAGGGCCTTTAGGTACAGTCACCTCTACTAAACAGCCAGTTTACAGTATCCTCCCTTGACAGTAACCTAAAACCTATTTCAGGGTATTTAATATTTTCTTTGAGTAAGCCTTTTGGAAGTATCATTTGCTTATGGGATCTAACTGCTGAAGGGAAAAGCAAGCATTTCAGTGCTGAATGCCTGCTCTCCGTGTTAACAGATGTGTGATAAAACCCTGTTGCCTATGAGGTTGCACTACTCTCCCCATCCCCACTGCAAAACACATTCATTATATTTAGGTAGCTGGCAGCATATCAAACTTTTAGACAGTAGAAAAGCAGCCAGGAGGTGGTAGTAAAACTGATGGGGTCAAGGGAGAGCCCCACATCTGCTCCTTGCATCACTGCATTGCAGCACAGGCTCTCGCATGCGCTGATGGTGCCAGAGGTACCCCGGATTTGTTCCAATGCAAGTACCCAGATGGAGAATCCCAGCCTATTTCCAGCAAAGCACCATGCTGCTTTTCTGGGTATTCTCACATATCTTTTTTCCGAAGTCTTTCAAGCAGTTTCCTCCACTCAGCAGAGAGGCTGGCTCATCTCTGTGACAACTGCCTGCTGCCCTGGGCAGCCAGTTTTTCCCTTCTGAACCCATCACTTCAATTCCCATCTAAAGGTATTTTCCACAGGTGAAAACACAAGGTGAGAAGCACAAGTTAATAATGTACGAGCCATTTGGAAGCAAGCTGAGAATGAGACCATTCACCAACGGTACCATCTGAGGAGCACACTTATTTTACATAAGGCATTTCAGGGCCAAGCTTTTGTGAGCTGAGCCTATGTGGGTTATTTGTGGAGCACTGTTTCTAGGTGGGGTTTGTTTGGTGAGGTTTTGTTGCTGGTTACCCCTCCCCCCCCTTTTTCTCTTCCAAAATCCTTTCCACCATCTTTCGATAGCTTCAATGTTCAAAAGCATGGGCTGAAGAGCACAGGGTTCAGCTATTCTTTACTTGTGAAACTGCACCATTTCACAAGGTCAGCCTGCAGGATGTGTACAGAAATCTTCCTGCTCCCCCTTGAGGGACATTTCATACCAAATAAAGGTACTGTCATTCCCCTTCTCTTAAGAAGGACACTCAGCAAGAAACACGTGGCAGCTGGGAACGCGAACAGACTCAGATAATGGGAAATCTGTGCTTGGGGCAGGCCAGGATTTAGGGAGAGGCAAAGTCCCTTTCAGATCCACAAGATGTTTTCAGGGTTGGCTTTTTACAGCATTTTTAAAAGAAATTGAAGGATATTTCCTGGGGGAAATGTCAAACTTGAAATCATCGGCATCTTATTTTGAAATAAAATCTCTTTCTTTTTTCATACTCCATTTTTTGACTTTGAATAAGTCAGATTTGCAAAATACCCTAATGGAACTTCCAATGGAAATTGATTCTTTTTTGCCAGGAAAGGTTTTGCCCCCCCAAATTAGAATCTACCACAAACCTCCTTTATGCTGTTGAATGATTCAGAACCAAAATACACGGGCAAAATGGAAAAGAAAAAACCAACAAACAAGACATGCTGAACAAACAAAGCAACACAAGCATGTATAGAAAGTTCATACAGAAATATATATATATTTCCTTCTACATAAGTACATACAATACTGAGATACATGAAAACAGAGGCCCTGAAATGAACTCTTTACAAAACTCAATGCTTATTGCCAAATCTAACTTTTCAGACTACAAGCTGGGTGACGCACGGTGCCGAGGAACACAATGGTGCAACACTGCAGACTTAACAGATGCAATGTTCCTACACTGATCTCTTTCAAACACAAGCACAGGGAGCCAGGGGCATGACCAACATAAAGTCAATGTCAGAAATAAAGTAGATTGATCATAACATTAATTAGACCTTCAGACAGCTTCATACAGTGAAATCAATGTCGACTGTGCAGATAAACTCCATCTGAGCAAGAAGAAGTGAAGTGACAACAGGTTACAAAAATCCATAATCTTCTATGCTGTTCTATCCTTTACCTTGAAGATGTTTGTAGTGGATGGGAGGCAAAAGCATCCCTGTTTGTTCATTCACCCCCTCTGTGAGTTAGGGTGGGGAAATGTCCCTTTCTGTCAAAATGCCATTAAATTCTGGCCCTGAGCAGTCAAAAGCTGTTTGAATGTTTGATTCACCAGTGCTGGGGTTTCACACTGCATTTTAGGTGCTGCTGGAATATCCTGGCAGCAGCATCAAGACAAGGCAAAACAAAACAACATCCCTTGTTGTTATGAGCAGCACATGCACGTGAGCATCTTCAAGACCAAAAAGACATTTTCCCTGATATTTTAAATGCAAAAAGCTACTGACTCTGCTGTTATTTCACATTCAACATTAAAGAGTGAGGCTTGCTCAGGCCAACATCTTTTCTGACTCCTGGTACTGGCTGGCTATCAGTATTCCTTCAGTGAATAAGATCACGGAAATACACTGGTAACCAAGGCCATTATTTTTGAAGGACATAAAAAAAAAACCAAATAAAACCAAATAAATAAGAAATCCAAGTTAAAATTCTGATTTTAAGGCAAATGAATATTCAGGATTCTGCACTTCCAGATAACCTTAACTTAAACCAAGAAAAAGCAAAAACAGTGAGGAAACCCCAAGCAGTTTTTACACAGCTGTGTACCACAGCACTGTCAATAAATGCACAATAAACCAGTTCTATCTGTTGACAATTCAGCCGGTTTTTGTTTTGCTACAACATCCCATGCAAAACAAATACCGGGGTGTGTTTGAGCATTTCTCGTTCTGACAGATCCTGAGCTACAAGCAGAACATTCCCAGAGGCTGAGATCCACCCCAAGCAGCCGCTTCAACTTCGTTTGTATGCTTAAATAAGAACTTACCTAGAGAACGCACTACCCCAGTGTTCTTCACATAGAATGTTTTTGGTACAAGTTAAACCAGCACCTTGGCATTTAACCTACCTTTTATTGTTACCTGGTAACAAAGGCCACCCTATTTCACAAGAACCAGGTGTGGATGGAAACATCAGCTTATCACAGACAGATTTAGCTGCTCTGTCAGCCCTGTGCATACACAGTTAACATACAGATTTCATTTACTGCAGGAGCCATGTGGCAGGTGGAACAGGACTCAGCCTGCTCAGGAGGACTATTTATGTAGTGAGAAATGAGAACTATTGATCACTGTGGAGTTCCCTTAACACCTTCCTGACTGTTTTTCCTAATCTTGTTAAACTTCCTTCAGCTGTGACATCTCAGGTGAGCTCCTGAGCTGGTGGAGCCCAAGCAGAGCACAGATCCTGCTTGTGCTTCACAGGGTTTTACACTGAGGAGCTGATGTTCAGATCATTTCAAAAGGAAAAGAAAGTTCTTTCTCTCTCTTTCTCCATGTGACTGTGCTTCCTGCAAAACACTGGCTGGACCCTGATTCATTTTGCTATTTATTAGACACACCACCATTAGTATCAGTGGTGTTAGAAGATAAGGAATGGGTGTAAAGGAAGAATGAGGAAACACTTCTGCCCATTTGCAATAGGAGCTCCATTTCCTGGCTAACACATTCTGCTTGACTTACAGAAGCTAAAGAATGTGCAGTCAGACTATTGATGGGTATTGACTGAAGGAGAATGTTAGCACCACACAAGCAACAGCATCTTCATGTCCTCACTCTGCCTTTGAACAGTTTTCCTCCCTGGGCTGCTACTGGGAGGGACGATAGCTTTCTCCAGCCCACTCACTCTTATTTTCTGATGACAGCAATTGCATCCAGTCAGTTTTATGCTCAATTTCACAATTTTTAAATGACTACAAGGGAAATAAAATGCTTGGAAATACAAATTTTCGTGCACTCATTTGCTAATACACCATGTGGATCCAACTGCTGCAAACAAAAGGCAGATCTAAGAGGCAAGTATTTATTACATAAGTTCAAGCTTCAACATCTTCTTTGCTTATTTCCAGTCCCTTTGATTTAATTACTTTATTTCAGTTTATCCATTAGCAAAACTGAAGAAAAGCAATTTCTAAAGACAGAGTTTTAACTTTCAGCTACAACTCCTGTTTTCCCTAATTGTCCCTATAAATCTACGCCCCTTCCTATAATCAGTAGGGTCTCTCTTAACTGCTAAAAAGAAGGAGGGAGCTATGTGAACTCACCTAGTAACTGCAAACACAATAATATGCACACCCAAGTGGGGATTTGTGCAGAGCAGCTGGGGCACTTTCATGCACAATTACAGTAATTATAAGCACTGAATTAAAGAGTATCTACACTTACAGCTGTCCCTGCCCACAGTAGGGGGTTGGAACTACATGATCTTAAAGTCCTTTCCAACCCTAACTATTCTATGATTCTATATAGCTGTCTTGGAGTGGGGAGTCTTTGTCCGTCTCCTTCAGTTTCTATCTATAGACACTTCCCAGAAAAGCCTTGACTGGTATTTTGTGCAGGTTTGTGGAGAACTAAAGCCTCCTGCAGGGAAGTTACAACCTTCAATGAAGAAAAATAGACTTCTTGCCTGAAATCTCCCTTTCCTCTAGAATTGCTGCTGGCAAGGTTTTTACAGCAGGTACCTATGGTGAGCTGACAGAGAATAACCACATTTTGTTTAAATTATGAGAATGTCCTGCACCATTATGGTCCTTCTCCACATCGTGGCTTTTGGAGCCGTAGAAGTGTGAATCCATCTTCTCACACCAAGACATTTACACTTGAACACATTAGTACTTAAAGTAAAAACACAAGAACTTGTCCTCTCAGGACCTTTATCACTGGAGAAATTGAAACTTCCTGGTAACCAAAGGTAATGTTTCCTAATTCAACACCCTCATTCTAAGGAGAGTTTATACACATAAAAGAGAAAAGAGACAGCATCAACACTAAATCAAAGTCCACACCTCCCCACCACCCCAGCAGCAGTTGCTGGTATGTGGAACAAGGACATGGACTGGGGCTGAGGCCAGAGCCTAAGAAGCAGGAAAAGACAAAGCAGCTTGAAGAGCCTCATGCACACAGAAAAAGAATGGTGTGAGCTGAGAGTGTGTTTAATGCTCAATGTCACGCTTATACCTCCAACAGCTAAAAATAAGACTCTATTAGCAAGGCTGTGAGAAGAGAGGAGTGAGGGGTGGCTGAGGGAGCTGCTCGTAGGTGGGAGCACAGCTCATGGGTGAGGGATGCTCAGGACCGCACAGCTCCAGTGCTCAGACCTTGCTGTCCTGCAGGACTCAGCTCTCTTAAGCTAGAAGTGAAGGTCACTGTAGGAGGGTAATAGCACAGCTTAGCTCGGCAACCAGCCCTCTGGGAGAACAGAACATAGGCGGTTTTGTTCTAATTCAGGTGCTGGGGATTGTTATCCTTTTCATCTGCCTTCTGGGCTTTTCTCCCTGTAACAGAAGTAGGTTTGTGAAGTCTTTTGGGGCAAAAGGGGAAAACGCACTCAGTGAGCACAGGAAAATTAGGCACACTTGTGCCAAGTTTCAGGGTGTGTGCATGGGAACTCAGTCCTTATTAACAGTGATGTGAAAACTCTCACAAGGGTCATTCACAGCCCAGACTTATCATTCACTTTCCTACCCCTGTCAAGCCCATGTTTCACCTCGTTGTTTTCCCCCGTCTGAAATACTGCACAAGAATAAATCCATCAATTTCTTTCTTCCCTCGAGTCAGAAGAATTGCCCCCACAGAAGAGGAAAAGGAAACTCAGAGCACACAGGATGTCCAATTGTAAGGACAAACTTTGGAATTGTACTTTTTTTCCCCCCATTCACATGCAAATGGAAGAATTGTCCAAGGTGATAAAATGGGAACTTACTTGGCATCTTCAGAGGCTTCCATTGGATGCTTATAGATTTCTGTGGCCATGGACCACAGCATGGTCCACTGCTTCAGTCCAAAGCAGACAACAGACGATTTCATTCTTGCTTTAGCATTTTGAGGTTACTTGCAGCCAGCATGTGAGAAGCACAGAAGGGCTGTGAAAGGTACCTCCAGAGACTAGGCATTGCCTTGATCCCAGCAAGAATAGTTTTGTCATCTATCCTCTCTGGCAGCAGGGTTTCTTCCATCTCACAGGTAGGTATTAACCTGATGATCCCAACAGGGCTCCCTATAGTTCTTGCCCCATAGGTGAAGTCCACCAGGGCCATGTCTGGCATCTCCCATGGATGAAGGGATGCTACACAGAGGTGGTAGCAATGGCAAGCCCCAGACATGGAAAATGGCAATGATGTCCCTCTGGAGTGCGTCTGGGAATGCAGTTACCAACAGAGCCAGGGCCCTCACATGTGAGAAAGATATTTGGGGTTTCCCTTCAGAAAAGGAGTGAGCAGAAAAGCCAGGCAGAGGTCCTTACCCCTGAGGAAGCTGGAGATACTAAATGTAATGCAGTAGCAGAGGTGGGACATATCCCAGCTTCCATCAACTCCGTGGAACTGTTTTGGCTACAAGCTGCCAGGATTCCTCAAAAGACAAAAGCACAATTTCCATAATTTCCATGACAACACAATGGGATGAGAAAGGAAATCCTTATTTTAATGGAGAATGGTGAAAAAAATAAAAGCAATGGGTAGTATGATAAGAAAGCCCCTATTCAAACACAAATACCTCTTTCAGGAGGAGCAGAGAATGGCAAGCTCAGCAGTTGCTGCACAGCCATTCACATCACAAGCTTGAGCATCACAGAAACATGATTAGACCATATATCCACCAACGTAAAACACTGGAATGAATGACGGTCCTATGGCAAGTGCATGGAATGATTCATCCCTCCCACAAAAGTGACAAATAAGGATAATTCTACCTCATTTCCAAGCTGACTCTTTGGCCTGGCTGCAATAAAACTGTAACAATTGTGATAGCATGGGCACACGAATTCTCTTTTGTGGAATTATAAACCTCTGAGGAATCAGGTATTTCACTGTAAATATCCACCTGGGTTTTATTTTAGGGCACTGAGTGCAGCACAGGATGGCCAAAGGTTTGCCAGGCAGCACACACAAACCAAGTGAGAGCAACCATGTTTTCTAGAGCAATTGACTCAGTGGGAAAAGGGACCTGGGCCACAATTCAGCCTTTATTCATGGTATTGTCAACCTTTCTGCCTTAGAAAACATTTGTGATAAGGTTAAAGATACCTCAGACTGTTCTTACCTTCCCCTCACATAAATTTGCAACTCCAAGGACACCTGTTAGGAGGAGTGAAAATAAGAAAGGACAGTCATATTTCCTTATCTGGAGCTCTCTGCTTTATAGCACTTCAGCTTTACAGTACATAAGGGTCATATTCCCAGAGAGAACATCCTCATGAACTCCAGGAACAGCTTTCTAAACACTCAATAGCCTCCTGAGGAGATAGTAACTGTGATTCACACCTTTAAAAAGGGACTCCTACCCAGCAGAAGCACAGACACAGACAGAAAAGCCATGAGAGTTCATCCAGCTCCCCCTCCACTCCGTGGGGTTTCCCATGAGGTATAAATACTCCAAGCTTGTTTTGATCTTGGATACCATCAAAACCCAGACTGCCCTTCCAGGCTCTAGTGGAGGCCAGAGTCTGGCTGTAAGAGTCACCAAAGTGAGTACAATGGCAAGCCAAAACGTCCTGCAGAGCCTGTAGCTGAGGGAAATAATTAGGTAATAGGAGCGATATCCATTGAGTGCACAAAGCCACACGAGTCTCAGCAGGAAGCTACATGAGCTGCCACCTCTTTGGGTTTTGAAACAGTACCTGTTTGCATGGCTGTTTGACACTGTGCTTAATATATTGTTAATATAGTCTTTCATTATAGCTGCTCTTTATACAAACAACAATTAGGTGTGTTCCTCAGCTTCTCCGACTTTTGCTAAATTTGGGGTTGGGGTGCAATCTAGAATTAGTACTTAAGCAAGGCTGGGCAAATGCTGGAAGGTTAAAATTAGATGACAGAAAAGCTGTGTTTGTGAAGGCAAGATCAGACTTAAAACTTCAGGAAGATTGAGGTTGTATTCAAACCTTCTTAAAGATTATTATTCTATGCAAGTAATTTTGTTTCCCTTGCAACAATAGATACATAATTAGAATTGCCTCCTATGCTGAAAACCACAAGGTTCGTTGCCCACACAGCATGTCCTGCTCTCACAGCACATATATTAGACGTATGGGATGGGTGGCAGGGCCTTTTCTTGATCCATGAGGAAAAAGTGTCTTCAGGAGGCAGTGCAGGTTCTGGGTGGACTCTCTGTGACCCACCGGAGAAGCTCTCCTGTCCAGGGAGATAGCAGATGCTGCAGATGGCTACATAGATGCCTCAGATCAGATGAATTACTCGATAAAAGGAGCTGAGCATCCTCATTTTGAGGTATAGAAGATTAAAGCTTAGTGAAAGAAATCCTGCCGTTAAGGTGACTGTGCACATCTCTTGGACTTCTGATACTCTGTATGCTGTGACCCTGCAGCTCTTCGTCATGTCAGACAGGACAGCATCTTGTGTTCAATTCCCTTGAATTCAGCCAGTAACTCTCCTGTGGGTCCTAAGCATCAAGAAATGTGGAAGAGAGCACATCATGGTCTGCACTTGGAGCAATTTTAATGGAAGAGGTGGCGAAATTCCCAGATAAAAGAATGTTGAACTGACTCCATCAAATGACTTGGAAATAAAACCAATCTGCAGGCTCCCAGCAAGGCTGAAAGAGCCTTGAGCTTGGGGCAACCCTGCAGCAGGGTTTTCATTTGTCCCCACTGGATGTTATTGCAGAGATGCTGTTTCTCCACCTAACACCCACAGTATCTTGGGCTTTCTTCCACACCCTGGGGAGAAAAAGGGCTCTAACCTGAGAGTAAACTGCCCATGGAGAGGCACTCAGTGCTGCCAGGAACAACCAAATCACTCTGTAAACACCAACCACATGCAAAGGGCATGGACAAGAGCCCACGTCTGGCAGCTCCCAAAACACGATGCTCTGCTAGCTGAAATCCCTTGACAGACCTTATATCCTCTGAGGACAGATCAGTCAGAGAACATCGTATTTCTATTAATGTACCCAGTACTTTGTGTACATCTGACTGCTAATGCTACAGTAGACGTTGTCACATCAGCAGATCCTGAGCTGCTTAACCCCAAACTTTGCACAGAATGTCAGCTTCCTCAGAGCATCCATGATGAACAGCTTCTGAAATCCAGGATTGAAATTCTTATCAAAACTGAACCAAGACTGACATTAGCTAGGCATAGAAAACATGGATTCAACTCCCATCCTGCCCAAAATTATTCCTCCTTGATCCAGCTGAGGTTCCTTTATTTTTTCCAGTGCTACATGAGTTACTGCTACAAAACACTGGGCTAAGGATGCCCTTTATCTTTGAACATCCTACAAGAAGATCTAAAGTATATGGTAGCAGTAAGAGAAACTGAAAGTATGTTCCAGAAGAAAGGGGATTTATGGTAAAGGCAGTGACCTAAACCCAGGTTTCCCTGTGCTTCAGCCACTGCACCAATGACCATTGCAAAATTTCTCAGTTGTGTAGGTCTCAGTGACTGGAAAAACATATTTCTTACCAGTTCTGCTTCAGGTCACACTCCTAGCTCACTGATTGACTCATAGATATTGCCAAGTCATCAGAAGATTGAAATGAAGTTCTGTGTAGGGAATTGCATTGTCTTTACAGATCCTGAGCAAATTCACTCTAAATCTTGGCTACATCAGACTGTCCCTGGGAACCCTTCCCAGGAGAAAGCTGGCTGAGAAGCAAGTAGAGGTGAATCCCCGATCTGAAAGCTCTGCTTCGAGGACATCTAGTTCTCATAATAGTGTGTTTGCAGGCAAATGTTCTCACTGCATTGTGTATGATTGTTGTAAAGACATTCAGACACATGCCCCCCACATGCACACCCTTTGCAGTCCAGATGTTCTGACTGATAGTCCGTCACTGCAAAGGCTCTAAGCCAGCCTCCTTTCATGCAGGTAAGCTGCTTTCAACTTGCCTGTGTTTCAGGTGAAAAGGGTTGGATCCTGTTTGTAATATCTGAACAGGAGGAGAAAGAAGGAAAGCAAAAGATAAAGGGGAAATCTCTGCTATTTGATCCTCTGAAATGAAAAGTCTAAAAGCTCTTCCTTGAAGTGCACAAGGATGAAAGGAACAGGAGCACAATTTGGCATGCTTGTTTGCTTGCGTTTTAAAATAAAACTGCAAAGAATGGTGTAAAAAGAAAAGTCCTTTTGCTTCCCTTATCTGAGGACAGAATGAAGACAGCAGAGTTCATATTTACCTCTCATTTAGATTCCGTGAATGTGTCCTGTGAATACACTTTTAGAAACTATTTTCCATAGAACCGTAGGATGGTTCGGGTTGGAAAGGACCTTAAGATTATCCAGTCCCAGCCCCTGCCACAGGCAGGGACACCTTCCACTAGAGCAGCTTGCTCCAAGCCCCTGTGTCCAACCTGGCCTTGAACACTGCCAGGGATGGGGCAGCCACAGCTTCTCTGGGCACCCTGTGCCAGCGCCTCAGCACCCTCACAGGGAAGAGCTTCTGCCTAAGAGCTCATCTCAGTCTCCCCCCTGGCAGGTTAAAGCCATCCCCCCTTGATCTTCACTACATGTCCTTGTAGAAAGAGGGTTTGAATCCCTTCCCTTGACCTGCTGGTCATGTTGCTGCTGATGCAGTCTGGGACAAGCCTGGTTTTTGGGCTGCGAGGCCACGTTGAGCTTTTCATAACCCAAGACCTCTTATGGAATCCAGTGTTTTATTAGCTATTCTGCTCAATTTGTGCTGTTTTTCAAAGAACTCATGCAGCTTGTAGGGACAAACGAAGAGGAGTGATTCATGACTCACTGTGAAGATCTCAGTTTTCATAAAGCCTCATCAGTCAGTCATTTCACAGGTTTTTAAGCCCAGATGAACACATTGGCATAATTGTGGCCTGTCTAGAAATGCACTGGGAGCAGACATGGGGATATACAACCAGGTTTTGCTCAGGTTGGAGGCAGACAGAGACAATCAGACATCTACAGGTTGTGCAAATCCTTTGTCTTTGACTCCAAAACCAACGGAGCTTTCCTTCCCCCTTACTTCTCCACTGTCCCTCCTTTCCCATCAGTATAGCCCATTGGCTTATAGGACAAATTTAATCAGGTACTGGTATTTTACTAGGTCATTCACAGGGTCATTTGAAGGAAAACACTGTTTTTTCAACAACAGAACATGTTTACTGTTAGCATCTGAAAGGCAAGGCCAAGCTGGAAACACCAGAGGACAAAAGCACAAAAGGTGTGTTCAGCTCCCCAGTGCACTCAGAGTCACATTTCAGCCTGCACAGGATCCTTGAATTTCTCCTTCAGTGATAATAACACAGCCACACTGATGTATAAGTAGATGCTCTGCAACACATATTATCCATACAAATGCATTTTCTGCATAGGGATATACGTGAAAAATATTCTTGTGGGAAATACAGACTTCTCCATCTAAAGACAACATTCCGGACCGCAGAGCTATGTGCTCGGTTGTGCTAAATGACTTACCATTGAAATAAATCTCTAAATGAAAAAATTCGATTTTCTTTTCCTATTGTCCACTGGAGGGGGGGTGGGAAGCAAAAGCAAAACCAACCAACCAAAAAACCCAAATGAAACAACACAAAAACACCCCAAACATGTGAAAAGGACTGAAAGCAAACAGAAGAGACAGCACCTCCTGCTCTACCTACTCCTACCTAACCGCCATCTGGAGGCTGGAGGACACTTTCCTCTTCCAAGTATTTCTGCAGACTCCCAGTACACAGCGAGGTCACAGAAATGGCTTTGGTGGAGCTATCATGAGCTCCAGCAGCCCTAGGGGATCTGGGCCCCTGAGTTAAGTGTAAGGTTTCTTCAGGAGGGAATGACAACCTGTGAAACAAGTGACGACATGCCACAGATTGCAGCCACGCTCCCCTGCCCACACAGGGATGGGCAGAGCTCAGTGGAGATGTGGGAGCAGGGGAGAAGCAGGCAGGAGAAAGCCTGCAAGCTTCCCACAGCCTCTGAATTACAAGATGGAGAAACACATCTTTTCTTTCCTTTTCCTTCTCTCTCTAAAATAAACCCCCAAACCTAGAGATACTTAAGCAATAGCTCATGTACTAAATTGCTTCCCTTTCCTATTCACCTTGCTTGTAAAGTGTTAAATTGCACCTGAGGAATGTTCTTTTATTATCCTTTGAATTAGTTTGTAAAGGGGTGTAAATGTGCTCTTTTTCCAGAGGAAAACACAAACGAAAAGAGCATTTAGAAAAATGCCAACTTGCAGAACACTGCCCTACCTGAGGAAAACTGCAAAATAGTCATTAAAAAGAAAAGAACAAGGAGGGTAGAGCTTGTTGCAGAATTCAGTTACCAGAAGTGCATCTGCTCAGTTGAGACCAGTTGCTTTCTCAAGACTTTTCTGGTATTGCAATTAAGGAGCTTTTAGAAGTACGCGCACATTTTAATTGTTAAATAAATAAATGGAAGGCAACCATGCATTGTGATGATTGAAAGGCTGATGTAATTTTGGGGGGAGGCAGTAATTATGTTGTATTATTTCAGAGAAGGTGTAATGCGAAAAACGGGGGCTGAATCTGACAATGGCTGCTTTTGCTGTGCAGTCACTTAGTCCTTATTCCTTTGTAAGGAATGAGGTTCAGCAGGAGCAGTGATGGGAAGGCGGGCAGAAGGATGCGCCAATGTACAAAGCCCGTTAGGCAAATACTACTACTGCAATTTAGCTTCCTGTTTAGGAATTTAGCTGGTGAAGCAGCTACGCACATCAGTTCTTTTCAGTCAACAGCTATAGACGTTGTGGGTGTCTGGCCAAGCAGGGGTTGTATTTTACCAGCTCAGTGGTACTTCAGTCAATTCCCATGAGTGTACGTGGAAGCTTATTCCTTTAGTCACTGCAAACACACTGCAAAGTTTTCAAGAGAGACAAGAGCACTCGTCAGTAGGAATATCATCACCAAACAACCTTAGTAACAGATAAATATTCTGACAATGTCACTTCATAAGACAAAAGGGGCCTAGATCTCCCTCCTGCCTGGGCTCTCAGAGCACTGGAAGGGTTCTTCCTATATAAATTATCACAGCTTCACTTAAGTCAAAGGAAGTAGGTCACTCTCCAACAGTTCAAGACCTGCCCTCCAATGTTTAGCACTTGGGAAGAGTAAGTAAAAACATTTAACTTCAAGTTTACTCCAGCTCCATTTCCTCAAGTACATAGACAGCAATGCAATGGGACTAGAGGGAATTTCACTCTAAACTGCAGCTGTGATTTGCACAAGCGGAAGCTCCCCTAAGTGGGAATAAGAGCAGTTATCATCTAACCTGCTTTACACTATCCAGTATCAGGAATTGGGCTGAGGGTGCTGTCACTTCTTGGTCTGTTGTATTAAACCTTCTGCAATAGATGCAGATATTGCACAAAAGGGTGATAAAAGGTTCTACCTGGCAGGAGACTGTGCTGGGATAGATCTATCAGTGTTAATGGGAGTTCTTATAGGAAACTGTTCTTGGAAACAAAAGCTATTGAAGTCCTCAGGCAAAACCTGCATTTCTCCAGTTTCTCAAGTACGTTGCCTTTGATGCCAACCTTGTCAGCTCCACCTCATTATAGCTGTTGACCAATGACAGCACCACAATTTGAAAACCAAATGCAGTACATCCTAGTCCTGTGGAAACAGCTTTTCCTTCACCTTGAGCTCCTTGAACAAAGCTGACTGAAAAACTATGTTCTGTAAAGCAATAAGGGTTTGATGGTCTCCCTTATTCTATGTCACTCCCTTTTCTCCAAAATGTATTTCTCTAAGCAAAGATCAATGATGGGAATGCATGTAGAGCCATACTGGCTTTCCAAATGTTACACTCCAGGTCTACACTCAGTTATTGCTCTTCTTAAGGTCAAGAAGGTGAGGGTTAGACATGAAATAATAATGTGGGCTATAAAATGATCCTGAAAGATGGCATGGCTAGTTGTTCTTTTTACAATTGAGCTCTTGTGATAAAAACCAAGCAGGAAGCTCATAAGATTTGCTCATTGAGAGTTGAGATTGTGATTTTCCCCATGGATGCTTTTCTTCACAGATGCACTTATCCCCAGGTTCTGTCAAAGGCCAAGTCTGCCCACACCTTGCATTTGTGTTCTCTGTCTTATCCTCTTAGTATCTTCTTTTTGTGACTCTTTGGGTCCTAGCAGCCCTCTATTTGAGCAGAAGAGAGGCTTATTCAGTGACATTCTCATGCAACTGCCCTGAACAAATGGATCTCAGTTTGGTTTTATTTATGCATCATTTTGTTTGCAGTGATGCTTGTGTACTTAATTGTGGATGCTTTAATGAGTGCATGCCATCAGTGGTGCTGCTCTCAGCTCGCTATCCAGGACAAGGTTGTTACCTATATAGCCTCAGAGCTCCTAACCAGAACCATTTACCCATTAAGTAAGATTGTAATCCTGATGTCCACTGAACGCCAGGTTTTAGACTAGTGCACCCATGACACATCAAAACTTCCAGTTCAAGGGTTCCTGCCCCGAGGACTTGGTAGACGTGGTAAATCCCATGGGAGCTTTTGATGCAGGATTATGAAATACTTGTATCAGCTCTAGCCTTTCTTTCTGAATGACTAATGCATGGCTGATGCCAGATGGCTAAGGCCCCAGCTACCTGGAGGTGAGGCAGGAGGAACAAGGGGAGGATAGCAAGCACAATCAGACAGACAAACACACACTGTTGATGCTGGCACAAACTCCAGAAGGGCTCCAGCCTCCTCTGAGTATTCAAACATCAGGATGGTCAGCTCCTCACCAGGATACATATGGACAAGGATGGTGGGTGCAGGGAATCTGGCACAAACCCAAGTGACATCCTACAAATGCTAATCTTAGCTAGCCTCACATGGCAGATTAGCACTTGGCAGCACTCTTCCTAATGTGAGATGATGGTCCCAGAAGCTCCTAACTAATTTTATGATGTTTCTCCACTCTTGTACCCTGCAGGCTACATCTTGAGATAGGATGAAAGATGCTTTACTTAGTTTAATATAACTCCGAGACAAGACAAACCAAGAACAGAAGGCAAGGCAAGCTCTCTTGTTCCCAATAAATGACAGAGCTAGACTGGCTTGAAGCATGGAGGTTACATGAGCTTTTTTCTTGCCAGAGTTGAGTTTAATTTCCATAAGGAAGTTGCAAAGAAATGTTTTTGGGAAGATGCAGGGGACGAAGGATTTATAAAGTCACATTTTCTGCTTCGGTTGATGGATGCCTCCCCACCAACCTCTTCTATACTCGTCTTTGTGCCCAGATCTCCTGCTTTACTATGAACTTCTGTGCCAAGGTAACATCTCCTGTATACCGCAGCATGGATAAGCACAAGCTTAACAAGACAGAGTACACAGACAGGTACATTTACTACTATCACTGGTCTTCCTGGCCAAAGGAGGGATACACATCTCTCACCCCCCAGGGAGAGAGATCACCATCAGGTCAGGGAGAGCTAAATAGACACTGTGAGCTGCACAGCTGCAATACGGTTGTTTTAGTAGGTCTCAGTCTTGCCTAAAATCACTTTCTGGCCTACATCTTGCGTCCCTGGGAGAGAGGAGCTGATGCCAGCAGGGCCAGCTCCAGAGAGTCACTGCAGACAAGCCTCTCCCTTTTTCCCTTCCATGTAGGTAAACCCCAGTGGTAGATACAGCCCTGACAGAAATGAACCGTGCCCTAAACACGATTTGACGGAGGATTAAGTTTGCTCTTCCCTGACTCACTTTTCTTGTCCTTAAATGCCTTCCTCTCTCTTCTCCCACATGAAGAGCATTTCCAGGAGAACCGAGCTCCTGGGCTGTTTCCTTCCAGTCACCTTCCAGGGCAGCTTGAAATTTCCACACCTACCTCTGAGGAGCGAAAGGAAAGGTCACCAGGAGCAGGTTGCCTTGCCTTTTTTAAAAATAACTTCTGGCTTCTTGGGTTGCAAAGACCCTGTCAGAACGCTTGGGGACTGAAAAAACGGGAAGGCAGAGAACACAGCAGAGTCTTCATCAGATTAGTCCCGAAATGTCAGAATTGTATTATAAATAAAAAGAAATCATTTCTCCTTTCTTGGGTGTGCAGATTTAAGAGACTGAATAAACGTTTCAGCTTTTAATAAAACATCTCTTTTCTAGTCTCATGGTAGCACAGGGAATTTGGAATCATAGCAAATGTGAAAGCAGTCAACTCCAAGGTTAGATCAGGTCACTCAGTGCCTTGCCTGACTTTGTTTTGAAAGCCTCCAAGAATGTACATCCCACAACCCACATGGGCAACTTATTCTGGTGCTTCACAACTCCAGGGGCTGAACAGCTTAACCCAAGACAATACTAAAGGTTCAGAAACCTGCAAGAAACTAAACAGAAGTTGCAGAATAAATTGCTTTACAAAAGCCTCATGAATACAGGAGCCTTCATCAAAATATGGGTGTAAATAGAGAGATGGCAAACCAGTCCAAACCGATTCAGTATTGCTCTATTTTTACTCTGCCATTAATAGCTCCAAAAAGAGAAATATCTGGTTACCTCACCAATTTATGTGCTTTAACAACTGGCTCTTCTACAACATTTAATTTTCTTTTCAGCCTGTCTCATCTTCACAAGTTTCAGTGGCCACCTTGCCATGAATGTCTTTGGAATACTCACATGTACCCTCACTTTTGGAGAATCAGAGAATGTAAGAAGGGTCCAACTTTATTCTGAGAGGTCCTTATCTATCTACCTATCATCACAGGGCTTCTGCAGAGGGTCCATTCCAAACATCAAGGCATCTGCTGAAAGGGTTTACTGGCCTGAGACACCTCTAGATAAGCTGCAGTAGATCTCATCCTGCTGGCAGCCATTCCATGCTGCGGTACCATGCTCCACAGTCTTATTATGTTCTTATTAATGGCTTTGTTCTTTCACTTCTCAAGCTGACAGTTCATTTTCCCTCCTACAGGTTCCTGCCACTGCACAAGAGAATATTTACAGCCATCTATACCCTGTCCCCATGCATACTGCCAGACAACTGGGTCACGAGATACGCGCTCTCACTGAAGGGAGAGGTGCAGAAATGTAATTTGGATTGAGGATGAGGCTGTCAGGGTGCAAAGTCTCCTTGTGATCCCTGTAATTTACTCCCAGCCTCTCCAGTGTATCAAAAATAGAGATCCTGCACTACAAGGGTTCAAAAGCTGTATCTAAAAAAAGCACCCTGCAAGGGCCTGGCTGCCTTTAACAGCCAGTTCTGAGACGGTGCAGCTGTAACCAGGTATCAAGGAAGGAGCTGTGGAAACCCTTGTTGGAGCCACCCACTTTGCTCAAGCCCTTGTCTTTGGTCCCTGCCTGGGCCAACTACAGCTCAGCCTGCGTTTGGCCTTGGATCTTGCTGATCCTGACTTGGCTTCATGGCTGGACCAAGGACCTGTCACTATGAACCTGTTTGGAAATGACTGGCTGCCACTAGTGACTGCTACTGGACCCATGCCTCTTGGTGAGGTCCCGAGGGACTGCAGCAGCGCGCTGCCCATGCCTGCCTTCTTATCCACTCCTGACTTGTATTCCCCTGGGGAGCTGCTTCTCCCTGGCAATTAACAACTGACTGTGTCTGCTGGAATGCACAATGCAGAGAAGGGGAGAGGATCTCGCTTCCTCTTGTTATCAACCAGAGGAAGTTGATCCTGGGTTTGCAGAACCTGTTGCTAATATTTTACTTCCTGTGCTTTTCCCTTAGGCTCCTCTGTTCAAACCAAAAATTTCAACCATCTTGCTGGAAAGGAGCCAGTTGCTGCCTGTGGATTCACACTTCAGTCTGCCTGTCACTCTGTTGTTGTCCTTCTAACTTGGTAATTGGGATGTGCTGGTTCTAATGCAAGGCAGTGCTGGAAAATGCCTGTTCTGCTTGCAGCAGTGACAGGTGCTGGCATACAACATACTTCTCAGTTGTCAAGACACCTCAGCCCATATCCCAACCTCTCTGTTTCTGCAGATAGGAAGAATGAACTGATGCTTTCTGCAAATAGAACATTAATTTTGCTGACAGGATAACAATAAAGCTACTAAATCAGTACAGGGATTCTTAACGTTACATACACTATTTAAATTACATGTCATCTTTACAAATTGTAAACTAGACGAATGACTAGTCAAGTGTTCACACATGTGTCTTGCAATTGAGACTTCATAGCCACAAAGTGGCATTACTGAAGAAAAATGTGCTGGACAGTGATAGCCCTCAAAATACAGCAGTGGGGCAACAGGATAAGTCACTCATGCTGAATAGGAACTGTCTCTTCTGAAGTGCATTAATGCCAAGTTCAAAATACAATCTCCTGAGCCACAATTACACCTACAACAAAAGATGAAAACTAGGAAATATGCTTACGGATCCTACTTTTTTGCAGCTTGATATTTCTTTTGGTGCCCTTGGAGGGCATTACATGAAAGATTTATGGGGGCAATACAAAGTCCTTTTCAGTCAAGTGGGTTTTCTGTCTATTTAGCAGCTGAGCCAAGCATTCAGGAGGAGGCTTGCTTGAGAGAAAGAGATGTTTCCTTCAAGCCTCCCATCTTAAGCTATATGAAAGCAGTAAATGTAGTGAAAAGGGTGACCTGCTCCAGCAAGCATGTCTTTGGTAACAAGGTCCTGAGTTCAAAGAATTTGGGCAGGGCATGACCATGACCAGAGGTGGCAGGTCGCTCTCACGTCCTGCACAAGAACTGATTTCAAGATTCTTATGTGGAGAACAGCAATGCTCAGTTTAAAATACTTGGAGCTGTCAGAGGGAATGGGGGGAATCACTTCTGGGACTAGAAGTTACTTGCAAATGATCTTTTCACCCTTCCCCTCCTTATGCTTGCTGGTTCCTTGCCTTCAGGAAAGAGCCAGGATGTGAAGTCCCCTCTAGTTTTCTGCCTTGCTATGCCACTCTTCTATGTGTGACCATGCAAAAGTCACTGTCCTTTCCTGTGCCTTCAGATCCCCTTTCCCATTGTACACCGCATATAGACTATTTGCTCACTGGGCAAGGACTGACTCAAACATACAGAACCACAGGGACTTAGTGTTATGAAGTGGAGCCCTTGGCTGCACATCGGCAAATCATCCCTATGGGAATCACTTGATGGTCCCCCTTTTTGCTAGATTAAGAGATCCTGACACAGCTGCCTCTTCTGAAAGAAAGGATGCCATGAAAGTGAGTAATACTATGAATTCATATGGACCTAAGACCTTGCTCTTTTGCTGCCTGTTTAAACGTTGTCTCTTTATTAAGCTGCACAGCACCACATTCACCAGCCTTCCTGGGACATTTCAAAGGCTTCTTGCTTCTAGGCTCATGCTATGGCAGCATTCTTATTCCCACCCAAGACTTTGGAGTTCAGAACAAGGTGAAATTACACAACCTGCATAAAAATAACACCACAGCAACAAGCTCTACTTTTGTCAGTCTCAAAGACAACCTCTGATTTGCTTTCAGGAGAAAGATCTGCTTAAATTGTTGGTGTTAATCATGAGCCCTCTTCAACCGCAGACTGCAGGTCCTTGCTAGGTCTGGCAGTTCACACAGTAAAGCAGCAGTGATTTTTCATGACCACTCAACTGCTGTGCTCAAGTTGTCTGTAAAAGTACATTGCACTGGCTGGTACATGAGCCTCTACATGCATGTGTCACCTCAGAAGTGGTCTGCAGTGTGGTGGCCATGGGTGGCACACAGAGCTGAGGCTTGGCTGTGCAGCATATTAGGGATGGACTCAGTCCAAGGGGAGCACTTCCCTGCTAGCAAGCCACAAGGAAGCTGAAACGCTTCAATAACAAAACAGACTAAAACACTGAACAATGCAGCTTCTGCACAGAACAGCCACGAGCACCCAACTGGGTTGGACAAAAGATCTCCTTGCTTTTTCTTTTTATCTTCCTTCTTTTTCCCCCTTACATGCAGCTGTTTCACTATAACAAACTCTGCACAGCTTGTGCCTTTCAAAGCACTCAGCTCAGCCCAAGCTCCTGCTTGCGTGGCATTTCTCAGCCCTCCCTCCTCTGCCAGCTGCTCCCTGTACACAGACTAACACGTTCCCCAGCATCGCAGAATGAATTGGGCTGTTACTTACGTGATCATCATATTACAAGCATTTGCAATGGGACTGCTGGCACCTCAGCTGTTGCTGGCTTAAAATAAGCAGCGTTGCTAGGTCTGATGGCTCTGCATCTTGCTATGACAGTAACGTATTAAAGAAAAGGTCCCAACAAGGTTTTGATTCTGCTCTCAGCAAAACACTGCAGAAGAGCTAAACTTAGACATCACTTAATCACAGTTTTATAGACCTCTTAAAGCACCATGAAAGAAATACTTTCCATAGTCAAGGTAGTGTATTTTATGATGCTCATCCAACAGCATAACCTTAGCTTAACTCTAGGTTAATGGAACTTATAGTAGCACTAAAGGAATGGAAATTGCCAATGAGCAAAAAGAATCCTAAATCTACATTTTTCAGAAGCCAGTTCAAGTTGTACAACCTCAGATTTGACCTCAGGAACGGAGCTGCAAAAGCAAAAGCCAGCTGAACTGTAAGCTGCTGTGGAGAGCCCAGAATTATGCTGAGTACAGCCAGTGTTCTTGAGCATAGACTTGTCTTTCACTGTGTAATAAAGAGTTTGTAATGAAAAGTGCATTTCCCCTCTTCTACATCACAGTGGTGGGCAACAACTGCCTGGGAAGCATGGTGAAGGCCTCAAGTCCAGAACTTAGAGTAAATACATTCACTCCTCCTTCCCTAAAATACCGCAGAAAGACTTTTCTTAAGAAATGCTTTAATGGACACTTTTTAAATGAACAAAGTTCATGGGAGCCATCAACTGTTGCAGCAGCACACTCGTTGTTTGTAGAAACCTGCTTGTTCTTGTCCAGGCCACATGGTGACCCAAAAGCTTTTGTAGTTGTAGGCATGAAACCACATGGCTTCATATCCTTTCTGAGTCTCTTTCACCACTGCAAAGCATGTACCTACTCAAGCACAACAGCTTGAATGCCCAAAGCTACTGAATTTCCGGAAGCAAAATAGAGGCACACAGCACAGGAAAGCATTCCCTACCTTCATGCTAAGTCCTGGCTCAATACTGAAATACTGAAGCATCCCCATGATGTCTTCCCCAACCATTCCTGCCCACAGCCTTTTACTTTCCATGCCTCTATATCCTGGTTCTTCCCTAGTCCATCTCAGAGATCCAAGACTCCAGAGCTCTCAGCAGTTCCCTCCGGCAGTCCCACATAATCCTCTCCTTGGCTACTAAAAACACCGGCCTCAGCTCAGCTTCACAGTTGCATCTTCCTCTTAGGAGCAGAATGGTCATGGTCTCCTTTATGTCAGGCCATAAGGACAGTTTGTAGAAGGGGACTTGAATTCTAACAGACTTGGCTTGCAACTAACATCTGAGCCCTGTGGCTTGCTGGAAACGAGTACCCCTTGTCTCTCCTCTACCATGACATTTCCTGAGCACAGCAGGAATGCATGGCAGACCTGTAAGTTCAGCTACACTCATCAGGCTGTGCAGGAGGTACAAGAGTGCAGATTCATGCAGAAGATGGGAAGGGAGGGAGGAAGGCAGGGAGACACAAGACTTCCTGCCTAGCTCCTAGGCAGTAGTGCAAGTCCCACCTTTTTCTCTACCTGATGGTAAGTACGATGGAGCAGAAAAGGAATCCAGCTCTGACCTGATGGATGCTGCTCTAAGGTCTATCATGCTGCTTATGTAAACAAAAACCCTTTACAAATCCGCAGGAATCCTCCTTTCTAAGTCATACTAGTATCTTTGTTCCTCCCCTGACAGTGCAACCCTCTTCAACCAGACTAACTATGACCCTCTTTGGGTGTATTTTCTTTGTAGTAGGTAAATATGAGCCATCAAGCCCCAGGATACATGATGAGCTCAGTAATTAGTGCGCACTGCTTGGCAGGGCAGAGGATGGGGCTGCTGCAGCCACCTGGCTTCCTGGCAGGCAATGATTTTCTACAGCGCTCCCAGGGTCCCAGTGAGAACAAGGGCTGGACAGCGTGGCACTGGAATCAATGGGAACTGAGCTCTCCCAGCAAGCAGATCAGGGCTTGGGGATCACAAAGCACTTCCATTTCCTCCAAAGAGGTAAAGGGAAACGTTTGCAGGAATATGATCATTCCTGTGGGTTGGTAGCATCTGTGAGCAGAAGCCAAACCAAAGCCATAAAGAACAGAAGTGCCTGACCTCTTTTCTCCTGTTGTTTTTAATTCTGTCTGAATTGTTTTCCAGACAGTGGGAATCAGCTTTACTTTTTTCTGTACATGAGCAGCATAAAATTTGGAAGGATGATGCTTGCTACCCAGCTGAGTTCACGTATCAGGTGGAGGAAGGTCATTGGTTATGTTCACCTTCACATTACAGAAGGTCAACCAAAATCAGTGCTCTATTGTGCTAGCAGTAAGAAATAAACTGAGCACAGAGTTTACAACCAATACATGAGAGAGAGTGCATTTACCATTTTATAGACTAGAAACAGAGACATAAAGAGCCTATTTAAAGCATATTTAAGCTCCCGGAAAGACTCTCCTTGACTTCCCTGGGTTTTGTATCATGCTTAGGGAAATTAAGCAAGTTGCCAAAATGCACGCAGTGAGTTTGCAGGAAAGCCAGAACCCAAAAACTAGATCTGCTGAGCTTCAGCATCCTTCCTCAAGCCAGCCCGCTGCTGGAGGTGCTGGAATGGCAACAACAATCTGCTCGAGTGTGAAATCCTAGCTGCCAACCTGGCACTGCTTTTATTTCTCTGACCTATTCCATTGCTCAGATCCAGGCTTTTACTTGAGCAGAAAAAAATTACAGAGAAGAGTCATCATCATCACCAGACAGGCAAAAACACATCCATGGTAATGCATTAGTCACAGAGTAAAGGGAAAGAAACATTTTCGGGAATTGAGACATACATTTGGGTCACCAGGGTACTTAATTATGAGCCAAGGACGCAGCTTTATGCAGCTCAGGTACCCAGATTTCTAGGCTGTGAACTCTGTGATGGCTTTGCCTTCCTGAAGGCTGGATCACAAGGATGGCTGCTTTTCTGCTTGACAGCTACAAGGATATCTGGTCTTAAACGGTCAGCGGCCATTCTGCCTGCTCTGGTGGCCCACATCCTCACTCACATGCAAGAGAATAAGTTGATAGACATTGCCCAGACAACATATTAATTTCATTACAGCAATTTAGTCCTGAGATTTTCCTCTTCTTTCATCCACAAGTGAGTCTGGCACCATTTTGTTTGTTAAGCTTCACATTCTAGCTGAGGGGCTTTCCCGAAACAAAACCAGGTACTGCTGAAGACAATGGATTATTTGGAGTCATTTCATATATTGACAAAGTGCAGCAGTCTCAGCAGGGAAATGCAGCAGCAATTTAAGTGCAGTGGCCAGGAGTGAAGACAACTACACCCAGTGAAAACGGCAAAGAAAACTCTATATACATATGCCCGTAGAGATGTTTTATTTTGGCAAAGGTATTATAGTCAGTTGTTAGAAAAGCATCTCTAATGGTTTTCTGACTGAATATCCTTTTGTTTTGCACCAGATAAAAACATCTTCTGGGGAGAAGGTGAGGTGGGGGATCTATCTGAAGCAGCAAATTTGAAACTAGTATATTCTGAGGGGTTTTATTTAAAGATCTTCTTGACACAGTAATAGGCTCTGAAGATCTATTTTTATGCCTTTGTTTTCATTTGAAAGAGAACACATTATTCCAACTGCCCTATGGCTACCAAAGAGGATCACGAAAAAGAAAACAAATGTGCATTTCCTTCTCCTTTTAGCCCAGGAATTTGCATGCTATAATAATGGATGTAAATTTAAACAGATTTTAACAAAGCTGAAAGCCCAGACATCTGCTGAATGTGGTGGTATCTCCCACACACCAATTTGCCTTGTATGGAGGATGCAAGAGATCAACAGGAGCACTTGAGAAAGGGCATGTGTTTGCCAAGGGTGTGTTGAGATTTGAAACAAGCATATGCTTCAGAATCCCAACCCTGCTTCTTCTTTGCAGGTCTTTCATCTTGATTTTATAAAGATCTGGGCCACATTGCAGATTTCAGCCATTGCTCAAGCCAAGCTCTGGGTATGTCGGTGTTTTAATTTCAATGTGGCTGCCCAGCAGAGTCATATTAAGACAGTTTTACAATCACTCATTTGTATGGTGTACACCACGTATGTGTCCATTGACCTATTACAAGTTTTACCTTAGCATTTCATATTTTTGGCTCTGTGACCAACAGGAATTTATGAGGGTTGGTGGAGTTGCCCTTTATGGCAGAGAACATGTGGAATGTCATCTGCTCCAAGACAGAGCTTCAAAGTCGAGAGCGCATGGGTCAGGCCTAAAGGGCAGACCAGCGAGGGTGACACTTGTGGGTGTTTCCTACAGACCACCTCATCAGGAGGTTGAAGATGAGGCCATTTACAGACAGCTGGAAGAAGCCAGTCACAGACTGTGGTTCTCATGGGGTTTTCAACCACCCTGACATCTGTTGGAGGAACATCACAGCCAGGAACAAACAATCTAGGGGGTTCCTGGAGAGCACTGATGATAACTTTCAGACTCAGGTGATGGAGGAGCCAATGAAGGAAGGTGTGCTGCTGGACATGACACTAACAAACTAGGAATGATGAGTTGGTCATGTAAAAGTAGGCAGCGACCATGGGATCATGGAGTTCAGCATCACGTGAGGAGGAAGCAGAGCAACAAGTAAGA
The DNA here is from genome assembly GCF_034315485.1 of Pezoporus occidentalis. Taxonomy (NCBI): domain Eukaryota; kingdom Metazoa; phylum Chordata; class Aves; order Psittaciformes; family Psittacidae; genus Pezoporus; species Pezoporus occidentalis. Next base: position 919,717 of record NW_026916192.1, read on the forward strand.
TCACAACCCTGGACTTCAGGAAAGCTAACTTTGGCCTCTTCAGGGACCTTCTTGGAAGAATTCATGGGAACGAGGGTACAGGGGGCCAAAAAAGCTGGTTAATATTCAAGGATCACTTCCTCTAAGCCTGAGAAAGGTGCATTCCCCATGGGCAAAGAATCAAATAAAGAAGGAGACCTGCATGGATGAACAAGAAACACCTGTCAAAACTCAAACACAAGCAGGAGATATACAGGAGGTGGAAGCAGAACAGGCAGCTTGAATGAATATGAGGATGTTGCCAGAGTATACAGAAACACAACAAGGAAAGCCAAAATTATATCTGGCTAAGGATGTGAAGAACATGAAGGGCTTCTTCAAATACACCAAATAATGAAAGGAAAATTAGAGAAAATGTGGGTCCTCATACTGTGATTCTGTAGGTAATGAACAGCAAATGTCACGAAGCAGTACAATGCTCTTACACGAAAGAGCATCTTAACCTCGCCAGGACACATCTGCTGTCCACCATGCCCTACAGCCATACAGAACAGCTAGGATTGGCTTGGCAGAGATTCAGAGAGCAGTAATGGGAATGATTTATTTTCTTCTCCCAAAGAAAGAGAAAAACACAAATTTCCTTTAGAAAGGGAATGAGCAGCAGGTTAATCAGAGTCCTGAGAGAGGTAGGAAATAGAGAGCAGGTACTTGTCTGGAACATGTTAAAAAAAGAAATGAGTGAAATGCTAAGTGTCAAACTCAGGAGGAGACTGTCCTCTCCCAGATGACAGCAGCTCTGTGGGAGTCTCAGACTCAGGATGTCCAAGGCTTTGAACTTAGAACAGACTCAGTTTTTTAATGATGTCTGAATATTCAATATTAAAGAGATTACTTTTTATACTAATGTTAAAACTTGTTTGCAAGATGCAAACAGCCCTCAACTATTCAAGTGGAGGTTGAGGACTTCATGCAGTGGGTTTAGACTCACGCTTTCAGGGAGACAGCCTCAGACATTCCTTTTTTTTCATGAGGATAAGATGAAACTGAAGCAGCCTCATGAGTTACCAGGTTGGGCCAAACCAAGCAGTCGCTAGATGAGGTGGTAAGGCATGATTCTCCTGCCGAGGAGAATCAAGGCTGCAGCAGCACAGTTACATCGTTGGTTGGTGTCAGCACATGACCTCTTTAAAGTTTTCAGAACAGAGTATCATTTGCCTTATTCTTTCCTAATACTCCCTCGGGAAGCTGGCCATCAGTATCACTGAGAGCACAGCTGGACAAAAGCATTTCTAGCCACCCAGGCTATACAAAGTGATCTGTCTAAACCTGCCTCCATGCACACACGTTGTGATTCCATAATGTTAATGCACTTTAATTATCTCAAGACTCCTAGACCCTGAGAAATAGGTTGTTTCTTTCACATGGCTGAGTAGTCTTTACTCTACAGCTGAGCAAGAGCAGCACTGTAAGCCTTGCTTATGTCTCAAACAGGAACTCTGCAGGTAGAGAATACTGTGTTCCTCCAAAAGCACGCCCAGCCAATTTCTCATCCTCACTCACTATATTCAACATGACTGAGCATGGTAGAATAACGGTGCTTAATTCCTTCTGGCTTGCTCATTTTCTCCTTGAACAAACAGAATTGCATGTGTTTTAACAGGGCAGAGGAAAGCCAAACCACCATGAGTGCAGGTCTTGCTATAGGCCAGAGAAAGGTGCATTAGAAGGTGGAGACAAAAGTTGTTCTGCACAACCACTGCATACACAGGTGTGTGTCCATAAGGAGGGCATAATACATCCCTTCCAAGCTCAACCACCCTTGTGCCATTTGAAATCCACCTTGATAAGACACAGTTTGACAGGAAGCTTCATGACTCACTGAATCCTTCTGCAAGAGGCTGGAACTCTTCCTCTTGACTTTCAAACAGGCTACTTTCAAAGTAGCAAACTTTCAAAGGGCTGATGAAGCACTACTTAAATGATTCATTCCTTCCAGTTCTGCAGGGTGGATCAAGGCTTCAAAATGAACCTGCTGCTGGTCCTTTTCCACTCCTCTCCTGCTATTTCACAGCTGGATAATCAGCAGAAACTAGCGCCTGATGCAGAAATGGGATTGTGATGGTGAAAGAAATCAATCTACATGAAATCTGGGAAGGAAAGTGTATTCCCAGAGGTAAGAGCAAGGAGCTTCCTCAGGGAAAAGCGAAAACAGGGACTGACTTAATGTACATAAATTACAAGCAGAGCAGTAAGGAGCCAGTGCAGAATCACTCTGGGCAGCTCTGGGGACTGAGACCACCTTCACCCCTGGAGCAGGACAGCAGTATCAGGCACTCTCAGAGCATGAACATCGAGCCCCACTCAAATCTCTTGCCATACTTCTGCATCCACCAGCTTCCATGTGCCAAGCACAGCCCAGGAGGCCAAGCTCTCCGGCACAGCCATCTCCCTGCTGACAGGGGGTTGAGTGGGAAATACAGAGTTAAATGCTTCTATGCACACAGCCCTGAGCTCTGGCTTTCCTCCAGGCTTTGTCAGGAATCACTCTGTGCTCTTTCCCTTTGTTCCTCTCATCCTTTTGCTGAGATTGTTCCAGGCTGAGGACATGTGTTTTCTCTTGTGCAGATACACCTGGCAGCCTCACATGGAGGAGCGGGGAGATCTTCAATTGGCAGCCCTTGTTTCCTTGTTCTCTCTGAGTGCTCTCATGTAGCTCAGCTTCACTGAGGGAGAACAGTATTGCAGATTCTCTTATGCAGTTTCTGAAGTAGGGGAAACCAAAGACTTTCCAGTATGTAGAATAAAGACAGATTATATAGGAGAGAATGAAGCAATGAGAGTGCCCCAGAGCTGAGGAAGGAGGTCAAGATCTTGAGGAGTCAGAAAATAATTAGACAAGACAGCAAAATCAGTTGACTCTCACAAGGAAGCTACTGTGTCTTTGGACATACAGATGTCTAATTTAAACAGGTCAAGAATTCAGAGAACAGTAAAAGACCTAAAAAAAACAAAAGTAAAATAAAAAGAACAGGATCATGGTTCAAAAAGACAAATAATTCCTTTGTAAATATTTTCATTTAAGCTGGGTGGGTGCCAGTGAATTGGTAAAAGTAAGCAGTTCTGCTGTTTATTATCCATGAAAGAAAACAGTCCAGGAAGTCAAAGGTGGGAATGCTAAAGGAACCCAAAGTCTCTGTCTCCATATCTCATCCCAAGTGAGTTCAAGCACAATCAACACTCACCAAGACAGGAGAAACCTTAAGATCTGAAAGTAGTCTTGACCTTTACATTGATAGAGACTACTCAGAGGTATCAATTACAGTAGTATTTTGCAAGGGGTATTCAACTTTTTTATCAGATCTGAAACTAATTGTTAAAGATATGAAAGATGTAATGTGCGGGCGAGTTCTTCCATATCTGTTTCCATTAAATTCTCATACTTTGAAGCAGCTACTTGGGGTTTTAAGTCACAATAGGAATCTAAGCAAAGTCTGATCCAGCATTCTTGGTCCAGGACAGAGCCTTTAGATACAACCATTAAGCAAATTATTCCTGACCAGCCCTCTGTGAGAAAGTCAGCCCTTCAGATTTGCTTAGTTACATTGTACTCCGTGCACTTCCATTAATAAATAGTTCATTTCAGTATTGCCATCTAGTTTGCTTTTCAGAAAAGGGAAGTCCAAAATGGGATGTACAAAAGGCTTTCTACTCTGCTTGCCTTTTTCTTTTAAACAGTTATCATTCTGTGGAGGCTGCAATTCATTTAGAAGAAGGCTGGCTTGAAAGCCCAGGACAAATGTCAGGCATGGCAGAGGAGAGGTGACTGATCTGCTCTGCAGAGCCTCCACGAGCACTGTTTATTTGCTGTGCACACTAGAGCTAGTTCTGTGCTCCATCACCATGGCAGCTTATTGACATCCAGGCATCTTCACAGACACACTCATTGCATCTTCCCATGACTGCAAATGAGAGGAACAGGGATGCCAGAAGACATCCTGAGGAGGCAACAGTGCACAAAGGAGCCAGTCTAAAGTGGGAATACATCCAAAGGGATAGGGGGAGTTATCTCAGCACCTATAGCAGACCTCAACAACCAACCTCAACTGCAGAAAAAAAACAAGTCCTGGACATGCTACAAGTTCCCTAAAATGCAAAGAAACCAGCTTTATTCTTCTGTGGCAAATATCAGTCACATCAGTCTTAACTTCTGCAGAGGAGATTGGTGCAAGGGCTAGTCATGATCTGACATCTGTCCTGTCAAATATGTGGGCACATCACCCATAGAAAGCAAAAGAGAGATAGTGGCCAGGGAAGGATTCAAGCACAGCATTTCCTGACCTTTCCTCTGCACATCTGCTATCAAGAGATGAAGCAGGAAGGGCTGAGCAGAGCCATGAAAAAAGAACCAAGGAAGATCTGTCTGCAGGTTTGCTTCTTTTGAACAGAGACAAACACAAAAGTTTCCATTCCTAAAAGCACCAAAGCTATAATATAGAGAAACAAATTTCCCTGGTGACACAACAGAAGCCATTTCAGTTGCAGAACTTGACAGGAAAAAGCCAAACAAATCCAGTTGCCCCAGTTTTCAAGGCAAGACTCCCCATTTTCTACCAGACCCCAGCTTCATCCTGCCAGTGGCCAAAGCCCAGAATTATGAACACTAAAGCCACGGTAATACCTCAAAATGCTGCCACTTTCTCCCCAGTCTGACACATCTCCTGTGCTGCAGGATGTAGCATGAACAGTTCAGAGCTCCTTCAAGAGCTCTCACTGGATCGCTGAGCCCCCTGCTTGGCCTGCTGAGTTGTGAGAGAGTACCATAGCTGCGGAGAGGGTTAACCATATATCCCAATAAAAGCTAAAGAGCAGCCAGCCCCGAGGCTGGAAGCCAACACCTGAGCTGCTCCCCAGCAGGGGTAACACACTCAAATACTTTGGCCTCCAAGATGAGCAAGCCACAGTTTCTAGACAGGTTTTGAAACAGCATTTTCATAGAATCATAGAACAGTTCGGGTTGGAAAACAACTTAAGTCCCAATCCCCCTGCCATGGGCAGGGACACCTCACACTAAACCAGCTCACCCAAGGCTCTGTGTATCCTGGCCTTGAACACTGCCAGGGATGGGGCATTCACCACTTTTTTGGGCACCCTGTTCCAGTGCCTCAGCACCCTCGGAGTAAAGAACTTTTTCCTTATATCCAGTCTAAACTTCCCCTGTGTCAGTTTGAACCCATCACCCCTTGTCCTATCACTACAGTCCCTGATGAAGAGTCCCTCTCCAGCATTCTTGTTTACCCCTTTCACCTGCTCTTAACCGTAGCTGATTTCAGTGAGTCATTTATCTGAGAGCAGGCACTATTTCCTTGTCAACAAGGCAAATTGGTCTGGGTTTGCTATTCACTGAATTTCCAGACAGAAAGCCCTTAGGTTAATGGAGGAACACAGGCAAGGCAAAGGCAATCAGCCTTCCAGGCCTCGCCAGGATCACACAGCTCACTGTGGCCATGTCATTTTGACCTGCCACCCTTCTGCCACCTTGGCATGAGTTTTGCACGGCCACTGACAGCATGTTGCACCTACACTGGTACTGCACCTATTGAGGAAAGGTTAGGAAAGCAGCAGGGACTGTCTGCATGTCAGCAGGAAAACAATACATCAGTTACAGTGTCTGAAACCAAATTCACTGCTGGTTTAGCTCAGATTTGTGGTTTCCCAAGTACATCTCTTCACCTGAAGGAAAATAGCAGATCTCTAAATATTCCACACTGGATCTTGGGAGGTGGATCCAACATAGCCCTGTACGTAAATCATTCCTGGTTTGACTGATGTTTGCACTGTGTACAAAACAAGGAACGTGGAGGACTCTGCTTGCTGTCTGGAGTCCTCTTGGCTCTCTTGCTGTGTACCACATACACCATCTGTGGCTCTGCACACAGTGCAAGTCACACCAGCTGGTCAGCACTGCTTCTTGCTTGAGAAAGTCCAAACCTCAGCATCTGCTGTGCTGGTCCGTGGAGGAGACCAACCTCAGGACCCCCCAAATGCTCACAGGGTCTGGCATAGAGATAAGCTCCCCATGCTGCAGCTGTACCACAGTCAGCTCTGAACAGAGTCCGGTTAGGCACAGCTTGAGCACTGCTAGCACCAACACACGCTTGTCTATTATTTGTACTATTTAAGCAACTGCAAAGTAGACCTCCACTGGCAGCAGCACCCTTTGATGATGCTTAACAGATTTGCCTGCTTCCCACTTGAATGTCACCAGTAATTATTCTGACTGTTCTTTTATTTATACCTTAATAAGCTTGTTCTTCCTTTTAAGGATAGCACTGTGGTGGTATCTTTTGTCTCAATACCCCCATATACCACCATGCACCACCTCGCTGGGTTCCAGTCCACAGAAATACAGTCTTCCCATCAGTCCCTTGCTATTTCCTCCCTCAAACGCGTCTTTCCTCCAAGTCCTTCCCACCCCTGTTGAAAGTGTCATGAAGGACAGCCAAAGAGCTACCCCCATCTCAGCAAACCACCACTGCTTCCTGGGGCTCCTGCAACCTCCTGTGCAGCTGTACCAGAGCCAGAACTCGGAGGGTTTCCCACTGCCCCTGAGCATCAGGAATCCCAGGGGACTTACACACACAGCCCCTGTGTTTTAAGGGAGTTGCCTCTGCTAATCTTTCACTCCCCTGGATTCAGTTTTGCAGATTAGTGTAGTTAATGAGGTACTTTGGGTGCTGGCTTTCTGAATCTTTGCGGAATAAAGGAAAAAGAAAAGCTCAAATCTCGCCATAGATTTCTGATTCAATTCTGAAACCAGAGCAGTAGCATGGATATAAAATGCAAGCAATACTGAGGATTAGCTCACCATCTTACTCTGCTATTTATTCCTCTCTGAAATGACTCAGCTCTGAAGTTTGACATCTTCGTCGTTGGCAAACACAAGCACTGCATCCCACTGATGCCTCTTGTCTCGCTATCATTTCTGTATTAGTCCGCATGACAATTAGAGGAACACAAACATATTCAGGCTCAGCCACGGCAGGAGATGTGAAGGAAGGAAATCTCCCCAAACCTTTCTGAGGCAGAGTCTGCTCCTCGCACAGCACAAGTCTTTACAAGATCCCTTCTCTTTCATGCTTAAAGTTTCCAAGGTCGGTGACCTGCTGAAAATAAGGTCAGCTGCCTTATTTTGTGTATGCCTATTGGATGTATGTATGTACATCAATCCCCTTCCACTCGCCTCCAGAGATTTCCCACCCTTATCCCACAGAAAATGCTTAAGGCAAGCTTTCACATAGCCTGTTTGAATACAACCCAATGCTTTCAGCACTGCTCACTTTGTTCCTTGCTGTGTGACATAGACAGCAAGGCAGAAGGGTGAGCTGAGCACTTTGGTGCTCACAGCCCAAGAGGCATCATCTGAGCACAGCAGTCTACATTGCCACATGGACTAACTGAGGCTATAAGAGTGAGGAGTGCCCAGCCAAGAGAAAGGAACTTGCATAACATTTGCCTATGCTCAGTGTCTAAAATCATTGAGAAGTTAGGACCAAAAAAAAAGAAGTAACATAGAATTTGAACTAATCTCAAACCAAAACACAACCAAGATGACTAGAAAGTCATTTGGAGAGAATAGGAAATGAAGAGAAAAATATGGATTTCATACTTAACCATGGTCCCAAGGGATGGGACATTAAAAGATATGAAAACAATTTTGTAAAGAGATAATAGAGACAATGACAGTCCTGCAAAAGTTGTGTTTCACATATATCCTTTGGAATGCACCATGTAGACCCAGGTATATTTTGGTCTCCAGTACTCCTGCAGCATGACTGCAGTAATCTGCATTGCTGGGCAATGTTTGACACCTATAGTGTGAATTAGTTATTTTCCCTTTCACCAAAGTCACTCCATAAATATAACTCAACTATTCTTGCTCCAGCATGGAGCAGAAGACCAGACACTAATCTGCTTGTTTCAGGAGCAGAGAAAGCCATGGAGGGAGACCATTGCTCAAGGCAAGACCATAGGAGTCCCTGCACCACCGAGCAGCTCAGCCCAGCAGGGTCCTACCCCCCTCCTGTGCCAGCAGGCTACAGATAGTGCTAATGCAACACAGAGCCTAACTCCCCCGCTCAGCCAGGCTGTGACAAAAATACACCAGCAATAGGAAAGGAAAGAACAGGATCAGCAGAAACAGGCCCCTGCAAGAGGAGTGCTGGGAATGAGAAGGGAGCAAAGAAACCAAGGTGCAAAGATAGAGCTGCTGAGCAGTGAGCACAGAGGAGCCACCGTGGCAGCTGCACATGGACACAGGAGTTTGCAGGCAGTGTTTGCCTGCTTGCTCCATCTCTAGTCAAGCAGCACTGTGTTCAGAAAATCCCTGGCTTCTCGGTACCATCCATTCCCTCGCACATACAGAGAGCAGAATAGAGACTTATGGTGGTTGCTGTGGACACTTGGATCATAACAGCAGTGGAGGCAGGGGGAAGTTCCCCCAGGTTAGAGAGGGACCCCAGGGGCACTACACAAGGACAGGCTTTTGTGGTTTTAGCACATAGGCAGAGGGTCCCGAGTCTGTCCGCCAGGCAGCAGCACAGACATAGATAGCCCTGAACCCACAATAGTTCCACAGCCCTGAGAACCCATAGGAGCGCTTTTATATGCATAGACTACCCCATGCCCAGGCACTGACACATCAGCCAGCCATGATTCCAGTGAAGTGACTTGGATACGAGTGACCCCTGTGGTCTCTCTTCATGCTCTCCCTTCACTATAGAAGAGACTTGCAAATCCTTCCCAACATGTCTGGATGTGTTTTGCTCCTCACAGACTCCCGTGTCCCAGCAGGAGACTGGAGCTGAATGAACAACTCCCCTTACGTTTAAGTCTTTTGATGAGGAAGATGCTTGCCTGCAGCTGCCAGTCAGTACATCAGGCTCTTCATTATCTTTTAAAATATGAAATAAAGGAATTGACTGAAATGTCAGGCAGCAGCCTCTTGTCCTGCCTTTTATGAAAGAATAAGTTTAAAATAATAACAGGTAATAATAAAGCCCTGTCATCTCTGCAATGCTCTCCATTATGTGTAACTGAACGTGATAAGAATTTACAGAAAGAAAAATCCAGCCAGAGGCAACAAGGCCTTACCAACGGCCTTTGACAAACCCTTTATCACAAAGGGACCTACCAATACTCTTTGGCAACCTCTTATCACAAGGGCAGCATGCAAAGAAACACCACTGCATCCCTAGGGCCAGCAGAGACAGGGGCTTGAAGAGTTTGCTCAAGTCCCACAAGATGCTCTGCCCCCATGAGCCAGCTGAGAACATGCTCCCTGACACAAACTTCAGAGCAAGAGAAATTGCTAATGTCTGGGTGAGATTAAACTGATAAAACCCCCAAGAGAGGAAATTAGGCAGCACACCACTTACAAATAGCCAGGATAATTACCAGCTACTGGGACAGGAAACCAAGTTCACCAGCTCCATGCTTCAGAACACAGGCTTGGCAGAATCTCCCTTTCTTTGCTTTTATTTCAGCTTAATGAAATGAAAGACAATTCAGGAGGCCTCAGGGCCTGATCCTGCAGTGTTGCTCAAGAGGAACATCAGGTGTTTTGCAGAGTTAAGGAAGTAGCCTGTGGTTTAGACATCTTTTCAGTCAAACAGAAGCTGTCCTTGATTAGCTTTGACAGAGGAATTAAGGTATTGGAGGTGCTGGGAGCAGATCTGAGATACCATGAGCACTTCAAGGGCTCTGAATTTTGCGTGTTAGTCTAGAATTCAAAGCCCTAAAAACTCCTTAAATCGTTCAAATTACCAGAATGTTTAGATCAAAAAAATCAAAACAGCCAGTTGAGACAATTTAACTTCTTTTACCCTTCATTTCAAAGTGCTGGGCTTTTCAAACTGATAGAATTTAACCATTTGAAATGCCAGCTTCATGCAGTACAGCAGAAAGCCATGCCAATTAAAAGATGAAAAAGGTGTTTTGTCATTTTTCTAATGATATCAGAATAACGGCTTTTTAAAGAGAAGATGATCCAAAACAAAAACATCATCAAAACAGCAATGTGGTGAAGCATTAAAATTCTAGCAGAACTGCCTTTGGCTACAGAAAGCACCAGAGCTCCTCCTGCCCAGCCCTGCTTTGGGAGTCTGCTTCTTAGAGAAGTTCAATGCCAGACTCAAGGTCTTCCAGGGCAAGGATCTGAATAACAGATCAGCTTCCCTTTTGAACTGGATGTCAAGATTTCTTGGCTCAAGGTAGATGTTGATAAGCACGAACCTCAAACTCACCAGCCATCTGAAGAATGAGAGACTGAAAGTAAGGCTTGGAGGCAAATGCTATTAATCAGTATTCTGTATAATTGGCCACTGGAATTCCCTGGGTTCTCTGCCTTCAGTGGGAAGATTCAGATTTGCTTTGGTTTAACTATCTTATCAAGAAGACAACCAGGATAATCAGCAGAATAGGTCAGTATTGCCAGCAGTGACAGATGCCTGCACAAAGGCAAGAGAAGCCTGACAATTGGTAAGATTTGGCTAGATATGACAGTGGTGCAGGTACAAAGGAATGTCTGAAAATAGAGGGGAAAATACTAGCTTAAAGATTGCTAAGCTTTGCAACACCATGCATGAAGCTGAAAACAAGCAGCAGTGCTTGTTCCTAGAGTCCACTGAAAGTAGGAAAGTTGTCAGTGCAAGGAAGCATCTCTTTCACTGGCATTATCTAGCACTGGCTGGGCATTAGCAAAGGGGGAAACATTTTCTTCCCCAACTGTATACGAGTCCCATGATTTATATTCTTTACAGCATTTTTATGAGCTTCTTTAGCACATCACCCAGTGTAATAACAGTATGATAATTGTGTTGGCTGCATGTCCTGGCACTTAATTATAACACTGTCATTGTCATTTCCCAGCTTGTCTAACAGAATAACTTGCCATGTGGTTGACATCCAATTAAGAAAAAGGGGGGAAAGGGAAAGAAAAAATATACAAATATGACATCAACATAAGACACTTGCTTGATGGCTTTGTGATAAAGTCCCTAAGCTGCAGCTCTGCACAAGCGTCCACTTTCATCTGCAGGCTTCTTGCACAGGTTCTGTATACACAAGAAGGACCGCCTGTAATTCAAAGGCTTAGTTTTAAGATGTCTTCTTCCTTTCCTCTGGACCAGCACAGGTCAAGCTCCAGCCTAGCTCTGACAAACATTTGCTGCCTTCACATAACAGAGATTTTTCCCCTTTACTAGGTGCAGGTACAGCTCCAGCCCCAACCTTAAGCTGTCTGAAAAGAGCTTGTTGAAGATGCAGAATCCTTGCTTCTGCAGCTAACAGAGCTGATGAGGCTGGCACCCTCCTCCAGTGCATCCTCACTCAACAGCTCCCACCCAAAATCCAACTGAGAAAATTTGACAAATCCTGTAACATCTCATCTACCACCTCCAGGATACTCAGAATGTTCCAAACCCCAAATCGGTCCTCAAGGCACTGTTTCTTAATCAAAGCATCTGACATGCAGTACTAAATTTACTTTGCTTACCCTGGCTGTCCTTTCTAGCACGCCTGTTTCAGGGAAGCTTTCTCTGGGATCACTAACACAAGCAAGTTACAAGTAATGGTGCATAGACAGTGCTACTACCACCGTTCATTCGTACTCTTTGCTCACACATGGCCTCTTACAGTAGCTCAGTTCACTCATGGTAACTGATCTGTGCTTCACATGTTAGCTACACAAACCCAGGATGTCCATTCTAGCACAAATGGATCCAGTTTTTCATACCATCATAGCCAGGTATTAGAGGCTTATGCACATTACTAAATGATCTTTATCCAATCCCATAGTTGAGCATCACAAGAACTGAGACACTGCAGCTGCTTCACAGCTGTAGGAATTCCAGCCCTAGGGACCTCAGTGAATTCAAGATCGCTGTGTACTCTGTGTTCTTTTCCACAGTGATTATTTATGTAACTAGGATTAATAGAGACACAAAAAGAGCTCTTGACAAATAGCATACCTGTGAAATAATAAACGACAGTGCTGTCGCACTAGGGTTCCTCACTGCTGAGCAGTTACACACAAGTCTGCCCTAAGAAATCTCTATAGCTTTTTCAGGAAAAGGTTTCCTCTCCCCATACTTCTTTCCTACATGAGCAAGAGGTGTGCACAGTGATGCTCCTTTCTCTCTTGTCTTCTCCCTGCAGCTGCCAACTTTCAGCAGTGCTGCAGCCCATGGTCTGTCAGGCTCTTGGACACAGACAGAGGAGCAAGCAGCGAGAGCAGCACTGCACTAGAAATCATGGTTTAAAGGTTTAGTAATGTGTCGTGCCTGTATTTATTCCTCCCAGACTGCATTTGTTGGCCACATGGAGCCTCTGCAGGTGGGAGCTGGAGCAAATAAGTGCCCTTTTTTCCTTCTTTCCAGGCCTTGTCACAGCTTTGTTCTGAATTTTGGAGCATTTCCTTCTCCCCCCAAGAAGCCATAGGAAGTCATGCAGTCTGGGAAGTAGTTGGGCTGAGGTGACTGAGAGGGGAAAAGCCATGCAGGGAGGTTTAAGTTAATGGAGTGTGGCAGAGAGAAGAATGGCTTGTTTTCCCCCTTTCCATCCAGAAAATCTCCTGAGGATAAAAATCACTGAATCAAAGCTGGACTTACAAGAGACTTAAGGCGAGAGCATTAGGATTTGGGGAAGAAAGGTAATCAGCAGCTTGCTCTGCCTAAGGCAAAGCTGATAGGGTCTCACCTGAGATGAAAGGATTAACACCTTATTGTAGCTTGTAGGGTTAGGGTTAGGGTTAGGGTTAGGGTTAGGGTTAGGGTTAGGGTTAGGGTTGCTTTGTGGCACTGACCAACAGGGGAACTGCGGCAGCAGCTCCTGTTGCTCTACTGAGGAAACCCGAGCTGAAAGCAGAAGGGCACAGGTAGGATGCCTCACCAATTGCTGCAAACAGCTCCTCTCTCTGAGTTTCCCCCAAGCATCCAGGGCTCATCTCTTGATTCCTCTTGATTCCAGTGCTTACGCTTGGGCTTTTCCTTCCAGCTCCCACTGCTGCACAGGTCCCCTTCCCTACAAGATAATCTCCACTCAGGATTCCACACTGAGAAGCTGCATCAGCAGCTACAGTGCTGGAGCAATGTGCAATGTCGCAGAGCATCTGCAAAAGGTCACTGAGAACTGTTTTCTCTTGAGTCTTGTTTTTGTTTAAGAAGTCTGGGGAAGTGCTTTTCTTTGGAGGCTGGGAGGGGGAATTGTGCTGCTTTAACATAAATTTCACTGAGAGGCTACAACTTGCATTTAAATTGATTTATGAGCATGCTCGCTGAGGTCTGCACCACCTTAACCGAGGCAATTAAAAACCTGATGTTAGCTTAATTGGTTCAAGGTTTACTACAAGCAAAGCTTAAATACTGAGATGCTTTTCCAGAAGAGCACACTGAGTTATTTGCCTGGTGTTTCAAAGGCATATGTCCGTGCTAATGTCCTTAGTCCTTGTTGAGCAGATCACTACAGCAACTGACCTAGACACAGCACTTCTATGTCACTATGTGAGAACTGAGGACTCCTCCCAGGGTGATCAAGGTCTGTAAAGCAGAATTCAACTTATTCAAATAAGATCCATGTGCCTCAGTTGGAATCAGTTCACCTATGATGTGACCCCCAGTGCCTGCTCTTTCTAGCTGTTATATTAAAACCTCATTAGCTTCTGCAAACACAAAGCCAGGAGATGGTTAAGATCCAAGTTCATTAATACCCCCACAAACCTAATGTATAGAAGCTTCAACAAAAGCTTTTGATTTAGCCCATCTTTTGAGTTTCTTGTTCTTAATCAATTATTTCTGTCCTGCAAACAACTTCCCTTTCCCCTAGTATAACATCTTAATTAAATGCATCTGAACTGAACCACATACCTGCTAGCAGGGGTGACCACACCAAGCTGGGAGAAATTACACCGCTTGCTCCACTGTTCTCATGCTTATTTGCAGATCTAAATAGGAGCCAAGCCTTCCACAAGCATGTCTTTACTGCTATTTCACAGGAGTTGCTATACAGTAATATAGTAGGTGAAATCACTAAGCAGGCATTTCTCAACTGCAAGAAAATATTCTGAACCTTACAATATTTTTACCTGTGTAGGTAATATACAGTCTACATGAGACCATCTCCTACCATGAAACACCTTTCTTTGCTAATTAGAAGTGTTTTCCTGATTACTTGATGCTAGTGGGTAGAAAGCAGCTCTTAGCCTTGGTCAAGTAAAACAAAGGCTAAAGAATCCTTCATTAGTGCCAAATTTCATCTGATCTGTTAGAACTCCTCCATGAGCACTGTCTGATAACTATTTCCTTTATATACATTTCCATTTCATGAGAACCTTGTCTGATTTAACTCTGCTCGGGAAGACAATAGTTGCATGCTAGTGAAAGCAGCACTTTGCTTACATCTAGACATGATGAAAAATGAAATAGCTCTTAAGGGGCCACTTCTTGAAATACTGCTACAAGTCCTTAAAAATCTCCAACTCTTGCAAGATTGCCCCAATCAAATTGTATGGTCTCAAGTAGCTCAGAAAAACCACTTGTTTTATTCCATATCCTGTTTCATGTGTTGTTCTACACCAAGTATTTAGACATCTCATATGCAAACACAACCTTTCCTCTAAGTACTCCTTGAACAGAACTGCATATTTGGCATGAGCCAACACATTTGCCTCAGTTCCATATAGCAACCAGCAGCATTAATTGAAACACCAGAGACCTCAACATGTGCACTTTGCTGAATCAATTTATGGGCACTGATATAAGAAAGAAGAAAAAGAACTAAAGCAACTGAGGAGGAGGAGGAGCTGATCACCCAGGTAAACAAGCAGCCCAGGTAGGCGAGGATACAACCATTAATCACCATACAGATAATGCCAGGAAAGGACAATAATCCATAGCAAGTTTTGTCATTCCTTTGCATTGTCTCATAATAGGAGAAATACAGCAAACAATTGTCAACAGTTGTTCACAATTATCATTTCAGCTTTTGCACTGAGGTTTGGTCTTAATGCGTTGAGCCAGTGCCCCCTCAATGTTCATAAAGTTCTCCTTACCCTAAGCTAGTGTTGAAGATTCATTGTGTTTCTGCCCCTTTGATGTTGGAACTACTGCTAGCCCCCAGCACCATTGTTTTTCTTCATCCTAGTTATTTAAGGGAACTTTTTCCACCTGACCCAGGCAAAAGCCTTTCACGTGGCAGCTTGAGATCAAAGTTAATTTGCTCATACCAAAGGGCTTCACAAACACACAATTAAAAATACAGCCTCCCAGTTACAGTTGCATTCCCAGAACTGCAAAGAGCTGAGAACGAGCCCAAGTAACCCCTACACCAGATCCCCGTCTGATGTCCATCCAAGGCTGGGAACCTGCCTCCTGCCAAGGACAGCACGCAGAAAAAAAGCAGAGGAGACTTCTGCAGGAAAAGAACCGAGGGAGATCCCCTCTTCATGCAGAGCACACTGCACGACCCTGTGTGATCACCTTCCGTTATCCCAGGTCTATATTCTCAGATATGTTGCAATCACTGAAATTTGACATAAGTGCTATTGAAAAGGACTATATGCAGTATGATCACACGCTATGGAATCCTGCTCACTAGAATTACTTACAAAGCTATCAATGCGCTGCTTTTTTAATGTTTCAAAATTAGTCTTTTATTTTCATTTCAATCCTGTTTTGCCTGCTGTTACACCATCTGAGAGCAGCTTGGTAAGGAAACCTCTGCACAGGTGAGCAGAGAAAACATTATCAGAACTTGCTTATCTTTTTATGCCACAGAATCATGACCATCTCCATAATCTATCTCCCTTTGGTAACCATCCATATAGCTAAGAGGCAATTTCCAGGCTTGAGTCCAAGCACAGAAGGCTTAACACTTGCGTTAACCTTTGGCACAGCTCTTACTATGCTGCACTTCTCAACTGTCACAGTTTTCCACCAAGACACAATCTCCTGCATCAAGAACAAGGAAAAAGCCAAACAAACCCAAGTCCTGCTTCCTTTCAGGCAAAGCCTGGGACTCTTCCCACAGAGTTCAAAGGCAGTTTGAGCACCATCTTGAGATTTACAATCAGGATTTCACAGATTTCCTCATCCTTCATGGTCAGGAATGATCTCATGGTAGTTCATTTTTCCTAAAGAAATACTTTTTTAACCAATGAAATACTTTCCACTCTATCTTTAAAAAGGGACTTTGAATTCTTTAACTTTTAAAGCTACTTTCCAATTTTGTTCAGAACGCTCCATCTAGCATTCAAGTGGAGCACTCAGCTTAAAACCTCCCTATTCCAAAAACATTTTGTGTCCAGCTTGACATCTAAAGTTTAAAAAGCTGCTTTGGCAGCACATGAATCAGAGGAGGAACTGTAGACTGGGAGGTAGAATAGGAAGAAAACACACCAGTGTCAACAGTATGTCCCTAAAGCTGTCACACTACCAAGAGAGACTTTGTCAACTCGGCTTTCGCCAAAGGACACAGTACAAAGCACACCTCTTGAGGTGATAGTTAATCATGGTCCATTGGTGCATACTTTGCATTGATGAACTGTTAGAGCCTTTGCTAAGATATTTTTAGCCTAGTTTCCTAAGGAAAGTGGACCTATGTAGCTATGCTGCCTATGCTGATCCTTCCAGCCCAATTTTCCACAGATCTTTCAAAACAGTTGTCTCAATTTTAGTGAAGTTTGACAGCGGAGTAGATGTTTGTAGGTATGTAATTACCTCTTTTCTCCTGAAAATCACAAGCAGGAAAGAGAAAAACCTAGAATCCATGAGAAAAAACAAGCCTGAACTACCTGTTATCCCCGTTATTTCACCAGTCGACCAGCAAAGCCACACTCAGAAGCAGCCTCTTTGGTTTGCTAATAGCTACAGGACAAAGGACAGTGCTGGAGCTGTCAGGAGGATAAGCCTGAGAGGACATTGAGTAGGGGTAGAATCATGTGGACACTCACAATAAAAACAAGCTTCATAAGCTTCAGTGTTTCTACTACCCTGTGGTATGATCCCTCTGTCATAAAGCTAAGGTTTTATAGAGTCACATTACCTCCAGGACCTGTGAAACATCAGATATCACAGGGTTCACCAAGACAAATGACAAGCACTGCCTAGGGCTAATGTATTTGCTTATCTGCGCTTGTTTTCCTCTTTCCCTTTGGGCCTTTCAAAGACAAAAATTAAAGCTGCAGTGGCCCGCCTTGCATCAGCTTCAGAAGAGCCATGAGTTCAACAGCACTGGCATTAACCTTTGTAAGTGTTCTCTTCATGAAGGGGCATGAGGCATATAAGGAGGAGGGGCAGATGTACCAGGTAGACTTCAATCTGCATGACTGACAGTCTGGCCATTGGATTCCCTTCCAAAAATCAGAATACAGATATACATTAGGTACCAAGCTGGTTTATGACTTATTCCTTAAGGACTGTTCATGAGCATCCTATAACAGCTAATGATGCAAGCACGCTCCAACTATTTGCTAAACACTGTGCACAGGAGAAATGGAGCACTGATTAAAGGAATGTTCAGCACATGGAAGCTGTCTTTATGTCATTGAATACCCCTGAGCAATTCATGCCACCTTTGCATGCCTCAGTTTCCCTCTTGGTAACTAGAAGTTATTAACAAGATCTGAGCTTAGTGTTTACCTTGAGGAGTGTTACAGGAAAGCTGCATCAGTCTCCCATAAGAACTGGGTCCTGACAGAAGGGAAGCAGCACAGAGACTACAGGTATAAACTACTATAAGCTAGTCATGGGTAGGCCTGCTCAAGCCCCCAAACCAGCGCATTGATAGTACATCATGAGACAGGTGTTTCCCCCACATTTACACATAGCATCCGCCAGTATTTCTGCACTCCCCAGCTCCTGACAGAAGTCCCTTCAATGGGGATAGCAAAGCCAAAGCACAGACCTCTCCACCACTTCCCTTTTCCTCCAGACCAACAACACTTGGACTGGCACTTCTGCTTCTTCCTGGGCACTTGCACATATACTTTCATGGACAGTCTGCTTTCCAGAGGCAAAGAATCAGAAGCTCTTTCTTTAAAATGAAATTTTCACTTCTTGAATGCCACTGTGGTATCTTGTGAGAGAGAGGTACCCTCCATGCACTGCTCCACTACAGAGAACAGCCGTTCACACAGTCCAGTGCAGACCATTTGCCATGTTATCGTCACAGCACATTAGGAGAGTCCCCGCTCTGGGTCAGCCACTGATGGACACCAGCTAGTTGAGAACACTGAGCTCCAGGAGAAAAGGACATGGACTTATCCTCAACTATAGCTCTCAAGAGACACATTGCTGATGCTTTGGAGCTGGGATGGCTCTAAACCATTCCCTCATCCTTCCTTGGGCTTCCGTTTTCTGCTAATTCCCAGCAGCCTATTGTGTTAATGCGCCCAGCTCTCCCCCATAAAGAGTGTTTTATGAGCATTTTGCATAATCAATACAATTTTCTGTTTCTTTCTAAAAGACTTGACCAGCATCACAACGAGAAATTGAGGTCAGTTCACCGAGTTCACCATCTATAGCAGAAAGGCATCATCTGCAATAAATATTAGTGTACAGTGACTGCTCTGGCAACCTCTGTTGAACCACTGTGGAATTTACAGCATGGATTTAATTTGTAGGTTTGTCCATTTTCCCGTAAGGCTTTTTAAATAGGTATCTAATATTTATATCTGCATATACTTTGCTGGAAGCAGTTAAGCATTTATAATGAGACAACAATAAAATGCATTTACTTTAGTTGCTGTGCTAATTATTTCCTCTTGAATGATTTAGTATATATTGTAATTTCTGTTTAT
This sequence comes from Pezoporus occidentalis, assembly GCF_034315485.1. NCBI lineage: Eukaryota > Metazoa > Chordata > Aves > Psittaciformes > Psittacidae > Pezoporus > Pezoporus occidentalis. The sequence goes on from NW_026916192.1 coordinate 938,546, forward strand.
AAACAACACTGTTGCCAGCCCCTGGGAGTTTGTTCATCAGTTACAACAGGTTATCAGCAGGTATACACAGGGAATTCTGAAAGTGCTCCCTGTGTGAGGCAAGGAGAAGGAATAAGGTCAAGGTGCTCTTGCAGGGCTTCTTCTGGAAAAATTTGTTGGTTTATGAAAGCCATAATCCATGCTGGGAACTTAGCACAGCTCTTCAGACGCACCAGCTCCCGAGGAAAAACAAAACGCCCTTGCCATGAATTCGATGCCGTGCACACAAACATTTGTGTGCATGAGCATTAGAGCAGTTCTGGCCACTCTGGGGGCAGAGGTGGAAAATCGCACCCCGCAAATTTTTCTGTTGATAATACTTCCTCTAAGCAAGAGAACGGCATGAAGCCATGCGGCTCACCAGGCCACTGCATGGAACCATAACACAAGTTGTGCCTATTGCCTGTTATCACATGTTTACTCAATGGATTCATCAAACCCTAAAGCAGAAGTAGGAAAATGAGTGAACCAGAGGCAGGTCATTCAGGTGCTTTAATCCCTGCGCTTCTCAACTAATGGCAAAGACATAAGAAACTAAGAAATAACTACTAATGTTCTACAGAAATCATGTTAAAATCCTACATTATTTAAGAGCATAAAGTAGAATAATTTTGGGGGTGATTCTGATTGATTGTTTCTGACAGATTGATTTCATGGTAGATGAAAGGATTTCTCCATGGTTTTCCTGAGCAAGGACAGGAGTCCCTAGAAATTGCCCCATTACTAAAGAAGCCCGTTGTGGGCACAGATTTCCACAGGCTCACAAATAAAGCCTTGCTCCTAGTGCTGCTGCACAGAACCTGGAAGATTAGGACATAGGCTTTACAGGGGCACAGAACATAACAGCAGATGCTTGTAAATAGATTTTCCACCTTTCTTTTTGTACCCATACAACACATCACATCACAATTAGTCATTCTTTCTTTAAGAACGCTCAGGACAGGATCCTAAATACAAATTCCCACACTCCAGGACATTTGCAAGTCCAAGTCCCAGGCTTCTGCTGCCTGCTCTTACCTACAGCCCTTTTCTTTCACTTCTCTGGATTCTGCTTTGCCAGGAATTCTGCAGTCCTTTCCCTCTTCCACTAACTGCACCTCTCCTCTTCCTGCTCTAGGACAAGAAGCCAAACAGCTTGGCACAGCCAGCCCCTAGTGAACCTCCTTATCTCTGGCTACAAGTTGGCTCTTGCCCCTCAACCAGCATTATGAAAGTGTAATGTAGAATGCAACCTCCTCTCTTGAAGAAGGGAATTAGGACAGTGGGTTTCACAGGTCTGAAAGAAGAAAAGAAACAAAAAAGGAAGAGGTGCCCCAAGATGACACCACAATGCAAAAGCAGGATGGAAGCAAATGCCTTGTGATAGTGACAGACACAGAAATAGAAGAGCATTGGAGAGGAAGAACATTGGCAACAGAGACAGCTAAATGAAGGGGTATATTGCTCGTGTAAAAAGCAACTTACAGGGCTGGAAGTAAATGTTATTAGAGAAGCTACTCCAAGAACCAGGTTTATTTATGCCCTGTGGAATTTCCCTACTATTTCCTACAACACAACGGCATCAGGGAGGACTCACAAGCCAAGCCACACTTACACAATTCACCCCAGTCACCCCCCGCCAGCAAACACGCCACGTGCAGCTGAACTGCCGCTGAGCCTGGGATCTGCTCTACGACCTACCTGGGGATAATGTCCCCCTTTCCATTCTTTGTATGGCAACTGCATTATACAAGCACACATGAAAACACAGTAACAGCCACTGCAGTAAGTGCTGACGCGAGATAACTGCTTGGTTCATTTTTTATGAGGATATCTGCCCAGGAGTGTTTATTCTAAACAAAGGACCCTTAGGAGCAAGGCTTCAGGAGCATATGGTCATTGTAAAGCGTTAGATGCTTTTTGCTGAGACACGTATAAGGATCACCTTCCTCTGTCCCAGAAGCCAGCTTAGCCCAGTTACTGCTGCCCCAAAGAAATACTCATTTTAAAACGTATGGCAAGGCAGATGATTTTTACAGACAACCTGCAGTTAGGTACCAGCATCCCACAACATGTCACTGGGAGATGGGTTTACGATGCCTCTGCGTAGTCTCTGTATTTAACCTTCATGAGATTTACAAAACATGTACTTTCTCCTAAGTACCACTTGGCTTTGTTACTTTTTAAAAGGAGCAGAGCTCATCGGTAGCACAGAAAGGGAGCAGACCCAACATTCTGAAATCTAAGCTTCTAAAGAACAGCTTTAAAACCACCCTTATTTCACAGATTTCAGATGTGTTTTAAGACATTTTGCAGATGAACATTTTTCAGTTACCAGGTGAAACAAAACGAAACAGCTTGAGTAAAAAAAAAAAAAAAAAAGAAATCACAAATACGACAAACAACAGTAACTGTGTCTTCTATTCAAATCCCCAAAGGAAACTAGAAATGGACTGAAAAAGAGTGAAAACGCTAACACAGACATTTCAAGCACAGAATATGTCTGATATGTTTCAGGCACAGCAGAGTATTGGACACAGAGTATACAAAGCTAGAAATAAGGACAACTGAGAAGTGACGATGTTCCCTTTTCCATTAACCCTTGCAGAAGATCTTTAGGATGTTCCAGAAAATGGAGCATCCTCCATTTGGTGACTTTAAGGGGAGTATTACATGATTCAGCTCCTGGAGTCCAGTGATTAAAAAAGCTATTCTGCATTTTGCCCACACTTATTTTCCAGTGCTTGCAACTGTGCAAAGAAACCTTCAAAAAGCATTTCATTTTCTCCAGAATACTACATCTGCCTCCTTGCAAGTCCACAAAGACTTAGAAAACATCCTATTCTGTGCCAACAGTTGTAAGTAATGTATGAGTATTTGTGTATGTGTGGCCAGATTTGCCTGGAGCCAGCAAGCAGCCATCCTGCCCACAGAGCTTTGAGATCCTTCCAGGTGGTAAGTGTTAATAAAGCAAAGCATGGTAACATTATCATTATTTTCCACTTTAATTCTTTAATTTCATGCTTCACTTTTGTCGGCGTTTCGTGCACTGGAACATTTGTAATCATTCATTATTCTGGTTGAGAGAGAATGCATAAGGGTTTAGGAGTGATATGACATTTACACTCACTTATGAGTTATTAGATGTCTTCTTATATGGGATGAAGAATGTCAGATCTTGGCATCTTGTCTTTTGAATATCAACCAAGTTTCCTTTGTAGCTTCCTCTCAGTTATTCACTATCAGTACTCTTATCCTCAGACAGAAGCAATCACACATAACATGTATAGAAACAAAAATTACAGCATCTGACCAATACCTTGCATGCTGCATTTGCAATCCAGATTTAAGAGATGATTCTGCATCTTTGTTTATGTGACCATTGTCTTTAAAGTCAAGGAACCTACTCCTGTGAGAAAGTACTTCTCAAAGTTGTAAAACCAGGTCTTGAATGTATTTTAAAGTATAATTATAGTACTAAACTCTCAGTTATAAGCTGGAACCTACAGAGTAAGGAAAGGGTTGCTCACTTAATAAAATATTGCTGTCATTACCAACCCTGAAAATGGTTATTAAAAACCTTAAGCACCCACTACTACCTGCAGCCTGCTGCTCACAGCACCTCCACATCCAGTGAGCCACTTAGCCCACCCTGAAAACTTCCAGTACGTTCTTCAGTGAAGGATTAACCCCAGCACAAATCAGTGCCTGGTGCTGTACAGGTGCTCTGTGGGGACAGGAGCCGTTTCCTGAATAACACACTGCCTCTATTCCTACAAGATGCAGCAATGAGCTTCTGTAGGAATTAGACATCCTACAGATATTTGCATGCCAACCTCCCATCCCAAAGTCTGGGAGGTGACATTAGAGTGTTTCTAGGTGTCATCTCTTATCCCTGCCAAGAAACTTACTTCTGAAAGCAAGTGAGATTTCCAGTTTGGTCCCACGTCCTTTCAATTGTGTAAAAAGCACTGAAGACAATTTCATATGACCTGTCTGTATAGCGTCTGCCTTCCCTATGGGTTAAAACTGCATCCAATTTTCAGCAGAAATATTTAAACACACAGTCATAGGAAGGAAAGCCGCACACAGACGTGGCACACTGCTCCTTTTATCTCTCTCTGTCCCTGAACAGTGCACAGAGGAAGCAGCAGCGTTTCAAGTCTAATTGTGTATTACGCTGACTCTTAGCGTGACTGATAAACCAGCTCAATTCACATCCTCGCTCCTGAGTGCTAGAAGACAAGCAACACTTAGACACAAGTCATTTTTCTATGTCAAGCAATTTTCTACAACCTGCTCAGCTGCTACACATCTTTGATTTAAGTCACTGCTCCTCCTAAAAGCAGCATCAGAGCATCCTCTTTCAAGGCCGTGTGATGCTGTAAGCAGTTTCATGTCACATTCGTCATAGATACAAACATGACAAACTATGGGATGAAAACCATTGATGAAAACAGGCAAATAAAGAACTGACAAAAAGGAGGAGTGCACAAAGGACGAAGAAAGAAAAGCAACTACACTGGATAACATTCTTGTCAAGCAGGGTAGATCCGAGCTTGCCCTTTCACTGCTATTTAGCTATTGAAAAGGCTTTTCTCCCCTTTTCTCCCCTCTCAGTATTGGCAACAGCTCTCCCTAATTTTTGTACTAAAAGGTGGCAGCACTCCAACCACCTTCAGTGTGTCCCTCTTCCTGCTTCTACTTCCCAAGGAACTGTAGAGAAAAGGACCCATGAACCACAGCTTTCAGAGTCAAGCAAATATTTCCAAATCCTTATACCCCATTGATTTTTCCACAACACATCCACAGACAGCAAACTTGGAGCCTGTAGGTTCAAAGACAGGAAGGGTGGGCTATTCAATAAAGGAGCAGAAACAGTAATGCAGATAAGCTATTAGCACTCTTTCAGAATGAAATGAAACAAATCAGTTTTGGTCACCACCTCATTCAATATGGAAAAGAAGTCCAAGTATAGTTTAAAACAAACAAACAAACCCCAATTATTTTGACAAATGCACTCCAATGGGAGGATGCATGGATCCAGAACTAGAGAGCAGCCCAAGCTGGCTAAGCAGAGATCTCACTAAAAATCCATCTCTAATTCAGATTAAGCTAGAAGCTCAGAAGCAACCCTGTGCAGTACTGATGCTTAGGGTAAAAGGATTAATAACACACAGATTAACAGAACCTTCACTACTAACAGCACCTCATCATCAGGATGATCACACCACTGCCTATGTAGGAGAGGGAGGGGGATGAAACAGAAACAGTAACACTCTGGTGTCAGCCCATCCGAGATTCATGCAAAACAGGAAAACAATCCTGAATTCTAAGCAGCTGATTTCTATACTTATATTAATGCATATCTGTTCAGAGAGTCATTGCTTCGCCCTATTCATTTTTATTTCATTTTCTACTTGAAAGCAGCAACAGTCCCAGGCACAAGTATAAAATTCTGCACAGTTGTGCAGTCACAGGAATAACCAATACATTTGGTTCTATTTTGTTGGCACACTGCGTTCACAAGTTGTGTTTGAAGAGTTGCAGGTGAAAACCTGACATTGTTGAAGTCAGTAGGTGTTATTTCCACTGCCTACTCTAACAGCCTACAAAAATCTAGATTAGTAAATATACTAAAATGCATATTTACTTCTGAACTAAATGTTGCAGGCAAAGAAGAGATCAAGCCAAAGATTTCCCCAGAGATCATTTAGTTTGAATCTTAGCTGCTTATTGCCTGGAGGGCTTGATCAGTCACCCGGTATTACGTTTGTACCCACATTTGTCACTAGAGATGTTGCAAAACTGCGCAGTCTACCAAGACCCCATGACAGGCATATTTTGCATATACAGTTGCATGTCAGTTCTTGTAATTACCATTAATGTTCATACGCTCCTTTTCTTACAGAAGTTCTCACAAACAATTTCTACTTCTGTGAATGCTGATGAGGAATAGACTGAAAGGATCAGAAATAACTTGCTGGAGAATTTGTTATTTTGATTGGAATAAGTGTTCACACATCTTTCGACGTTCTTCATTCAGGTCCACACTTGCAGAAGTCATCCTTTTTATTATTAATTGGTTTTGGTGTTCTGTGTTTACAGAAACCAGCTTTTTACTTAGCAGTACAAGAAGGAAGTCAACATGACACCATTAGGAATAATTACAACTCTGTTTCTGAGCAGAAGTAACTTATTACTCTGGCAGCTGAAGCAAAATATGTCAGTCAGATAGGCTTACTTCCAAGACACTGCAACTTTCCTCATCAAAAGTATAACAGGCAGGATCTGACTGCTGCTTCCGGTGGAAGACTGGCAAGGGATTCATGTTATCACTTCAGTAGCAACTGATGATGCACTGCAAAACATCTTACCCTACTCTACATCCCTCTGAGATCATCACCCAGCCACTTCCAAGCAAGTCACTCCTCCCAGGTTGCTAACACACAGTTAAGGGCTTCCAAGGGATCACTCAGAAATAAAGGCCTGTGCAGCAAGATCATTACGTTTCAAGAAATCAGAAGAAATCAGAGGCTGATTAGGAAAGATCATCAGCACTTCTAAGCAGGGACCTAACCTAACCCATGTGCTGGGCAGGCTTCCACTACATGTACTATTTGACAGATGCTTTTCCAATCGTCTCTTGAATAACTATAATTAATAGCAACTATTTTACTCATCCTGGAGAATATTAAGTTACTTAAATCCTCTGGGGCTCCAATTCTGAGCCATCTTAGGACATCATTCTCAAACACATTTTGCATGCTGTAATAGCTGCCAGTCAAAGAAACATATCTTGAATCCCAGTTAATCAGCCATTAACCTCATGGTGCCCAGCCACACAAGAGAGATGATAAACCAACACCTGCAGGGCCCACAGTGCCAGGAGCACAGGGAGGGAGCAAAAGCAGCTGCAGGTCAGCTCTTGCATGCACAGGAATCGTTCATTAGAATGAATCGCATCATGCTTAATCAGAGAAGGGAATTTAGGATGCATAGAGGGTGCCTCCTTTTGAGATTTTGACTTTGCCAACTTAACCAATGCCCTCAGCTCATGGATCCTTAAAAAATTAAAAGCTGAGAAGAAAAGAAAATACCCTACAGTCCAGCAGGACTGAATTTCTCACATTTAATCAGCAGGATTCGGATGTTCGCATCCACAGCCCGTCCTTCAGTTAACCTATGATGAGGAGCAGTAGGAAGCTGTTAAAGATCATGTGGACATCCAGTACAGAGGGATGGAGATGACAGTTATCAGTTGTTTATGAGACAGCAGATATAAATCCTTGATTAATGGTTTCAGCTCCACATGCATCCCCAGGCTCTCCCTAAAGTCCTCTTTAGCTCCTGTCCATCTCCTCATCTGTCTCTCATCAGCTTGTCCTAAACCACCTCCAATACCTGCTTTTTCACCCACAGCTCTTATTCTCCCTTTTTGTCTGTTCTTCCTCAATAATCAAACCCCAAGAGGCTGATTTTCTTGGCAGCTTCCTCCACTAGCTGGAACAAAAGTTATCTCCAAGTCACCCAGACGCATTAAGTATAAAATGGCTCTCCTAAATATACATTTAATCTATTCCTTGTCCTTTGTACAACACAAATACAGCCCCCTTTGAGAATGTATTGATTCTCATGCACCTGTCACAACTAAATTGGTTTATCCACAGGCTAAGCACAAGCTTCCACTCAGTTCATGCTGTATTTTAATGCTATATTTGGACAAATCTGGGTCTGCATGTTCTCCTCCTGTACAACCCCAGGGGTCTTGCACCAACTTCCACTAGGCCTTTGATGGAGAGCAGCCAGGCTGCTCATTAGTCTGTTAGGAAGCCGCTCATCAGTCCCATTCCCAAACTCCCCATTACTTCCGTGGAATAGCTGCAGTAATTGGGCTGCCTATTTGTCAGGCCCGGATTAGCATTGCTTCAGCCAAACACTAATGGCGCATCCTGCAGCGTGTCGCACCACGTCTCCTCAATGCCAATGCAGTTGTGGTTTTTGTCACTGCTTTTGGGTCTGTCCTGTTTAGTTGTCAGGCAAATGGAAGAGTTTTAACAACATGCTCAGTGACCTCTGTTCTCAGCACTGCTTCTTGCCTGCACTGGAGGAGGGTGAGAACAGGGATAACACATCCTGCTTCTAGAAACAGTCCTGGGAGCAACCGAAGGTCTAGACAATGATGCCAGAGAATTAAAAGCAAGATTCAAACCTGGCCAGCAAATATCTAAAAGTTTCAAATATCTGTTATAAAACCAGCTTCATGTTAATGGAAACGGCGTGGGGAGGATTCTGCCATTTAAAGAAGCAGCTTCTTCTCTCCACTTGTTTTGGAGCACTTGAGGAAGCACTGTGAAGCAGGCTCTTGCTCCTGATCTCAGCATACACCAAAGAAAAGCACTGGGATCCACAAAACAGGCAAGAGGCAGCAGGAGATGGAAAGGAAATAAAGGCTCTATAAATAACTCTGATGCTACAGAGAGCGGTAGCAGCAGGAGAGTCTCAGTAACAAGGTGTTATTCATGGTGCTTCTCGCCTAGGGAGTGGGGTCCCCTCATCCCTGTGCCTCCAGTATGTTAAACTGTGTTCAATACTGCCTAGGAGGTGAGGGGACAGCAAGCTTAGAGCTGCCTAGGCTGACCCGCACCCTGGGAAGCACAACATGGGCCAGGAAAACCAATCTCTTGTAAAACCAGTAAAATCAGAGTTACCAACCCTCACCTCCAGCCCATTTGGGCTTAAGCTGAGAGCTGACCTAACTCTGCACAACCCATCTGGTCACTTTTACTGTTTGCAGGTTGTCCATCAATGAGAAGATGGAAGCACCTTGCTCCTGGCTGGTTTGAGAAGGAAGACCACAGCTTGTAATGGGACCCAGCACTGTGTGCCTGCTGCCACAGAGATGCAGTTGGACTCTAAGCATTCAAAACGCTTTGACCAAACTTTGTTGAGAACAAAAAGCCCATCTTCCACAAATGATTGGAAAATAAGTGGAAAAAGCTCTGAATCCTAGCTCTAGCATTATGCAGAGCTGGTTCAAAAGAACATTCATGAGTATTTCCTTTATACCGCAAATATCCAGGTCTAAAACTCGCAAGTGAAATTCAGCAATGTACCTTTCCGTGTGGAGAAAAGCAGCAAATTGTCTGTGCTCCATGAGCTCAGGTGTGTTGGAGGGTCACAAACTGAACCAAGGAAAATTAAAGTCTAAAAATCTATCCAGCTAAAATGAAATTCCTTGCAGGGATGCTGGAGAGCTGGTCAGAAGCAAAGACCGGAGCTGTGGAGTTTGCCTTTTCCCCTGCAACTACAGTAACAATAGGTCAGAAAAGGAGGAAGGCTTCTGGCTTCCGGCGCCTATTCCATAATGCTTCCGTATGTCTGTCTGAATACCCTCTGGGCTTTCAACCTTAGACTCAGCCTGTGAGCTGCTCGGGCTTGTCAGCTCCACTAGTTCTGAGGCAATGAGCTCAAACCTGCCTCCAGAAAAGATTTCCCTACAACACCCAAGAACATGGAAAGACAAGAAAGCAGCCACTGAGTGGGACAGCCCTGGACCTCTCATGAGCCCAAGAAGCAAACTAGAAAGATTAAAGTTCTTCAGTTTAATCCCCACTGAGCAAGTCGCACTCCTTTATTTACTAAGAAATATGCTGATTGCACTGATATGTCTCAAGATACAGAGAGAAACTGGGTTTGTTGAGCTGGAACTCTGCTGAAGGCATATATGTAAGAGCATAGCAAAGTATCATGGATACTTTCATACATACTTGTTAAAATAATCCCAGTGCCTCTCAGCCCAGCAATACTAGCACATGGAGGGCTCAGAGGGTAGGATGCAGGGATAGGACAATGCCTGTGGAGCAAAACTGCCCAAGAAAGCAGCCCTGCCAGAGCTGGTACAATGCAAAGTCACCATGGATCTGGAACAGCTTGGTACATTGGATGTTATGCTGTGCCTTCCCAACAGCAGTGATTCAAGGTACACCAACGATTTTCGGCTGCATCTAACCTAACAAGCCCATTAGGCTGCAGCCTATTCTGTGTAATTTCACAGCTGTCGGAATCCCACCATTAGCTCCTTGCTGTTTTCCTTGGCACACTGCTTGACTGGTCTTGAACCTATGAGCATATACCTGCTCTGCAGCCAGGAAAAGAGACATTCCCTGCTCTGGAATGCCTGCTTCCCAGCCTACCTCATGAGCCACTCAAGCACACTCCCCTGAAAGTCTCCCAAGCACATGAAAACCACTTCGGCACTTCCACCCCACACATACCATAAGGGGCCTAAGCAGAGACAACAGTAGCACACAGCAGACAATGGTTCATCCTCTAGGAGATTGTTTTGTACCCAGGAACCTCACACAGATTAAAAGGTTAAAGATACAGCACTACACAACTACACCACACTTCACCACTCACCTTCAGAGGGGACGTGCAGAGAAAAGAAGTAACAAACTTCTACAAAGCACATTCCTGTGACAGACTGCTCATACAGAAAGAGAGGAAACACAAAGCAGAGGAAAAGAGGTGAACTGATGCTCAAAGTTCAGGCAAGATGGTCAATGAAGCTTGATAAATATTACCCATCATAGCACAGAAGCATACGAATGAAAAGGACATTATCTGAACTCCAGCCATCCTGAATGCAGCCAGAGTACTTTATGCAACTCCTATACCTGCTATATTTCCCAGTTTGTCCAGTGGCAAAGGAAAAGCAGCTGTCTCATCAGGTACTTCACTTATCCTCATAAGCCCCTTTTCAAACATCACCTATTTCCCTTCACTGTCAAAGGGACACAACAGACAAGTTCCATAGCCCATGTTTCTGCTTTTCCACCAACAAACCTCACTAGATAAGGTCCCCTATGCCTAAAAGCAATCCTCAGTAATTGCCCAGCCTGTCTCTGGCTACACCTTGTTATTAATCTCAGCTGACCACAGTCATTAGCAATGTCCTATATGGGAATGTTCACCAGCTGCCCCCTCTCCACAATCTGAGAAGGCTCCAATAAGAGGAGGGGGTCTGTGCATAGCAGACAGTTATAAAGCTATCTCTTCATAGTCTCTGGACAGAGGTACCCTGGCAAAGCAATGGTGTAACCAGGCAAGAAGGGCTATTTGACTGCGTTGTCTTCACTACAAGCACCTGGAATGGGGGTTACTCATTCTCTGATGTAACATTGGCTTCGAGACAGAGGTGAGAACAAGAGGGCAAGTGAAGATGATAAACAGCCACCAGCATCACCACGAGATGCCTGGGGAGCTTCCTGGCCTGCAGCAGGGAGCAACTCACAGCCAGGAAGCAGAGGTGACAGAGGAAGACCTTCAAGGAGCTTGTTTTGATCTGGAAAGTCAGGTCTAACCTGAAAGGATGATTAGTTTTCCTGGTGGTAGTTAATCTTGCCAGTCTTGTTCTAATTCATTACATTGTGTTCTGACAAAGTGTAGCCTTGGCCATTAAGAGCGTTTGGTATTTTTTGCTATGTTCCTTTCAAAATGAAAAACCAAACAAGAACTTAAATGTTCCAGCCCAGGGCTCTGGGGTTGCTGCTGCTTGCTGTGCTGAGCACCCACATCCAGCATGGTACTTAGCAACTAGCTGTGAGTGTGGGGTCAGAGCCAGGCTAGTGATTAATTTATCCCGGTACTCCAACCTGAGATTGCTTTATGGTAGCACACTTGGTGCAAACTTTAAGGTGTGTTCAGGCAGCTTTCTTCTGAGGAAAAACTGCAGCATCTTATGGCTAAATGTACTCCTCAGTAAGGAAAAATGGTGACTTTCTGTCCCAGGGCTGTATTAACTATACAGTTACAAGTAACTATACAAGCTATAACAACTAACTTGACTGTTGTCTCTAGATCTTACAGGCTTGTCTGCTCTTCCTGTATGGAATAACTTGGTTTTGCAGAACAAGGTATTAGCACTTCAGCATGAGGTCCTCTTCCTCTGTCTAGCACTGATGCAACTGCTCAATGTAAGGACCAGCAGAGCTCTTTGCTTCAGCTTCCTCCCCGAGATGGGGAGCACAAGAGCCACCTTTGTGGTGCACGAGCAGCCAAAATGGTCCAAAGGAGCCCAGCCAGCGGCTGGTCGTGCCTCCCAGGAGATGCCCAGTCATTATTCTCCCTCAACCTGGAGCCAGCATCTCAGCAGCTTCCAAGCATGGGAAAGTGCCCCTGGCCTTGGAGCAAGAATCTTTCCCATGCCTGGCAGGGCACCAGTGGGTGCTCCAAACCACTGGCACCCCATTTCTTACGGTTGCTGCCCCTGGCTCTGCAGGGGATGAGGTCAGTGAGCTCTGCAGTGCTTCTCAAGAAGGTATTCCAAAGTCTTCCCACAGCTATTCAGCTGAAAAAGCCCAATGGCATTGGGCAGCTTCTGAAGCTGGTGGTTTTCATCTCCTGAGGAGCTGCTGACAGAAGGCTGAGGCAAGAATTCACTCCATCAGGAGAACTTCAAATGTGGCCCTGCCAGGAGCTGCCCTTGCAGCTCCTTGACCACCCTACAGCCTTCCTCCCTCTGCCTTCTCAAAGTAATTCCACCAGCAACTCAAAGACTTCCTCTGGGATGTCACTGTCCCAGCAGTGAAGCTGTGCAGGCTGTCAGTGGGGCACAGGAGGATGTGCTCCTTTTATCCCATGCTAGGGCATTGTGACCGCTGTGGGCACTGTGACATGGGGGTTCTACCACCCCTCCACCCAGCATCCTCCAGAGGAAGCCTTTGGGGTGCTGGTCCCAGGCAGCCCCTGTTCCCGGGATGCTCAAGGGTCTGCCCCTGCCCTTGGTGGCCATTTCCCATAGGTTGGGGTAGGCAGTGTCGATAGACCACCACGGAAATAACACTGACCTTAAAAGCACAAGTGAGGAGAGGTTACAGTGCTGAGGCAGACAGGGAGGGCATTTTCAGACGGAGAACATTTGCATCCATGCCCAAAGCACTGTCGTGGTTTAAACCCAGTCAGGTAACTCGTTCGCTCACTTCCCCCCCTTTTCTTGCCCTCCCCCTGCTCTCGGAGGGACGGAGAGGAGAATCGAAAAGAATGCAACTCCCACGGGTTGAGATAAGAACAGTTTAGTAACTAAGGTATAACACAGATCACTACTGCTACCACCAGTGATAATAATGATAAAGGAAATAACAAGGGAAGAGAATACATCATCTCACCACCAGCCGACCGATAACTCGCCCCCCAGGCCCAACCAAGCTCCGACCGATACCTCCTCCAACCCCGCAGTCTCAGCCCTTCCCGCTCACTCCCAGTTACATCCTGGGCATGACGTGCTGCGGTATGGAATACCTCTTTGGCTAACTTGGGTCAGGTGTCCTGTCTCTGCTTCCTCCTGGCTCCCCCTCCTCCCTGGCAGAGCATGAGGCTCACAAAGTCCTTGGCCAAACCAAAACATTCTTGTTATCAGCCCTGTTCCCGAGCTGAAAGTCAAAACACTGCACTGCACCAGCTACCAAGAAGGAGAAACATGACTGCTACTGCTGAACCCAGGACAGAGATAAACAATGACTCTTCCAAACTGTATTTGCCTGCCTTGATTTGTGGCAATATGTTCAGATCTTATCTAAATCCCTGCAAATCTTTTCCTTTAGGATTTAGTATTCAGAGTACTGACAGAGTAAGGAAGGTACTATTCTTGCCATTTTGTAGGTTGGTGCCAAAATTGGTATGTATATTCAGACTATGTGAATAAGGGCATTTATACCATATACATTCAGTTGGTTGGGGTGATGCCAGAGGTGAAAGAGAGGGGTTTAGTTCATATGAACTTTGCAGACACAGGCAGCATGCATGATTTCCTCACCATTCCTTGCCAATATACTGGCTTCTCTTTGCTACTACACTCTACAGTGAGGTCATCTTGGAAAGAAGTCCTGAATTGTTTTGTGGTTTTTGCCGTATTTTCCCTTACACTTCAATAGCTCTTTTCCTCCTTTGGCCTTCATCCGTTGTTCAAAATGCTGCATACACATTTGTCACCGAACACATTCCCTTGTTCACAACCCTAAGCTCCCACTAGGCCAGACCTCTGGCTGCTCCTACACAAATGAGCTCCTTAATGAACAAAGCAAAGCATCCTTTGTGTCCTGAAGCTCAGCTATGCTACGTGTGTGAGCAGCAGAACACCATCTCCTACAACCCCAATTACCTTTTCAGGCCTCTCTGTACAGCCCTGCTGCAGACGGGGTATCTCAAGTCTGTTCTGCTGGTTGGGCAGGGGAACTTGTTCAAAACCATTGATTTAACTGGAAATCAATATGCTGAAAATTGAACTATCAGTTTCTGCAAAGTGTGACATATAGCGGCATTTAAGGCAGGGCTGAGTGGAATTGCTTCTATTGCATGGCACAGAATACTAACAGGAATTGATTTCACCCTGGGAAGGCCTGGGTTTGTTTATCTAGTGGCTAAGGGGTTTTTTTGGTGGCTGTTCCTGATTTTGAATGCTTTGCCTAATCCCATGTTTGAAGCAGATGGGAGGGAGAATCAGGACACCCTGTGTAAAAAGCATGCCAAGACTGAATGGGCAAGGAGGATTCAGCTCCAAAGCAGTGTTAGAAGCTGGAGCCCAAAGCAACTTCTATGTTTTATCTCTCCCTCTGCCAGCTCAAAATGCTCTCTCTGAAGTGAGAGCTGCTGTGGTCAGCTGTACAAAGCAGGAGGACACCCTTGTTTTATGAGTGCATCACAGAACAACACACTGGAAGAACACATGCACTAGCCAAGCTTCTCATAAAACCATCAACCTGGCACTGCGTGTCCTGGGCACTCTGCTGGTCCCTCAGGCCTCCTTGTGTGAGGTGGCACTTTCATCCTCACCTCTCCGAGAATTTTCCTTCCAGGATGCTGCAGGCAGGGTTTGACAAGAAAATCCCACATAAAACCTGTCTGAGATAGATCGTTTGACTACCAACCAAAGAAGAGGATAAATGGCTGCAAATGACAACACAAACCACATGCTCAGAAAATGAGCAAGCCACTACCAGTCACTGGGCTCAGAGAACTAGGACATATAGCGATGCTATTAGTTTTCCCTATCACAATGGCTTATCTACCTGGCATTCTCTGATGTCCAGGCTGAGAACTAATTGAGAACAAGATGCCAGACTCCCATTTTGTTGAGGATTAAGGTAACAGCTCAGGTGCACAGAGGCAGTCTGATAGGAAGTTCGGATTGCTGTTGCTGTTATCCTATTAACCAAAAAGTGTAACTTCACTCAGGAGGCAGGGGAAGGAGATGATTGTGTCCTGAGATACTTTTTTCTTCTGCCTCATCTAATAATGATTTGCTCATCCTTTTCTTTTGTTCAGGGAATGTTCATTAAATACAGAACAGAAGCAGGTGGCAGCACTCTATTTTGGCGCATGCTGCAATCCATAAGGGACCCATGTCTTTGCTCAGTAAGGTTTATCTTTCCCACGTCACATCTGTTGCATTGTGTCGCTTTGTCCTCTAATGCTGTAGGTGTAGGGGCTCTTGGGTCCATCACTAACTGGTTCAACACACAGCTAAGACTTAGTCACAGGTTTATCTCCTCAATCTGGGTGTGCTTAAATCTCACATTAAATGGATGTCCTTATCTGTGATTATGCACACATCTTTCTCCTGTATTGCAAGACTAGAGGAAAACATGGCTCATTTTTTGCATCCCCTGAGGCTGGAGTCTCACATCATTCACACGCAAAAGCCAGGAGCTACTCCATTAGTTAGAGTAATTCCAGCCTGCCCAAAATCAGAGGGGAGCCAGGCACCGAGTGGGCTGGGAGCATACTTCTGCTGTCAACAGCTGGAACAAGAGAAAATAATGCACTTCATTGATTACATCCCTAACATGATGCAAGGCAATAATTTGCCATAATCTTGCTTGGAATGTTTTCCACAGACACTCTGGTGTGAGCTGCTGAGCTCACCTGCTGTCAAGTATTTCCACAGCTCAGCTCTGCAGAAGAGACATTAGTGTCAGTGTTGAAAAATTCATACTCAGATTCACTGCTTTACTTGCCAGGGATTTTAAGGCCAGAATGGACCATTATGATTATCATGATCTTCCTGATAGCACAGGCAAGCAAAGTTCACACCAGGGCTTCTACATCAAAGCCAGTGACTGGCAGCAGAACAGTGTTTGAAAAGGACACTGGACCCCAGTTCAAAAGACTCCATATCTATCTCTCAGTAACCTGACTCAGTGATTTAAGTACTGCCACTGCCCCAGTGTGAACTTTATTTCTATTTGAATATATCTGGCTTTTACCTACAGCCAAACTCCTGTTATTCACATATTTTACAGGGTAACTTCTATTAAGTTACATAATTTCCTGCAATAACAAATGGACCTAGTGTTTTAGCGGTTATGGATCATACCTGCTTGTCAAAAAAGGAAATTAGAAGGCTTTTCACCTGACAAAAGATGAGTTAGAATGCAGGTCGCCCATACCAAGTGCAAGGACATTGATACTTAAAGCAGTGGGAAGTGTAGGAACAGTGGGTTTATGGTTGTTGTGAAGATCATGATTGATAGAGGTGCAAACCGATGGAGGAAAAATGATTGATATGTTTATTGTCTGATAAAGTTCCAACCATTTTGACTCATCATTAAATGCATTAGGCTTTAGTGCCACTTAAGGAAGACACTGCTCAGCTAATTGCACTTGGAGGCTGCAGGCTCTGACTTTGAGTTTAGAGAAGGTCTAGCTCCAAGAAGTATGGAGTTCTTCCCAGTAAGAAATGAGGCTCTACAGTATCCCAGGCTGCTTCTGTAATGAATAATGTGCAGGACCACGCAGCAGCAGTTCCCTTCTAAATGGGAGATTGGTTCAAGAACAAATTGAAACAGAAAAAGCAAATCTCGGTTTCTACATTTGTAGGGCTTGTAAGCCAAACAATCCACTACAATCACTATCAAATGTTCTGTCACAACAAAACTGATTCTCCACAGCAGGAAACAAAAGAGACTTGGGTTAAAAAGGAAACCCCACAAACCACCTGGCAAAGGTTAAATACCCTTTTAATTTCCCACTGCTCTGCTCTCTGGGCCACCAGTCAACACAGGGTTTAGCAGCTGACCTGCCCAGGTTTTTCAGACAGTCCTTGAGGAATTCATGATTAATGAATAATCTTCTTCATGAAGCAGTTCCTGCTGCAACACCAACGTGCTCACAAAGGTTAGTCAGCTAATGAGACTTCATCACAAACCTGTGAATGAAAGAGAGGAGGGAGATGACTTACGCGGATAAATGGCTGCAAACAAAAGAAGGCATCTTCAGCAACTCCTTTATGTGCTCACTTCTTAGGAAAAACTTGAGGCTCTTTTAAGGATGACAGATCTATGACAGGATTTCTTTTAAAATGCTATTTTGTTCAATAAATCATGTAAATTCCAGCATGTAAACTAGAGCATTACAGACAGCCTTGTAAATAATTAACTGCTCTTTTGCATGAGGGGGGAGGAAATACCCAATTCAGCAAATCAGGCAGGAAGCTGATTGTTTATCCCCATGAGGAATAAAAGGTTGGTCCTAAAGAGCTTGTGGGTTTGCTGGTGCGGAAAGAGAGATGTTATTTTGTTCAGGATGGTGGTTTGAGATGGGGAATCTGGTGTGTTTTGAGCTGACTGGTAAGTACCCTGCTTAAGCTTTGCAGGGCGCTGATGTTAGCTCTTTTCCTGCTCATAAGGTTTTTTGTCTGGGGTTTGGTTGGTTGATTTTTTTCTGGCACCCTTTAACTCAACTTTCTGCTTTGGGAGTGACGGAGTAGGACACATGAGCAGCAAGCGGGGGAAGATTCTGTCAAGCGGAAGCTAGTGATAGTAAGAACAGAACCGAATATATGTAAGAATTATTAACAAATACATGAATCTCTGCAGTCGTCCTAGACTCTGAGACCTGAATGTGTCTTCTGGGGACATCCTTTAGTAGCTTTAGTAAGGAAATTATTGCAATTCTCACAATGACGGTGTCTTCAGCAATGAAAGCATTCAGGCCGTCAAAGAAATCTCTGTAAGAAAAGCTCAACATACTTGTCAGTATCTCAGAAAACACTAAGACCTTTAATAGGCTTGAATTTCAGGAACATTGGGTTTTGGTAGTGCTGGGTTAAGTGTTAAGTCAGTTAATGCTAAAGATAAAGTTTGCAGTGATGCTGGATCTTGTTCTTTCCCAGTTGAAGCTTCTAGTCCTTGAAACTGTTTTAACAGTACCTTTTACTTGGACACTAAAAGCAACTAAATAGGGAGTTACTCAGACTGCAGGAAAAATGTCAGCTTTGCCTTTGCAGGGCTTTCTGCATAAATGCCTCTAGACCCATTAAAGTGAAATATGCCAGCCAAAGGTGCTACCTTTGTGGTTAAATTGCTGTGATGTGATTTATTTATCAGAATCACAAGGTTCAACCAAGCCACTTACTGTAATATCTCTGTGAGAATAACAACATTATCAAGAAGCAAAACACATTACAAAGAAAAACTTACTGTTGCCTAAAAGAGTTCTTGGCTGCCCCAGCTCTTTCTGACCAAACACTGGTGCTGTCTCTTAGACAGCAGCTGATGGTTCTGTAATACATGTACATGTTATTTGTACTATTGGAAGCTGGATGTGGGAATGAATTGTAGTGTGTCATGCCAGGTTGCCTGTAAAATGGGTTGTTCTTGAGGAAAGCAGCATCTTCAATGTATCTTTG
The DNA here is from genome assembly GCF_034315485.1 of Pezoporus occidentalis. NCBI lineage: Eukaryota > Metazoa > Chordata > Aves > Psittaciformes > Psittacidae > Pezoporus > Pezoporus occidentalis. The sequence continues at coordinate 957,252 of NW_026916192.1, forward strand.
GTGTAAAAGAACTGTATCTATCAGCATGACAAAGGTTCGCATTCCTGCAGTGCCAAGTAACTACAGATTTAAAGGCAGCATCTAAACATTTAGTCTGTGGCTAATTATGGAACAGTCTGGTAGGTCAGTGTTACTAGCTGCTGCCTTTGGAGGACAGAAATAGGCTAGTGAGGTGATCTGGGGATACAGCAAATATCTGGCAGGGCTGGGGTAAGAGCTTATACCTGCTGACGCATGGTACATAATCTGTTCTCTACACACCTCTAGCTGGAGGGCTGCAGCACCTGAGAGTGCTCCTCTGCTCCCAAGGTACCTGTAACATGTCCCTTACAGGCAAGGTGTCACAGCAAAGGAGCACAGTGTTGGGATCCCTGTGCTGTGCACAAGCAAATCAAAGTGAGGAGATGTGATTTGTCTCCTTACCCCCAGTCTAAGGAGTTCACAGCATCCTCTGCACAGCTTTCCTGGTGAATTCCCTTTCCTTGGGAGTTTGGACCTGCTGAAGCCCAGTTCCCTGTTGCATGAATACTTGTATCAGCTTCCTTATAGCATTTTGTGCAGGGTTGTGCTTTCTCTATTCCCTCCTTCCACCTGCTCTTCCAAAGGGACCACAGTCCTGCTAGTGAGATCAGTCTGTTGCTATGGAAATCTTTGTCACAAATGAAGACTTCACAGCAAGGCAGTGGTATTAAAACCAGACATTTACATATGCCTCTGGCTCTGGCGGGATTTGGGTCTCACCACTGAGTGCAGTGGAAGATGCAGCTGCTTTCCTGGTTCACCCAAGGTGGTGCTGGCCTGGAAGACACAGGGTGGTGGAGGGACCCTGTAGAGGTGCCCAGGGAAACCTCCAAGCTGTGTCCTGTGCCTTTTGCATTGGCCTGCTGGAATATGGGTTACCAAGCACTCCAACAGCATTAATACCTCCTCCTCAAGACGCACTTCAGCTTTCCTCTGCAGTGCTGTGCTACAGAGCAGCAATATCAGCAGCTGAGAGAGTGAAGCTGAGGAAGAGTATTGGAAACGGCTATGTAGGGGGGAACAGTGTTGAACCCAGACATGCTGTGGGGGCATGCAGCCTCCTAAACGTCAGAGAGGGGAATTAAAACTTCCCCCTGGGAAGGGAGCTGGGGTAAAAGGAGTAATCCAAATGTGCCATCTTCACATTACTTCCCCCTAAGCGTTTCTAAGTTTAGCTGTATCGCTTCCAAGAAGAACTGCTCATCTAAATCCCAGGGCCTGGCTTTGAAAATTTCAGCACGTCCCCTGTACTGCAAAATCAAAGCTTCTTCCCTGCTGAATACACCTTTGATCAGAACTGTGAGAAATATTTGCAACCATGTGAAACTTGAATGATTTGGGGTTTCATTACACACTTGAAACTCAGACCATTTTCATCAAAGGCATTGCTAAAGTTCACCAGCCCTCTAACAGAACCTTTGATGGTTTATGGCTTGTGTTTTGGGTGAAACTCATGGGTTTGCTTGACTTTTTTTCAAGTGAAACTAGCTGAAAGTGGCTTTGACTGCATTTTGAGAACTTTGAATCATAGAAGCAGCAGCCAGCTGAGTTTTGTTGCCTTTACAGCTGCTGCATGGTGTTATCTTGCCATAAAGGGTAATTCTGCTGAAAACCAGTAATCAGGGTTTGTGTTGTACCTGGCTGAGAAGGTGGCAGAGAATGCTGGTAGGGCTGTGCTCTGCTCTTGTTCCTTCTGGCTTGGAGGCCCATGGCAGCAGCAGAGCTTGGCATATCATGGTGCTAAGAAGCTTGCCATTTCTCAGTGCTGACACATAAGCTTGTCCTCAAGCAGCCTGGGGGGCTGCACGCAGGGAGATCCCAGCTTCTGGGAACATGGGACTTCAAGGAGTCCAATCTATTCTTATCCTGGTTCTCAGTCCCCAGCAGGGTCTTCATCCTCTCTGATGGTTTGGTCTCCAAAAATGCCCATCCCTTGCTCTCTTGCCTCATTAATAGTTTCTGCACCTCCTCTCGCAGTCAGCTGTAGCCACCCTCCTATGGCTGTGAGCTGTGACCTGCTGCTGCTTGCTTAGAGCTATGTTCTCTGGCAGTGAGGTTCCCTCCCAGATTGGCAGCCGGGGCTCTTGGCTCTGCTCATCCAAAAACCGGTCTGGTCCAGGCAGAATGGGCTCCTCTTTATCGCTGCAAGGGAAGGGGGATCTTTCACTGAGAGTTACATGCTCAATATACAGAGTTGTCCTGGTCGGATGCTTGAAATCCACTCTCCTGCTACTCTTGGTACATGGCAAAGAGAAGCATGAGGGGAAAAGCACTGACTTATAATAAAGGGCCAGAGGAGGTGAATAAATGTTATATTTTCCATTTGTGCAGGCATTCGCTCTGTGTGTGGATTGTATTTTCAAGTCTGAGTTCTCTTCTGTAAATCACTGACATTTTCAGAGCAGCATTTCCTACCTGCAACCATTTGCAACCCTTCAGAAGTCAGCACAGTCAGAGCCTCTGCTACATGCTTCCATTTCTCCATTTCAATTCCTTTTTAACTTCCCTTTGGAAGAGCTGGAGCTTTGTTTTGATTAATCCTTGGTCCAAAGGCATAAGCTTGAGGAAACTGCGATGTCATTCTTCTGGGTTGGAAGAGAGATGGGAAAGTTACATTTGCATTACATGTGTCTACCTGAGAAGTTTTTTCATGTTTAGATGCAGACTTTTGGATTGAACTGACATACAAGCTTTGGAAAATCATATGTGTGACTGCAGCACAGCAAATGATGGTACATTGCTGCAAGCGATGCTGAGAGTGCCTCGAGGGATTCTAGAAATGTCCAGCACATTGTACTCACTGTAATATGTAACTTCTGTGGCATGGAACTTGACCCTTGGCAGGGTTTCCTTATCTTCCACAAGCAAAGTACTGGTACTTTGTTTTAATTTAGGCGTGCTTAGCTTGACTCAAAGCATCCTGCTTTGAAATGCAGTGTTTCATTTCAAATGTGACCTGAAGTGGTACTTCTCTGGTTCTGATAATGCTGTGGGGACACTGTTTGCTGCTTTCTCTGCCTGCTTCTCCAATTGTCTGACCACCCCACCCTGCTTCTCGGCTCAATCAGAGCTGCAGTGCATTATGGCACAGCTCAGAGTACTTGTCCATAGTGAAGAGCAGAGCTGTAAATAAAGCCCTGGGGAAGCACATCAGCAGATTGGATCATGAAATATCATCCTCTGAATTTGGGCTCTCCACAGTCCCTTTATCTTATAATTAAAAGGCAGCTGCAGCACGGACATGGTGCAGAGCCCCCTTGGACGCACAGCAGACTGCCTCTGAGATATTACCCCAGCACACAGGCTGCTGCAGCAAAGGGAGCTATTGAGTTCCAGGGCGAGCTGTAACACCTGCACCAGCTCATGGTGCTCATATCCCTCATGGTTTTGGCGTGCTCAGGCCCTGCTGCTAAGCCCTTCTTCCTTAGATGTGTCTGAGTGCAGTGAAGCAGGCACCCAGATTGCTCAGGGCTACTGGAGCTATCTCTAATGAGGGCATTAGGGACATGACCTCCCTGTTGCTGATGTTAACGTACAGAACAGACAGGAGCAAACCTGATTTGCATCAGCTGAAGTGACGTGAGAGCAAAATGAAATCACATGTCCTCATTAGGAAGCTCAACAGATAGGGATGAAAGTCATAAGGGACTGCAAACTCTGCAGGGCTGGTTTTGTTAGCATGGTTACAGCCTGCCTCTCCATCTTCTCTGTGCATGTCCTTCTCTCTCATTACAAGAATGCTTTCCTGCTTTATGCTTTCTTCTTGTTTAATAAATCAGAAGGAGAGCTGCACTGATTTACTAATCTAATCCTCTTAGACTGACTCCTCTCAGCGCTGTACTTGTGCTGTGAGTGACCACTGCTTTGCATAATAGCCAAACATCACGAACAAACAACACGTGAGCCGCAAGAGATAGGCAGGTCTTACACCAAAGCAAATTCAAGGCTGGATTTGTTAAGTCTGCATTGGACTAGGCAGTCAGGAAACATCATTTCTGTGTTTGTCCACCCAGGGCATTGTAAGCCTGGTGGATCCCGAGGAAGGTTTAGTAACAAGCTCTCTCTACCTCCCTAGAAGCAAGATCAATGCTATGCCATGTGAACATGGCCAGAAGCTTTCTCTTGGGTATCATAAGGAGATACAAGCTGTCAGGAAGCATAAATTATTCTTCAACTGCATCTGAATGACTTCCCCACTGCCCACTTCCAGCTGATGTTTGAGGACTCTAAGGTGAGGTTTTCAGATGCTGCCTGTCCCCAGCAGGTCTGCAAAGTTGCACATAGCCAAAGCTAGAAATGTGGAGATGCAGCAGCTTGGGAGGGTGCTGTTTGTGCATGCAGTGTCCCTAGGGGACTGAAGTCTTTGCCTGTGATGCCTGTTGAGCACAGGTTTGGGGAGGCACAGCCTCTGTAGCCGAGGGCTCTCTGCACTCCTGGCCCATTACAGCCATGCTCTTCTGCCTTAGAGACATAGCTTCAAGAATGAGGATTTGTGGCAGGTGTCTACCCAAACTGCACTAATAGTACTGTGGGGGTGTGTTTTATGTGTGGATGTAGGAGTCAGACCAGGATAAATGGTTCTGCAAATCTAAGAGCACAGGGAAATGCAGGCAGCAAATGTAAGACTAGAATGAGGGTCAGTTATCATTAGTCAAGCTGATCTGAAGTGGTGAGATGAAGAGGGACAGTTTCTGTGTTAACTCCAGGGTGCTCTGCATGTGTGAGGGAGGGCATGCTGACAAGGCAGGCTAGAGATGTGAGGGCATTATGGGCCTCTTATCCTGGCAACAAACACTAGCAAAAAGGCATGGGACATGGTCTAGTGACCCAAATTAACTGAGCAGTGTGGATTCTGGGTTTTTAGAATGCACAGAAGCCCTTGCTGTCACCTATTACTGTGGGTGTTACTGAGCTGGTGAGATCAAAGCCAGCAAGGGACTGGCTTCCTGAACTGCATTCCTGCTAGATCTAACTACCTAAAGTGTGCTTTGGCGAAGCAAGGGCTGAGCAAGTAAGAAAGGAGGGAAGGCTGTGGAGGAAGGGAAAAGGTTGTGTGACGGAGGGAAGTGGTGATGCCAGTGATGATCCCAAGGCATCTGGGGTGCCAGGAAGGGTGCTAAGACTGATTGAAATGAGGATGTGATAGGAGAGGATTTCTGAGGAAGGTTAATAACCTAGAAAGTGCTAACATTTACTGTCAAGGCTGTGTCCCAGAATAGCAGATGTCTGTGTCAACAGCAGCAAGAGGCAATGAAAGGACATTGCACAATGTTGCATGCATGCAGGCTGGAAAGTGGAAGAGGGCAGTGAAGCATGTTTTATCAGCTGCTCACACAGTGCTGTGCAATCCCATATGTGACAGTTCAGGATGAGGGCACTCCAACTGAAGCACACAGCGCATAGCTGCAGCAGGTTTTCTGTGGGTGTGCACACACAACGTGTGTCCAGATCAGCTGCGATGTGTACATGTGGCTGCTGACTAGTGCGTGCAAACCATATGGCATGTGAGAGCAAGTCAGCGCATGCATTGTCAAGGGAGAGCAATCCTCCCCTCTTACTGCGAAGAATTTGTGCTTTACCTTATGTCAGGGGAAAGAAGTTCAGAAGGAGCAACGAGAAAAGCAGCCTGTCCATAGGGAGATGAATGCCTGTCAGACATGGGGATTAAATGGAAGCACGACAAATCTGGATTGTTCATGCCAAAACCAACTTTGATTACTCTATAATTCAACATGTGTTACCAGCTCCTATTATTAGAAAGCCAAACTTCCTCCACTGTGGGAAGAGATGAGATGGAGCTTTCTAGCCTTGTAAGTTAATTACAGTACACATGTTAAAAGCAGCATCTGTCTTAGTCAATCTAGTTGATTATTGCAGCACTTTATTTTTAGTTATCATCAAGGTGAAGGATGACACTAATGTAAGTGGAGAACTTCCCACAGATCTTGCTCAACTAAGTATTCTCCAATACCAGCTATGTCAGAGCTGGTGGGTCGCCTCTTCTGGAGCTGGGTCAGATGAAGCCCTCGGACTTGTCTGTGTAACATGCTTTTGACTACAGAGTTACAACAAAGGTACTGAGACCTGGCTATTAGAGTCAGCTGTGAAAATGCTATGGTTGTTAGATATTTGTGGTACTCCAGTGGCCAAAATGTTTGATGCTCCACTTCTATTCTGAGCTCTCTCTGATGCAAACGTTTCTGGTCTCATGACTGAAATGCTTTGATTTATCACATAATCACACCCTGTTCTTTCCTTTATGTCTAATTCTCCTGCCTGGTATCATTTCAACTCTTGGAAAAGATCTACAATGCTTGTCGGGGTGACTGACTAAGCCAACAAAAGCATGCCAGATGAGTTTTCTTTGTAAGTGTGGGAAGCTTCTCCCAAACAACTGAGAGGTCTTGAGGCGTGGACTTGGCTGAGAGCTCAAAGTATGGCAACAAGTCCCCCCTCCTGCTTTAGGGCCAGTGGGTGGATGTGGTGCTGGTGTCACCCAGGAGGTATGGAGTTAGCATTCATGGTATGGTGCTCTTGGCTGCCACAATACTGATGGAGCTGGGAGGCTGGCACTGACACCATTCCTCATGAGCTGCAGGCCTGGGGAAACCTTAGTTTGCTTTTCTATTCACAGCACAAATGAAAAGAATTTGTTTCCTTCCCAAAATCACATGAATAGGTAAAGGAAAAGTGAGAAATCTTGAGCAGCAAAGCCCATTCCCTTTGGATTTGAGAGCCGCAGTCAGGCAGCCCAGCAGCACTTGGAAAGCCCAGTTAATGAGCAGTGTGGAGAAACCACAGTCTGCTGGCAATGACAATCTCCAGGGATGCTCTTCCTGGACCTGATTTGTGATCTTATGGTTAGGAAACCTAGTTAGGTGGTGATGGAATGGAAAGAGCATTAACAGATCCTCATCAAATCTAAAGCAGTAATACTCCATGGACCTGTGTTTATTTTCATAAGAACACTTCTCAGAGGTCTTTGCTTTCCAAGCTTGTATTTATCAGAGCCTGCTAGTAACACAGCTTGTGTGTGTGGTTCCAGCAGAGGTATTGCAGGTGCCAGCTGTGGTGTTTATGTGACAGATGTGTATGCAGACACCTTGTGCAGCAGATCTGGGATCTGTTTAGCAGACCAGAAGGAAATCTGAACGGGCTGACTAGCTCTATGTCCTGTAGCAGCGCAGGAGGGTGATGCTGTCTGATAAGAGATCACACTTCCCCGGGTTTTGTGCAAGGACCATTTCCAGTGCGAGTTTACCATTCGTGTGATTCCCATTTGCTTTGCTGCTCATCCTTCCAGAAATGGCAGAACAAAACATAGCTAAAAAAGGCAATTCCTGACTCTTTACCATGAAGCTGGACTTGAAATGTTCAACAAGGGTCATCAAAAGGTGGCTATGATTCCTGATGCTTCCTCCACACCTCATCAGAAGGAAACTCCCATCATCGCGGCTCCTCCAGAGCAGGAGAACACAGGCCTGGGCACAACCACCAAGGGGTTCTCGCTTCTCCAAGTCTCCATGCAGGAACTGAAGCAAGAGCAGTGTCATGCTCCATGATTATGGTACTTGCATACTACACACGGACTATGTTCACTTTCCAGCTGTGAGCCCAATATGAACTTATGGCTCATGTGTGATGGGGCATGCAGTTTGCTTACAGTAACAAGTGATATGCCCGATACCTTAACCAAATGTAGTCTCCAAGAGAGATGAGAGGTATGAACAAGCAGGTATTAAGAGAAGGTCTTTGGGTATTTCTGACTCAGCTGGAGTCCCAGCAGCTCTTGAAATACTTTGAGGAGCAATCATGACACACTTTGAGGAGCCACCAGCTGGTTTTCCAGGCAAAATGCAGACAAATTAGGCTGGTTGGGAGGGGAATTAATGTCCCTTGGGACACCAGCAACATGACATATAGTAGTCCTGTCCCCTTAAGTCCTTCTATTTGAAGCGGGCCTGGGCCCCACACAAGGGTTTCTCCAGGATCAGTCCCAGAGGAACAGCTGGAGCAAAGCAAACTCCATGAGCAGTGGAGCCGTTGTGTCCAACTCCCACTGACTGCTGAGGGAATGTGTTTATTATGAAACAATTAATGGTTGTGTGATTACAGAGAACTATTACTCAGTGGAGATAACTTCAAAAGGTCACAGTTGCTGTGTGTTTACTCCCAGGAGGTCTCTGAAGCCACTGTGGTATGAGGGGTGGATAACACCACGTACTTGCTCACTGTGGGGAATGGCTCCCACAGCCTGTGTGGGGCTCATCTTGCTGCACCTCCTCATCCAGCTCTGCCCATCCCTCCAGCCTTGTGCTGGGATGACCTGAGCATGAGGGACAACTGTTCTTCCCATGGCTCAGCTGTTCTGCAGTGAGTAGCCACAGTGCAAAGGGCTCCTGTTGGTGCTGGAGCCCCTCCGCACAGCAAGCATCCTGGGCAGCCAGGGATGCAGCTGCTGCTGGCATCGTGTGAGTTCACCCGCGCACAGCCAGGGTATTAGACTTGACTTTACTGTTCCTGTAAGCCAGGAGGAGTGACTGACATGGTGAAAATGCCTCTGCTCAGTGTGAGCCTTTGTAGTGCTGCAGCCCAGGGATAAAGTGTTCAAATGAGCACCCTGAGGGAGCCTTCTCCCGTCTTACAAGAGCCGGAGTTATTTGCAGAGAGCCCTCACCTGCGGCTGGATGCCTGCCCTCGTCCTCGGCTCCCCGCAGCAGGGAAGCACTGCCAGGTGAAAGCAGATGAAAGATTGCTGCTCATTTGGTAACAAATAACTTCCAAGCCCATCCAAGAGACTTTCAACTTAACTGCTCTCTTTGTTCCTTTTATGTCTTCTCTTTGTTTGGTGAGTGCACTAATGCAAGCTCCAAGTAAGCATCTGTACTGTAAGACAGGAACAAATAGGGAAAGGATAATAATATCCAAAGGTTTTACAGGAAAGGTTAAAAAGGGAAGCAGACTACAGAGACTGCTGAATAGTGGTTTGCTTGACTGATGTTACAAAGGCAAAAGACAGAAGAAAAAATCCTCGGAAAATGCCTCTGAGTGGTGATTACTTTCTCAGAAGGCCTTGCAATCAGGCATGAAAAGAGTCCTTCCAAGCTTCTAAGATCCATTAAAGATGTTATTATGAAATAATTAAGCTACATGGAATAACCTGAGTTTGACTCGGTCCCCTACCTCCCTATCTGTTGAGGTCTTTATGTAGAGGCAATGTAACAGGTCTTAGCAGCCCTCAGAACAATATGATGGTTCTGGCTCCCTGCTGCCCTGTTCCAACTATCTGCAGTGCACACTGTCCTGCCTAAACTGGACAGGAAAGGTGAAATGAGCTTTGTGTGTTAATAGCAGCATCGTAGGCCTACACAGCAGCATCATAGGCTTACACAGCCAGAGCCCTGATAGCACTGACTCCTGACCTTGGGATCTGTCTATGAGCTCAGGATGCATAAGAGCTGCTTGCCCTTGCACCAGTTACTCGTTGCACACGCAGTGTAAGGGACACCCAAGTACACTGGTGATCAGCATCTCTGTGCTTCTCCAGGGGTCTTTCGTGTAGAATGCGCATTGCTGAGGACAGAAGTGACAAGACTGGAGTAGCTCATTTTTAAATCCATTCAGCAGCTGATTGGTATCTCCTATTCATCTTTTCCATATTTACTCTGCTGCTGAGAACTAGAAGCCAGTGTTTTTTCAAGCAAATGTTATATGTGATTGTGTGTTTCTTAGAAGCTAAAAGAAAGATTCAGTAGCGTGAAAGCCCATAACAGTGTCAGTGCTGGAACTGACATATTTATTAGAGTAAGGCTTTCCTTTTCTCCCCCCGTTTACTACACACTCCATGGAGACCCACTGTCAGTGCTGGCCTGGAGAGGTTGGTCCAGAGCAGGTCCACTGGTGCTGCCTGCGGAGTGTGAGTGGCTGCAGGCAGCAATGCAGGAGCCGTGTCCCCACGTCAGGCTGCCCTCAGAGCTGGGACTCATAAGCATGGACATAATCCTTCCCACTGTCCTCGTATCTGGTCAGCTTTTAGACCCGATGCAGTCAAGCCAGAACTCTGTAAATGGCCTCATTTGTCGACAAAAGGAATGAGTAATACAGTTGCACTACACAGCTATAAACTGACTTACTGAAACTACAGAAGCCCCATAAAACCAGTGAAACAGCAATTAATAACACTTGGCTCTGGAGAAGAATTAGGCAGGGCACAATCCTGCTTGGTTCAGAAAGGCAGGGGCAGCTCTCTCCATCCCACGGAGTCCATGCTCTGGGATTACATTTGTGATTGTTGACATTCCTTATATTTCCAATCTGTTACGATCTCTCTTCTTTCTCCCCTAGGCCAAGTGTTGACATGCTCCTGGAATATTGTTATCCTTAGCTTAGTCTGCCTCGGCTCACAAGTGCTCCCACCTTTCCACCTATTGCCAGAGGTGCCTGTACAGTGGAAGGTATCACTGATCGCAGAGATCATCAGTACTTGCAGCGAGGCTGAACTGGCACAGCTCTCATGGTCGTGATATTAGAGATGTCTCATGGATGTAGCACTGCTGTACTAAGTAGAGGCTCTTAGTTTCATGTCTCACTGCAGCTTCCAACCCTCTCCTTTTCCTTTGCTATGGTTCTGCTTTTTCTTGGAGACTGGAGTAGTTTCCAGAGTCACTTCCATTCTATCTATCTATCTATCTATCTATCTATCTATCTATCTGTTTGGAAAACCGTCATCTCCAGTAGCTACAAGGTCTCTTCAACTTATCCATTCCTCCAAAGGATAAAAGACTCAGCCCTGCACAGAATCTTGTGCTACTGCTACAAAAGCTATGAGATGCTGGTGTGAACACCAAGCCAAGAGCTCAGTGAACCAGCCATCAATGCTACATCTCTTTTCACCAGATGGATCCTCCTTATGCTTGTGTCAGCCAAGTACCTAAACACATCTGCTGTGTGCCTGAGGAAGCAGTTCTCCATTGCTGCTCCTGCACTCAGGTATTTTGCATCTCCACCAAGAACTGTACTGGGGTGATGGTCTTTCCCAAGTGCATTCCTATTCAAGTTAGTGGTGCAGAACCCTTGGTCTGAGTGAAAAAACAGGGTTTGACTCTGAGGGTTTTACTTGGGTGGGGAGGGAGGGATGAAGAAGTTTCTTTCTGGGATTGGCTGTTGAGGAGAGATGTAATATATAGGAGTTATGGACTAAAGATGTGTAGGTTTCCTGCTCTGATATTTGCTTTCATACCTTAAACTCAGTTGAACTGTGTATATTGTCAAACATTTCTTTTGGAAAAGCATGGATTAATTAGCTGCAGGACTTAATAGAAGTCCTGAGAAAAACACTTTGTGCTTTCTGACGTTGCCTTTAATGTAAAGTCTGTTTGACAGGAGGTTTTCAGGAGCATGTGCCTGATGACTCATCTAAAGCACGACGGGGAGCCTGCATTCCCATTTACCTTGGTGGGAAATGATACATACCCTCTTGTTAGCGTGTGAGCACTGTCTGATCAGTTTCTTTGAAAGGAAATTTCATCCCTCTAGAAGATCTTAGGTCTTTTATAGCAGGACTTGGCAATCTAAACTAGGTCCAGCCTTCTTCACATCAGCAGTATGCTCCCAAGCCCCACTGATGGGAGCTGGCCATAGCACCTCATGCATTTCTAACATAACAGTCACTGTAGCCTTGCGCTTGGTCCACTGCACCCTTTGCTGAGCTGCTCAGTACTGCTGGACCACTGGCAGAATTCCTCAGGCAAGACTGAGATGCTGCCTGGTATAAACCATCCTTCAGGACAGTTCTGCTGTCTCGGGGGATCTTCTTCTGCACCCTCAAAGGGAAAAGTCTGTCTCCAGGGGAACAGAAACCAGGTCCTGGGGGAGGCCTGTGCGAGAAGAAACACCTTATCTTCTCTTTAACTCTATAGGGATCCAAGCAGAGGGCAGCACTGGTGCACAGAAGCAGATCAATGTCCTTCCCACATTGGAATGTGATGGAATTAAGGACCAGGCACTCTGCAGCAGAACCTGTTGAGAGCTCCGGGTGCAATTGGGACACCTGGGACAGAGACAGTGATGGAGGGGCTCTTCATCCCCGTCTTGTTCACTGAAAGGAAATAGCACAGAGCTCCTTGGCTATTCTGCTTTGTGCTGGGAAATGTCATGAGGCACTGAGGTGTTGGCAGGCTGTCTGATGTCGTCAGACGAGAGGACTGATGTCCTGCCTTGGCAACTTGTTATTCCAAGGTCCCAGAGTCACAAAGGACAGAAAGCACATCCTGAGCACAAGTAGCTTGAAGGCTTGGTGTTAGTGTGGATGGAGAAAATCAGTTTCACCATCGGAATGGCAAGAAGCCTTTTTTTCCTATTTTAACAAAAGCTGCAAGTCTGAAGCAAAGAATAAAACCCAGGGGGACGCTCTAAACCCTCCATCCAGATTTTTCTTCCATGCTTGACCATTTCATGTGCCTCTGTCAGTGCAAAATGAATGAAAGGTTTCAATCCAGCTCCTGGTGGGAAAAATGCTCCCATCACAACTGGCACTAATTGGCTCCCTTGTTAGCAGCCTTGGAGAGAAGGCAAGGAGCAAGCTGCCACGTAGGCTGAATCTCCTGCAAGCACCAGCAAGACCTGAGCTCCTGCCTCAGCAGCTTGTACAATGGGCTGGGAAGTAGGGAAGCAGGTCCTGACGTTTTGCCTCTTTTGAGGAGTGTAACATCAGAGTCCTCCTTCTAGGCCTGCCGACTTAGCGTTAAATTCGCTTAAATGATGTTTGTGATGGAAGTGTCACCCTGACAGATTAATTGAGCTATAACATATGCAAAGTAATGTGAGAAAAGAATGCAGTTGCATTACCTAGTGTAATGCTGAAAATAGGCGCTGCTACCTGCAGTGATGACTGTCTGGAATGCTAAAGGATTGTAATCCTGGGTGCAGCAAATGAGGCATTTTAATGATGAAAAAAACCACCAGTTGAGGCTCACCTACAGCTGAAGGAAGGAGAAACACATCTGGGAAGTGGTTCTGTGGTGAGTACAGTGGTTCATCATATGAAAATAACACACTAAACTGGCTTGCATATTGTCTCCCAATGAACAGAAGACAGACACTGAGTTCCATGTAATTTAATTTCAATTAGTGCATTGGAGCTTTTTAAAGAATGGACTATATATTCTTCTACAGTTACTCGCAGACTATTAAACACAATGCAGAAAAATGACTATGCAAATGAGAATTATCTTACTGGTTTTAGTGTCTTTCTCCCTCTTCCTTTCCCAGGTAATTGGGTGGGTAGGTGCTGGGGAAAAAAATGGATGATGGGAAATGTGAATAATGAAATCTCTGCAGCACTCTCTCCCCTTAGATGCAGAGGCCCAAAATATATGTGTGTGTCAGTTTAATTTAATTTGCTGTTAATTATCTTAAATAGTAGCCTTGCCTGCCTTTGCTTTCACTGCATTTCTGTCCAGGCGCTCATTAGGCAGCGTGATAAAGCAGGTGCTTGTTAAAAATACCCTAAGTGCCTATTTACATTACAAAGCTATTCCTAGCACTTGTGGTAAGGGAAACAAGTCTTGTCCCTGGATACGGCTGGTGGGAGAAGGGAAGCAGCACCCTATTTTCACATACTCAAACCCCAGAACATTAATTCACTGTACTAATAAGACCAGAATTTAAAATCTAAGATGCAGCAGCAGCCAGTAAATAAGTAGGTGTGTAGCTTTCTCCAAAATAAGATGGACAACAGGCATTCAGAAGTCTGCCTGGAGGATTTAGGTGTTCAGCTCCCACCGATTTCTAATGCACGTAAAGCACTACACCTATACAGGGATGTCTGAATGAACATCAGAAAAGAGGTTCCCAATTATTTAGTTCAGGTCAACACAGGAAATGTAAAATCTATGGCTCGTTTTTATCAGCATGGAAAAAACCTGGGAGTGCGCAAACTGTGAACAGACAGCGAAGAGAAAGAAGAGGTGGGAAAGAGGCAGTAGGGATGGAAAAGGGCATGGGGAAGAATTCAGCATAGGGTAGCATGCTTTCAAATATTGATACAGAAGGCGTATAAATAGAAACAAACACATAGTTGCGGAGCCAATAAAGGTCTTGTTTACAAGTGAGCAGAGTGGTTCAGTAAGAATGGGAACAAGCACCTGCTCTGAAAATAAGGGAAATACTTAATGAAAGCACTGGAAGAGACAAGTTCAGCACCTCCCATGGTTCACCTTTGGTGCTTGTCAGCGGCGTACCCGCTCTGCCGGCAGAGGGGCTCATAGGAAAGCAGGCTGCAGTGGGGATGGCACGAGCAGCTCAGTAAGGGAGTATCTGGTTCTTGGGGCTTTATTCCAAGCTCTGTTAATTCCAAGGAAAAAAAAAAAGGGGGGGGGGGGGAAGAACCCACCAAAAAAAAAAAAAAATCAGTTCATTTCTCATTTTCAATTCAGTAACTTCTCCAGTTCCTTCTTTTCATTTTACTTATCTCCAGCAAGAGAGAAAATACAGGCAGGGAGCAGAGTATGAACTCCTGGCAAATATCCTGGTTCCATTTGTGGAGCAGGCACCTCTGACTGCACCTGAGCTCTGCAGGTTCGGGGGATGAGGTTGCTGTGCTGTCAGATTAAATCCTTTCTTGTCTTCGTCTTCATGAGGACCCAGCTCTTTAGATGTGCCCCTCTTAAGGAGGCAGGTACATTTGATGAGGTGGTGAGACCTCAGCACTGGCTGAGAAGGAAAGGAGATGGTCAAATAAGCACAGAAATAATTGTGGGGGTGATGATGGAGGGTAGTAAAAAAGAACTTAATGTTCTCTCCGTTTTTTATCTCATCTCCCTCCAGAAGAGACCTCTGGAGCCTGCGCACCATCCTGTTGTGGTGGCTGTGATGGACCCCAGCTCACTTGGCCTGCACCCTGCTGATCCAGCACCATGGTGCACACAGCTGCACAAATGCAAAGAAGGCATTTTCCCATCCCAGGTCTGTCTTACCAGCGCAAGGAGGAATTGCAAGGGTGTTATTCAGTGTGTTAGAGCTATTTTAACTGCCTCCAAGGTGTGCTTAGCCACAGCTAATGCTAGTCATTTATCTTTCTCCTCCTCAGACAGAGCTGCTATTCATTCCTCTTCTCTTTTGCTTAGTAGGAGTTGGAAAAAAAGTGTGGAAATTGTCCTGGTAGCACCATGCTTGCTGTGGGACCTGGTGTGCTGACTGCCCGAGTGCTTTCTGCATCTTGCTGTTGGGAGCTGCAGTTGCTCTGCAGCACCGCTCCTAGCACTCCTATTCCTGTCACCTGGAAAAGAGGGACTTCTCTTGAGTTTGGTGCCAATGAAAGACAAGAATGTTCTCCTGTTACCTTGGGAAATCTCTTTTTTTCCTCCCTGACAGTGAGATCTGCCTAGTACAGATTAAGAGAATAATTCAGTCTGAGTCCTGGGAGAGCTATGGCTGCTCCTGGGATGATAGGGGTTTGAAACCACCAGTTGGCAAACCAGGCTCTTCACCAGCTCACCTGTAACCTGACATTTGGGTGAGGATACTCAGGCTCCATACTGGAATAGCAGCCTTGAAGAAAGCACTTGCTTTCCGTGGGGAGTAATTCAGCAATCACTGGAGGCAGGCATTGCCCTGGGAGGGCTGTCTTCCTATCCCTTAGTTCTTCATGCACTCGGGACAAGGAAGCCCTTAGCTGGCCTCTGCTGGCTTTTTGGCTGTGTTCAGCTGTACCAGCCCATGAGGTTTCCAGAAACCCTTGAAGACCATTGCAGCAGATGTATCTACACAGACAGTTTAGCAGAGGTTTGATCTTTCTGCTGGGACCAGAGCATCAAGCCCTGAAGCTCATGCTAAACTCCTGCCTTAGCTGGAGCTCTGCAGGGGGAGAGAGGCCCAAGCTTTGATCATTGGAGCTACACTGACAAACTATTGACAAGGCTTGAAGTACTCCAGACTCATCTCTCTTGGGCTTGTGCTTCCCCTCCTAGTGCAAATACCCCCAGCCTGGCAAGCACACAGCAGTGGTGGGGCTGTCTGCTTCCCCACTCATCTTCTCCTGGGTTTGCTCTGACCACTGCAGGGGTGACTGTCTGTCTTCAGAGAGAGGAGCAGCCCTTCCCTGCCCCAGCTCTTGGCACTGTGTATTTACACTCAGGGTAGAGAGGGGTTTCTTTAACAGCTGTGTCTGACACTTAGCACAAAGTGGTCCTGATGTTTGTGGCTGCCCAGCGAAGGGATCGCATTGTCACAAGCTGTTAGGAGGTGAAGGTGGGCTTGGCCTTCCTATATGCTCCCGTCAGGGATGGGTTTGTAGGGCAGATGGACACTGAGCTGCCCTGGTCCCCCCTAACAGCCCACTTTTGAGGATAAGGCGTAGAACCCATTTGCTCGGTCTGTCAGTATGATCTGATTTCATCCTCTGCGTTCAGCAGAGAAGATGTTTCCCCTTGAGCTGTTATGCACTTTGTAGTTACTTCTTTAAAACGACTTAGTTATACATTTGCTACATGTTATTTTGAATTCTCTTGGAGATCAAGGACGCTACAGAGCCAGCAAGATAAAATTAGCATCTGAGCTGTAGCCTTTGCTTGGTGTAAGAAACACAGATCAGCTTCACTTGCAGTGAATGCTGGAAGGTGAATTTCATTCGCGTCTTCCTTTCAGCAGACCTAGTTCTGCCACCCTTGTTTGTTTTGAGTGCCACCACAGCCCGTAAGCTGCTCTGGTAGTTTCTGTAAGGCTGCTTCCAGAGAACAGCATGAGTGTTGAACTGGACCTCAAACTGGCAAGAAATCAGTTAGTTCAAAATCAGTTCTTACCTGCTCACAGCGTGATCATGGGGTGTTTCAATAGGGAGTTAAGGGGGAACGTTCAGGC
Source organism: Pezoporus occidentalis (assembly GCF_034315485.1). Lineage (NCBI taxonomy): Eukaryota > Metazoa > Chordata > Aves > Psittaciformes > Psittacidae > Pezoporus > Pezoporus occidentalis. The sequence continues at coordinate 974,130 of NW_026916192.1, forward strand.
TCATTTAGGTTTGTGCACAGCTCTAAGGCACCAGCACTAAATACAGCACCAAGCCTGGGGTTGAAAAGGCTGTTAGAATGAAGAAGAGCCACTGATAGGATGTAAAGATGGGAGAAGCGCTGTGAAGTGAGGGCTGTAATGGTGCGTTCGAGTTGTGTCAAGGCTCATGAGGTATCTGATAGTGGTGAGTAAGTGTTCTCAGAGGCAGAAAGCAGTGGGTGTTGAAGGCCACTTCAGTGTAGCAGAGAGAAGCTGAACAGTTGCTGGAGGAAACAAGGCACACAGTTTAAAAGTGAGACTAACCACCAGGAGGGCTGACCAAAACGGTGGCCTAAAGACCCTCTCTCAATACCTTCTTCTCAAGGCAAGTTTTTCAGGTGCTTTTCAGGAAGGCAAATTTCATAGAGAATATCTCAAGGTGGAAGGGACCCATAAGGATCATAGAGTCCAATTCCCTGCTCCTTGCAGACTACCTTGAAGTAAACCATATGGCTAAGAGTATCATCCAGATACTCCTTGAGCTCTGACAGGCTTAGTGCCATGACCACTTCCTGATGGAGTGGTCAGCAGGACCAACCAGCTTCTCGGTGAAGAACCTCTTCCTAATGTCCAGTCTGGACTTCCCTGATGCATCTTCATTCCATTTCCTTCTGTCCTACCACCAGATACAGGAGATCAACACTTCCTGCTCTGCTGAACCCCTAGCAGTTTAACCACGTTCAACCTTATGCAAGCTCTCAGTATGGCAACAACTGAGCAAGATCCCATTTCATGTACCAGACATCGGACAAGGCAATCTACAGCCTCTTCTACTTTCAGGATGTCCAAGACTCTGGCTTTCAGACTCGGGAGGGAAGGTCAGCCCTGTGTGCCCAGCACTGCTCTGGCACAAACCCACCCTTGCTTTCAGGTGCAGGGCTGCAGCAGGTTGGGACAAGAAATGCTGGGCAGAAATTCAAAGTTTAGGTCCTTTGTTTTTCCCTTTGGTCACCATTTTGGCCTTCACCAAATCTACCCTCCTACAGATTTGCTGGTGGTGCACCCTGCTACCCTTTTGAAAACAGGCCTAAAATTCAATGGGCCTTCATAGCACTGCCTTGGCCCTATTCACCAGGCTATAGAATGGCTTAGGTTGTAAGAGACTTTAAAGTTCACCTGCTTCCAACTCCCTGCCACAGGCAGGGACACCTTCCACTATAGCAGGTTGCTCCAAGCCCCATCCAGCCTGGCTTTAGATAGAACATTAGGTCTCACAGATGAAGCATTATCTTCTCAAGCTGGACCAGGAGGTGACTGGAGGTACACCTACGTGATGGAGACCCAAGCTGAGCTCTTTAAGCTTCACAGCCTTCCTATCCAACAGCTCAGGAGTTAGAGCATTGACCCCAGAAGCAAAAGCTGTGTTTGGTACACCCTAATCTTTCATTCATGGTGCGTCACCCATGGTGACAAAGAGTCAAAAGAAGAGGAGGAGAAGGAAAGATTAGAATACAGAAGAGCTGCCTGGGGGTACAGATGTGATCTCAGAGGGGTTGGTCATGATTAAGAGACCCATTTTCAAAGCTGGCAACTGACTGCTGTTACTTTATATTTACAGATTCTGCATCCAGAAGCTAAGGAGCCACATATTTCCAGTGATTTAATTCCCACTGAAACAAGAGATACATTTTCTGTCTCTTTATTTGCAGATATTTCAGAACAGTTCTGAGTTTTTCCACTGTATTTGAGATGATTTACTGAGGAAGATCTAAGTTGGGCTGTAAGTAAGCATAAACGAGTGTTGGTGCCTTGATCTTTATTGATTTATATCTACTTATGCCAACACAGGGTTACTCATTCAAAAAGGTGGCTATGAGTACCCAAGCTTTAAAGCTGAAGTTGTTTTAATTGGAGAAATAGGTAGAGTGTTTCATGTTTCCAAAGTGGATACTCAATAGGATGAATTCAAAGGTACTTGCACAAAGTTATGGATACATGCTTTAAAGTAGGTGTTTCTGGGAATATTGTCACTTATGCTTGTGTATTTATGGCAAGGCAACAAGAAGCACTGCAAATGCAGTCCTTCTGGAACCACTGGAATTAGCATCCACTCGATAATAGCAACCAGCCAGACCTGAATACTTAAATAAGATAATGTCATATGCTACCAAGCTGTTGATGAAGGTAACGTTGTGCATTCAACTAAAGATAGATTCGTGCCACAAACAGATCCAGACCTTAGAATATGGGACTTTGTGTCCAGATTTTGATGTTTGCCCCATTAGAAGAAAAAGACCAACAGTGAATTTTAGTTCTGGAGCCAACTTGTGCAAAATCTGAAGGAGGTGGGAAGGTGGATTCAGGCTGATGTCTGAACACACTGGACCACTGTGCCCTCATTCAGAAATCCCTATGCCATAGCTCAGAGAAGATGTTCTCTTCGTGATACAGTCTTGCATTGCCTCTGGTTACAGGACATTAGAACACCAAAATGAGGGCCCAGAGGAGCAGAGCAGGATGCTGCTCATGGCCCAGGAAAGGCTGGTCACCACTGCTCAACTTATAGAAGGATAAGCTGTCATAGCAAGAGGTCAGTGTCCCAGCATGGAAGAGACTGGGAGAACTGATGCATTGCTGCTGGTTTATGGATTTCTGTTGGAACAATCAAGTCATTTTTGTTTGTTTTTTTTTTCCCCTAGGGAGAAGGATAATATTCTGAAGGATCAAGGATGACTGGAATTCCCAAGAAGTAGTAGTAGCAGCCAGCAGCCTGTTTTATGCTGAGGTTAATGTTCCCAAATAAAGGACAAACAAGAGGGAGCAGGTCATGTCACCTTGCACTGCGCAGGACTTTCATTTGTGAAATGCATAGAAAATTAAGGAGCCAGCAGTTTTCACAACTAGTTTGCTTGCTTGCCTTCTCTTCCGATGGCCATGGTGAAATGAAAGACCATGAAGAGAGGGATTGTATTTCATCTCTCTAGCAACTGTCTAAAATCCTCCTGAAATGGTTTGCATGGTTCCCAAGTCACTCTCGTTTGAGGCTTTACACTTTTCTTCCTGCTGCTGTTTTACATTTCATTACCTCAATGCTTTCAGATAAAAATAGTTTCTACTCCAGCAAATTACTGGAAGTGCAAACCAGATTGTTTCCCTGCTCCTCCTCAGCATTCAGCACACCGCAGCAGCAATATGCCTTTCATTAGGTGGACCAGGAGCGCTCTGCATCCTCTGTAATGGTTTCCACCTCAGATGATGGGATTGATGCAATGGCAATTTCTGTGAGTCCTGTTCCCTGTCGTAACACAAAATGCACACATGTGTGGGTACATCCACACGCTGTTTTTCACTGCCTGCTTCCAAGCTGATGTGGAAGCTGTGTGAAAAAGATGAATGTTATTTGGCAATTAGGCCTGGTAATTACAGGATGTGTTTTTCCAGAGGTAAAAAAAAAATATTGTTTTCACTTGCAGTCTTTGCAATCTGTTTTGAATGAGGAAATGCTCAGGATTAGAAAGTGTTTTCTCGTTAGAACAAATGTCACAGATTTAAAAACCTCGTCATTTAAATTCCTCCTAATGTTCTTTGGCTTGAACAAGTGAGCTCTTAATGTCCCTTTTAATTAGAGCGTTTCAGCTGGGCACTTAATGACAGCACGTCACTGAGTAGTAGACATGGTCCAACTACGAAGGGGAACTCCAGGGTGGGAACTTGAGCAGAAGCTGTCCCTTTTTTGGCTTTTTTAGAGAAAAGTGCTAAAGGAAGCACAAGATATGTCCAGAAAAATGATGCCCCACTTGGAGCGGGCAGAAATAGGGCATGGTTTGGGAGATGCTGGCTGCGGGGGCTGGGTGCTGCAAAGGAGTTGATGTACATTTTCCTGAGCCACTGTGAGTTTTCCTCTCTTTGCTGCTGTATCCATTTGCAAGTCACCAGCACAGGCAGTGGCAGCTCAGCAGGATTGCTGCCCGCAGGCTTCAGCACCCTGCCCCTGCTGCCAGAGTCCTCCTCTCCCCCATCCCCTGCTCCCAAGAGTTCTCGTTTCTATTCAGGTAAAGGTTTGGTTCTTCCCCCATTTCCCCGGGCAGCTCCTACGACGCTGGATCCATTCACCAGTGCACACCAGGGACTGCAAGTGAGAAGGATCTTGGTAGCTTTCTTGGGAAATAAATCCTTCGAGATGCCAGGGCTTGGGACAAGGGCGGCCGGGCAGGTAACTGATGGTTACAGGAGAGCAATACATGAAGTGCTGGAAAATCCAGCATCCTTCAAGCACATCCGTGTTCCTTTCCCACAGCATGGAAATGGCAGAGGGAAGCACACTGATGGGAATCGAATTATCCAGCCACTCAATGTTCTTCTTCTCTAGCTCCTGCCTGGTCAGCACCCATGCCCCCACTTGGCCCTTTTCCCCAGGAGCATCACCATGCTTCTGCCATCCTAGGTGGATTCAAGGGCAGGAGAAGGACCTGAAGGCCAAGAGCAACATGTGGCCAGTGCTCCTCCATAGTCAGCGCACACACACTGAAAGAGAAACTAACTGTATGGTCAGCTCTCACTGATGGCAATCAGACAGCTCTGGTGAAGTCAGAAGCTTCACCTGGGTTCACACCAGTAGTTTCTGGCCCGATTTCTCCCTCCTTGAGTGATGAATACATCTGGAGGCTATTAAGATTTAGTCTTTGTTGTTCTTGTGCTTCTATCATTTGTCAGCTCACGTTCCCTATTAGTGGGTGAACAATCCAATGCTTGGTGAATTCTGCTTCACAGTGATAGGAAGAGCCGACAGTGAAGGATCAAAAAGCAACATCGCTATGAATGCTTGGCTGCCACAAGCCCGTTATCCCTGTGGTAACTTTTCTGACCCCTCCTGCTTAAAGCCCAAAAAGCCAGAAGGATCGTGAGGCCCCGCTTTCACGGTCTGTATTCATACTGAAAATCGAGATCAAGCGAGCTTTTGCCCTTCTGCCCCACGGGAGGTTTCCGTCCTCCCTGAACTCACCTTGGGACACCCGCGTTACGCTTAGACCGTTGTGAGACAGGTTAGTTTTACCCTACTGATGATGTGGTGTTGCAATAGTAATCCTGCTCAGTACGAGAGGAACAGCAGGTTCAGACCCCTGGTGCGTGCGCTTGGCTGAATCCCACCTAGACGCAGTGATACCGCAGCACCGCCGGCGCCTCGGTGTGCTCGCGATAGCGGTCGCTCGAGATTGACCCAAGAGATGACAGCGTTGTTCAGAATGCGTGGGTTAAAGTCCTTCCTCAATCTTCGTTAGCAAAGACAGGCCTTCCTCATAGGAGAAGGAAACTCCTATCTTCAAACCTGGGCTGATGGAGCTCGTCTAGCCTTGTCAGGTCTTCCGTCAGAGAGAAGGACACTCTTACAAAACCTACGACCTGCGGACTTTGCTGTCACCGTCCTAGCTAGCTAGGCTGTGGCAGTTAAACCTCAGGTGTAAAGGATGGGGCCAGTTCTGTGCAAGCTGCCCTCACCTAAAAAATCCACTGCGCAGGCTGGAAGGGCTCACTCCCACTTGTCTGTATGGACAGGCGAGGGTCTAAACAGTAGGTGACAAGGTGCATGGGAAGCCGCAGATCCAACCTTGCATGTGGGTGGACCAGCGTATGGGTAGCTCGAGATCACTCAGGAGATGACAGCCCTGGTCGGACACTCCCTGATTGCCTAAGCACCCTTTTCCAACCAGATTTGCATATCCCACATGCCCTTGGTCATCGTGCTTGTAGTAAGTGCGGTTAAAGCCCTTCCCAAATCTTCGCTCGCAAAGCCAAGCCATCGGTCAATCAATCATTTGTCAGGCTCTCAAAGCAAACAGAGGAAATGTTGATTTGGGAAACCCTGCTGATACCCATAGGGTAGCAGATTTATTGGCACTTGTGCCCAGGCACCATCCAAGGGAGGAGGAAGGAAGAAGTGCTACCTGGACAGGTGTCACTGACATTTCTGCTCTCTTCCCCCAGGACAATCATTTAAAGCAGTCACCTTCGCTTGATAGCTCATAAACTACCACTACTGGAGCTGGGCAGTGTGTCTGGACCAATAACACCTTGACAGACAATGTGATATTTTCAAGGAGAATATGTTGTCAGTGTTGTCAGCTTGATTGTTTAACCTCCAACATTAGGGCAAAGAGGTTCATTTTGGATGATCCTTGGCACTAATATTCTTTCGCTGCTTCCCCCTCCCCATCATGTTGTTTTTCATTCTTTTTAAAGGGAATCCTGTTTGTGCTCTTCCTCGTTCACAGCTTACAAGCTGCTGCATACCCTGGAAGAGGTGCAGTGAGTGCTTAAGAGCATATCTTTGATTTCCTCACTTCAACAGCAGTAAGAAAACATATGACAATAAGCACAGGCTTTGTTTTCAGCCCTTCCTCAGCTGCATGTACTGTGTAGTTCCTGGAAGAAAAAGCACTTGGATATATACAGGAACAAAAAATGATGCCAGTATTAATTTCACACTGTGCAGGTGTTCCTGCACTCACTGTGTGCAGGAGGCGTGAAACTGCAGCCCTTCCCCAAGACAACAGCTTATGTATACAGCAGAGCCACGTTAGAGACAAATGCTTTTTGAGATGGTGTTCACTGAGTTTCTCCTCTAAGGTGAACTCTGACAAGCCCCAGCTCGCCCCCCTCCCTCCCCCCCCCCCCAACATCCTTTTATTGCTTTTAGACCAACTTTGAGATGGGGTGGAAGAAAGAGATCTGACAGAGGGAAGTTCCAAGGTCAGCGCTGCTCACCCCTCACTGTCATCCCACTGAGCTCACAAATTGGTGTTAACACCTCTTGGAAGAAACAACAAACATAAAAGGAGAACTTCGCCTGCCCTTGGAAGCATCCCTATTACTGGGGCAGCTGCTGCAGAGCCTGAGGCCAGTAGGGCTGCAAGTGCAGACAAAAACCAAAGCCTGTTCAGCCCTGCTGTGGTGTCCAGCCCCTGGCAGCATCCTGCCCAACTGCCAGAGCAAGGAGGAGAAAGCTGCTTTCTCAGGCAACTTATTTTCTTCAACCATCATAAAGCACTTATATGTTTTTTGTTCCACTGCTATTAGAAATCCATTTTTCCAGAATGATCCTGTTTCTTGTGTTTTAAACAGCTCCTTATAACAGGTCCTCATGGTGTGGAAAAGAGAGTTAGGAGCCTTCGAGATGCACCTCCACCCCCTCCACCAACAATTCTCTTTCATGGGATTCATAAAATCTATTCTTGTTGCTGCAGATTGGCCACGGTGTGACTTTAGAGAAAATTCTTTCGATGTTGACACTGTTGCTTCATTGTTATTCCTCCTGTACCAGTGGAACAAAATGAAAAATTCATTAAAAATGGAGGGGAAAAAAAAAGGAAATCAAACCCACTGACATTTCTCTATCTCCTAGCACAAAAATCAAATGTAGAAGGTTGAAATCAGGGCAATGGGGAGAGTGGAGTGACAGGGTTAAATGTCTGAGGGACCATAGCCACATGCTTAGTGTCCTGGACAAACATGCTGATTAAAATGACCTGTTACTTCTTTTACAGGGTCCCAGTATCAAATCAGGGGTCAGAGAGGGGTCTCACAGGAGGACTTGTTTTCTCAGGAGGTCTCAGCATGCAGAAATCCCTTGGATTTGGTCCAGGAGCTCCCAAGCAGTGTGCTTGGCTTTCAGCCCCTCTCTCCCAGGGCGGCAGGTCCCCATGCTCTCTCCTTCCTGCCAGGCTGGCACCCAGGTCCTAAATGGCCCCAGGTTCCCAAGGACATCGCCTCCAGTCTGGTCTGCCCCATTTTTCCAAGCAGGGTAGCAGGGAGAGGACACGCCAAGGAGGAGATGTGGAAAACCAAGGCATGGACAGAGGCTGCTGGCAATGAGACCCCAGGACCAGCTCCTCCAGCATACAGCTCATGGGGTCCAAGCACCTCCTTATCTAGCAATGGTGTTGGTAATGGGGGGACTCTGCAGGCAGCTGTGCACAGCCCCATGTTGGCTTCTAGAGCCTGACTGAATTTCATGGTCTGCAGTCTCAAGGACACCTTCTAGGGCCTGGAGGGACTGATCCTATCACAAGGCACAGACAAAGAGGAGCTCTGCTGTGCCCTGGAACCTTCCTCACCAGTGGGACCACAGCAAAACTGCTCTGTGTTGGTCCTTCAGCCTTAGGACCAGCATGTGATTTCAGGGCAGACAGACCAATGTACGTGGAACAACAGGCCCCCAGATCAGAGGACCAGAGTTTCCCCCATCTAGCCTTTCCTGGAATGAGGTGGACAAGGAGCCTTGTCCTAGTGACAGAGGTGGGTGATAAGCATCATCTAGTGGTCCCTTACACAGGATCCCACACCACCCCATTTACCTTGGGGCTGGCAAGGATTTTGGCATGGGCTCCTGGCATCCAAGTTGGGACATCCCAGTCTAGATGGGTGGCTCCAGGCAGGTTAGGGGTGGGTTGTACTCTACCTGGAGGCCAGTTACAAAGAGCAAGACATCCCGTTATAGAGGGAAAGACTCCACAGTGGGATTTTGTGGCTTTTCAATTCTCTTCCCAAACCTGCTGCAGGTTTGCTGTGTACCTGCAGCCCTTTATGCTGATGACAGCTCTCAACCTCCATCATTACCACCACATTACTTTTTCATTCCATTGAAGGGGACACTCCCAAACCTAACAGTCTAAACCTCTCTAAAAAATATAATTATGAAAGAAAAACTTTCCCAGGATTTCTACTCAGAAATGTCACAGGGGAAAATGATTCTTTTTGTGATCCAGAGACTTCAAAACATCCACACTGCAGGTCTCTGTGGGGCACCTTTCTTCAGGGTTATTAATAAGAAATAATTGCTTTAAATGCACAAAAGTATATGTACTTTCTATTCCCTTCCAAAAGCCCTGCATCACTTGTCCTTAATGAATAATGAAAGATGCTTTTGTGTTATTTCCCACCCATAGACTTTCAAGTGATTGTTAAGCAATAAATAGGATTTTAAAGAAAATCAGGGTTTGATGAAAACTTAATTCTGGACTAATATGAGACGCACCTGCTTTGGCAGCAGCTTACTGGTGTTACTGCGGATTATTGTGTGAGAATTTGGGTCAATGAATGTCCCAACACTGGGAAAACATCACAAAATTGTTCTGAAATGCTACTGTGTAGCTCTAGGAATTAGAAAATGGTGTCCTTTGATCTTCCTTCTGGAAGGAAACCTGGAGAACATCTCACCCAGGATATGCACTCTGACACCCTGGAGGCAGGACTGATTCACTGCCTCCCCTCACTCTGGGTGCTGATTTAGCGTGGGAAGCAAAACCCAAGGAGGAGATAGGTTTCTGAGGAGCGAGGGAACACAACATCCCATGCCAGACTGGGGTATGTGGATTTCAGTGGGAAAGCCAACGTATTCCACTGGGACACTGATGCGGTTTTGACTCTCAGCCCTTTTTTTGGGAAGCTCACTCTGCAGGGGAAAAAATGAAGCTTGAAAGAGATGTGTGAGCTGCCCAAGGAAAATTAAGCTGAAATAACAGTTAATGCTTCAGGTTTGGCTTGGTGGGTACCCAGAGATCTTGCCTCCAGCCCAGGGTCAGTCAGGTCTTGATGCTGGTGAGAGTTCATCTCATTTAGAGATCTCCTACTACCGAACAACCCGGCCTTTGGAGGCATCTTCTGAGCACCTGATCCTCCCACCAGCCTCAGCAGGAGTGAGCACTCTGCTGGGTAGTTCTGTGTAACTGAGCACTTAAAACACCACCGTGGTTACGTTGGGATCAACGGAGAGTACTCCGAGGGGATATTTGCCTCTGCCTTGATCCCCAGTTGATCACCTGCGCTAGGGCGAGATCTCAGGAGCGTTTGAACGGGGACATGCTGGAGCGTTGCAGCGAGAGGAGAGATGCTGCAGTAAATGTCCCAGTGACTGGAGCGTGCTGGGACCACACGTGGGTTCGTAGTTCAGCCGGTGCTGCCTTATTCCTTACAACATCTCCGCGTGGGTCTGTCCCAGGGCTGTTACCGTGTGAGCACCGAGTGAGGAAACGACTTTAGGTAGGAAAAAGTCTGATTCCCGAGAGAACGGTTTCACTTCGTGAGCGCGGTGCGCAAACAGAGCAAGAGAAGCCGACCTGGAACCGCTCCGTCACCCAGAGCACCGGGGCCGGACGAGCGGCAGGGCTGGAGTTCCAGCGGCCGCCCCCAGAACCCGGCGCGGGCAGCGGGTAGGAGCCTGCGCCCAGCCCGAGGAGAACGGGGTTTGCTCAATAGAGGAGCGCGCTGGTTCCCACCGCGGGACCGGCACCGACCCCGACACCCCCGGACCCGCCGCCCGGAGCCAGCCCGCGCCCCGCCACCCCGCCCGGCTTGGACTGTTCCACCGCGCCGGCTGCCGAGCGAGAGGGGAGCGGGGAGGGGGCGCTGCCCTGTGCCGAGGCCCGGCAGCACGGCACGGTACGGTGCAGCCCCGAGGGACGGATGCGCTCAGGCAGCGCCGCGGCGGCACCGGGGAACGGGCACCGGCCACAGGCACATACTTCCCCCTCCTCCGGCGTTTGCTTCCCACCCCGCCGGCGCGGCGCTGTGGTACGGTCGGCGGGAAGGCGCTGGAGCGGCGGGGCGGTGCGCGGCACTGTGCCGGCGGCTCGCTCGGGGCCGGGGCTGGGGCCGAGGCCGCTGTGCTGCGGCTCGGTACGTGTCGGTCCGCAGCGCTGCATCGGGACCCGGCAAGCCGCTCGGGGAGCGCTTCCCTGCCGCGCACACCGCACCCCCCGGTGGACGGGGCTGCCTCTTGAGAGACGGAGCGAGCTTCCCCGGGGCTCCGCTGCCGGCGGGCAGTGAGTTATTGCCTTCTTTATTAATGTTTTACTGCAGTCTTCTCTTTTTTTTCCTGCTATTCCATGGATTTTCTTACGTGTGTTTTGCTGTTTGTGGGGGGTTTTCCTTTCTTTCTCCCCGTTTTCCCCTATTCGCTGGGAAGCGGGGAGGAAGCGCGAGGTTGGCCCTTGCGGGATGGGAAACTTCCGCGCTTGGAAGCGGCTGCCGGGTGAAATCCCGTCCCCGCCGCTGCCCCGGTGCGGAGCTGGCGGTGCCCGCTGGCTCGTAACGCGGGTCCCGGGGGAGTCGGTGCGGGGGTGTCGCGGGGGGACCGGAGCGATCGCGAGTTACTTGGTGTCTCTTGCGGAGCTGCTCGGGCCGGAGACGGGGGCGAACTGGTGGGACCGGTAGCACTGGTGGGACCGGTAGCACTGGTGGGACTGGTAGTACTGGTGGGACTGGTAGTACTGGTGGGACTGGTAGCACTGGTGGGACCGGCGCCGGAGCCCGAGGGCTCGGAGTACCCACGTCTGCTCCCCGGAGCGGTGGTGTTGAGCCCTGCGAGCTCAGTTTCTCAGCGTTTCACAATGTTTTCTGCCGCGAATACGTTCGGGTTGTCAATTTCTGTGTTTGAGATGGTGGATGGAAGTCGCGTGTTTACTCCGGGCTGCTGTCACAATGCCATATGCCAAACCGTCAGGGTGGTCCTGCAGCTGAGTCCTTCTGTGATAACAGAGCATAGAGGCTGAGATAGAAATTGTGCCAACAGTGTGGATGTGCGCCTCTATTTTCCTGACTCTGCTGCCGAGTGTGAAGCTCAGATTTGTTTCCCAGCATGGGGAAGATCCGGGCAGTAAGGCTGAGCCAGGGAACAAGCCTGCACTGGCTTCGTGTTCCCCTGCTTTCCCACGTTCTCCAGTAGCTCTTATCTGGGGTTGGAGTGGAGACTGGAATCAATAGCATCATGATTGACTTTGGCTTACTTTTGAGGCCAGAAAAAAAAAAAGACCCTTTTATTTCGTATTAAAGAAGTCCTTGTTGTCTTTCCCCTGCAGATAAATACCGTAAGGTATCGGTAGCTGATGCTAGTGTTTGACAGGGTGAGCAGTGTATGTTTGCCACTGCTGGTGGCTTTTGCTGGGCTGGCAGGGGCCATGTGAGCATCGGGGCTGGTATTTACTGTGGACCTCAGCGCCCAGGCTGAGCCTGTTTTCTCTGGCTCTGAGCAATGCTGGCCGTCATTTCGGGGGAGCAGTCATGGGGAGGAAGGTGTAGGCTTTGCTGCAGGACCTCTGGACCATCCCTGCTGCAAAGAGGAAACCTGCTGGCTTCTACAGGTGCTTCCACAACTGGTTTCTATTCCTCAGTTGAGAAGGGGGAAGTGGCAATTCCACTTGCATTTTGTCCCATCTTTTATTGTGTGATTTGCTCTGATTTATGCTCTTTGTGTTTAATTCTGTGCTAAAGGATAGGGAAACAGTTTGTTTTCTAGCAGCAGAGCTCTGGGATGAGGAGCCTGCACTGACGTGGTGCGAAGGATCTTCACGGGTGGTAAGGAACCTGTGTCATGAGCAAAACCTTGGGTTAAGCCACAGCAGTGTTGCTCTGTAGCATCCTTTTTGGGCTGCCTACTCTCGGTGACAGCTTGTCACAAGGTTTATCGCTCCCATTCCTGGGAGCCTTTTTATGACCCTTGTTTTTGGTGAGCACCATTTGGATCAGCTGTGTGTGATACCCTTCTTCAGGATGTAAAGACAGACACTCATTTAGCTCACTGTGCTGTGCCGTGAAGGATGCGGTATTCTGCTTGTGTCAAGCCTAATGTTGCAGATGGGCTTCAGGGGAATGGCAAAGCAGAAGAAGGTGGGTCTCTTAAGAGCCACTTTCTTTAGAAAAGGCAGATAATAGGCAGCAAGTTCTGGAAGGATGTTTTATTTGGGGATTGTAAAGAGAGGCTTAGAGCTCTTGCCAGTAAACAGTTTATGTGGCATAAGTGAAGAGACTTGATCACTCATAAAAATAACTCTAACACATTCCCAGTGCCAAGAGAGCTTTCGGCTATCGTTGTCCCGAATTATCAATAAAAGCAACAGAACTTTTGATTTGAGTTCTTTATTGATGGCTGCATAAGAAGTTTTCAGACCTAGATGTAAACTTGCATCTACTCAAAGAAAATGGCCTATGGATATAAAAAGCTTTGATATGCTAAAAGTACTGCAGAGTTATCCAAGATGTTAATTATGGGTATTAGAAATAGCTCTGTTTGAAGAGATTTGCAGCTTTTCCTTCCTTGTCCCCTCCCATTAAGTTACTGTCTTGCCCAGCACAGGTTTGTGTCCCTGTATTTGAAGAAACACAGAGGTATTGATTGCAGAATTGCTTAAGTGAAGAGGGGAAAAGAAACAAGAATCATATTTGGAGCCCAAGTTTTGATTCCAAAATGAGCTGCTCATTCTTTTCACAGCTTGAGGTTTGTGGTGGAAAGGTTGAAAACACCCAGCCAGAAAAACATGCTAGAAAAAAATCTGAAACAAGCTAAACAGAGTGAAATTCAGGATGAACTGTCATCAGAGTGTTTATAAACCTACTGGAGAAAAGGGAGGGAGGAAGCGTTTGGATCAATAACAAGTTCCTTTTTATAACTGTAGCTCTTTAATCATATAGTTTAAAAAAAAATCCCCAGTCCTAAATGTGTGCTTTTTGTACCTGTGTTGATAGCTGAGGCTAAATCTGCAGCGTTCATGCTGATGTGGGTAATCTGAATCAAGCTGAATAGTAAAGAGGCTCTTAGGAGAATCTGAAACCCGGGAGGCATTTTTCAGACCTGAGTTATGTCACTTTTTTTAGAGGTGCCTCAGGCAACTGCATTTTAAGAAGACAAAGCTTTTGTTTTCAAGCTGGCCTAGAAAAAATGCCAAGGATGAATCCCAAATAAAGGCTTTCAGAAGTTGTCATTTGTGATTAAGTTGATTTTGCTGTTGTGCACAGAATGCTGCCGCCTTCCTCAGCGTGGTGTCAACTCTGTCCGTTTTTATTTTTGCCATCAGTCCTGGCCTATCTGTTTAATTCAAGTGAATAATTTTACATGGTGGTTCTCACCTGAAAGTGTGTATTTAATGGGGAGGTCAGATGTCTGCTAGCTCCATCATCCCAACATAAAATTAATTGTATGTGCTTTGCCAAAGGCAGAATTGAGGTGACACCAGGGCAGAGATTGACTCCGACCCTGCGTTTTGCAGAATTAACATCTGCTTGCAAGTGTCTAGTTTTGCATTTAAGCTGCTGGAATTATCAAAGCCACGGCTTGTAATGCTGAGCAAAGACTGTTTTCCTCTGCATCTCTTAGGAAATCCTCAGCTCGATGCACGCAAATGGTGAATCTAAAGCTTTTCTTGTGGCTTCTCATGTTTCTTGTGGCTTAAAACAATCAGAAATAGTATCCTGTTGTTGCCAGGGTGTGGGCAAACAAGAGAAGCTACTCCTGTGGAGCCTGAGATGGGAGATAGTGTGCATGATACAACAGATGATGCTGAAGCATGGATGTGGAAGAGTATATTGCCTGCAATCTATAGTTTTGTAAGCTCCCAGTGAGGTCCTCCTTGCTTAAGGAAGGTGGAATAGTGGGAGTATTGTAATGACTTCCTTTTCTTGGACAAAACAAGAGCAATTTTTGTCTTAAAATCTGACCACTGTAAAGCAGCATTGATGTTATTAACGACGACTGAAGCTGTATCGCCTGGGCAGGAGGTATCCCTGGGGTTAACCTCCCCCTGAGAGACAACTGCTTTCTGTGGCTGTGCCTGGCTTTGTTCTGGATATCCAGGGAAAGGCTATAAGGGCAGCGTGAGTCATCTTTTTGGCTCTTGTGTAACACTGTTCAACACAAACAATCCTGTTTGTTCTGCTTATTGAGGTCTCAGAATATCTTCCAACATGAGGATGTAGATGCACAGTCTCCAGGGGACCCGCTGGGCTGTTGAGGCTGTTCCAGAGTCAATCTGGCACCTAATAATGATGCTATCTTTTTTAAATAGCAGACCTTAAGAATATATTGGAACCAAATACTGACATAGAGCAAGATGTGCCAAACTCAGTTTCAGGAGCATTGCTACAGGGTATTTCCTTTACTGACCATCCATTTGTAGCCTTTGCCAGTGATACTGCACTCTCCTTTTTTTTTTTTGTTCCCAAAATATGGTTTTAAAATAGAAAACATAACGCCTTCTCTTTCCTCTAAGAAAACAAGAATGATGTAAACAGCATAGGCACCTCTCGACTACATCTGTGTGAATTCATTGATTCCCTGGTGAAGTCTGCAGCATCATCTGAAGGTGGTGTGTGATGGTCCTGAACAATAGGCACTGAGAAGTGCCGTAGCTTTATCTGATGCTTTTGCAAGCAGCTTTTATTTCTACATACACAGCCACAGTGGGAATGAATGTGAGCTTATCTTCTGACTGCTGTTACAAGCAGAGGAAGAATGGTGAGGCACGATGTATGAGCAGGAGCAATAACTGGGGCAGTGCAGCTCCAGCTCCTGCTGTGTCAGGATTAAGTGCCTCCTGCTGCGTCCCAGCTTCCTTGGAAGGAGAACATCCTTCCATGTGGGGGTCTGCCTGCGGTGAGAGCTCCTGAACATGGATATAGGGAAGACAGTTTCTGCTGGAGAAGATAGTGTGGAAACGATGGCGATGGACACTTGTTCTGGAAGCTGGGAATAGATCCATGGCATTATTCATGTTAATGCATAAATTCCTGAGTTCAGGACTAGGCAGGCAGAGGACATAAGGTGGATAGAGGTGGCAGTTTCAGATGTTCCCCTCCTGAGCTCTTGATGTCTTTACTAGGCTGAATCTCATGCCTTTCTTCTGCCTTCATTTGTGGGAAAAATGCTTCCTCTAGAAGGATATGGGTAGCACTGGTTCTGCCTGCCCTCCTGCACGGGGAGAGAGTACCTCTGCTTGGAGGTGTGAGGGGGCTGAACTCAACTTGTGGATGAAAGTCAGTGTCTGGGAAAGATACGGATGATCTAGTGCTCCAGTGAAGAGTTTTGGACTTCGACCATGTGGGGCTGCATGGTGGCAACAGTGGATATCGTATGACTGAACTGGCAGGCAGTGCTGTCCCTTTCACCTGGCCTTCCCTCTCTTCTCAGTTGCATCCTAGGCTGGCCAGGAGTTCAAGGTGACTCTCCTGGTCCAAGATATGGCTGCTATGTAAGAGATTGCAGCTCGGACATAATTGTTGTGGGGTTTTTGTAGATAGATGTGAGAAAATCCGTGCTTGCTCTGGGACATACCATTGCAGAGCTGACGGTGCTGCATGGCCTGACGGAGCATGTTCCTGCTGGAAGGGTAGCGTTGTGGTGGTTTGGTGGTTCAGCAGCTCCTGGTTTCTGTCCCTGGAGCTGTATCTGCTTGTAAAACAGGTGTTTGCTTGTGACTGTTGGTTCTGCAGCCATGCGCAATGCTTAGAGGTCTTACAAGCTCCTGAAACGCTCTGGGGAGCTGGTGAGAGCTATGAGCGCTGCAGGAATCCTCTTGAGCTTTCTGGTAACTTAGGTTTACTTTTTCTATTTATATTTTTAAACTTTTACTCCAAAGTTTAGTGTGCAACTGTTGCAAATGCATTTCAACAGCCCAGTCAGACTTTGCCCTCATCTGTGCTGGAGCTGAGAGGCCCCATGCGTTCTCTCCCAGGCTGGTACCCAAGCCTAGGACCAGACCTGCAGGCATCATTGCAAGCAGGGCATCCATGCAGACACAGGTATGGGTCGCTGTAGATCACTTCACAAAGATGGGACCTAGACTGTGGACCTGGCTTTGAAATTTCAGTGCTTATAAAACTACTGAAAGATCCTTGATACAGCTAATCTCATGCAGTCAGCGTTTTTTCTTTAGCTCCAGTAGCATCTTGGCACTCACAGGGCACAAGTGATGGTGAAGAGCAATATCCGACGGTAAATTCCTCTGGAAGGATGCCCTGTGAAGCTAATGCTGTTGAACAGCTTCACGAGCACATGGGGAATGACTGCTGCCATTGCTACACATCAAAGGTGGGCTTTGTGGTTTTTCTCTTAATTAGGAATGGAGTGCTTTCCTCCAGATGGGCTCCCCAGCCATTTGATTGTGGCATAAACAGCTTTTTCAGGGAGGGCACATTAATAAGCTGGAATTTGCTAATACCTCCTGTGAGCAGAACCACACCTCGTGGCAGGAGAGAGGCAGGAAGGGCTTAGATTTTAATTAAAGTTGTTGTGATGAAGAAATTAAATCTGGTCTCTGGCCCTGCTTGTATTAGGAGGGGAGAGCTCAGCCTCCCTGAACCGAGCTATTAGCCACCTTCTGTTTGCCTAGGAAAAAAGGCAATTTCTTTGTCAGCTTTTCCCCTGGCTCCTGGGCCCTGTTTGCTTGTTTGTTTTCAGCAGCTCCCCAAATCACTTTGAAGATGGGCTTAAACATTGATCACCGCTTACAGTCCTTCCTCTTTGTTCTGGCAGCAGGCGTTATAAAAGCTGTCCTAAATTACCTCTTTTCCCAAATGAACGGGCTGTGTATGTATATGGCCCAGAAGAGTAAAGGTCTTTCAGGCACAGTGTACATCAGCTGATGTCTCTGCTCCCAGTTCTCTTGGATTCAGGTTCCAGCCTGGTCTGGAAAGAAGCAGGCATCCAGGAAGGGAAAAACCAATGTGCTACTTAATTTCAAGGTAAAAGCTACTTAAGGGTCTATTTGCTGAGCAGGATCCTGTATACAACAACTTGCCCTCCCTTTATGGCCACAGTGGGGTCTTTTCTTGGTTGGAGTGGTGGGAAGTCTCTGCTGGGTGATGCTGTGCAGCTGGTGGGATGCAGCAGTGAAATGATGCCTGGCATTGGTAGCTGCTGGCAGGCTACTTTGGAGGAGAAATGTTGGATCTCTTCCTTCCTTTCCCATTTGAGCACTGAGACCCGCCAGTGATGGGAAAAAATACCCCATAACAGCAAAGCGTTTATTCTGTTTCAAACAGGCAGGAGACAGTGGAGGTGGCTGATTCAGTGTGGAAGACCCCAGAAGGTGCAGTTTAAGAGGAAGCAAGATTTAATAACTTACATAGCACTTTTCTGATGGCTGCTTTATGGCTGCAGATACATTTTTGTTAGCACTTACATGGTATCAGCTCATACCTACCCCTTTCCTGAGTAAACCTGGGTCTTGAGTACCAGCCTGGAAGAGAACTTGGGAGTGCATAACTGACTTGTTATTTAGGTGTGTTATCACCCTTGTTCCTGTACCATATTCCAATATACTTGTGAGAGGAGCTCCAGGAGGGCTCGGGGTGCAGATGGGTTTGTCCGGCTAAAGGTTGCCAAGGAAATGGGTGCTGTAGCAGCCTGAGCAGTGGGGGAAAAGGCTGTGTGTGGACTTGTAATAGGGGCTGGCCTCTGCATTCATTACTTGTATTATCATTTCCTTCTGCAGTTCAATTTGCAGATGCTATATCACCATCCAATTTTGTGTGCTTCCAGCTGATGATGTATGCCTGCTCAAAGACTGATTTGCAAGAGAGGGGAAAAACGCTGTGCTTATGACCTCAGGATTAATAGATTTTAGCCATGAATATAGCATAAACATCTATGTTTTATAGTTTGTTGTGAGGTACTGGTGCATGGGATTCTAGTTCTGCAAGTTGTGGGCTTTTATTCATCAAGTTATGTGAGGAATTTATGGCTTCCCCCAAGTCTTCACAGCTGGGTTGGCAATCTGTAGCATGAGGAGTAAATATTAGTTTGAGGGCTAAGCATTGTATGTTTACACAAGGCTTCTCTCGAAGTCCCAAAAAGGAGGATGAACTCAACAGGCTGCTCACACTGAAAAGTTGCCACGTCTTGGGGCAAAGTGCAGTTGGACAAAGCAGCCCAGCTGTATCTTATGAATATAGACACTTCTTTATTTCTTGGTTGTAATGGAAGAGGAGCATTACCAAGCAAGCATGTCTGCAACCTGTAATGATGCAACAGTGACGTGAGGGAGAAAGCTTCATGCAATGTTGGAAAAGAGCCTTTAGACCCACTGAGTTACTGTTTGAGAAAAGAAAATGCTTTTGTAAGTTCATGCCCTCTGCCTGTGCTGAACTGATGCCCTTATGTGGAAGAAACAGGCTGATGCCCACAAGGTGCTCGAGCCTAATTGCAGGGAGTGAGGACGTCTGCTTCTAGTGCCTGGTTTTTAAATACCCAGGTAAGAGCAGGCAGTAAATTTGGATTTTTTTTTCTTATCCTGAAGTTTGTCAACTTTCTATTTTGCCATCTGAGCATCCCAGTCATGAGCAAGTAGACTGAAGACTAACACATAAAATAGATGTAAACTCATTTGCTTTATTCTTGTTTAGTCCTTGAATTTAGTTTGTGTCAGTTTGCTACTCGGAATAAAGGAGAACAGGAATATTGGGAAGGCTTCCCGGCCTCTAGAGTCACCAGCATCCTGGTTCTTGTCCCTTCCCTGGGTAAAAAGATCCATATTGTTAACACGTACTAAAAATCTGGAGGACTTGTTCACCGATCCTTGGCTTATTTCTTTATCAAGTACTTCAGATACTTTCATAGAGCTTCAGCTAAACCCCAGTGTGATAGTATCTGCAGCTCTGTGCGCATAGCTAGTGAGAATTACTCGCGGCTCCGGAGCGAATGCTCTAAATATATAAAAGGTAGGAGGGCATGTGACTTGGCCTGACCTTGGGTGGTGGCAATGCTGGGAATGAAGCCAGTTTCCTTGCTCCCAGTTTGCGTGCTCAGACGTTAGTTTGTGTGCCTCTCCTCCTGCAAAACCTGCCTGAAAAACCAGACTTGCAGCCGAAGTGGTTGCCGGTGTCTCGCGTGCCCGAGCCCAGCCTGCCGCCTCTCCCTGTGCACAATTCCCATTCCTAGAGGCTTTTCCCTGTCACAGCTGATTTTCTCGCGGTGGGGCTGGACTCTGGGAAATGCATGGCATGTGGTATTTAGCTCAGTGCAGGAGGTTACAGCCATTTCTTCAAGGCTTAGTGTTGGCTTGTGAGGAGGTAACCCTCTGCCAGGCACCTTCCTTACTAGGATCTTGGCAGAGCCGGCTGGAGCGCCTTCATTTTGTTTCGTGTTGCTGCATCTCCTTATTTTCCTACCTTTTATTTTGTCTCAGGATTAAACTCTGGGATTCTCTTGCGACAGCAGGCACCTTATGCACTTGAGCGTTTGGCGGGTCAACTGCATGCTGAGGATACACAAAGCTTATTTGGAATAAAAAGGTTATGTGCACCAGTGCTGGAGGTGATGTAGTGCTTGCCTGATTCAGCAGGTCCAGTTCTCTTGGTTCCTGTGCTTGTACCATTAATTGTCATGCAAAACTACAGAGTTGCTTATGGGACAGATGTTGAGGCTTCAGGATCCTGCACAAAGTTACTGGTGCTTTCTGTCTTGGCAACAAAAGTGGTGTCTTAATCTTTAAAATGTTTCACTGGAAAGTATATTTAAAGGAAAGATGGATGTGGTGATATTCCGGTCTGAGGCCTGATGCAGCACTCCTGGCTTTTGTTCCTGCACGTCTCCAGGCAAAGCAGGTGGTGGTTAATTTCTTTTGCATTAAAACCCAAAATAAATCAATGGCATGCTATATGAGGCTACTCACATCTGTGTGCTCTAAGTAGGTCAGATGTGTGCTCACTTCTTTATGGAGACTAAACTTGACAGCGTTTCCTTTCTGCAACCGGGGAGGGAGAAGCACAAAATTCACATGCCAGCTCCATAAGGAATGTCTTCAGGGAAAGACCCCAAAGGGAAGGTGTGTGCAGGTGAAGTAGCTTTGCCCTTAGCTTCAGGTTTGTGACAATGAGCTTTATTGATGAAAGATTTATCTAAGCTGTGTATCCAGGGCTGAAGGAGTGTCCTATCAGATTAGCCTTACAGGTCAAAATACTAAACGCTTCCATGCCATGCTTCAAGCAGATGCCTCTTTCTTTGCTCTCACTAAAAAGCCTGTTTCCTAATCTCTGAAGCCTGTGTTTCTACTGCTGTATTTCTTAAAATGCAAATTGCTCTCCCTGCTGCTTCTTTCCTCCCAGCCAATCCTGTTCTGCTATTTCTTGACTTGTGCTGACTGTGGCTGTGGTGGAGGATAAAACGAGTTGGAAACAGACAACCTGTCTTGCCCAGAAGCATGTTAGGAACCTGATCTATCACCCCTAAAAATGGTTGAGGGTCTCCCTTTGCTTGGGCCATGGCCTCAGATCCGGATGTATTTGGTCTTGTGGAAGATGCTCTACTAGGGTGAAACTAGTGTGGCTCAAAGACACAGTTCCTATTAATCTACCTACTCAAGTGTGGTCCTCTGATCTCCTTAGTTTGACTCCAGTATATGGAGTAGGGAACCTAAACTCATCTGGCTGGTCTTTACACATTGGGGATTTTCTTTTTCTTCAGTTCTGAGATTACATGATCATGTAAGAACTTTTTTCTCACAGGAGGAAGCTTTAGAGTGGAGAGACTTCAAAATGTCACCCCTTGGGACATCCATTGAAAGCAGATAAATGGAGGATCTAGTGTTTATTTGAAAGCCAGAGAGGGAGCTGGCTCTGCTACCCGACTAGTTTCTCCTTAGCTTAGATGACCTTACGAGCAACCACAATGAACCAGTGGCAGAGGAGGATCGGAGTAGATGAAGATGGATGTGTGCATGTCCTTATGCACTGCAGCGTGGTGTGGGGGATATTTCTAGTGTTACAGCTGATGTGCCTGCTCTACAAGGCTATCAGGAATCATGTGAAACCAAAGCAGGGCTGCACCTGTCACCTCCTCCTTCTGCAAAGGGCTGGCATCTGCAAGAAAATGAATGTCATCTGCAGCTTTGCCTTCGGCAAGTGAGCCATCATCTATGTGCACTACCAGCCTCCTGAGGGACTTGAAACTGGACATGAAGCTCTGTGCCCTGAGGCAGCTGGATGAGGTGCCAGCACTTCTGGACCTCATGGCAATGAGCAGATCCTGCTGACTTGAACAGTAAATGTAGTAGGGTGTCCACCCAAAGCTGCTCTGGCTGTGATTGACCTATGGATATAGGAGTATTGGTCTTGGAAACTGGCTATGGGTTCTACCAGGCTTCCTGTGAGGGGAAGTGGACTCTGACTTCATGGAGTTGCTCAAAAGTTGCTTGGAAAAGAGCCGTACTGGAGCACTTGAAGGGACGTTGGAGTAAAAGATCTGTCTGTCCTATTCTGCAAGTGTTCTAGCAGGAATCCTGCCTGCTTCTTGGTGTGTGAATATGTGTGAGGACATCTCGGTACAGATGTCTTCTCAACTGGAGAGATGACCTTTTTCCATTGCTGTGCTCAGCAGGAAATCAAGGGATGGGATGTTTCCTATGCCTCCTCTTTCCTTTCTTCCTGAATAAGATGCATAGTGCGTTGTTAGGGAAGCTCCTGAGTGCAACCAATCTCTTAAGTCCCTGCTGACCAAGTGAAACTAATGAAATCCCTGTTGTCACAACGTATGTTGGTTTAACGCTTAAAAGGAAAATGTGCTGGCAAGTCAGGAGACCCGCCGGGAGATCTCTGGCTTGTTTTGGGCAGAAGGTGAGCTGAGATTCAGTGGTGACAGCGGCAGTTTAAAATGAAGGCAGAGATAGAGCAGTGCACAAACCTGCTGTGCTGTTGTCGCTGGTTTATGCATGAGCACAGAAGTGGTGTCCCCAGAGCTGTTGGGCATCTCTCAGCTATTCTGATTAGGAAGCTGATGTGTTTTGCAGTTTACTCTTCACTTGGTTTTAAAACCAGTCTGTAAACTCCTTATTTTTGGAGAATAAAGGAGGGAGGAAGAATGCTGTGCCTTGCCCTGCATTTACGTGAGAAGTGACTATTTCTGCCAGAGCAGTCATTGTGGACATTTTCATGGCAATAAGTCCTTTTGGGAAAGGTTTAGATGAAGTTTTTGCTTCCAGGGGAGTGAGCCTGGCTGAGCCTTCCAGCAGCTCGACAAAACCTTTATTAATTTTATGTAAATTCATTGGGTGGGAGAGGATGGGATAAAGCTGAGTTCAGGTGCCAACAGTCTCCAAGTTTGGAGGAGAAAAGGGATTTTAGTAGGTTTGTACATTCATTGGGACCTCTAGCCATGGATGAGGGACCATTGCTTACCCGGTTGGGGAAGACTCGATTTTCAAATGTTGGTTTTCTCCTCATAGAGACCTTTGCCTTGAAGGTCTCACTTAGCAAATGTACTAAAGCTCGGGTGCTGGAGAACACAGCCTTTGGTGTACACTTTCAAGTCATCAGTCCCTTACTGTGGTCATGGCACCTCTTTGGCTCTGCTCTGGATCTGGACGAGCTGGTGAAACCCAGCCCCATGCTGTTGTGTTAGGAGATGGTGGCACACTCGAGCTGTAGCTGCCCTTGAGGTGGTGAGCACCATCTTCCTTGGAAGAACCCGGTAACCAGAGAGTCCAGAGCCCCTCTCCCAGCCCAGGGGCTGGGCACAGTTGGTCAAGGTGCCAGTCCTGTGATACCAGGAAAGCATCAAGTGTAGCTTTAGTTCCTGGGTGGCCTGGCCTCCAGGACCCAGCTGCTTCTCAGGCAGCCCGTTTGTTCTCTTCCTCCTTATAACTAGAAGGAAATCAGCCCTGTACTTCAGCTGCTGCAGTAATTTCCCTGACAGCCAAATATGACATCTCGGGTAGAGCAACAAGGGCCATGGAGGTCCTAGGACTGTCAGAAATGAAGCAAACTGTGCCCTGTTCCCACCAACCCCTCTATATGCCTTCTGTTCTTTTCTATGGAGAGGAATTTATTAACCTTCTGCAGTTATTTTCCCTTTACCTGTTTCTTGTCCAAAGCAGCTAAGGCACTGTAAAGCTGTGTAGGAAGCAGGGTGCAGCTGTTGCTGCCCCTGGAGCTCTCTGGGACTCACTCTACACCCTGCCTAGCTACCGCGCCTTTGCATACTCAGCTCTCCATTGAAGCTGAACACATCCCTGTTGCTGATTCAGGAGCAAACCATCACGGTCAGAGTTCAGGAGGCACTTGTGTGGCTCCAGCACTTTGAGGTTGTCCCCATTAGCTTGTACTATTAAAAGGAACTAGAAGTTCACACGTGGTGCTGGGCTGGGTGTGCTGCCTGCCAGCACTGTCTCACTGCCAGCCCTGCTTGCTCACGCACCAAGCTGTGACCAAGGGTATGCTTTGATTTGCCTCTGTGCACACATAGATTACTTTGATCTTAAATCATACGGGAATGCCGCAAGAGCTGGGAATCCTGTGTCCCCTGCTTGCTCCAGTTTACTGAAGTAACACATTCATAAACTATAACTCTTCAAAGCAGTGTGCTCCAGAAGCTGCAGTGCTGCATCATGTATAAAACATGAGCCTGTGAAAACCAGCCTGTTCCCCTGTGGGCAGCTTGTAGTTCTGGCCATCCTTAAAGTAATGTTCAAAGCAAGGTGTCTCCTCTCCATCTAGCAGAGCCTGATGCTCCTTTTAGATAAGAATATGATACTGGGTGTTGTTGATGAGATCTTATTTGTCCCTTGGAACAGGAATTATTTCCTTACAGATGTCAGCAGTGCCTCCTACACTAAGGGATTTCGCTGCAGATCAGTGTGAGTTACTTGATTTGAAAGAAGAAATACACGAGACCAAGCAATGTGCAGAACTTTGTTTTGATCTGTGTTGCAGTGACAGGAAGGAGCTCGGCTGAAGTTTTCAAGTGCTGGTGGCTGTGTGCATGTCACCCTTTCCTCCTTGGAAAGGAACTGAGGAGATGGGAGAAGTGACTTTTTATGCGTGGTAAAGAGGGGAGAAATTTGATGTTTTCATGATGACTGAATGATGTGAAGTGGGGAGGGCTTAGACATAAAGTGTGGAACTTCATCGGGAGTCCTGCACATCTGTACTGCCCCATCACAACTGCACACTTCCCTTGGGTGGGATCTTGGAAAGGCAGCGTGTGAAAATGGTGATGGTAGCTGTAAAAACTTCATAACCAGTTTCAGGAGCTTTGCTGGGGTGTCAGGGCAGGGCGGGAGGATGCATCCTTGGCCTCGCTCTCTGCAGGACCACTGTGTAGACCAGTATGCTTCAGCATGAAGTGCCCACTTTATGGGCACTCCTTATACCCCCGCTGCCCATTCAGTTTGGCTGCACACAGCCTCTGAGAGACCTGATGACTTAGGCTGGTGCTCTGATAAGTTGTGCAGACCGAGTTGGCATCTAAAGGCTGAGTTTCCCAGCTGAGCTGATGGACAAGCCCCTCTGGTGCTGGAGGTGCAAGGTGGCTGTTACCTCACTGGTACCATGTTCTGACTCAGAACGTTGCTGCTGTGGGTATAACAAATGACTTCAAGAGAGTGACTAAGATGCTGTAGGCCTGAGGTCAGTCTTTTTTCCAGTGTCTTTGCATGGGGCTTCACGTGGCAGTACAGGAGCAGCATACATAAAAATGGGTGTAACTTGGCATTAGGAACAGTTCTCATGTCAGGGTGCTGTTTTAACGGGAGTTGCACAGGACAGGGTGGATAGCTGGAGAACACACTAGCTTTGATCCAGCCACAGCCACCACTCGTGGTACCCTCTTTGGCAGCACAGCTCACTTTGTTCCCAGAAAAGCAGAGGAGATGGAAAATGGTGCCAAAGGCTGTGTGATGGGTTTGTGGGTGTGATGATGTCTCCTTTCAGAAGACGCATCAGTGAACACAGTCTGATGTTCATCTTGGTCCACACCTTAGCTGAAGGAGTTGGAGGACTATGAGGGCTTTTCGTACCAGTGTGTCTTTTCGCATGTAGTGGTACCTGTACTGCGCTCCCGTCCCACTCCACAGACCTGCAGGGTTGGGATCCTGTCTGACTGGCACTAGCACAGAAATGGCAAAGAAGGTACTGTTTGTTGAAGATGTCTGCAATTGCTGCCTGTATTTCTCTGGCAGTCCAATTTGTCTTCCATACTGGCAAAATTCTTGATCTTCATGGTGGCAGTCTTTTCTGCTCTGGAAGAGAGGTTTTCAGGCCAGGTTTGTCGTTTATCTCCCTCACATGTTCCAGCAGATAGCTGGCTGGGCAAGCCCTGTTAGTATTCCAGGGAGAATCTTGGCTGTCTCCATCACTTGCTGCCTGCATTGTGGGCAGGTCGTGATAATCTGCACTGCTAGTTCATGTGCCCTAGGTATGTGTTAGATGTTGGATGGACTGGGAGGCCCAGTGCTCATCCCCAAAGGGCTGTGACCTGCTGCTGCAGGCAGGGTGTCCAGCCAGGCCAAAATCCAGCTGGTTTCAGGCTATCTGCAGAGGTTATATTGACATGGGGAGCCATGTACCTAAAGAAGTAGTTCCATTTATCAAGATGATTTTGCTCACTGTGTAGGTTTTTCAAGCAGAAACACAGTTGAAGTGACAATCTTACTTTGCTGGTATTCTGGTGCGAACTGGCAGCAATTCTGATTTTGCTACAGCTGGTTTTATATAATATAATGTAAAAGAAGAATGGACCCTTATGATAAATAGCACCTTAGCGGGGCAAGAAGGGCAGCAGACAGTAGACTCGTACCTTCTAACATGATGAGGTAGCTGTAGTACTCTATTATTCTTAGGAAAACACAGGTATCTTGTATTCTTTCTCCCCTGAAGTCTTGTCCAAAGGTTTCTCTGCTCTTTGTTGTAGGCAGGTTAGACCTTGTATTTCAGAGGCTTGGGTAGCTACTAGCTTCTGGGGTGATTTGTGTGTGCCCCAAGTTTGTGGGGAAGTCAGCTTCATCACCTCTCCGAACTGTGTGAGGCTGGTCCCAGCTCACTAATGAAGGGAGCTCAAGGAGGTGACCCACCAAGGTGGGCATCCAAGCCCTGAAGACAGGGCTGAAGGTTGGCTCTGCTGTGGGATTCATGGAGCACAGCCCTACCAGGTTTGGGCGCATGTGCCCTTCCAGGTGTTTATTGCTACAGTGCTGCTTGTTCTCCACTCAGATGGACTCATCCTAAGTGATGTTGTACCAGCAAAATCAGTGGCACTTCCCAAGCCTTTATTTTTGCAGTATTACTTAATTCCTTGTTTTGAATGCATTGGAGGCATGTGAGTCTCTCTGAGCCAAAGCTATTGAAGCCTTTGGAAAGTCTCTCACTAGTTTACTGGTTCTTGGATGCAGTTCTAGCTGTATATGGAAAATTTGAGGGTAGTCTGCCAAGCTGGTGCAGATTGGCCTGAGTCCACTAGCAGGCATTCTCCATTCCCTCTGGTAAGCTTCACCCACCAGCATCTGTGAAACCGCAGTGGTGGGGTTAAAGCACTGTGTTCTCCAAGTGCTTCCTCTTCCCTTTGGCATCTCGGATGTTTTCCATAGTAAAGAGGGTCTGCACTTAGCACCAGCAGCTTTCTGATGAGCAGAATCTCTGGAATGTGAAATTCAAGAATTAAATCCCTCCG
This sequence comes from Pezoporus occidentalis, assembly GCF_034315485.1. Classification (NCBI taxonomy): domain Eukaryota; kingdom Metazoa; phylum Chordata; class Aves; order Psittaciformes; family Psittacidae; genus Pezoporus; species Pezoporus occidentalis. Next base: position 1,001,311 of record NW_026916192.1, read on the forward strand.
CATTCCCAGATGCTCCTGCCATCCACCCAGGCCAGCTCTGGTCACAGACATATTGCTGCTGCTCTCGCTAGCATGTAATGTTGAAAATCCTGAGCTATGTTCTGCAGCTACAATTAAACAAGGCGGAATACTTGATTATTTTCTTAATGTAATACTCACCTTTAGGGAGGAGAGGGCTTCGTGAAGCTCCGTTTCTCTGGGTGCCTTTGTCCTGTGGCTGGTAATTGTTTTTAAACTGCCCATCACGTTGTGAGTTGGGTTGTTGGAGAGGGGGTTTTGCAGTTGTCAAAATGTCAGTTCTAATGAAAGTCTCCGCAGACACGCTGTACCTCACTGATGTAAGCCTTTAGGCTAAACAGGCTGCTGATAGCATTTTCAGATGAGTCAGAAAGGTTTCTGCAGGCCTCTTTTTTTCATATGTTTTTGTTTGGTTGCAATGTTTTCATCAGCATGGGTTGAGGGTTGGGGTTTTTCTGTTTTAAAGGCTACGCTGCTGCCTGTCAGCTCGCCACAGAGCTGTTTGGCATTCAGGATCTCGCACGGCACTCGCATCAGGGAAAAAAGGAAGTGCCTGTGTAATAACAATAATTGAAAGTTAATAGTAGAATGAATTAATACACAATTAGAAACATGCTCCCTGTGAACAGCGGCTGATTCCTATAGGAACCTCGTGCACTGGGGAGGTGTACGGCGCTTTCCCTGGGCCCTGTCTATTCCAGCCTGCAGATCATTGAGGCAATTATAATTTCACAGAGGTTTGATCTGGAATTGATTTCTTTGTGATAATTCAATTTAGAGGCTTGCTTCCTCCAAGGTAGAAGATGACAAAAGATGAAGTGTATAAACCCTTAGCCCTGTCTGTAGACATTCATAGGACTGGCTCCCAGCCAGCGAGAGTTTGCTCTGAAGAATAGTCTTCCTTTGACCGCCTGGTTGGAGTGTTGGACCTCTTAGTGCTTCATTAGGAAGTGATCAATATCAGCTTTGTGCTGGGCTGTGCCGCAGTAGATGGGAGGTGTGTACGGGATGTATCCTGGGTTTGTGGCTCTTCATCCTTGCTAGGGAAAGCATGAGAAAATTCTTTCCCATCTGTTCCCCAGCCTTTGGAAGATAATTCATGAGGGTATTCTTCCATGTGAGCCAAACTTGGTGTTTCCCAGCCTGTCAGCTGCTTTGCGCTCATCCTGATCAGCAAAACCAAACATAACCTTGTCTGTAGCTGGTAAAAGCAGGACGGTTGTACCCAGTGATGCAGGGTAGAGCTCCAGCTCCTCCAGAGCTAGGACCACTGATTCAGAGTGGCTTCCCCTTGCTCATCAAGGTGTTTCTTTTCTGGGTCTAGCCGGAGTTGGATTCTGCTGGCCAGTGCCTGGGGTGGGACATGCTCTGCTTCCCTTCCCAGGAGCAGGGAATCAGAGTGCCTCCATGCTGGAGGATCAGTGGCCAAAGCCACTTTTGGGTGTACTTAAGAGGGCTTTGCAGAGGGACTGCTGGTCTCCTGCTTCCATGTGGCTCCTTATAAGACTGCCAAGGGGGAAATGCCTGGTATTTCCAGGCACAAGGGGAGGGTGTCCTCTCTGTGACAGCCTGCTCTAGGCCTGGCAGACAGTCCCAGAGGTGATGTGCATGATGGAAGAGGAGAAGCCATGCAGGGAATTAAACACTGTGTTACATAGCCCATGCTGGAATGCCACATGTGCATGCACTGTTGGCTGTGGCACTCACAGCAGCTCCTGCCATATGCATTGATGCACATATAGTCTGATCAGATAAATAGTGCATGTATCTTAAGGCTTAATCTTTCGTTTGACTCTTGCCTCTACACTTGTTGCCTGGAGAAGCTGTGGCTGCCCCATCCCTGGCAGTGTTCAAGGCCAGGTTGGACACAGGGCTTGGAGCAAGCTGCTCTAGTGGAAGGTGTCCCTGCCCGTGGCAGGGGTTGGAGCTGGAGGAGCTTTAAGGTCCCTTCCAACACAAATCAGTCTGGGATTCATGGATTTGGAGGCTGAACGTCCGCTAACATAGAGGTCATCTCTCCTGGAACCCTTTGAAGGCATCTACATCCCCATCACCTCAAAGGCTGCAGCTGCAGAGCAGGGCAGTGCCCTGAGCTGCTGCTGCTGGTGAAAGGTCTGTGAGCAGCACCCCACCACTGCCTGCACAGGGTGTCTGGAAATGGGAATTTGTCTGAAGAGATTCTACTGCTCCGGTACCTGGTGTTCTGACAAGAGCTTCTGACAAACTGAAAGTAGGAGTTGCAGAATAAAACCAAATCCGGGGAAGTTGTTTTCTACTTCACTGTTGGGTTTTGCAGTACCATTTCCTGAACGCTTTGCTGGCGACGTCAAAATAACACAGAAAAATGGGGGTTATTGGGATGTTTGTTTGTTTGTGGGTTGTTTCTTTTTTTTTATCCATTATTTTAAAACATTTTTTGTCCTCATGTTTCTCATTGGAAAACCTCATAGTTGGACGTTTTCTTTCAGGAAAATGGAAGCAGTTTTGTTGAGGATGCTTTCATTTTATTAAAGCCCCCAGTTGTGGGGGGTTGCTGCATGCCCAGGTGGTGTGACTTGGTCTTTCTCTGATCTGCATCGTTTAGCAGTAGTTGTGATTTCTTGTTTGACAGATCTGGCATCATCACTCGCTTTGCTCTGTGCCTGCTGCTCTTTCCCAGGAAATAAATAGCTTTATTGTTCCTGCAGTTTCCTCCTCACCTCATAATCTTCTTTTACTTCTGGGATACACTTAATCTCCCCAGAGCTTCCTCCTCTTAAAAAGAAGAGGTGAATGTGATACAGCTAACGTATTTACCTGCTATGGCTAAACATTTTGACTGTTCCTGGTGACTCATAATAGAGCTGTTGGGACCTGAACCAGTGAGGTGAGGTCTGCTGCACTTGCTGTAGATGCTGTCACCTTTCCTGAGCACTTGCCCCCTCAATCATAAAAAGCTATTTTGCCTTTCTTGGTGGTTTTGTACACTTTTTCATCGAATCCCAGCCTGCTTTGTGTTGGAAGGGACCTTAAAGCTCATCCAGCTCCAACCCCTGCCACAGGCAAGGACACCTTCCACTAGGGCAGCTTGCTCCAAGCCCCTGTGTCCAACCTGGCCTTGAACACTGCCAGGGATGGGGCAGCCACAGCTTCTCTGGGCACCCTGTGCCAGCGCCTCAGCACCCTCACAGGGAAGAACCTTTCCCTAATCTCTAGTATAAACCTACTCTCTCTCAGTTGAAACCACTGCAGTAGCTTTTCCTGTTCCTTATTCCTTCCACTCTTCCAGTGAAAATAAACAGAGCACAACTGTTTCTTTTTTGGGGGTGAAATGTGTCTATAAAAGGAATTTTGGTCAAATTCGGATATGGTACTGATTTTAACATGCTCTTGGGCAGTAGTAGCTCTGTGGCTGCCCCTGCTAGCATCAGGGTCTCAGTGTGCAAAGGGCATTATTTTGTTGTGTTCTGAGCAAGTTATACTTGGGGTAGGTGGGATAGAAAGAGGTGATGAGTGTCTGCAGTTTTCCATCAACAAGCAGTGGAGACCCAGAGGTTGTTCCTGGTCTGAGGATCTCCTGAGTCCTTGGCTCTAAGTTCAAGGCTGGATCAAGGCCTTCATGGCCTTCATGTGCTTGTCCCCACACAGTGTTGCCAATCAGTTCATCATCTTTGCTGCCTGACACTGGCTAATCTGTGTAGCAGCCCAGCACAGAAGAATGGCTGATGCAGTTGGATTTCTTGCCCGGTTTTGAACAGGCACCGTAGTTTAAGACTAAAAGCTGTTTTGTGGTATGAGCAAGAAATCTTGCAAGTCCACATGCAAGGATGGGTGCTGATGCCAAAGGACTACCAGGTTTTATAGCATGACTTGAATGTGGCCAGTAGCCAGAACATGGCCATTTAAACCAGAAAAGAGGGAAGCAGCTGTAGTGACTTTAAATATTTCCATTGTCCCAGTGCTTTAAGTGAAGCTTATACTCACATGCACTAGAAACACTGGTAGGTTTCAGATCTTCTTTTGTTTGGGTTTTGTTAGAGTAGAAATTAGTTGTATGTCCATAATTGTTATTCCTCCTGCCCATACAGCCCAGGAAGGAAGCCAGCCTTCAGCTGCAGTGGCAGTTGTGTGTAGAAGAGACTTTGTGCCCAGTGAACAGATGAGTTAAAGAACTTGGCTGAGCATAATGGCTCATGGAAAGCTTTTCTCATCTCAAGAGGAGGGGCACCATAGGTGACAGCAGGACAGCAGGTGGGTGACGGGGATGCTGTTGTGGTGCCACCTCTTCTGTGATGCTGGGTAAGGTCAGCTCTGAGCTGTTGTGGAGGATGTTGAATAACAGTCACTTTCTCAGTCCAGATATACTTCTGCAGGTGAAGATAGGGCAGCATATGTCATGCTGGCAAAGTGTTTTGGGCTCCCTTGAAATGAGAGGCATAATATGAAGATAAGAATGTATTTCATGTATCATGTTTAATGGCAGGACTCTCTGTGAGGCCCAAGTATCTCACTGACTTGCATCTCACTTGCTTAATGAATCCCAAGGGTATTTGATCACTTGCCTTTCCTAGGTGTTTTTGAAAAGCCTAGCCTAGCAGCCAGAGGGAATGCAGAAGGAGAAGCCATGTGTAATGCCAGCAATAAAGATAGTTGCTGAGCCCTATATATATAGATATTTATCATATAAAGATAGGTGGCTCTCTCTCCCCTAATGTATTCTGCAGTATGTTTCATATGATCCAGCTTTAGTACCAATAAAGTTTGTTTTAAATTGGATTCTGGGAAAACAGGCAGAAAGGCAAACATAGCAGCAACCTGCCCTTTGAATAGTGATGTCCTGGCTGGGAGCAGGTGTGTTAGCTCAAGGCTGAAACAGGCCCATGGTCCTGCCTGCCCCTTGAAAGCACAGCGGCCTTGGAGGAAAGGTTCTTTCCCCACACACACAAGTGGGAATCCCAGGCTGATATTCCTGCCTTAACAAGACCTGTGCATTTTCTAAACAGCTTAGCTGCATGAATCAGAAATACTCTTCCAATCTGTTTTCCTCTTCCCCAAAGGCAGCAGGAATGGGAAATCAATTTAGGACAAATTGGGCTAAGTCAAACTAGGGATGATGCTTTTTGAAATCACAGAAATGCTTATCTGAAGCGGGTGGCTGCCAGGACCAGTGTGTGCTGGGGATCAGGTCTGGGTGGTGGGTGCGTGCCTTGGGCTGTCCCCTCTGTACACCCATCTGTCTTGGCAAGGAGGAACTGTGTGTGTGTACGTTAGTAAAGTGAGCTGGGAGAGCTCTGCTGAGGGCTGCTGAGCAAGCAGGGGACAGCTTTAGTTAGTTGCTGACTCCGGCTGAGCTGTCTGGTCCCCTCACACACCACTGCTTCACATCAGACAATGGCTCACCTGCGGGACCGTCCCAGTGGAGAGCCGGATTGGAGCCATGGAGTCAACTTTTGCTGCTGGGTTCCTCAGTGTGAACCAGCTGCAGTTTGCTAACGGGCCATGTAAGCAGCTCGTGTTTGGGATTTTGTGGGGGTTTTGAGTTGCTTCATGGGTGCTGCACCATGCAGATACCATGGGGGTGGCTGGCGTGATTCCTGCTGCAGGGCTTGTATTACAGATAACACACACGGTATGCTGAAAGAGGGGCTGATGTTTCCTTCAGAGATCCCTCATTCCCCATTTGCTTTCAGAAGCATATTCAGGTAGGGGGACATTTTACTGCCATTCAGAAAAGCCATTCATATTTATCTCTAGAGAGTTAAAATTCTCTGCTTGTTTGCCTGTTGTTCTGCAGCGTAAGGACATCCAGGCATCTCATGACCAAGAGGAAAGTCCTGCCATCCCAGTGCAGTTCTCCTGACCTCTATAATAAAGCAGTTTAGGTAGGAAGGAACCTATGGAGGCCTCTAGTCCAGTCTGAGTTGTCACAGAAGCTGTAGGAGACATGTCTGGACTGAGGAGAGATCTGGGAATGGTGGTGTGGGTTGGTCTTTCTTGCTTGGATGGGCTTGTCTTTCACAGCGTACTAGCAGAGGGCCGCCTTGTGTTTGACCCATGGGATTCCTCATCAGGCTTCTCTATCTCAATCCCAACGGTCCTTTTCCAAGGATCTCTCCCAAAACCTCCCTCTGAGCTCTTCTCCTGTTTTCACCCTTCACGCTGTAGCAAACCCCCCACCATCCCTACAGACAGAGGTCCAAACCTCGGAGGCTCTTCATCCCCCACATTGTATGTAACTTCAGAAAGCAACACTGTGATGTTCAGCAGCTCCATCATTCTGGAGCTGTTGCCAGCTCCTGCTGTTTGTGCTGCAGGATGGAGCAGCGCTGGCACAGGCTGGTTTTGGCAAAGCGCACGGATGAGGCTTACACAAGGTAGATCCTGCAACTGGAAGAAGACACGGACAGATCTCACACAGCTTAGAGTAGTGAGCAGCCATGGGAATTGCTGGTGATTTGTTTCCAGCACAGTTTGCAATAAGAAGAAAAAGCAATTAAAAATGAAGAAAACAAACTCCTGAGTGCACAGAAACAACAAATAAAAGATGACCTTACTGGGCAAGGGTTTTGACAGGGATACAGACTAGAGAGACCTACTGCGGTGGCCCTGTGGCACTGTCATTCTACACCATGTGGGATGTGCTGTTGAGAGATGCATTCCTCCCAGAGTGTATAAAAGCTGTCCTCTTTTAATCACCACCCACTTAGCACCTTGAGGTAAATCAAGACTTATGCATCACTGTAAGATCATTTCATGCAGTAAGTCAAGAAGAGATCCTGAATGAGGAGGTCTAACTTTTTATATCATATTTGAAATGTTTGGGGAAATATCGATGTGCCAGGAAAACCGCTGAGCGGGAAAGTGTTCCATTCAAAAGTCTGATTTGAGGATCCAGCTTTTGTTTCAAGTTTCTGCTTGTGATGGAATTTATAATGCTTATTGCTATTATTAGGACATCATTGGGAATCCAAGCAGTTTGTGGAAGTGACCCTTTATGGTTTTTGCCTGACCAGGGCTGAATGCTTTATACCAGAGGAAAAGCAGAAGATTCTTTCAACATCAGCAAGACATAGAGTTTTGAAAGTTTGAGTATTTGAATAATCACTCTTCATTCCTAGGTGTAGCAGATATGTAAATTCGTGTCCACTCGGATATGGAACTGCCTGGATGGTCACACTCGGAGTTGTGGTCAGTGGCTTGATATCCAAGTGGAGGCCAGTGATGAATTGACGAGTAGTCCCTTCAAACCCAAACCGTTCTGTGATTTTGAGTCTCTCAGCTTTGCAGATCAGATCTCTACTGAAGTCAATTACTCAGCAGTGATTTGGGGTTTTTCCCCAAACTAATTTCCACTTTCTTTCTTTCAAAGCCCATCACCTCATGTTCTGTAGACTGTTTTGATAAGTAGTTTTGGACAAGTGAAATATTTCTGTCTTTAAGTGAAGTGAAAATGGATTTCTGTCTTAAGTCAGTTTATACCTTACTCTATTTACTATACGAATACCTTCCTCACATTACTTCTGTACAGGGTGCCCATTATGTGGGGTTCAGCACTGTGATTCAGGTACTGTCCATATTGGAGGGTGCATGTTCTCACTCACATCTTTAACTCATGCTGCTGCTGCCCATCTTTGTAGCTTTAAAGGTGGGCAGTCCTGTCCTGCCCACCCGAGAGGATGGGTCCTCTCCCAGCAGTTGGTACCTATGAGGAGCTGGCTGTGCATCAGTCAGCCAGGGTACCCATTGAGTACAAACCCAGTTTCTCATTGCCCGTTGGGAGATTTACTTTGTGAAACATCTTGTTCAAGATGTATGTGGTCTTATTTGGAAGACAGACAGACTTGGAACAGCTCATCTCATGGGTGGCTGCCTGAGTTCTTTGGTACTGCCCTAAAGCTCAATGAGCACTAGTTACCAGGAGGAAGACATGCCATGCTATGAGCAGCCACCCCAAGCTGTAGCTCCTGATGGATGCGGCTTCCTCCGCTGCACCAGCCACCTCTCCGTACGTGAGTTTTCACCCAAGCTTGTTCATCAGAGGGGCTTGATGAAGAGCTCTCAGAGTTCAGCTTCAAAAATTGGTTCACATTCAAGCTGTGCTGCTTATTTGTGATTGGCCTGAGAAGTTAGAGGGTTTCTAAGAGTCACTCAGGGCTGTGATTGCAATGAGCACTTCAAGCCTGAAAGCTCGCAGGTGGGGAGGAAAAGTTCTACTCCCATGAGCAGGACTGGGAGGAATTTAAGTAGCAGGGGCTATGTACATAAAGGAAAGCTGCAGAAGAGGAAGAAAGCAAGATTTTGACTCTCACCTGGTTGTGCAAATAAACATTTTGTTTAAATTAGCTCCAGACATGACTGCAAACATGTATTAGGGGTCCTTCAAATGTTTGTTAAGGACTTTCTTTAAAGTGCTCCTTAATCAAATGCTCTTACCACTGTGAGTTGTTTGCATAACTGGTTCCTCCTTTTCCCACCCACCAGCACTGCTGCTTGAGAAACAGTTTAATGGAAAAATTCTGAAGGAGAAGACTCTGATTTTAGAAGCTTTGTAATTTCCACTGGTTAGAGTTGCCTTTCTTCACCTCTTATGGCTCTGTTCAAATCCTGCCATAGCCTCTCACAGCTGGAGCCAAGCCAGAGTATAGCTGTTATCTTCTCAGAAGCTATGGGCCAATTGGCTACCCCAGGAGAAGGTGTGGACCACCTCATCACTAAGCAAAGCCTTGCCACATTGGCTGTGCTACACCATCCCTTGCTTAAGTAGAAGTTACTGAATGTGCAGATTCTCCTCAGAGTAGTAAGGCAGTGGTGTGTAAATGTGCTAGTACATCTGGCTGTTCTCTTGCCAGTAGCTAACTCCATGGCTGAGGGCCATTTCTTGTCTTTGCTTGATTTCCCCAGCTGTAAAAATAGTCTAATGGGAAAACATCAGGCTCAAGTCTCATTGGAGAGCATTTTCCTGTTCCTTTCCTGAATGCTTTGTGCTTTTGGTGTTCTCCTCTGAGGTGCAGGGAGCACTTCACCCATTACAGGTGCTTGGTGAAGGGATGTGCCAGGAGCTATCACAGGAGAAAGAGCTTGTGGAACGTTTCTATGCTGCGATGTTGTGGGGTGAGTCCAGATTCTGCTCCTGGCTATGCCACAAGGTGCTTGGGGTGAGTTAAAATGACTTTGGGTTTCAGTGTCCCCCCCTGGCTGGAGTGCTAAAAGCATCTGTGTTACAGAGCATGAGGAGATGTCTAGGAGGACCATGTGCTGGCTCTGAAAAAGGGACTTATGATATGGCTACTTGATTTGTAGCATCTCCCGACCTTTTTCCTGCAGGGACACTCTGTCCGTGTCTGTGCATGGGAAGATGTGGAAGCAAAATCTGTTTGAGTCAAGCAGCATTTGCTGTCGGTACAAGATGAGGTGCAGTCTTTATCAAAATCAAAGGTGTTCCTTCCAGGAAGAGTGGATGTAGGGGGAAGCTCTGTGTTCACGTATGTCCGAAGAAGAATGATTAGGTACACTTTTTATACTACAATGGTTTTGTTTTAACTTATTTAGCCTGTAGTACCTGGGGATCCACAAGAGAAAGAGAAGAATATTGTTGTAAGGAGGGGTTGCTTCTGGAAGGGCTGTGCTGAGATGAAGTGTAATAAGATGTTTCTGACAGGAGGCCATGAGGGAGCTCTCTTGTGTGTAGACATACACATGGGCTCCAAGATATGTTTATATATATGAGTAAATAGCTGTTCACTCTCTGAACAGACCTTAAGCAAATACCACATTTATTGGAAAAAAATGTCCTCTTTCTTCCACCTTGGCGATAGGATTTGATGGAAGGAGGAAGGTACCTATTGTGCACATGACCTTGGGGAATTACTTTTTCTTTTCTGATTACTAATGCTATAAGATAGTAAGAACCAACCAAACAAAAAGAAACCGAAACTCCAGACCCCCCTCTGTTTTCCATCTATTTGAAACCTCTGGCTGGCAGGGCTAACTTACTTGTATATCAGTAGCAGTCTCACAGTGAATACTTGTTTTAAGCTTGATCTGTTCCAGGACACCTGAACGTGCGTCTCCTTAGCTGTCCTGGGTTCAGCAGTAGCAGTCAATTTTTCTCCTTCTTGGTAGCTGGTGCAGTGCTGTATTTTGACTTCAGCCTGGGAACAGTGCTGCTAATACCGGTGTTTTTGGTTGTTGCTAAGTGATGTTTACCCTGACCAAGGACTTTGTGAGGCTCATGCTCTGCCAGGGACGAGGGGAAGGCGGGAGGAAGCAGAGATGGGACGCCTGACCCAGACTAGCCAAAGAGGTATTCCATATCGCAGCACGTCATGCCCGGGGTGTAACTGGGAGTTACCCGGAAGGACACGGGATCTTCTGGGTGGGACTCGTTTCTCAGCGGGTGGTATTGTATTCTCTTCCCTTGTTATTTTCTCTTCCCATTGTTGCCGGTGGTGGTAGCGGTGGTGATTTGTGTTGTACATGGGTTGCTGGACTGTTCTTGTCTCAACCAATGGGAGCTGCACTCTCAATTCTCCTCCCCATCCCTCTGGGAGTGGGGAAGAGGACAGCTCCCAGGGTGGGGATGGGGATGGGACAGGGGATGGGGACACGGACCTTGACTGCTTCAAGCCCCGCACCACTCACTGGGGGTGAGTGAATGAGCTGTCTGGCTGGGTTTAAACCACGACATTAGCTCCAACCTAAAGAAAGAAATGAAAGCATCTGTTCTTATATGGCAGCCTCATGCCTGTTGCATCCCATGGTCAGGACAAGTGTGCTGACACTAGAACCCAAAAGGTGTTTCTTCTAGCTGAATGTTCATCATGACAATGAGGAGGAGCTAGAAGTTATCTCTGACTAAAGCAACCAACCACAGCAAGCATGGCTGAATCAGCCCCTTGCATTGCTGCACACTGGGCGTTGGCTTGAAGAACTGCAAGGGAGCCCTCAACTTGAATAGTCTATTGTTTCTGTCTCATAAATGGTCATAAATAACCCCAAACCAGCAGCTTTATCCTGGGAGAAGAGATGAGGATCAGCACAGCCCCTCTGTGCTGGTAGTTGAGGGCCTTATTGCTTGAGCCTGTTCACAGCCAGCTTGTAGCCATTTCTCCATGTTGCAGTCTCTCCTTTAGCTTGAATGACTTTCCATCTGGCCTGGGGCTTGTCCCTGGGGAAGGCAGCTGTCGCACCCCTCAGCTTTTGTTGGCTAGGATAAACAAGCCAAACCCAAGCAATCAGCTTGCTTGAGGCTCCCGTTGATGCTTCCCAGGTGCAGCAGTGGAACTGGATCTGAGTTGTATGGGTCTGTCTGGTCCCTTGGAAAAGCCTTCTGATCCGTCAGGCTTTCTCCAAATGACCTTCACTGTATTTGGTATATGAATGTCCTGTGTGTGTCCAAGCTGCAGCAGTGACCTGGGGACTTTCCTTCCTCCTGGCCCTGTACATCACAGTGTGTCCAGCCGGGTGTTTGGGGCTGATGCCTACAGTGCAACACTGGAAGCTGCCGCATCAACCTCCCAGTTACCCTAGTTGGGCATCATCATCTCAGCAAGACATGCCAGTAGGAACTGGTTATGACGTTTTCCATTTGCTGTTGCCTGATTTCTGCCTCTTAGCCACGAAAAGCCTGCCAGAAGTTAAGCATTCTGCACACCTTGAGAAGGTCTCGAAATCGAAGATGTCATTTGTTTCGGATTATCAGACAGCTCTGGAAGCTACGGAGAAATCTGTGTCGATGTCTTCTATAATCCCATCCAAGCAATATTTGTTCCACTGTGTGAAATAACTCAGTGACTTTCTAATTACACAAATCTAATTAAAGGCTGAATGTAACGACTGTGCCTAATCATAATGATACACCCATTTCATTAAAAAACAAAAAAAAAGAAATTGCTTGTGTACAACAACCCACCTAATTTAGTACAGAATTAATATCTGCCTCCCTGGTTGGGAGCTGTGCAAGCACCAGCTCGCGTGGGCACCCCAGGGAGGTCTGCACAGCCACGCTGAGTCTCGTGTAGCTGTGTTAGGAATGCTGGCTCCCTTGTAAAGGGGCTCTTAAGAGGTGTCTGTGTGAGATGGGGATGAGAAAGGACTCTCCCAGCTGGCCAAGGCTTTGGGGAACTATGGTCTTGCCCCTGGACCAAGCTTTCAGGTGGCCACTGAGCTGGGTTTTAGTGGATTTCGTGTCTGAAGCTCAGTGGTGGTAGGGCAGCAGAGGTGCCTTTGCTTCATTTTCACGTCAGCTCTAACTGATCTGGTCTGTTCTCAAAGACCAAAGCAGCCCACGCAATTATTTATCTCACACTGAAGATCTTTCCTCCTGTGGCTTTCAGTGCACCAAAGTCAGGAGAGGATGGCACTGATCTCATGAAACCCTGTTGTGTAAAACTTCTCAGACCCGCTTTTCCTGCAAGGTCTTTGCCATCAGCAGTGAGGTAAAAGCATAGAACCACTGCAGTGAGCAGAAAACCAGCACCAGCTGCACTGTCTGGGTGCCAGGCGGCTTGTCAGGCCTCTGCTAACTGATGCTCTGGTCTATTGATTCTTCCTTTCAGCTCTAATGCAGTGCCTGCTGTTACAGGAGATCCAGCAGCATTCCGATGAGGAAGAACTGGTTAGAGCAAGGCACAGACCTTAATCCATGCAGTCGAGTACAAGTTATGGAGGGAACGGCTGCACTTAGAGATCTGGGATTGTCTAGTCATATTTTTCATAGAATCCCAGAATGGTTTGGGTTGGAAGGGACCTTCAAGCTCATCCAGTTCCAAGCCCCTGCCACAGGCAGGGACACCTTCCACTAGAGCCGGCAGCCCCAAGCCTGGTACTTGGTGCGGTACCTTATTGCTGAAATCACTCTTGTAGAAAATGGCTTTATCCTTTCCTTGCCTTGCTGAATGCAGGAGGAATTTTGTCTTGCAGCATGGAGACTGTACCCAAATTTATCAGATCTGCAAGAATTCAGATGTCAGAGGAGAGCTAAATATGGGACAGAGGGAATAATATCAGGGCAGTGAGGTTAAATAGATAGATAATTGATTTTTTCAGTGATGGTCTCGGGTGTAAATCCATTGAGGTTAATGAAGTAAGGCAAATTGAATTGAAGAGCCTTGTATGGAAAGCTTAGCCTGGCATATAGCAGGTTTCAGAGGCTCCTTGTGGTGCTCCCATGGTGGTTTTTATGTCTGCGTCTTGGTGTCAGCATTTTGCTCATTTACGTCGGCTGAGGGGAGCTGAACTCTTATGGCTGCAACCATTTTAACTTGCAAGCAGGAAAGGAAACCCCCTTCTTGTTTCTTTACTTAAATACATGGTATGTGTGTTGCAGGGGTTTGTTTCTGATGTACCTGCAGTTATTTGGTGGACCTCTGGACCACTTGCTCTAGTGGTGTTGCACAGCCCTGAGCTTGCTGCATCCCAGCCCTGTGTTTCTGCAGTTCTCTTGGAAAAGCCCTCTGAGGCATTGCAATTAGAAGTATTTTTGGGATGAGACATCAAATATTTGTCACAGAAGCACTCGTGACAAGCGTTAGTTCTGGAACCTGAATTAAAATGTGATATGGATCACTGTATCCTGACCTGAGTTGAACTGGGGGTATGTGTTTGACTTGGGATGTGGATGTGTGCTGATTGCAGCCACACAGCTCAAGTGGGAAGGGAAGGGAGGTCTGGCAGTCTCTGGATTCAAAAGCCCATTGGGATTTTGGTGGGAGGTGATACACAGCATACAAGGAGGGTTTGCTACAAATGGCACATCCAGCTGTGACTTAGGGGACAGAGGAGATGCTCTCCCTGCCAAAAATCTGATGCTTGAGCTTACAGGCTTGTGTCATGCCATGCCGCTTGCTTCGGAGAGGGATGGGTCCCAGCCCTGGGAGCTGGCACGCTGGCACACTGGCACCAACACATGGTGTGACCTTTTGGTCCACAGCTCTTGTGGCCCCCAACTCTTGCATACCTTGCACCCCAGCCAAGCATCCCCCCAGCAGGACCTGCCCCCCATGTGCTGTAACACCCAAGCATTCTGGAGAGGATGCTTCACTGTGGCGGTACGAAGGCTGTGCCTGGGTTTCCTATGGAGGTGGCCCACAAGAAAGGGTTGACCTGAAGTCTTCTCAGGCCATAGAGATGATGCTTCACTAATTTCTTTCCTGCTGGCCTCAAAGCTTGTGGGAAGGACACGTCTCATTACAGAAATGTGTCCGAGGGTTCAGCCATGAGCAGAGGGTCTCCAGTCCTTTGCATCACTTATGCCTGGCCGTTGTTAAATCCTTCATGTCTGTCATGGGTAATAAATTACACCCTGCCCATTCCCTGGCTGTTGGTGCACTGCTCCATGCAGCTAATTCAGCAGGACCCTTTGCTGCTCATGGCCAGACTTCTGAAAGCTTCTCGAGTCCTCTTAGCTCAGAGTTTGCTGTTCTAAATGATGCTGACAGTGAGCAGGATGCCTCATCTTCCCTGCAGCCCCAGCTGCTGCTTCCCAACACCCGCTGGCTCTGGCACAGCACTGTTTAACCTTGGTAAATGAAACTTTGCAGGTGTTATTGGAGGAGAGGACTCTGCCAAGCAGCAACCCCCTGGGTCTCATCTGTTCTTTGGCTTTCCTTGTGATTACCTAGACTCCTCTAACAGCAAGACAGGAGCAAAATCAGGCTGAGAAAACCTTAATCTTATCATGGCCTTTTGCAGCATTTTTCTCAAACTTGGAAATTGGTGGGAAAAACAGAAGAAAGCTTTACAGACCACAGCTTCCACCCTAGGTAAGCTTCAGTGTCAGGCCTGGTATGCACTGGGATACTGGTATACAGTTACATATGCAGCAGGTATTGCAGGGAAGTCAGTACTTGAGAGATGCTGTCCCAAATGCAGCAAAATACTCCTTCAGGCATATTTGAGTCTTTCTGCCTTTTGTAGTGAAGGATTTGTGGTGCAGCCAAAATTCTCATGGCAGGGAATCCACGTGGCTTGGCTGCTCCTCTTGCTCCGGTTTTGAGGGATGCTTCGTTCCTGTGTGGTTGATGCTTGTGTCTTATCAACTGTGGCCATCCACGGGCTGGTTGAGCAGTAGCCATAGGACATGGCTATTCCAGAGTGGGCTGTTCTTTAGGGCTGCCACCTGCCAGCCATGCCACCATGAAGTTGTATCCTGCTGCTTTTAGCAATGGACCTTGTCCCTGGAGCTCTGGCCCTTTGGGCTGATGAAGAACCAAACCTCATCTGCAGCAGATGCCCACATCTGGTGGAGGGCAGGACCCATGAGGAAGGCACGGTGGGAGCACTTTGGGCTGCACAGAGCAGCCCAGCCCTGCACCAGTGTAGTACATCTCCCACCCACCTCAAGATACAGCCTTTAGGAGAGATTTTCTTCTTGGATCCCAGAAACTCCGCACAGTCTGAGTATAAACCTGATGACACCTGGATCCCAAGCTCCCTAATGTGGTGGGAAGGGGGAGAGCCTTTACCAGAGCAGTGATTTCCATCTCTTGTCGTTCCCCTCTGTTCCTCTGCATTACCCTGCTTTGTGCGGCAGCTAAAATTAATTGAATGAAAGGTGTGAGCCTGCAAAGAGGGAAGAGAAAGGGAACCCCGAGTCTGCCTGAGAAATTGGACTCCTACAGCTGGTAGGAGCCTGTCTGTCACGCAGGCAGCATGTGTGGAGGTTTCAGCCTCCCTTGTTGGACAGTCACTGGCTACATAAACAAACAAGCTGTGTTTCTGTCTTCAGTCACCCTACCAATGCCTCTTGCTAGCCTTGACTTCTTGTCTTGTCTCTGTATTTTTAGCTGCAGAACATCCTGTCCCCACAGCCGGAGGGGACCCGAGTTTTCTCATACCTTCCTGAACGCGTGAAGCCAGCTCTCGCCCTTCTCTGTGTCCCAATTTAGAAAAGGAGAGGGTGGCAGTGCAGTTTCTTCCCACTTGTACCAGTGTAGCTGAGCTGAGGACCCGAGATGTGAATACCCACTTGCCTGGGAGCTTATTGGTGGTTGTGCTGAATAAGAGTCTTTGTGAAAGGGGGAGAAAGGCACTTAGGTGAGATGGAGTGACGTAAGGCAGGGGAGCCTTTGAGTGCAGTGGTCTGTGGTCACAAGGCAAGGACCCAAGAGTAGGGTACAGACTGAAACTGTTCAGTGCAGGGGCTTCTGCACTGCACGTGTCTCCTGTAGTACATGTCCGGGTATCCGCAGGTCTGCATGGAGCAGGAATCATGGTGTGTGTGCTCATCCAGGAACCAGTGTGAACCGTGCTTTCCTTCTTGAGCCTAGCACTGAGGGGGCCCAGTGTGGTTTTTCCTTCTATCTCGTTCATATACAGAGAAATGGAGGAACAAAAAAAAACCCCGCACTTGATTCCATTCAGCAAAATGCAGTGTTTCTTTATATCCTACTGAGAGGGGGATGAATTTAGGAGTTTATTCTCCTTTACTTAAAAGCCCAAAATGATTTAGCACAATGCAGAATGAGATGTTACTTTGCATAAATGATCAAATGTTCTTCTGTTTGGCAAATGCTGGCATGAGCACATGTTTATTTTATGTCAGTTTCAGTCATGCTAAATCCACCTTTGCATCCTTCTCGACTCGTGTACCAAAATCCACCCTCTCAGCCCTTGCATTTTCCTAGTCCTGCTTTTGGACCCCCCTGCCCTGTCTGAGCATCTCCATCCCAGTTCTCACCACCAGCTTGGTGGGGCTACAGGCTCAGCTCCTCACCATCCTCTTTACTCCCTGTTTCTGCACCGAAGGCCTTACTCAGGTGCTCACTTAGGCATGGACTTCAATTTAAGCAGCTGAATGGCTCCCTCGATGGAATTAAGGCTATTTGTGTGCTTGGAGTTAAGTACACGCTGAAGCACTTTGCTGGATGGAGGCATAAGAGCACACGAGCTTCAACCGAGCAGTAAAACAGGTTTATAAGGCGCTGGGGGCTGCCAGCCCCATTCCTTGTCCCAGTGGCTGCTGGTATAAGATGTCCTGGGAATTGTGTAAGCTCCCTGCCCTCCACTGGTGCAGACTCAGTGTCCTGAGGCCTGTTGTGTGTGCCACACTGATGAGTGTCCCTGAAAGATTGTATGAGCACCTTGTACACTGGGACGGAGCCATTCAAGGTGACAGGCTGCTTTCTGTCGGCTTGCTAGCCTGCAGTGCCCGTGCTCGGAATATGTACCTGCAATATTACAGAGGTGCTGTTTTGGCCCATTGAGGTGTCCCAAAGCAGCAGGGTACAGGGTGATGGAATGAGTCCCAGCCAGGGTGCCCCGGCATGCCCATCCCCACGCTGCAAGTGCCATCGTGGGAAGCGACGCACAGGGATTATTCAGTCAGAGAGATAGAGAGCAAGACTGAGCAGATGCAGGCATAGGTTTCACTCAGTGCAATTGGGCTCATGTGGGTCCAGCTGCTCCCCAGGTCCCAGCAGATGGATCACGCCATCACATTCTGATCTTGCAGATTTGGTGGCGATGGCTTGAGCTTGCCCTTCTTGTCCTCTGCCAAGAGAGGGTGATGTGGGCTTATGTTGTTATCCCGCTGCAAGCCAGGCTGAGAGAAGGCACTGCAGGCTACACAAGGTTAGCTGGTTTTCAATTAAAGCAGAAATACGTATTTATTTTGCAGGGACAGCCATGCAGATCCTTAACAAGAGGCTGCTGCTGGATTTGCAGGGGCGCTATTACCTGACCTCCCTGTGCAACTGATGCTACCCAAGCTAATAATTTCCTGTCCAAGTGCCAGTCTGAACAGCTGAGATATTTTGCACTTTTTTAATGGCTCTACTGTGCCTGAATTAATGGGAAAAAATGGACTGAAACTACAATGAAGGTATTGAAGGGAGAGAATGACAAATTGGCTTTAGAACATGGCAGCGGCAAGCACTGTCAGGGGTTCATGCACTGACCTTTATCTAAACAGAGCTGAATGTAACAGATAAGAATATTTAACAATAATTAATGTCACATCAATGCAGGGAACAAAATGACTACATCAAGAAGGCAAGAAATCCACTGCAAATTACTCAAAAGAGAAATGTCAGCTTTTTCATATCTCTGCCTTGCCTTGTGCTGGAATTAGACGGGAGGGCACGCGAGTAAAGAAGCTATTAAGAATGATTTAGGGACTGGATCACGCATACATAAAAGAGCTAGAGAGGCAGAACAGCAGCAGGTCTGCTGGACCAGAGCTATGTAAACTCAAACGCTAAACTGAGCTGATAATTGGGTGTGGGGATAAATGTGTATAAAGCACTTATCTCTGCTACTGAAGTTTTGACAGGCAGTTTAGGGTTTCCTTTTCCTTTCTATCTCTGGGTGCGCCAGCAGGCACCTCTTGTCCTGGTAGCTGAGCCCTCTGTGTTTTACAGATGGTGAACTGTGGCTGGCCAGAGATATTGAGATGCTTTTCATTCTGTTGCCACATTGGGGTTGTCCCAGGTTCCCAAGGGGGCATGTGGAGGTTGGCATGGGTCTGGAGTTGCTCTGTCCCCTGCCACAGGCAGTGTCAGTGCTGGGCTAGCAATGGAGAGAGAAGCAGCTTGGGCTCCAGGAGATGCCTGTGTTCATGTTGCAGACCAGGGCCCAGTTTGCAGTTCCCATTTAATTTAAAGGATGGTCAGTGGCAGTCCATTCACCCATCCGTCAGTGGTGGATTTCATCAGTCAGTCCGCATGGCGAAATAAGCTGAGTGAGGAGGAGTGGGAAAGTTGTTTCAGGGAGAGTGCTGGGCATCTGCAGTTCCATAGAAATATTTACTGCTGACAACTGGCAGCAGGTGATGGGAGAAGATCCTGAGCTGAGTGTGGGATCGTCACCTTGCTGCACATCCTTTATTGATAGCTGCAGGTCATAGAATCCCAGAATGGTTTGGGTTGGAAGGGACCTTAAAGCTCATCCGCTTGCAAACCCCTGCCACAGGCAGGGACCCCTTCCACTAGAGCAGCTTGCTCCAAGCCCCTGTGTCCAACCTGGCCTTGAACACTGCCAGGGATGGGGCAGCCACAGCTTCTCTGGGCACCCTGTGCCAGCACCTCAGCACCCTCACAGGGAAGAGCTTCTGCCTAAGAGCTCATCTCAGTCTCCCCTCTGGCAGGTTCAAGCCATTCCCCTTGGCCTGTCCCTACAGGCCCTTGTCCAAAGCCCCTCTCCACGTTTCCTGCAGCCCCTTTAGGCACTGGAGCTGCTCTAAGGTCTCCCCTTCAGGAGCCTTCTCTTCTCCAACTGAACCAGCCCAGCTCTCTCAAGCTGTTTTCTTTCTGGTTGTACCTTAAAGGCCAGGTCTGTCTGCAATGCTTCACTCAACCTGCAGTGCTGCTGGCCACTGATCTGTTCCGTCTGCTCTGTAAGGTGCCTCTGGATTAGCAGGGCTGTGAAACATACCTGTCCAGTTGGCCTGGTGACCTTTTGACAGCAGGAGAGAACTTACAGCCAGAAGATGGAGATGTTGTGGTTTAAAATTAGAAACAATGTGACCTGTATCTTTGCCTCTTGAAGTGGAACAGGAAAACTGACCATCCCTGATCCCATCTCTGCCTAAAAGCTACTGTGCCAAGTTTGGCTCCTCTGATTCAGCCAGTAAGAGTGTCTGATGCGCTCGGCTGCTAATCAAACCTAGCCCAAGGTTGAATGAGCAAAGAAATTCCAATTAGAGGATCTGAATATTGATTCACCGGGGAGAAAATATGACATTAAAGGATGACTCGAAGACTAAAGCCAAACTGACGTATTGCTTAAGCTGAAAGGCCATGAATTTGCATCAGAATGTAAGTGCAGGGCTTTGACAACCACAGGCAACAAATTAAAGTGCATCAGTTAAACAGAGTTCATCCCTGTTTTACCTCCCGTGGTCGGAAGTATGGAAAAGACACTTGTTAGAAAAATACGAGCTATTTAAATCCCGAGTGTTAGTGGTAACAGCCAGGAAGGCACAAAAGCGCAGACATCTCTGCTCTGCATCGGGTTTCAGGAGTGCACAGTCCTGTCAGACCAGCCGAGCAGACAAAGGAGCCTGGGAACGCTCACGCTCCGAGCTGAGCTGCTCTGTGTTTGTTTTGAGGTGGAATGGTTTGGTTTCTCCATGTTCCATGGTGTTCTCTCCTAGTACTCCGGTGGAATTCCCACCTGCAGATTTTGGAAGGGGATTTCAGTAGAAGAGAGGCTGAGGCACAAGCAGCTCCAAGCTCTCGTGGAAAGCCCATGCCCCACAAGATCTCAGCACAGAGGGATACATGTGATGATTCTGATTTTGGCTTTCCTCAGATGGAAAAGCCTCAGTGGTGGAAGCTGGTTTGGGAAAGCAGCCCTAAATCCCATGGGGACTCCCTAGAAGCTCAAAGGATGAACTCCAGGCCTCCTTTCCCTTGCAACAAGCAGCATAACCCATATACACAGCCCTCCTTGCTCTTCCTTGATTCTGCTCTGGGCAGAAGGTTGACTGAAACTCTCAGTGTTAACTTGACAAACGTGTTTCGTTGCTGAATGATGCCATTTCTTCTCTCCCATTCCAAAAGGAATTGTTCCTGGGAAGTTTGAGGGAACAAAGGAAGGAAGGAACCAAAGAGAGTTTTCAAGTTACACCATCTGATTCTTCCTGAGACGTTCTGCTGGTGTCAACCTTTTCTACGTGCACACAGAGCTGGTGGTGTTTCACACCTGCTCCACGCTTGGTTTTAAATGACACATAATTATGACAGGCAGCGGAAAGATGAAGCTTTATCCCCAATTAAATTGCATTTTCTGACTCTTCATTTCCTGTCCTAGTTGAGGAGGAAACCCCTGGAGAGCAAGATCTTTAAGTTTAATGAAGTAGGAGGTGCCTACAGAATTAAATTAAAGGTGATTTAGAAGAAAATCAGTGCTGATGTGTGGTGTTCCCAGAGTATTGTGATTGTGTGTGGTGCCCTGGGGAGTGTTTTGGGTTGCTGGAGATGCTGATGTTAGAATCTCAGGCCATCAGATGAGAGAGTGTGGAAATGTGTCTATCCCTATGGCAGCACTGGGCTGGTCCCTCTACCTTTTCTGGAGTCCCTGATGGATCCCACTGCTGGTGCTAGTGCACTGGCTCATGTTTGGTACGTGGCCCTGGGGGGAAAGACGAGCGGCACCAGTCCCATGGGAACATCCTTGGTGGCCCTTTGGATGAGCAGGGACGCATCTCTTGTTCCATACAAAATAAGTTAGAAACCCCTACAACAGATTTTCTGGTTCCAGGTCTCCTGCCCTTGGCTGTTAGCAACTGGTGCAGAATTGTGGCTTTGGGGAAATCAGAAGATGTTTTCATCAGGGTCTTCAACTCTGCATGGCGGGGAGGCTGCAAGTGCGGTGCTGGGGTGACATTTGCTGTGCTCTGAGCTCTGCTGGACCATGAGCACCACGTTCCAGCCCCACTGCTTCACCGGGCAGCTTCCTTTGCTGCTTCATCAACATTCAGCCCAGTGTGTCCAGTCCCCTGCCCTGAGGACAAGTCTTGGGTATTTAAGGGTCTATGATCTATCTTAGTCAGTATCTGCACTATTTCATCCTTTATGCCTTCCCCCAACTTCCTCTGAATGCCATCCAGCCCCTGTGATTTATTACCCTTCAGTGTGTTGTGCTTTTTGTTGGAGAATTTATATTTAATTTTTATGCCTGTTATCATTCAGGGAGAGAAGGGAAATGCTTTGGGAGCCCAGAGCGCAAATAAAGCAGCACGTTTTAGTGCAGTTACTTTGTTTGAAAGATGCTGTGTTTTGGCAGGGTACTTTCCTCCTTCCTCCTTCACTTTTTGCATTGTGGGTTGAAGTGATTCTAGAAAAATCACAGCGTGGTGCACACTGGTGATTGACTCCAGCCTTGCAAGGGCTGGAGTCTGCTGCTCCTGCTGCCTCAATCCAGTAGGACTCACACAATAAAGAGGAACTGAGTATGAGGCAGGACAGTTTGGTCTTTCATGTCAAAAGGAAAAAGAGGGATTACAGAGCAGCAGAGGTGGACTTCCCTGTTTTAGCTCCCTTGATCTTCTAATGGTGAGGTTTTTCAATGCCACCTCCTGTACAGCTTCCACTTCAGGCTGTCAGTCAACTTTGTAGATCTCACCTAGGTCTAGTTTAACATCCCAAGGGACACAAAGAGATGCACTAATTTGGCGCTTGGTCTCAATGAGGTGCGCAGTGGAGCTAAGAGTAAGACTCAGATGCTCTCTGATGCACCATGTCCATCTTTCCCCCCCCCCCCCCCATATTTCCCCTCCCTTTGCACACTTTTGAGTTGTTGTTAACATCAGGAGAAGGCTTTAGGAGCAAGATAAGGGGGCTTAGAGCCTCCAGCAGGCATGATTAGAGCAAGCCATGAGCCATTTGCTTTTCCATATCCCTTACTGTCTCTGAAAGCTGATGTTAAGGGGCTCTGCTCAGAGTTGGTTTGATCTTGAGTTTCACTTATTCTGTGCTTGTTTTGCATCTCTCCTGCATGAAGGCCCATTCGCATGGCCTTGCTGCACTCGTCGTTGATTCCAGCACTTCTGATATTCAGTTGAACTTCTGAGAGATGCTGCTAGATCTCTGGAGAAGCTCAATTAACTTGACTGATGGGTCCATTTAAATGGGCGGGAATTGGGGAAATAACACTGGGAAGTTCTGTTGTGTTTTTGGATGATGGAAATGTTGGCCATGAGGCAGTGTCCTCTGCTTTTAGCCTTTGTCACTGTGGTGACCTCTTCATGCAGGCTTGGAACCCCTGTGCAGGGTGGATCATCAATGTGCAGAGGCTTCTGCTGTGAAAGCCAGTGTGTCACCTCTGCTCGGCTCACTAGATAGCGTGACCTCACTGTTGGTTGAAGCCCAGTGCTTCATTTCACTCTCTTTAGTGCTTTCTCTGTTATAATTAAAAGCTCCATTCCAGTTTGACCTTTTGCAGTGCGGTGGCATAGCTGAGACTGAATTGAGCCTCTAAGTAAGGAGGTGTCTCCTGGCAGGCTGGGTGGCCAAACTATAACCGATCATCACCCTAATGTTTATGATGACTGGCAGGAGCCATGACTGCCCCTCCTGCCCTTCCCATGGGATCGGGCATGTATCAGCACGTATACCAGAGTTGTTCACAGAACAGGGTGGAAAAGTATTGCTCTTTCAGCAAGATCCATGGTTACACGGGAGACATTGCTTGGAAGGCAGGGGTGGGAATCCTCAGTTTTGAGGAGATTGGAGAAAGCAGAGCAGGAATCTCAGTGATTTATTGCCTCTGTTGTACATCAGTAGCCTGAGAAGGCTGATTTTAAGGAATAGATTTAAATCACTGGATCTTTTTAATGGCTTAGGCGCTGGAGGGGGGTATGGAGACCTGAATCAAGTTTCCATCAGCTATGGACTGTCTCAGCCCATGGCAGGGAAGGGAAAGCACCTTAAACTGAAGTCCCAGGAGGTATCCTGGCAGCTTGGGGACTTAAACTGACATAAAGCAGAACATTTCAATAACATCAACAAAATGTTTCAATTTGAGTTTGTTTAACCCAAACCAAAATTCTCACTTTCAAAACAGAAAAAAAAAAACCAACAAAACAATGAAAAATGTTCTGTTTACAGTGGCTTGACGAAAACCCTGTTTTCAGGGTTTTCAGTTTGAAGAAACCCCGTTTTCCCTGAACAAATCCCAGCCATCATGACCAGTAATTGTTGCCTGCTCCTATCTGCTGGATACCTTGTTCTCTGCGAGTATGAACACGATGTTCAGCCGTTCCTGTGGGATTTCTCATGACCAAGCCAACCCGGACCACCTCCTCAGCAGCTATCCCGAGCACTGAGCCCTGTGAACACAAGTGACTGCTCTGGGTTGAGCTCCTTGCTAAGCAGCTCAGAGTCTTAGCTCCGCAAGCCCTGGGTCTGATCCTTGCAGACAACCAGCCAGCAGCTTGTCTTTCCAGTGCAGCGCACCCTTCCCTGCTGAGGGTTAGAAAGTACTGGATTATCTGCTTACCACCGCTGGTACCAAAACCTCTGTGTCCTGATTCTTGCAGGGTGAAGCTGAGACCACAGAGAGGTGCTGCGCCTGCTCCCAGACCGGTGACGGGAAGGACTGACAAACCCCAAGTGCCCACACCAGTCCCGGTGAGTAACTGTGTCTTGAGGTGCCTTTAGACATGAGGAACGGCAGGAGAGATCCCTGTAATTCCCTGCTGTTCTGTTGTGCGCGGCGCGACTCGGAGGTGAGATTAGGGGCAGCGAGGGCACCTTGCTTGAGATGCTGAGTTGGAGTGGCCTTCATGCTGTATTTGGGCTGAAGGTGTTCTCTCTTAGAGTGTGCTGAAAGTGGCCTCGTCTTGGCCTGATGTAAGCGTTCAAGGAGTCAGAGGTTGATGGATGTGCTGAGAATCTGCCATTCCCTTGTGTGCTATTGGCAACAGAAACAGGATTGCTTTAATTACACCCTGATGAGCAGATTGTGAGTGTTTGGGGCATGGTGGTTTCAGCATGTTTTCATTTCTGATTTATTGCTTGTATTTCTTCTGAAAGTTGTAAGTTTTGGTTTGCTGTGAGTGAACACGACTATGAATGTGAGCTCTGGGTAATGCAGAGGTGGGCTCTGCTCTTGACTTCCCCGATGCACACACCAGAGCAAGAGATTGCGAGGAGCAATTGGGGAGAAGTGCTGTGCATGGAGACACTGTGCTTGGGGCAGACTCAAACCTTGCAGAGCTGGTGTGGTGGCGAAGGAGGTGCCCTGAGTTTGATCACAACCCTGGTGCTGCCTGTGCATAGGGTAGGTGAGCATTCTCTTGCAGATGGGCTGGAGAAAGCACACAGGTAGTCTGAGCTGAAAGTAGCTCTTGAACGAAAAGGTTTTGTGGAGGGATGGGAGAGGGTTTAGGGATCATGTCCAGTGACAGCATGACCTAAGTGATGGGAAATGCTGGTCCAGGAATCACTGTGGCTATTAGAAACTTGCTGTGCTTCCTGAGCAATGGAGTCGGTGAATACCTGAGCTGGGAGTCTGGTTCTGGGGGAGTTTTGTTTCAGTGAGAATGGACTCAAGATGAATAAAACTTGGAGTTTGCTTCCGCAGAGGGTGAACAAGTCATTGTCCTGTGCACAGCTCATGACATGAGGATGGAGCAGTGTGATGTTTTCAACAGTGGACTTCCCCTCCAGAGAGATGCAAAGAAGTCCTCAGTTTCCAGTTGGGCAGGGTTTGCAGTCCTGGTATAACACAGGGGTTTTAATTGGTGTCATGGTTGATTTTTTCCTTGGGAAATTACATAGGAGTGAGAAAACCCAAATGTGATCAGATAAAACTTGTTGTCATACAGGCATGAGCTCTGCTGTTGCTTGGTGGACCCCAGCAGATAGCACATACAGTAAATAGGATCCAAAAGTTTTACACTTCTTGCCCTATTTGGAAATCTAATCCAGGAAATTCCAAATAACAGAGGGGAAAAGATTGACCTGAACTTTTTGAAACCTAAACCAGGCAGTTGAAGGAGAAAGGGAATTTGTGTCTGCTTATGATTTGTCTAAAATCATTTTCTGCTTCTAGTATAATATACCTTCCCTTAGTAGTGGTGAGAGTATCTTGACATAAAGTAGGACTTAAAGCTTCTGACATTCAGATATGTTAAACAAATGAGCTGACTAAAAGGCGTTTTCCGCATGAATAAGAGAACTCCTGTGCCCTCATTCCATAGACCAGGATTTAACTCAGCAAATAAAATCACGAGATTCAGCAGCATTGAAGAATTACCTTATTTTGTTAATATTCAAAACATTTAAAAAGGAGGAACACTGGCAGTTGTTTCTAAAAGTTTTGGTTTGGCTGTTGGCATATTTAACAGTGCTTTGCACTATGGAGCCTTCTTTTGTACAGGGTACTTACTGTAAGTGGAGGAAAGTGTGTGCACAGGCTGCAGGGCGCGAACTACAGCAACTTCTTCAGCGCATGAGCTCTTCACTTTCATGAGACTCCTGGACTCTTGAGTGCTGCTGCTTGATTGTTTGCCTTTTTACATTCCACTTCTCCCTCCAGTCATTGGCAGTGCACGGAAGAAGGGCTGGTTCAGAGCGGGCTGTGAAACTACCCATTTCTTGGGGGATGCAGGAAAAGCTGTGAAAGTACCTGTCACTGAGGCAGCTGGAAAAGAGCTCTGAGGGTAACTCTGGGGAGCTGGGAAGGCTGATGAAAATGCTCGTTACTGCAGCGATGCGGGGAAGATCGCAGAAATACCTGTGGTTGAGTCCACCCGTACAGGGTTGGAAGTGTCTCGTACTGAGAGGAGGACATGGAGCGTCCTAGGTTGCTCAAGAAAAACTGGATGGATGAAATCGTCTGTCTTAGAAAAGGCACGGTGTTGGAGTGTGCCATTGCAGTGTCTAATCACACACAGAGCCAGGCTGTAATCGCTTGCTCCGGTCATTTATCAGCTTCAGCAGTTCCTGTCCTTCCAGGATTAGGATGGCACTCAGTAGCCCTTTAAGCTACAATCTGGTAGTGACCTTCTGAGCACCCTGTGGGCCAAGGAAGGAAGCGATGTAACAGGTCTGCTTAATTTAGAAAAGACAGTGCAGGTCAGGAGGAGGGTGCAGGTATCGAGGCCCAGCCGATGCTGTAGGTGCGGGCTCTGGGTGAGGGCTGCAATAGCCGGTGTGGAGGAGGCTGCGGGATATGAGTGGTGCCTCGCAGGGTTCATCGTCAGCTCTAAACAAGCCCCTCTGTGCCTGGGATCCCTTTGTCAAGGAAATGAACGTGCCGTAGGAGAACTCTTGTATCTCACTGTAAAGTTGTAATTCATTCCAGAGGCTCCGAGGTGTCACAAACCATCAGAAAACAACCTCAGCCCTTTAGGAGCAGCAGTGTGCAAAGCCATGGGAGCAGGGGGAGCCTCCTGTTGACTGCTGGCTCTCCTGTTTGCAGCGCTTACTTTACAGCAATAACATTTCTAGAAGTGTGGGCAGGTAGTGTGTGGCTGGTGCAGGCTGGCTTTGCCCTTTGTGGCTTGTTTTCCTTTTTTACAATATAAAGAATTTATTTCTCTGTAGGCACTTAGATGGCAGGATTTCTGCAGTGGGGATTCTGATGTGTGCATGCACAAGTTCTTCATTTCTTTTCTCTTTGGAAGACTATTGAATGCAATATCTCATCAGCAGCATTCCTTCCCAGCACAGGGATTACAGTAGAGGACCAGGTGAAGCTGAAATACCCAGTAGTTCAGAGCAGGGTGCAGCGCACTTTGCTTTCTGAGCCCTGTTACCAGGTCCAGATATTTCTGACTGTGAGT
Organism: Pezoporus occidentalis; assembly: GCF_034315485.1. Lineage (NCBI taxonomy): Eukaryota > Metazoa > Chordata > Aves > Psittaciformes > Psittacidae > Pezoporus > Pezoporus occidentalis. The sequence continues at coordinate 1,028,540 of NW_026916192.1, forward strand.
TTGTGAAATTAAAGTAATTGCAAGAACACAGTAAAATTCAGTTGTCTTTGGTGGCTGACTCTCACTGATCTTTATCTACAGTAAATAAATGCAAAGACCCAGTTTAAAATCCTTTCTAAGTAGACTCTCTAGAAGGATTGCCCACATGTCTCTGCTGGAAGTAATCTAATTGCATGTACAATACTTATAAGCGCCTGGCTGGAGGATGTTCCCAGGGCTGGTTCATCTGGAGCAGGTTTTGTCTGGAGCAGGTTCATGCTCGCCTGTGAGCTCTGCCTAGCAAACACAAGGTGAGAGGAGCACTCTCCTCCCACAGAGACCATGGTCCGTGACTGCTATCTGCAGGGAAGCAGGTGAATTTTGAACTAGGAAACCCATGTTCTGGGCACTCTGGTTTGTTTTGAAAGCAGAGTGTGTCAGGGGTTGTTTTGATTGAAGATGATTGCAGTTGCAAGCGCCAGGTCTGTGGTCTGCAGGCTCAGACCCTGGTGTCAGCCAGCTCTGAAGTTCTTTCCGATGGAGCCATCCCCTGCCTTTGCCCCCATGTGTGTTCTGCCTGTGCAGAGCTGAGCTTAGCTGGCTTTGAGTGGGAACCCGGCAGTTCCAATAAAGGATCAGGTTTTCCAGTGAGAGCCAAGTGCTGACAGACCGAACCTTAAAGCTCATCCAGTTCCAAGCCCTGTCGTGGATTGTGCATCTGCAAGCAGAAGGTTGTGTAGCTCAGGCATTCCTTGTTAGATGAGAAGAGCAGAGCATTTGCTGTTATTTAAGGACAGTAAGGCTGAACAGAAAATCAGACCTGCCTTCACATAGCATACATGATCCAGTGGATTGCCCTGTGCCTGGTTTGGGATTTAAAACCTCGCAAGCCCAAAAGACTCAAGGATATGTCTAATCTGAAACCTATACATTCAGTCAAAACTCTTCCGCTCAAAGCAAGCCATGGATTAATAACACCTTCCTGAGCCAGCACTTAATTTCTAGGTCTGATCTGGTTTCCTGTGATCAACCACAACTTTTAATTCTTGTAAGAGCTGAGCAAGCAATTCATACTGAATACTGTATCTGAGAAGTAAGTTTTCTGCAAAACTTGATCTTATCAAAATGACATCTCAGTTTAAATTATCTGATTGGGGGATTTTTGTGGGTTTAATTCCTGCATTTGCTTCTGGAAATGACTGGTTTCTCAGAGCTTCTGAAGACTTGAATTTTAATTCAGATTAAGACAGTGCACTGGCTGACAGATGATCATACGAGTCATTTCTTCTGCTGTAGTTGAGGATAATGCCTGTGCTCAAGCTTTATGTTTGCAGAATGGAACCTTAGAAGTTTCTGCATTGCTCCAGAGGGAAGTTCAGAGCTGCCCTGGGTGTTCATGGTCTGTCATACCTGTGTTCCTGTCCGTGTATATGCGTTCATTGCTGGAGTGAGTTTGTGAACTCACGGGGTACTTACAGGCTTGGAGTGCAGTGGGTTGCATTTATTAACACCTTAAATGCTTCTTAGAGGCACAGTCTGATGGCCATAAGGACTAGGGATGGGTTCTTCTCACCTCTTTCTGAAACTCCAGGTCCTCACCATTTTGGTTTGTTTTCCCCATCACCTACAAGGTGGTTTCTGCATCTGCTGTCATGAACCAGTTGCTGCCCACCCGAGCAGTAATTGTGTATTGTGGAGAGAATGGCCAGGGGACAGGATTTAATGCTGGATGGAGACGTGTTTAAGTGTCTGCCTCAGGGGTCAAGTTCTCCATCACAGTTTTCCCAGGTTCTCTGGGCAGTTGGCTTAGGGACTCTAGTGATAGGATAAGGGGTAACGGATTAAAACTTAAACAGGGGAAGTTTAGATTGGATATAAGGAAGAAGTTCTTTACTGTAAGGGTGGTGAGGCACTGGAATGGTTTGCCCAGGGAGGTTGTGAATGTTCCATCCCTGGCAGTGTTCAAGGCCAGGTTGGATGAAGCCTTGGGTGAGATGGTTTAGTGTGAGGTGTCCCTGCCCATGGCAGGGGGGCTGGAACTGGATGATCTCAAGGTCCTTTCCAACCCTAACTATTCTATGATTCTATGATTCTATGAAAGATTTCCAGGCAGTGTTGAGGAGCTGGGCCTGAATTTCTCACTGCTTGGCCTCCAAAAGGCAATGGTCTTTCTGCTCAAGAACTGATGTTATGACCATGAAAACATTACTCCATGAGGTGCTCAGGCACTGGGGACAGGAGACAAGTGAGTATCTTGGTGGTGCTTGTTCATTCTGTCCTCTCCTAACCAGATGCAGCTTTTTGGCTGCATCTCTGAGTACCAGAATCGGAAGGTGAGTCAAAAAGCAGGAGTCAAGGGGATGCTGTAAAATGAAAATACAAAAATAGATCTCTGGTTGCACATCTCTTCTTGACTTCCCTTTGCAAGGCTGTATCGGCGCGTGCTTGATGGGGTATGAAGGCTCTGACCTTGTCAGATGCATCAAATATGACATGAGAGCATGGAGTGTTTATATTTTTTTTAAAGGAGAGAAATAAGGGTTAGCAAGAAATGCAGAAAAGAGAAATGGGCAGATGGCCCCATTCCTTCCTCGGTAGAAATCCAGGCCTGAGATTTGCTTCTAGCTTGGCTTCAATTGGAGATTTCAGGAAATGAGCTCGAAAGTTGCTATTTTACCATTCCCCTTCTGTAGCATTTCATTATCATCCGTGCTGCTTCTGTGAAGCACTGACCTTTCCCTGGCAGCGGTGCGACAGAAAGACACAGTGCTAATGTATGGGCCCTTGTGCTGGCTGCAGAGGTTGTGCTGGGGTCCTTTCCCCAGTGTGCTGTATCATCTGGAGGATGTCTAGTGGAAGGTGCCCCTGCCTGCCTGTGGCAGGGGCTTGGAACTGGGTGAGCTTTAAGGTCATTTCCAACCAAAACCAGTCTGTGATTCTATGCTGGATGATGCCACGTATCCTGTGTTGGTGATGTGGGAGGTAGGGACTTGGGGGTTTTATTCTTCTAAAAGACTATCTTTTTTTTTTTCTTTCTGAGGGTTCAACTGAAAAAACCCAGGGTCAATGGGTCAGTAAAGGTGAGCTTGGGATGTGCTGGGTATCCTTAGAGCTTGGTCCCCAGCTTTCTTCTGGTAGGCAAACTATAGGGACAAGCTCTTGGTAGTAGGCTCTTCACAGGATGGGGACAAATAGGGACGATGGCAGCCTTGGTCTCTTGCCAATTCTTTTTCTGTATGCTAGGGGAAAGCCTTATAATCAAACCTGATTTCATTCCTCTGCATCTTCCCCTAAAAGCTTGGTTTTGCCAAGCTGTTTGGGAACCAGGGCATGGTACCTGCACCCCACTCACCTCCTGTGGGTCATCTCCTCCTCTCCATTCACCTTATCTCATTTCCTGCAGGCTGTGATTGCAGATGGAACACATGCCTGGGTTGCTTTAAGCACAAAACTGAACCTGGGGTGTCTCTGGGGTTCCCCCAGGCAGTGGCACAATAGCTTGGAGCAATGGTGTCAGGAAGCCTGAAAAGGGTTGTTGTTGGCAGTGGTCCCTGCACTTCCCACCTCAGTGTGCTTGGCCATGGGGTAGATGTATCTGTCATACTTGAATTTCTTCCAACACATCCAAAACCAGAATATGCAGAAGATTCTGCCTGAATAACAGATTTCTCCTTTAAAGGTGCTGCATGCAGGGCAGTCTCAGGCCTCTCTGAAACAGGGTGAATAGGGTGTGTTGTTAACACCATACAATGCCTCTTCGTAGTTGGGAGGGTCAGGAATTAGTGGTTTAGCAGGCAAAAGCCTTATATGCGGTTATATTCAGAGGAATAACTTGTGAAGAGAACATTGTCCTGCTCAGCAGATCTGCCTCACATGCGACTTCAGGGACATGCAGCATCGTGTAATATGGGTTTGGGAGAAACATCAGTAGCAGAGTCCAAGCACACTGGTGGAGTCTTGTCTGAAAGCAGCCGAACAAGTCACCACGTTCCAAGCTGCACTGAGTGGCTGTGTGCTGGCACCCACTGCGTGTTGGTGGCCAAATGATGGGCTGCAAGTGATGCGCTGGGGAGTGGTGAACCACCACCTCGCCATAACCCCACAGCTCTCACTCCCTTCCTCGTGCCTTTGTGTTAAAGAGCAAGGCAGCTTTTGGTTGTGCACCAAATCTCCGGCTGCATCTCAGTAGCAAAACTGGCGGGAGTGCTACAAGAGGTGGGAGATGGCTCCAGGGTCTGTGTTTGCAGCCTGAGTTCATTACTTTTAAGGCAAGGACAGGCAGTGGCTCGTGGAGTGGGGTCTCGGGAGCAGCATTCTCAGCTCTGGATCCAGCACAGGCTCCTGTGATCAGAACCCATCTCCACACCATGCTGAACTCAAACTGGTATTTTGTGGGGCTGAGCCTTCATACCTGTGTGTGTCTGCTCTGGTATGTTAAAAAGCAGTAGAAATACACGCTTTTCCTCCTCTGTTTATGTTACCTCAGCCACTCTGAGACATTAACCTGCTTCTGATTATGCAGAGGGTACAATGCCCTATTGCTTTTTTATCTATAGCTGGGTTCAAACAGACCCAGAGAGAAGTTTGTGAGGCAGGAGGTTAGGAAGCCCATTTAGCTTTCTCTATTGCGGTTAATTATCTCTCATTTTTTGTCCTGCTTCCCTTACAAGCATTCACTGAAGTGCCTAACTGGTGGCCACTGAGACCAGTGGAAGTCCCTGTGCTGTCTGCTGGGTGGGGTGATGCTCTGAATCTATTCTTTGCCCAACTTCGGCTGCTGTTGTCAGTGTGTTGATCTTGCTTATACCTCTCCTGGCACATCCAAGAAGTCTGCTTTATTACCTTTTTTCATTTGCTTGTCATAGCTTTGACTGCCTTTATTATTTCTTCTTCTCTCTTTGGCATAGATACCTTCTGCTTATAATCTTCTTAGCTGTCTCTGAGCACTGAGGCTTCCTGTTCATTTCAGAGAATGCTGTTTTAAAGGAGGTGTGATCCAGACTTGTCCAATTCTTTCTTTTCTCCTGTGATTTGAAGGGCCTGAAAATATTCATGTAATGATTTCCCCCACAGATGCCCCCAGACACTCTTTGGCTCTGACAAAAATTGCATCCCTGCTCCTCAGGAGAAATCCCCCAAAAGCAAAGCACCCCCTGCACTACAGCACAATTAACAGCCCTCTAATGAAATACGGACACAGGCAGCTTCGCAGTGATGGGCAGTAGCAGCTCACAAATGAGCACTCATTGCTCGTACTGCTGTGGAGACTGGAGGAGGCTCCTGTGATCTTGGGCAGCCCCGTGAGTGCACCAGCATCCTGGGCTGAAAAGACACATACATTTGAAGCCAGAGGCCCCAGCCCATGTCTAATTTCTGCCTCCCTGATGCACCTGAGGCCCGGAAGCAGGCGATGGACCACAGGGGCTTGGGCTGACCCCATGCGGCGCAGTGCCCAGAGCAGCAGCCTCAAGGTCCCCACTGCACAAGAGCTTTGGTGCCTTGAGACAGGGGTTGAGCAAGGAGCCAACAGAGAGCTGCTTCGTTCCTGTCTCACAAAGGTGGGCAGAAACAGGACCTCAGGGAAGTCCAGGTTCCCTGGTGCTCGAGTGAGGTGCCTGACTTGCCAGGCTGCAGAGTTGAGCTGTCTCCATCCACTCCCTTCTCCATCTCCGGTTCTCCCAGTGCATGTCATTACCTTGTTCAAAGTGGAACAGCTTCAGTGTAAGAGGGTAAGGAGGCTTACCCCAGGATAATGCGTGGGGCAAGCAGGATACTCCCCTGTGCAGTCTGAGACCTAGCATTCAAGTCGCCAGTGGAAAATGAGCCCAGCCAGAACTTGGGTGTAAGTCTGCTCTTGCCCCATAAATCACATAAATCCTCTGAGGCCAGGATCTTGTGCCCGTCACCCAAGATCTGCCTGTACCATGAGCCTGACAAAGACAACAGGGTTCATCCACACCAGGGATGAACTGAACTGCAGTGGCTGAGATGTTGGAGCTAGGGGATAACTTCAGACAGGGGGCCTATAGGGATGCTGGGGATGGACTCTTCATTAGGGACTGTAGTGACAGGACAAGGGGTAACGGGTTAAAACTTAAACAGGGGAAGTTTAGATTGGATATAAGGAAGAACTTTCCTGTTAGGGTGGTGAGGCACTGGAATGGCTTGCCCAGGGAAGCTGTGAATGCTCCATCCCTGGCGGTGTTCAAGGCCAGGTTGGACGAAGCCTTGGGTGAGATGGTTTAGTGTGAGGTGTCCCTGTCTGTGGCAGGGGGGTTGGAACTGGATGATCTTAAGGTCCTTTCCAACCCAAACTATTCTATGATTCTATGACCGCAGGGCATCTGTGGTTTCATTTTGGAGAGCCAGGAGGAGTCCTGCTCACCCCTTTCCTTGTGTCTCAGCAGGCATGTTTAAGATACCCACCTAAAATAACCCATTTTCAATGCTCCACCCTGCAGGCAGCACCTGCCCTCTCCTGTGGGGACAGAGGGGTCAGCAGAAGGAGACCTTGTACAGGCAGATGGGGGGACTCACTGCCCTGCTGCATTTTGGCTGCAAAACCAAGGAGTGGAACTGGGTATTACCAGCACCTCTGCACAAGTAACCTCTCACCGCTGCCTCCTGCCAGGTGCTTACTTTTTTCTTCAATGGGTTCCTCCTTCTCAGAGTCTTGAAAATGCACCTGCATTGTTTATCTGACCCTCACACATGGTCACAGCCTTTGCAGCCTCTGCCTTGGCTGTTACTACACTTTCCAAAGCCTCTCCATTGCCTAAGCCCTCTAGTCCTTCCACCAGCACCCATGGTTTATGCCTTGGTTATGCCTACCTTCCTTTTAATTGATTTTTCACACTACTTTGCTTGTCCCTGTTGCCCTCTTTTATTTAATTTATTGCTCACTAGCCATCATAGCACCTGGGCAAGCCTTTAATTTATTTCTTCCCATGTCCCATCGCCCCCCTCTGTCCTTTCCCTTTATTGATTTCTCCAGTTTGTTTTCACCCTGTGCTTGCCAGCATCATCTCCTACTCTTCCCCTTCACATTGCTCAGCTGAATTCCTCCCCCCACTAGTGACCTTGCTGCCTTGTAATTCCTGTCACAGCAGGGCTGAGATTGCTGTTTGTTGGGTCCCCATCACCCATTGCTTGTGCTCAGCTTCCACCCCAGCCTCCAAGCATCTCAGAATTAACTCTGGGTAATCTCTGTCCAAGTTGCTGCGATAAGGAAAAGGTCTTTTTCCAGTGAGCCTCCTCCCAGTGTAAGAGGTTCAATGGCCATAACCTGATGTAGTTTCTCCTTGGAGTTACCTGCAGGCAGGCAGTCACCCCCAGGGGCAGGGATGGATTCGTGGGGTCAGACTCCACCAGGTTTCATTCCTGACCAAGGAGAGAAGTTTGTGCTCTCAGCAGCTCTTTATTCCTGCTGTTATCCTGGAGATGAGAAAGCGCAGCTATTCCTGCCCGGAGAGACTTGACTGCTCACAGCCCAGCTCTCTGTGACAGAGCTTTTTCCTGCTCCACATTGAGGCCGTGAGGATACTGTGGAAGAAGAGAGGATGTAAATGACTCTTCTGTCTCAGCTGCCATAGCTCAGCTCACAAGGGCTGGTTGTCCACAGGCTCAGAAAAAGAGGGAGCCCAAAGTGGGAGAGGGTCAGAGGTAGGAGTACTCACAGCAAGGCAGGATGCAGAGCTATTACCTGCTTTCCTGTAGAGCAAGCATAGGACATCAGCATGCTGTGGCTCCAGATTGTGAATATCTACATAGTTCCCCGTGCTGTCCATGCTAAAAAATACTCTGGTTAGGTCTGTGCTTGTATACGTGGCATCCGTTTCATGGGACACTGTGGAACTGAGCCAGTCATGTCCAAATGAAGGACCTGAGCATATAAAGGGCGAGTTTGAAACTGTCTCTAGCAAAGGACATGTTTGGATTTATCTCCTTCTGTCTCTCAGGCCATCTACATTGGTAGGCACTTGAGTGTATCAGCCCTGGGATATTAGCATCATGTGGGAAATGGGGAAATACAAAGGGCATTGCATGGGCCGTGTCAAGAAGATCTCAGACAGGCAGCAGAGGATGGCTGAGCTCCAGGGCATGGCGTGTGTGGCCTGCCCAGCATGGACCCTGGCGAAGAAAGTTCCTGCAAGGTCCCCATGAAGGTCTGTTCTGAGAAACTAATTGAACCTGGTTTCATTGGTGGGTTGGTTATAAATACTTGTAACTCTGCAGTGAGGTATTGGCACGGTTATGTTTTGCTAGGAAATAAAATGGAGCTCTATCATGGAAATTGTCTGTGCCCCATGTGAAGCTGGCTGCTGCATTCAGCAGGCGTGTGTAGGATGGGTCCTGAAAAGTGGGAATTCAGCTCCAGCCTAAGGCAGACCTTCCTCCCGCCAAGTTAAATGCCGCAGCCCTTAGCTGGACCAGTTTCCTTCGTTGATTTTATTCTAACAACTCTCTTTCATTCTCTTTTTCTCTTTAATTCTTCCTATTTTCCATTCTCCCTTTTTCTTGTAAGCTTGATGTCATAGATAGGATCACCCTATAAACTCTGCAGGTCACTTTCCTGATGCTTTCAGGGAGCTCTGTAGGTGTCTGTGAAGTGCTGGCCATTTTTCCAAATTAAGACTCTCTCCCTGCCCATCTTTAACAATTGCTATAATTGCATGCGAAAGCAGACCAGCTTCCTTCTACCTCTGTTGCTTTACATGCACAGGCAGAGAAATAGCGTTTTTTCGGTGTAGGAAGGGCTCTCCCCACCCTACCCATATAGTGCTTTATGGCAGTTTGGCTTGGGAGAGGTTTTTTCCTGACGTATAAAATGAAAGTTTTAAAGATAATGAAGACCATTTTGGTGGCTGTTCAGTGGTATGACTGTATCCATTAGACGTGAATTGAGATTAAAACTTAGATGTGCCTAAATAGCTAAGGAAATAGAAACAGACCCAGCTCCCTTTGTCACTGCAACTTGGACAAGCTTAAAAACTGGAAAATAGGCCTGTGTGTTATTCTTTGATCTAGAGAAAAGGGGCTTTTGCTTCATTTTTTGTGAAGTTTGTATTGCAGTAACTGACAGACAGGGATGCGTAACTGCTTGGATAATTTACCTGTGATTCTGAATTGTGGTTCTTTTGTGAAGTACCCCAGGCTCCTCCGCGTGGTGATTGATTCAATACATCTGCCTTCCCCTGTGAGTGACATCTCTTCTTGTCTCCGTAGGCCCTCTGCAAATCAGGAGCTATAAATAAACAGCAATATCTGTATTTGCAGGGGGTGGAAAGCTGCGCTGGAGCTGTTCCTCTGTATGTTGTAAACAAGAATGGGTGATTAAGGGATGCTGTAAGTCAAAGCTGTGCAGAAACAGGGAGCACACACAGAAGCTTCTTTGTGGCGCATGAAACCTGCAGCATCGGGAAAGCATGGGATGCTATTTTGTAGTTTGGGGGAAAAGTGTATAAGGGCACAGGAGGTTTTTAACAAGGAATGGCTAAGCCTTTCAGTGAGCTTTTTCTCATGCCCGCAAGCAGAGTATAAATGATGGCATTTGTGGGCCTGGGGGTTCAAGTCTTGATAGTCTGGAAAAGCAATGCATGAGGTGGGGTGAAAGTTTGATAAGCAATGTAAGGTTTTGGGGGTTCTCTGATTTTTGGCTTCAGGACTCTGCGGTGAGGGAGCTCCTGCAGGCATTCACATCCTGTGGGTATGGCTCATAGGCACCCTTGGTACAGGAAAGGGGTTTTTTGGCTCACTCCCAGCCAGTGCACCATGGCAGTTCCCATTGGCTTTAAAAGGATTTCCCAAGCAATGGGTTATGAAAACAGCCTAACTTTGTGTAGAATCAGCCCACAGTTGTTGCACTGGGGTTTTCCAAATGAGGATCAGATGATGTTGGTGGCTACTTTGCAATGAGCTGCTTGGCTTTTCAGGAGTGCTGCTTGCTTTGCCCTGCAGTCACAGATGCATACCAGCTGCTTGTGGATGTGGATAAGTCAGTGGTAAATGTTTTAATCAAAGGGGATGGCTGGTTTTCTGTCTGCCTTCGTATCTGGCATGTGGGTTTTAGTACAAAAGCTGAAGGTCAGAGGCATGTCTGGCTGTTCAGAATGTCCTGGATTAATTCATGGCACAAGCCCAAACATTGAAGCCATCTGACTGGTTGTAGTGGACCTAGGAAGTAAAACCACACAGCATTGGTTTTATTTCTTTGGAGAAGTAATTGAAAGCAAGCTCAGCCCTGTTTGCCTCAAAGCAGCTGCTGGTGAAGATGCTGTGAGCAGGGTTAGGGCAAGCCTCACAGGATGAGTACATTGGAGTTGTCCTGCTGCTGAGTCCCTGGTGAGCCATTAAGAATCTTTCTATGACTTTATGGGGCTGTTTTTCTAAGAGAAGTGACCCTAGAAAGTGGTTCCCTGAGCTTCTCTTTACATCGGTGGCATTTCTTCCCCATAAGCATTTTTCCACAGAGCTGTCTCCTTGGTAAACTGTAATCCATAGATCAGAAGCTCCATCACAGAGCCGCATGTGGCATGAAAATCTTTCACCATCTCTTATCTAATTCAGTTGCAAGAGAAAACAAAGCCGCAGGAGCGGCTCTGCCAGGCACTTGCTGTCCTGTTTGCCCTTTGTATGTCCTTTCAGTCCTGCTTTTTAAACGCCTAAAGATGGCATCCTGAGAGAGATGTCACACCTATTGCAGGCAGGGACCTGGCCCGTGTCAGCTCTACCTGCAGACTGGTAAAGCATCTCCTTGAGGCAGCCCTGCCTGGGAGCACAGCAGACCAGGCACAGCACCTCAAATGCAGGACACAGTGACCAGCATCATGGTGTCTCCACTGGAAACCTTTCATGAAGGCAGGACGGAGTAGAGACGTAGCACCTGCCGCTGGTGCTTCCCATGACCTCTCCCCATGTGAGCTGTAGGGAAGCAGGGAGCACCCTGATGGTTCATACTAAAGTCCCTCCACCACAAAAGCCTCTCCTGGGACTGATACGCTTCAGCATCCCCAGGGATGGCAGTGGGGCTGAAGAAGTGCAGGGGGTACATCATCATCACCAGACATTGCCTTGTGCTACAAAAATAGGGTGCTTCTTATTGCACCACAAGCTGGCTTCTCATGTGGTCAGTGCCCAGACCTTCTCACGTATGCCTGCCTTTCTCTGTTGCTCAATCCATGTGGTCTACCTAACCCAATTTCACTTGCAGAAGTAGTTCTGTGATGCCCACAATAGCATATCAGTCCCTAGGGCATGTTTTGGGCTTCTTTGCCTTCGTCTTTTATAACAGCTGTGTTCACTACCACAGTGCCAGAGCTGCTTCACTGGTGCAGTGGAGCTCATTCTCAGGCAGGAGCATTGCTAAACTGGAAGGTCATCCACCTGCATTCAGCTGGTTTGTATTTTCTTCATCAGTTTTGGTATTAACATCAAACTTGCAAAAGTGCAAGGTATTAGGGTTTTATAGAGATACTTCTCTTTGTGTTATGAGACAGCTGATGGCGCTCTTAATACTGCAGGTGGTGTGCTGTCAATCCATCTAAAGCTGCACTGTGTTAGCACTCTCATACCAGAAATATCCCTCCTGATATCAGAAATACCCCTCCAACAGAGAGCTTAGGAAAGCAGAGTGCATTACCTTTATGCCTGGGCATGTGTGTGCACGCTGCTTTCCTGGCTTCATGTTTGAATTTGCGAAGAATCTGTCACATCAATAATGCCTCCTATGAATTTGGATATTGGTGTGAAGAGAATAACATCCCCTTTCTGAAAATGCCAGGTTGCAAGGCAGTTGCTGAAGCACGTGGAGGGGACATGGCTGAGGTCCCCTTTGGGTTGCATCTGCAGAACCAAGGGACACTCAGTAACTAGCAGCCTCATCCTCTTCAATATTCCTCTTCCATATCCATCTTCTCCCTTTTCTGGTGCAAGACAAGACCATGGGCAGATGTGGTCATAGGGATTATGGGGTCCTGCGTTTCCCCAGAGCCTGGGGTCCCTGCTTGGCTCGAGGATCTCATATCCAGATCCTCCTCCAGGGAAGGCAGTGGAAGGGAGGCATTGAAGTGAGTTTGGGCTGGTAACTACTGGGGTTTTTTTTTAATACCAAGAATCTATTTTCTGTTGGGCTTCTTCTGTTTGTCAGTTCTAAAAATAACGCAGAACAGTAGGCAGGAAACAAAAAGCGTCATATATAAAATGAAACTGTTGTGGTTATTGTGGACAAGAACATTTTTAGACAATTCTTTCATTCTTTTCTCACTGAAATTCTCCATAGTGGACAAGCTGGATTTTCCCACCTTGTTCCAATAAGCAAGCACAGCTTATTTCAAGGTAAATCCTGCTCATCCCTCCATGATTCATCATTCCCTCCCCCTGTACCAGATCTATCACTTGTCCGAGTCTTTGAAGGCAGAGGCAAGGCTGGGATGGAGGGCTAGGCAGGGAGAGATGTGTCGCTTTCAAAGCTCTGGCTGCAGTGATGGAGCAGCATCCAGTGTTGTATGAGCAGTCAGGGCAAAACATGCGAGTGGATAAATATGCAACATGTTGCATGAAGTAACTTGGTGATTCTCAATTAATACCCTAACGGCCTTTGTTTGAATTATTGACTCCAAACTGACGAAGCTGAGTTGCAAATCCTATGGAATATAAAACTGAAGAAACTCTTTATTGACAGTTTGGAATTACAAATTACGTTCGTTGTGAAAAATAACCCAGAAACCGTCTGTTTAATTGGTTGTAGGTTGCAATTTGTGTGCACTTAGGTAAGGAAAATACAGCTCTCTATGGGATTGTTAAAGATCACTTTCCTTCGAGTCAGCAAAGTTCAGAGCTAGGAAAGAAGCAGATCTATATTCTATAAAACTTCAAACTAACAAGTAGCTCTGTCTAAGGGATTGCTCTCAGTAGAGTGGGAGATGCACTGGCTCTGGTGGGCTTGTGGTGGGATGGGCAGAGAGAGAAGGGAGAGCTTTTGGGGTTTCAGAGTATCTCCTAGCTGAGATGGCCTGACCTTACTTTGCATTACCTTCTGAAATGTGGGGTGAGCTCCCTGCTCAGAACTTTCTGGCTGCAAACAGTAAGTTGGGATCCATCTCTCTTAAAAAATACATGTCAAAAGCTGACCTGCTTATCCCGGATGTGTCTCTGGCATGTAAGTGAAAGCAGTGATTCCTCCTGTCTTGCATGGATTTCCCAGGAAACTGCCTTTGCCTAATGCAGGTCATAGAATAGAATCATAGAATAGTTTGGGTTGGAAGGGACCTTCAGAGGTCATCCAGCCCAACCCCGTGGGGATAGTCAAAGCCAGTACATGGAAGCTGTGATGCCCACAGAAGGCACTGGAGGAAGATGAGGTCTCTGGAGCAGAACTGCCTTTGTCCAGGTGCCCCAGTGCCATGGAACAAACAGGCATGTGGTCTCTGCCCTCCAAAATAGCTTCCCCAAGGAAGGTAACGTGAGGCTGGTGTCTTTCTGAGAAAGCCCTTGGTAAAACCCCACTGAAATCCTGCTAGTGCAGAAAGCTTTGTTAACACCATTAATTAGAATGAAGCTTACACTCCAGGTGGCAAAAGCCCCTGGAGATTAAAGATCAACATTCAGCCTAAGAAAGGGCTTTGCTCTGACTATTTTGATGAATCTCAGTATTTGGCATGGGATTTCTTTGCAGAGAAGGAAATCGGGGCTGCCCAGTGTCAGCATTTTCCATTGGTGAGGAGGAGGAGGAGGGAGATGCTGAGGGGTATGATGGATGTAAGAGCATGACAAGGGATTAATGTAGGAGCAGAGCAGTGAAATGAGGGAATGTGGAGAAACAACCTGAGGAAAAGGTGTACGTGAATAGAAACTGGTGTCTCGTGACTGCTTTCCCCTCTAGAGCACGTTGCCTCCTTGTGTCTCCATACTAAGGGTGTCTTCATGTGCCATGTGGATATGGCAGTGTCCTGCCTGCATCTCCTGCCTGAGCTACATCTCACTGCAGTGCAGACGTTCTCTCCTGTGGTTCGCTAAATGCAACAGGAGGTTGGGTGGCAATCATCACCTCTCCTGGTGAAAATTAAAGTGATGCTGGGGTAGAAGCCCCTCATTTTCAGCTGGTGTCAGTTGCTATAGGCTTTGCAGCATGAGAAAGACAGAACCACCCTGCCTAAACCCCTGCGGTCTCTGGAGTGGTGTCCCCTGGCCCCTGAGGCTGCTGCAGATCTAAGAGCTTGTAACTGTAAAATGAGTGGTAGTGTTGGAGCACAACAGGAAATGTCAAAGCTATAGCGCTGCATATGGTACTGTGCCATAGCCAACACTGGGAGATGCCACTGGGCACTCTTCAAAGAGGTGGAACGTGTGATGGAAGGAGAGGTTGCTCATACAGTGTGCACCAGCCTTCTGTTTGCTCACTGATTGGTTTTACAGGCCTCTTTGGGCTCTGTTTCCATGATCCTTCCGGCCGTCTCTGCATCTGTCTGAGTGCTGGGGCAGAGCATCACCTGTGTACAGCTGCACCCGATGCAGGGGGCCACAGAAACATGGAACCTCTGATCCTACACCCCGGAAGGCAGAGGGCTTTGCCATTGGCTTCAGTGTGTGCTCTATTGAGCCACAGATGGAGAGTGTTAAATCTTCACCATCCCACTGCAGCTGCCTTTGAAACAACACAATTAATAGCAATACCTCCTGCCTCAGGCTGAGATTTAGTCAACAAGTAAGTATAAGTTCCTCCTGTGATTTTTTAATTTAATTTTATTTGTTTTAGCCAGTTCTCATCGATGCTATAAAGTAGTATTTATTTATCATGGGAGCAGCACAGCAAGGAGTCTATCACACTGCAGTTTGCTGACCAACGCTGTAGATAATCAGCATTTTTCAGTCTCTTTGAAGGGAAGTCCTGCAGAGTGTGGTACATCAATAATGCAGTGATCTTAGGATTTGATGGGAATCCACCTTTCCTAGATTTCATAGCTCTCCGCAGTGGTAACACTGGGGTTTTGTTCTACAGAACAGAAATAAAAAGGGTGAATTGTAATTCAAGTCTTTTAGGTTAAATACTGCTTTCTTTTTTGGTGCAGATTGTCATAGGAAGTACTTTATTAGGAAGCTGTCATGGTTTTAATAAGGAGGATGAAAGCTGTAACATTGACTGAGAAACAGGGAATTGTAACTTGGGGTTTTAATCTAAGAAAAAGGACGTAGTGGGAATATTTTCTACGAGCTTTGCTGTTTCATTTCACGTATTTCATGGAAAACCTTTCCACATCCTGACCGGCTGCTCTGGCCCTGTCAAGCAGGGGGTAATTTTCTAATAGACTTGATAGGGCTCCTTTGCAAGGCCATGCTCCGTGCGTCAGCCCTTTGTCCTGACCCGGGGTGGTGTGTTTTGCTCCCCAGCGACTGCTGCTTTCCTTCCAGCCAGCACTTGTGCATTGCATTTGGAAGGATCTCTTTTTACAGCATACGCTTATTCTTCAAAGGCAGTGTTACTGTCAAGCCCCACCAGAACAGTGTGGGCTGCTGGAGATAGAGACAAATTGGCACGCGGGGAATAAACTTTGGGTCCTTGAGCACCATGGCTGTAGGCGGCTTTTCCTCGGGTGAAACACAGACAGGGGCACAGCACTGCCACAGGGCACAGCCCATTAAATGTCCTCCTTCAGGTGCTGAAAACATTTGCCTTGTTCCCCTAACAAGACGGTTCACCCTGTGCCCTCCATCCTCAGTGCAGCCTTTCTCCTCAACCAGTTCCTGTTTATCCACCTCCTAATGAGCAGTTACTGCTTTGTCTCTCGGGTGGCTGGGTTGGAGTCCTCTCTGCGGCTTTCATTCCTATATGGCGTGGCCAGGAGCCTGGTATTGGGCAGCCCGTGGTGGCCAAATCCGGCATCTCTGGCAGCTCACACCCCCCCAGGACAGGGATGAGCAGGAGTGGGCAGGAGCGCTCCCAGCCATGGGGAAAGGGGATGGATCCAGTTACTGCATTTCACAGGGGTGGGAGCAGCTGAGGTCAGCAGAGACCTCTCCAAAACCTGCCATCTCCTGACTCCAAAAAGTCTTTCCCAGAAAGTTTCATGGTTTGTGCCAACAGAAATTTTTTTTAAGCCTCCCACTTGGAGCTGGGCTTTTCCAGAAGGGAATTTCTAGACATTAGTTGTGTCCTCTCTGCTCAGGGCTGGATTGGGGGAATCCCTACAGCACCCTTTCATTAGAGACCAGCCCTGTGGCAACAAGGAGCAACCTCAGGCTCCCTCAGGAGGGTGCTCCAGAGTGTCCCCAGGCATGTTCCCCCTTGTCAAAGCTGTGGAAAAAGACCTGCTGGTCTTTGCCATGGCTCTGGCTGTTGAGGAGCAGCCTCAGACGTGCAGCTTCCTATTGATCCATCTCCTGATGTTGCTCTTTGCAGTCGGTGGGACAGCCGGGGTGTAACACACAAATATTTGCTCTGTCAAGAAGCACTTGGCAGCCTGTGGGTAAATATTATCAGAGCAGTGAATAGCAGTGACTCTATTAACACAGGCCCAGAGATACGGGCGCATCCTCTGCCAGGATGAATGAGTCCTGGCTGAGCAGAGGATCAGGCTGCCTGGTCCCCGCACAGAGCCATGCACAGTCCCTCAGTGGGTGATGTGTGTCCTTGGAGGTCAGACAAAATAGATCTGCTTGCTGCTTCAGCCCTGGAGAAATAACCACACCAAGTCTGCATTACTGCTGGAAATGGGCTGTAGAGGGGTTAACCTCACACACGCTGATTTCAGCATGCAGAGCCATGTAGGAGTCCACAGAACATCACTGGGGCAGAGGGTGGCAGCAGTGTGCAGCAGCTCAGCACGGATGGGATGCTGGATGGTGAGTGCAGAGGACTGGTGGTGACCATGCATGGACCTCAGTGGGAAGCCTGTGCCTGCTTCCATCTCCACCTGGGAGGACCAGGGAGCTTGTTCAGTGGCAGGGAAAGGAGAAGCAGTAGGGAAGGGCTTGCACACATCTCACTGTAGTGGTCACATCAAAGGAGGAAACTCAGATTTAAGTGAGAGGGTTTGCGCTATCTCTGTAGCACAGAGATCGATAATGTGATGTGCAGCAGCTGCTATCAGTAAAGTGTGTCGACAAGCCTCATTACCATTGGCTTATGAACGCAGTTGAGTGTAATTGTTCGCTGTACTTAAAAACCAGAACCAGGAGAAATTGCCAGAATATATTTTCCGGGTGTGAAATGCTGGAAATAATAGAGCCGAGGGCAGGCATTCATGTTTAGAGCAGTGTAAAATAGCAGGGCTGTGATTTAAGGAAGCAAATAAAACATTTCACCTGGTGCTGCGGTTTTACACACCCAGTCAAGTGCTTACAGCTTCTTCTCTAAAGCTTTCAGTTAGGGCCATGTGGCAGAGAAGATGGCCTGTGGCTGGGCTGGGGATCCCACATCTGGGCCCACAAGCTGGAATCCAGCAGCAGGCTGGTGTCTCCCACACATGCAGTGTTAACCTGCTGCCTCTGAACAATGGGAAAGTGTCTCTGGGAATGGGTTGCCCTAAGAGGAAGGCTGGAGGGATCCCGTGGGTGGTAGCATCAGCACATCACCATCACTCCACCATTGCTTCTGCCTCCTGGTGCTCACTCACAATCGAACCTGCGTGTGGCCAGGATTGATCCTGGGAACCTCTGTGTGATTAAAGTAGCTCTTTCAAAAGAAATGCAGTTAAGAAGTGAACAGTCAAAAACTTCCCTGCCCTCTTGTCACTTGTGCCAGTGGTTAATCATCTCCCTGTTAAAATCTGTGCCCTTTGTCTCATTTGAATTGATCAGGCTTCGGCTCGCAGCCATTTATTCCTGTTCTGCCTTTACCCTTTTGATTAAAGAGCCCTTTCATAACCGGTATTGTCTGCAGGTGAAAGTTCTTACACATCACCTCCCCATCGCCTTTTTGATAAGCCAAACAGAACAAAGTCTTTCATCTTTTCTTTGTTAAACATTTTCTTCAACCCTTGAGTCCTCTTTGTGGCTGTATTCTGCACCTGCATTTTTTTCTAAGACTTTTATATTGTGGATGTTGAATTAGGTGTTTTAAGTTTTCAAATCTGAAGAGCAAAAGTCCTGCCGAACCTCAAGCCCTGAGCATGGAGACTTACCCATCAGACCACAGCCTGGTCTCTGAGACCCTCCCTTGCTTGGTGCTTGTCGAGCAGGAAGCCCCCAAATGCCTGGGATTTAGGATTCCAAGGGCTGGCAGGAGGATGCAGTACATGTCTGAGCAGGGTCCATGTGTTCAAACCAGCCATGCTAGAAGCTCAACTCCAGGCTGCAGCCTCCTGCTGTGGCCTTTGTGCTGACAGGCACTCTTCTACCCTGCAGGCTGCAAGCACAAAACCATCCTTTTGCTGGCCACCATCTCGTGTGCAGGAATGAAGGATATGGGACGATGCCTGGTGTTGGCTTTGCCGGGTGGTCATTCAAAGCCTGGCTGTTCTCCAGTCCACCAGCGAGCAATGAGAGTCTCACTTGTCCATCTGTAGAGCCACAGCAAGTGCCATGGAGGTCCATGTTGCTGTGTCTTGCTGAGATCAATATCCGGCCCCACCAGCCTGTGCCGACCCAGCAGTGTGGTTATTTATCACACGATCACACCCATCGACCCATTTGGATGAAGAGTGCAAGACGCTGCCCAAAGCAGTTCTTTGCAGTGAGTCTGAGTCTGGATTAACAGCTCAGCACTGACCCTACTCCAAGTGTGAAATCCCAGAATGTGCTCCTCCTGGTGAAGGTGCAGGATGAATTTCAGTTTAAAATAACATCAACCCATTTATTGTTGCCTTTGTGAATAAGCCCCAGGAGAAGACGGTAGGTCAACATCTGGTTCAGTTTGGGCAATATCATTTTGAACTGGGATGTTCTTAAACTAAATCAGCATGAGTTCATATCAGAATCACCAGTTCGTATCAGACCTTTTTCACATGGCAAAGCCAAGACAGATACAACATCTCCTTTCTGGTCTGGTGCCCCACCAAGCTCCCCAGCAATGTCTCTTTAACCACTCTTGGAAAGGCCAGCTCAGGATCAGGCTAAATGCAAGTGCACACTGGTGTTTATATTGATCTGAAGTTCATTTCTCCTAGCCTTGCTCCTGCTTCTTTCCCTTGGCTGGTCAGAGGACACGCTGTGCTCACAAATGTGGGTTCAGATTGGGCAGTGCCATCCCTAATGTGTATCTACCAAGCTGGAACCACCAGACTCCCTGTGCAGTGATGCACCCAAGGCCACCATCACTGAGGACCAAGGGCACCTCCAGCTCTACTGGGGCATTTTGTTTTCTGATCCTCCCATCAGACTGTGCAGGGGAGAAAAGGAGAGACCCAAAGTGACCCAGATTTTCTGAAACTTCCTCAAAGCTGCCACAATGGCTTTTGGTCACCTTCCAGCTCCTCCAACCTGATTCATCCAAGAGGAGCCTTTTTCTGCTGGTGAAGACACCCAGGGGAAGTGGACTGGAGGATGCAGTACGTCATAGTGCAGTCATCATAGCAGATGGAAATCTGGGATATCCTCTTGAAATCAAAGGAACTGTGTGACTCTTCAGCCACTGAGGATCAAACCCTTTAATAAATCCTTCTGTCACCATCTCAGAACCATTCCAGAGGTGGTGCATCCTCATTTCTTTTCAGCAAACCTTACAGTGGACCCCAGGAGGGGTTCTGTTTGCATAGTCTTCACTTTCATTTTATCACTCTCTCGTGATATTTAAAAGCTCAGACACCTGAAACACTTCAGCTCTGTGTTGAGTGACTTATTGAATTCCAGAACCCGGCTCTCCTAGGCTCTCTTAACTGGGCACTTGATTGAAAGTCTAAATCTGAAGACTCGGGTATTGACTACAGCTTTTCTAAGCTAAGGTGATCTGCTCAGTGTAGTTCAAGCCACGCCAAGCCAATCTCTTTTCTCAATGTCCTTCATCCTTGCTATTAAACAGGCATCACAGATTGCTGGAAAACCCTCCCGTTTCTACTGTGTTGACTGGAGAGAGTCTCTAAGATTTATGTTGGCTCTTGGGCACTGTTGTCACATGAGTTTCTGCTGCAGTTGGTGGTTAATAAAGGCTACCTCTCCATTTAGCAGGCAGCATTAGTGACCAGCAAGAACTTTGGTTTGAATGCTCAAGCACTGGGTTTTTTTGGTGGTTTGGGGTGGTTTTCAAGTACTGTGCAGTTGTTCAGGTATTTATATAACAAACAAGGAGCCCACTGTCAGATGCCAACTTGCTTTTCATAACTGCAATATAGGCTTCAGTATTTTTGTCTGACATGGAGATATTTAGAGCCAGTCTCCCAGAGAATACACGGGTTTCTAGGTGGGAGTCAGGTGCTTACGGCATGATGAACCTGACCCCGTGGATCATGCACTGGTGCTCCTTTGTCCAGGCAGTCACAGGGTGTGTAGCAGGGACACTGGACAGACAAAAGCGAGCACCATGGTTCACTGGCATATGCTGCTCCTCTACCCTGCATTGCTGCTGCATCAACCACAGAATGAAGCCAGCCAAGCCAGGAGAGCTGATTGGAGATATGGAGGGGAGTGAAGGACAGAAGGTCCATGCTCTGTGCTGAACCCGCACTGCCAGGCTGTGGGGAGGAGGCAGAGGAATACTCCCAACATGAGCTTTACTGACTGCATGGTTTGGGCTGGAGAGAAACGGGTGCTGTGTTGGAAGGGCATGGTGCAGAGCTCCCAAGAGAGAGCAAGGCTGTGTGATTGGAGACCTCCAAGGCAATGAATCTCAGTGAGATGTTTGCAGGTGGGTTTCTTGCCCCCCCCCCCCCCCATTTCCATCAGCGACATGCCAGCAACACACTGACCCATCACCCAGCTTTGGTATGTGTGGCAACACCTTAAGCAAGTGCCATTTCAGGGGCAGCTGCAGCCACTGACTCCAGCTTTCTGCTTCCCAGTGCTGCTCAAATCAATCTGGAATCTGCCTGCAGATTGCCAGGTCAGGTTGTACTGCTCATCTTGCTGGGGACTGCTTAGTGCTAAGCCTGTCTCGCACTCAGTTTTGAAAGGAATGATTTTTAAGGTCTGTTGTTCTAGGCTCTCCTTGTCGATCTCAGTTCCTTTCTTTAGATTGTCTCTTGCAACTGGTATGTTCTAGCTGCTCCAGTACCTGCTCTAGATTGCACATCTCCTATCGCCAGTCCCTTGACACACAGCCTTTTTCCTTCTGTCTGTCTCCTCCCCCCAGCTCATACCAGCTTGCTTCACTTAGTTGCCCCAGGTGGACCTTCCTTGGCTTGCCCATTTTGTCCTGACAAAGGCAGCAATCAAGGTAGACTGTAATTTAATTGAATTTTCTTCAAAAGCTTTAAGTGGGATAATCCTGAAGCTTAGTCTTGCCTCTGAGTCACGGCTAATGGCCTTGCTCACTTGTGAGAGGGGTTTTCTTTTAGCTTCTTCGTCCAATCAGCATCCATCAGTCTTCACTGTCTTTGCTCCTGATGGATACTTCTCACGTGTTTATAGGCACAGGATTGATAAGACTGCACATCTCCCTGTCTGAGTGGCCCTGTGCACCTGTGAGCATAGGCAGAAAGATTCAATTTAGAGGTGAAAAATGCCACTACTCCATGCAAATGTGGCATTTTTATTTTCTGTTCATCTCTGCCCATCTCCACGTTTTAGAGTGCGTTAGAAGGGACAGTGATGCAAATGTGTTGTAAAGTACAAGTGTGCACAGAACTGTGTCCAAAGTAAAGTAAGAGGGTAAGCCCCTGATGTGGTTTTGCTGCTCACTTTGTACAAGACTTTTCAAGGTAAGATCTGGTGTCCCTCAAAGAGGTGGCAGGGGCATACAGTCATAACTGGTTAATGAATTAGCAGTGGACCGGCGGGACATAGCTGCACTAGCTCCATTTATGGATGGGAATTGAGGTCCAGGAAATGTTAAATAGCTGCCAATGAGGCCCTGAATGCAGATCCCCACACTCTGCTCTCAACATCCCCAAGAGCCTGCTCTGCCACTGGGCTGCTGGTCCCAGTGTGTGGGGCAGTGGGGCAGGATCCCCAGTGCTGCAGCATTGCGGGGGCACGCACCAGTCCAGCACTTCGGAAAGGATGAGCTAATGGAGGTAGATGATGTAGAAAGTGGCTTGGGATGAATGAAGAACTGGCAGACAGATGAGCTCAGAGCAACAGAATTTGGTGAAACATGATAGTATTTATGTGCAGGGCTTCTTTTCCATTTTAGTGCGTAGCCCTCACAGCAACAGCCTGTTCGAAGGAGGCAGCAGCACAAACCTCCTATAAACTGGCTGCTGATAACAAACCCCAAAGACAGCAGTGGTGGAAACATGCAAGACGAAGTTGCCATCTTGTGGAAGCTGTAATGCTGCTAGTTTCCAGCACAGCCAATGCCTCATCCCAGTGGAGAGGGCTGGATATGGCGCATCCCTGCCCTACTACCCCACCAAGGCAGAAGAAGCCATTGGTACTGTGCTGTAACGCACCCGCCACCTTTGCTGGTCTTTGGGATGCCTTGAGCTCTACTGGTTTGGGATGTTTTCAAGTTCTAGTCTCCATAACTTAATCTTTGGGAAATCTGTGGGGTTATTTGACATGGGGTTTGTTGAGGCTCTCAGCAAAGCCCATGTGTTTGGGGCTGCGTCTGCTGGGTCTGTGCTGTGTTCACAGCTTTGCTGATGGCTGGTGATTACCAGGTCACTACCACAGCTGAAATCTGTGCTGCTGTGCAGGCTGAGGGAGAGATCAGTAGTTATTTTGATCATTACAAGCATACAGCTGGGAAGTCAGGTCTGTCTGTTGAAGATTTAATTCATATGGGGAAGGCTGGGGGGAGAGATAGCTGGGGAGTTGCTGGTAGACTGAGATAATTCCCCTTTACCATCCTGCCTGCTGGGCAAATTCAGCACCTCCAAATTGTGCAAAACCCCATCTTTACATGTGCAACATCTTTCCCATGTGCTTTGTGTAGCTCCAGGTGAGGTTCACAGCGGAATGGAGGTGCTTCTGCTCCCCTGGATGCGCTCGGTAGGCTGCAGGGGTTACTCCTGGGAGGCAGCAGCTCAAGGACCAGCTTTCTGCTGGACCCTTTGGGGCATCCAAAATCGATTGGAAAGCCTCGATCACACAGTCTTGTCCATCCTTTGAGCAAGCACAATCCTTCATGTTTTTTTCTTTTTGACTGAAAAGATGAGACAAGGTTGATTCCTCTTTAGATTTCATGTCAATGCGGCACGGTGGGCAGACGCGGGAGAACACCATGGGCAATGCAAATCTCCTTACTTAGTTAAGGCTATGGCTCGCAGCTTTTTGGAATATAAATTGT
Source organism: Pezoporus occidentalis (assembly GCF_034315485.1). NCBI lineage: Eukaryota > Metazoa > Chordata > Aves > Psittaciformes > Psittacidae > Pezoporus > Pezoporus occidentalis. The sequence continues at coordinate 1,051,836 of NW_026916192.1, forward strand.
AAACCAAGGAGGGCATTAAATAAAGGCTCTGTTTCTCCCTCCCTCCTTCCCTGACAGAAGAATTTACTCAAAATCCCTCTGTATTCTGCACAGAGTCCCTGGCTTTATAGTTTATATTAAGGAGCCGGTCCAGCAAAACACTTAAGCTGGAGGGGTGTCCTGTTGCATGTAATAAGGCTGCTCGTGTGCTTGGATTTAAGCAAATAATTAACTGATTTCCTGGATCAGCGCCTTGCAACTCTCCCTTCTTCATGTTGAGGAGTGCAGTATTTCACATGGATCACATTAGGCCTCTGCTCTGTGCACCCAAAACCTGACACCTGTTATCCTTTCTTCCCTGGTGAGCACCGGTTTGAAATCCTTGATCCACAAAGAAATCTGAGTGTGTAGGTAAGTCATTTGTGATTAGTTACCAAAATCACCCTGTCCAGTGGAGATGGAAGCATACAAGAGCATGAGGGCATGAAACTTGTGATTTGCTTTCTGCAGATCTGTTAGCTCACAGAGAAGGAGATGAAAAGTTCAGTCATATTCAAACGTTTCACTTTGCTCAACCAGCTCCTTTCTCAGCTCCTGCTATTGGACTGAAGAATATGATCTCAGAATCCCAGCTTGGCTCCATCCAACAGTCCCCAGCACCGCACACTAATGGGAAGTGTAGTTTGCATCCAGCCCAGAGCAGAAGAGCTTGGATTTCATCATTGCCATGTGGATGTTCAGTGAGCTGTGTTAAGTAAATGGCATCGTTGCAGTAGAATCGTGAACATGTGTTGATCCGTATTTATAAATTGGAGTTAATCAATATGCTCACTTTTGGGGTTTCAGGAGTTGTGATTTTAGTGAACGCTCTATGGACAGATTTTCAAAAATGCCTGTGTTTTGGGTAATAAGCCAGTTGAATGGTGCATTTTCTGGATGCAAAGCCTTGGAAAACATCAGTTTGAGAAATACATGAAGTGAGCATGTGTGGGGTACAGGGGAACTTTGGAAAGAGCCCCTAAGTGGGGTGGGTGAAGCCGCTGCGAGTTCCCATTGAAACCCAATGGATGGGTTTCGATGTACATGTGGATCCTGGTGCTGTGGCCATCTTCTCTGATCATTCTTGCTGTGACTATTTGGCTTGCACAGCAATGCCTGGGACTAGAACATGGGCAGGTGCTCTCTGTTTTGTTTCCAGCGCTTCCTTCATGCAGTGCAATACCGTATTGCACTGTGAAAGACACATTTGTGACCTGTGTTGGTAAGACCGCTTTCTGTAGGTTCTCCAGCAGGGATCTCATACCTTCACTTTCCGGCAAAGAGCACTTTTTACCCAGACTACATTGAACTTCTCTATCTACACAATGAGCCTGCAAAAATCACTGAATCGTTTCAGAAATGGGTTGGAAGAGTTCATTGTGCAGGACATTTATCTTTTTTCAGTTGTAAGTGATAGCATCAAAATATCTATTATAAGCCAGAAAGAGAAAGCTGCTCCTCAGAGCTTTTTGCTGGGGCATTCAGCACCTTATCTGAGTAAGCGAAATCACAGCTAAGCAAACACAGACAGGGTCAGACAGCGTATGGAGCTGCCGAACGAAAGCCTCTTTACACTCCCAATAAATTGGTCCCATAGGAATTTTGCTTTGAAATTATAATTGACCCAGGGAAGTAAATTATTTCATGGACTTTGAACTCATTAAAAAACTCGATCATTCATCTACAGTTTATTCCTGACACTTAATCAAAAGAAATTTAATGATCTTTCTAACAAACGTAATTTAACATTGCTGGGAATGTATATCCACTCCAAAGTACATGGCACTGATTGTAGGAGTGGAAGGTGTTTATTAGCTCTGTTTGCCACAGCTGCTAAGCACCTCTCAGGAATTTCATAAGTTTCCCAATTAGAAACAATCATTTTGGAATCTTCTTTTGTGCATTGGTGGAATTCCATCTTCTGTGGAATTTCATAGCTTTAAAGTGTTTTATACAAATGAAACATAATCTATAGCAGTAAACCCCAGATTATGAAATATTTAGATGATTTTTTTTTTTAATCAAACTTTGGGTGATGGTTTAAATCAAATTTTGAATGTATACATTAAATTACAGGGTATTCACAGCACAGCAGGGTATGGCTTCAGCCAACAAACCCTCTAATATGGCCCTCATGTAGGGAAACATCTCTGTTCAAGAAAGCATTTTCTTATGTAGCCAGCTTAAATCATGGACTCACAGACCGGTTTGGGTTGGAAGGGACCTTAAAGCTCAGCCAGTTCCCATCCCCTGCTGCGGGCAGGGACATCTTCCACTAGAGAAGGTTGATTGAAGCCCCGTCCAACCTGGCCTTGGTGGTGGGTTGTCTTCTTGAACAAGTGATGTCAGACTGTATGTGGTTGTGCAATACCCTCGACTTTCAATAACTGTCATTGCCTCTAGTCAAACTACCTGTATGTCTCGGGATGTAATGTTTAACCTCAAATCATGCTGCTGCACTAACTCTGACATTACAAGGCATTTTGGAGAAGGTGGCTAAAATATGTACCTGCTGTGTTCACTCCTCCTGAATATAGAAGGGTTTGTAAATCCTTTAGTAATACAGATGTAGTGATTTTTTTAACTGAGCATTGCCACCTGGCAGTGTTTTCCAGAGGGTGAATAACAAGACATGAAATCAGCCTGGTGTTTCATTAGGGACAAATCCTGCTCCACTGAAGTTAATGTAACGGTTGATTGACTTCTGTGAGTGCAGGGCAGAACCTGGCGTTTCACAAGCAGTTGGTGCTACCAGAGTTCATGCAGAGCAGCTTTTGATCTCAGTTCATGAACTGTGTCCAGGTTTCAGCATGAGCTGAACTCTTCCTGGATATCAGCAGGTCTAAATGGGTATGATATGTGACTGTCCTAATGGTAGGAAGCGATTCAGACCTTGCACACTGCCAGGCACCAGAGAGTCTGTGCAGGAGGAAATGTCTGCCTGAGACATGGATTTTCTCATGTATAATGAACTCAGGCTGAAAGGTTTTATACAACAGAATTGTTCAGAACCTCCTACTCTTCCTTGTAACCTCTCTGATGTCTAAGAAGGATTGTGATCATGTTATGGTCTTTCCCAAGAGGGTCTCTTAAGACCTTGTTGGAGGTTTACTCTTCCCAGCCAATGATTTTTTATTAAGCTTGTAGGAATTTGCCTAAGATGCAGTACCAGGAGCAGCTTTCCAATTTGCCAGAGGCAGGTTCTCTGGTCTGGATTTCATCCTTGACATGAGGTTTTCCCCCTCCCCACCCCTCTCCAGCCATGGTCCTATGGGAGCCACTATGTTCAACATATCATAGCGATGACAATGAGAGGTGGTCGAGGGAAACCCACCCAGCCCCTGGAGGGACACAGCCCCCAGCATCTGCTCACCCTCCAGTGCAGGAGTGGGTCAACACTCCCACCTTCCCAGGCATACAGAAGATCTCACCATGCCCTGCAGCAGCTCTGCCTGCCCTGACTGTGCCGTGACTCACCAAGAAGCACGTTGTAGAGGCAGGGGAGCATCCTGCACAGCCCCGAGAACAAGGATGTGTGAAAGAGGATGGGGTTGGATGTGTGTTTGCTTCAAGCCATATGTTGGATTTCCTACATGTGACTGTTCTTGATCTCCCCCTATCACTTGTGGGAGCTGCCCTCTTGTGAAAGATGCTTTCAGCTCCTCAATGCACATGCAGGTGTCACCATGATGTGTCTGGCCCCAAATGCCATGGGGACCTCAATAGGTGTGTTTTACTGGGGTATACAGGAGAGGGGTCTGGTTTAAATCTTAATACCTTTAAAATCATAAAATCATGGAATGGTTTGGGTTGGAAAGGACCTTAAGATCATCTAGTTCCAACCCCCTGTCTGCTTGCTGTTAGTCCTCAAGCTGGGTGTCTGCGAGTGCACGTACAGACATGAGGCTGGAAACCAGGTCAGTAAATAGAAAATTACACTTTTTTGTAGCAAGAAGTGCATAAATCGCCAAAGGTTTCCTTCCCCTCCCCTGCCTCTAAATCCTGCCTCGCTGGGAAGCAGCAGGGCTCCCCTCCGCTCCTAAGCTTCTCAAAATGATGACAATCCCTCAGTGGCAAATCCTAAAATCATTAGGGGAGAGTGTGAACTGTTGATCAGGTCCAGATTGTCATATGCAGAGTCAGGAGGTACCAGGGATTTATTCTAATGTCTGAGGGAGACATTAGATAGATGGATATACCTGTTCCTTGAGCATTGCTGAAAGAGGACGTCTTTAGCCAGCATCAGCCACATGGGCCCGAAAAGCACATCAGCCAAAATGGGCCCATGCAGGACATGTTCTGTAGCCCCTGCCCTGCAGAGGAGCACTGCCATAGGCGATGGCTTAGCAGCTTCTTGCATTGCAGCGCTCCCAACCACAGAGATGTGGGGGACTGCTGAGCTGCTCTGCCACGAGCCCCAGGGTCCATGTCCCCGTGCAGCCACCGAGGGGGTCAGCAGATGCTGCCTTGCGGTTTAAACCTGGTCATTGCCCCACAAGACACACGCTGAACCATGGGGCTGGTGAAGGGCAGAGCTGCTCCCTGGCAATCCAGTGTTAGAAAGGTATCTTCTCGAGGACGTGGACATGGAGATGGGATTGACCTGAGGAATGTGTCTGGGGGAGTCATTTGCTCTCCCTCGGAACAGTGATGCCTGATTTGTTTTGATCTCTTCTCTTTACCCAGACAAATTAATTCATATTTTGGCTTTGCACGAGTGTGACTGATTCATCCGAGGAGCCATTGAAGATAGCGCAGGGCAGAATCAGATCGGAATCAGGCTGATGCTGACACTGATGTGGGCTCTGCCAGCCTGTTTTCACTGGGATGGAGTTTGTTGCCAGCTCGGTCCGCTTCAAAACTCCCGTCATCTGATCCCAGTCATCCTGTAGGAATCCCAAACCACTCAGATTTTCCCTAACTGTAGCCATTTCTCAAATCCACTCCTCCCACTACAGAGCAGTGTAATTATCTGTGTGTGGCTTGTGCACAAACCCCTCCAACATATTTGAACATCTGACATTTTCCCAAGAATAAACAACAGGATAGTTGTGAAATGCTTGCAAACGTCTCCTTCCCACTTCCTAACCTCCAGGGAGCAAGCAGGAAATAGGCAGTGCTTTCATTTGTATGTTGAAAGAAAAGTATAACAAAACAGAATGATGCTGTGACTCTGTGTCCCTTCGTTCTGCCATCTCCGGTCACTTTATTCCTTTCATCTTGTTGAGGGGTTCATCCTTTTGTCACATGCTACTGTTTCTGCTGGTGGGTTGAGAACCTGAACTGCTTTAAGCAGTTTTTACTCTGATCTTTGCAGCACAGTCAGCCTGTAGTGGAGATGTATGAGGGAGGAGTGGTACAGAGTAAGGAGCACAGATCTGGATTGAACTGGGGATCACTCAGCCCTGTAAGAAAGGACCTGTCCTGTCCTTGTGCATCACGTCCCTTGTGCCCTCACATCCCTTGTGCCCTCACATCCCTTATTCTGGCTCCCAAAACCAAAAACACTGTAAAAAACACCCAGCACTGAACTGGAATGTGGTGCTTTTAATTGTACTTTTGTTTTAAGATAGCAGTGCTGGACACGTGTATCTGCCTCCTTCTCAGTGTTGATCAGAAAGGAAATCGATTTTATCATTATTAGATTCATACCTGCTCCAGTTCTCTGGTTAAGAGAAGGGCCATGACAATGCTCCAAGGGCTGGAGCAGCTCTGCTCTGGAGCCAGGCTGAGAGAGCTGGGCTGGGTCAGCCTGGAGAAGGCTCCTGAAGGGGAGACCTGAGAGCAGCTCCAGTGCCTAAAGGGGCTGCAGGAAAGCTGGAGAGGGGCTTGGGACAAGGGCCTGTAGGGACAGGCCAAGGGGAATGGCTTTAACCTGCCAGAGGGGAGACTGAGATGAGCTCTTAGGCAGAAGCTCTTCCCTGTGAGGGTGCTGAGGCGCTGGCCCAGGGTGCCCAGAGAAGCTGTGGCTGCCCCATCCCTGGCAGTGTTCAAGGGCAGGTTGGACACAGGGGCTTGGAGCAAGCTGCTCTAGTGGAAGGTGTCCCTGCCCATGGCAGGGGTTGGAGCTGGATGAGCTTTAAGGTCCCTTCCAACACAAACCAGTCTGGGATTCTATGGAGAGAGTCTCTTCTGGCCCCAGTTTGTACTAGAAAATACTGTCACTGCTGTCACTGCCAGCTTTGATTTTTCCTCCTGGATTCAGCGTCAGAACAATGCTCCCAGCAAACATATCCTGCCACATGCAGCACCTTGTACCGTGTGGCACTGGGACCAGCAGCCCATGGAGCCTGTACCACACAGCCCATATATCATGTGAGGTGGTGCAAGCTGTAGGGTTGAACATCTTTTCTCTTTCTCGCATCCAGGCAGGGTGCTGGTGCTGGTGCAGGTGACGGTGGCTGTGCATCCTCATGTGTAGTGGTACAATCCGGGCTGTTGCTATGGTTTCAGTGGTAACGGATCAGGTTGTAGGAGGCAAAACAACCCTTTAGAGAAATAAATCAGTGCTGCTTTGGGAAGGGGTTATTAAATATTATTTTGTTATTACTATTGCTGCTTGTTTCGTTTCTGCAGCTGCTGGGTTTTTGTAGGGGTGGTAATTACGGTTTGTGCCATGCTGCCTCCAGTCCCGTAACCACTCTTGGGCAGAGCCAGGGACTGGCTGATAACAATCTCTGTGACAAATTCCCATTGGCAATCCCATTCCTTCTCCAGCAGCTGAGGTTAGTCTGGCTGCAGGTGTTACCCCATAGGACAGTGTCTTCAGCCCATTGTACAGAAGGGAAAACCAAAGTGCAGAGCTGCCAAGGGACTCACCAGGGCCTCCAGGGGTTCAGAGGCAGAATCAAAAGTCAGCTGTGTGTCATGAATCTGAAGTCAGGGCTGTATTTGTTTCATTCAGCTGAGCATCTCTCTAGTCTCTGTGTTAGCCACTGCCCTTAGGTGTAGTTCACAGATTTAGGCTGGTTTAGCCTTGGAAGAGTTTTATCCAAGATACTTCTTCACACCTTGGCTAGGACCATGGAATGGTCTGGCCCAGTGTTTCTAAGTGGGAACCTTTAATCCAGCAGTAAATGATGCATCCCTGCAGCAGCCTGTCACTAGCCCTCTCACTGCTTATTTACCTCCATGTGTGCTTATGAAAGAAAAATAAATGCTAAGGGATTACTCCCCTAACGCACAGACCCGGGTGTGCATGCATGTAGTGCAGTATCTTACAAGTCCATCACAGTAGTTTTTAGGTCTGAGAATGAAAGTTATAATGAGTAAAATATTGATTTCCCATAAAAGGGTTTTAATCAAATGCCCTGACACCCCAAGGGGGACAGAACTCTTCTACAACACCAAATTGCACTTCATACACCATCTATTTTTCAAACACTATATAAATGAGCCTGCCCACTGCACATACGAGAGTTCCCAGATGTCATACATCACAGGCAATGGGGAGAGCTCTAAGGAGAGCCAGAACTGTCTGGCTCAGGAAGGGAATGGTCTGGCAAACCACTGGGGAGCTATGGGGAAAGTGGGGCTCCTTATTCCCTTTGGCTGACCTGCAGCCCATGTAGGGGTATGACAGTGAAGTGCTTGCTCAGGCCTTTAAAGTCCTCATGGCCCTGTTTCTCCTGAAGTGAGGATATTTGGTTTTCCTTGTTGGGCACCAGCCAGGCTTGCACTGTGTGAGGAGCAGGAGCAGTGTGGAGGGATATCACCAGTGAGTGCTCCACCACACTGGAGGTGCTGTCACCACCAGCATCGCCCCACAAGACTCCTTACTTCCATAATGCAGAGACCTCAGGATGCATTTTGTAAATGCCGGCTGGTAAAGGCAGGAGGAGAGAACCCTAAAACCCTGGGGCGTGGGGTTTCCCTGCTGTTGCCTGACAAAAGGGTTCCTCTCTGCATCTTGTCTACTTAACATCTTTTCATATTAGAAACTTGCTGTCTTGACCCCTGGCCCCCGAGACCCAAGGCAGGTGTGCATTCACACACAGCAAGCCCAGTAGCCTGCACATGCAGCAGGTTTCTGAGATGTGTGGTTCCAGGACCCAGGGCTTGCCTCACCTTTGCTATGAACTCTTAAGATCCCTTTCATTTATCTCTTCTCTTTCAAATGTGATTAAATTTTGATCTCCGAGATCATAAGACTCCACTTTTTGGAAAGCGTCCAATACGCTTCTTTACTGATGGAAGTACGTCTGTGCTGAGTTCAGCTTGCACTGGAAATCTGCTGCCAGGCCAGTCCTAACCTTATACAATAGCTGTGCCCCGAGTTTTCTGCCAGTGTGAATTGTCATGACACAGCTCAAGTCACCAGAGGTCCATCAGCTTGCATCAGTAAAGCATCTGATCCACAGGTCTTGCTGCTTGGATTTCTGGTAGGTTTCTGTTTCTTGTCTTTTCATCCATATTTTCATATTTTCATTAGAATTATGAGAATCGTGTGTTTTGGAGGGGAACTTTTAATAATAAAGTTCTGCTAGAAGCAATGTTTATTTTATGAATAAATGATTGTAGGGTAAGTTATGCAAAGGGAAGTGTCATGCTGCAGCCTCAGTCTCTTGCAGGGTTTGCCAGCCCTTGCGGTTCTGCCATGGGCCTTTGGTCTTAATTTCTTATAACCTCAGTTCTTACAGGAATATCAGTTGTGAACATCTTCACTTGCAAAAGATCAGTAGTGTATTTCTGAGTATTGGAAATTCACCCTCAAGTGGCAGAAGGCCAATGCAAACAACTCAAAGATATGTTTTTAAATTGATCAGGAGTCCAAATTCATCATGGGATTTCGGCTTGTGGAGGGAACTGGGAGATGACCATAGGATGGCAGAGATGTATCTGCATCCGCGTTGCACAAGCAGGCTGGGAAAGGATGTTCAGCGTTGTGTCACTTCACATGGCAGACCCGGGTATGGGATTGAGGTTTCAAAATGAAAGGGGCTGTTTGTGCACTGTCCTCTCCTCGTCCACAGCTAGATCGTGAGGGCTTGGGCAAGTCACTTCAGGTGAATGTGGCAAAAGAACATAGTGCTCAACATAGGTGCAGGTTTTGTTCCTAGTCATGGGGAAAGGCAAAACATTAAAGAGCCTTTGCAGCAGGAGCTCCTCTCTCCCCACCTAGCATGGTCTGTTTGGTTCTTTGCTTTCTCCAGGAGGAACCAAACAGACTTAAGATCCAGCTGGTTTCTGGAATAACTGAAGGGAAACAGATTCAAAACATAAGGAAAAATTTCAGCATTCAGATCACTGTGAGCTTTCCAAATGGTCTGATTTAGACTCAGGTGGTGTCTAAGTCTTTGTTGTATGATCTGAATGGAGATCTGGATCTCTATTTCAATAGTCATTTCCTAGATCTTGGATCTTCTCTGAACCTGTTCCCCCAGTCAAGTTTTTAACAGGGGCTACTAACTGATCTCCAAGTAGGGATTATGGCCTAACTGCAGACTAGTTTGGACTGATAACCTATCCTCTCCTTCCACCATAAGAAGATAAAACCCTCTCTGGGTCTGGGGTTTGCTCTCTGCCAGCACAGTGGCAGAAAGGAGTTCACTGCTGCTCAGGGCTCAGCTAACTTGAGAGGAGCTCCAACGTGATGCTGTTGACCCCGAGGTTCACACTTCAGGAAACAGTGCAGTGGAGATCCAGATGAAAGCTTTGCCATTGGGAACCATTTCAGGCATTTCTGGGAGCCAGCCATTCTCAGCAACTTGCATTATTAGCTTTGTTTTCATTGCTTCTGTATTTCCTTTCCACGCTCTTCTTCTGCCTCACCTCATCTACAGTTAGGAAGTTCCCACGTATTTATGATGCTTTGACTTAAATCACATCACCTTGCCTTTGTAGAAGGGAGCCAGAAAATACTAGCACTGGGGAATCAGTATTCTGGAGGTGCACTGCTTGCTTTTCAAGCACTTATTTATGCATCCTGGAGGAGGGGAGGGTGCGCAGTGTCCGTGTCTCCTCGTCCTGCCAGGAGCATCCTCCCAGCTCAATATCACCCTCCTCATGGAGCTGGGTGCCTGTGACAGGGCTCTTCCAGGAGTTATCTGCTGTTGTTTTGATCAGAGCAGTTTGTCCTTTCCTGTCACATAATTTCTGTTATGATGGCTCATTTTTCTTGGCTGAAAATGGAATTGCAGAAAACAGGTAAGTTGTCTTGCTCTTCCCCACTAATGAATCATGCTGCCTTCCATCCTGTGTCCCGCTCTCTCAGTTCGCTCTCGCCTCTGCTCCACAGTAAATACTTTCCTATGCCCAGCGCTCTGTAAATCTCACCCAAAGCTTGAAAAGTTTTATATGTGCTCTGCCAACTCACTCTACCATTACTATTAATGCCAACAGAGACTGTGCCCAAAGGAGGAGCATCTCAGCCTCCTCTGAATCAGTGTGTTTCTCTGCCCAGGCTGGGGCTGAGCGCTGCTGGGTCTGTGCACATACCCAGGACACACTGACAATGGGAGAGGCATGAGAATCACCCCCAGGGCTTGCGCCCAAGGGAGAAGGGGACTCTCTGTGCTCAGCCAGTGATGGTCGGTGCCACTTGGCACATAAAGTGGGGACACCGTGTTCATCTCACTTGTGGTAGAGGGTGCTGCCCCTCTGAAGCTAGAGCCCGCCAGCACCCATGGTAGAAGACCTCTGCCTTCACACCACTGTGCTTCCCAGGAGCCACCAGCAAGTCCTCTGCAACAGTGGAGGCTGCTTGGAAAGCAATAGGCAGCAACCCTAGAAACAAATCAGGAGCAAGTCCTGGAAAGAGCAAAGTTATACCACTTCCAAAATTAGGGTAATGAGAGAGAGGAGCTCAGCTAGGGCATGGTTATAGTGATTATTGATTGTTCTGCAGGAGTGAACTGCAAATCAGATCAGGAATTACAGCCCCTTTCTGCAAGGCATAGTATAAGTGAACCAAGGGACAATCTGACTCCAAAAACCTTATGACCAGGTCAGGCTGTTGGGAACTGGAAGCCTCAGTGGAGCACCCTTGTTGGCTCTGTGGCTGGGATTTTGTAACTGAAACACCTGAAACCACTGAATTCCATTAACAGCCCTAATCTCTCTTAATTTCTTTCAACTTCACCTAGGGTTTTTGAAGTATAAGTAGATTAACAGGTTTAACACTCCAGTTCATACCCCCTGGCATGGACCTATTTTCATGAGGTTTTATGATGCTGCAGGGGAGGCTGAACTGTGTAAAATGTATGTCACAATTTACACCTCTCTGCACCCCTGTTGCTGCTTTAAAATAGAATCTAAATGATCTGTTTGTAATGGGTTGGTTGTGTGGGTACACAGCTGAGAGACAAGGGCATCAGTGTGGCCTTGAAGTGCTGAGGGATGTTTAGCTCTGCTGCTGCTTTTAGCATTGGTGCTGTCTCTGACCATCAGTGGACAGGTATTTCCCCTTGGTGGGACTGCACATAACACACCTATGATTTGCACCAGGAGACTTAATGCTGTGTTAACCACATAGGCTGTTTCCCTTTTGATGTCCCATTTGGTGTTTCCTCTGTACCAAAGTATCTGGATGTTGGGTGTTCTTTATTAGCAGAACGTGTGACTCCAGTTCTGCTCTTCAAGGGGTAAGTTGGTTGCAGCTCAATACACCAAAAATCAGTTTAGAAGGGTTTTTGCATGACCATGACACAACACCTCTCCTCCTCCTGATCCAGCCCTTGGAGTAATTCAGAGGAGCTCTAGGACTTGTAGATGGTCTCAGTGCCACCACTGCAGTGCTTTGCCTTGGGACCATCTGCCCCGGGACCATCTGCCCCATGGCACAGAGACTCCAGATTCAGTTGCACATGATTCATGGCCCAGATTCAGTTGCACCAACTTTCTGTGGCCTGGGGAAATAGCTGCATTAGGGGACAGGCCCTTCATCCAGCCAAACCTGGTTTCCATCCACTTTGCATCTCACAGGGTGGATTCTCCTTTCTGATGCCAGTATCGTGTAGCTTGAGCAGAACAAGTCACCTGTAGTATTAGCCCTGTATGTATTAATCTCCCTCTTACCATCTTTGGTTTTCATGACAAATGCGAAGGAGGCTGAGCTCTCTTTGGTATTAGGCTCATGCGTGGTGGTGGACACCAAACTCAGAGCATCTCTTCTGCACCAAGAGGTGCGGGGCTGTCAGAAGCACAAGCAGAGCAGATGCCTGCAGATGTTGGAGCTCCTTCAGTCTGGCTCAGAGGTATTGCAAACAGGGGTCTTGGTGCTGGGGTCTGAAGTTTTGAGAGGGTTTCTAGGAGTGCTGTAGCTGTGCACAATCTTGGGCCTTCTTACAGCTGTGCACAATCTTGTTTGTAGAGACAGCTCTACAAACCCATGAAGATGAGGCTTTTCACGCTGCCTGGCTTCCTGGTGGTACAACATTATTTGGGGTGCACAGGTCAGCAGGGACTGAGGATGGAGAAAATCATGCTTGAAAGAGCCAGCATGGAAAGACACCTACACTGGGAATCGCTGCTTCTTCTGCAGGAGCTGCATTCAGGGCCAAGGAGAAACAAGCCTGAGTAGGATGTCCTCTGGGAGGGTGTACCCAAGACAGGAATCCTCCAGCCTCTTCAGGCTGCTCAGCGTCACCCATCCTGCCCTTTCCTTCTCTGATGGATCTGTGCCTCTGGAGAATGGAAAGGGAAAAGCATATTCTTTATTGTAAAGCCTACTTTGGAAAGCCTTCAAGGGCTCTTTCCATTCCCTGCTTTTTATAGCCTCACTTTTAACCAGGGCAGACCCAAGCTATCAGCTAGCATGGGAAACAGCACAACCCTCCTGGGGCAGGGATGGGAGTGAAAGCCAGGAGAAGGCTCAGCAGGGTGTTGCCAATACTGAACTATGTGTGTGTATGGAAAATAAGATACCTGCACTTTACTCCTGCAAGTGCTCCAGTGGGACTTTTTGCATGCTTTGGGAGTAGTGTTCAGCCTACCCCAGATATAATCTTTAATCAATGAACTACTCATGTGGAAAACTGCTTCCCAGCTTTACTTTAGCAGTGATTTTGTTGTTGTATTCATAACACCATATTCTCTACCTATCCTACTAACCCTATTCACTCTCTTCACCTAATTTGTAGAGGAGCAAATGAGGGATGCCTTTGTCTCTGCACTGTGTAAAATACACATTAGTACTTTCACATGGAATGAGCCAGCCACTTTACTGGTCAAATAACCTTGCTTCAGAATAAATTTTCCCACTTTCCTGTGGGAGAGAATCCTCACTCCATTCACTTTTCAAACATCCTTGTAAATGAAGACCTTGGTATTTTTATAAAGCCTTTCCCTGCCTCATCATCTGTAAGCCTCTAATCCCTTTAATCTTTCTAGTCAGGAGATGTCCAGGCAGCAGGGAGCTTTGTAAAGGTGTGGAAATCTCACCAAATTCCTGTGTAATTCCCTGCTCCATGCTCTGGATTGAGCTTGATTTAGCCTCTGTGGCTCCCAAACCTCTCCTCTGGATCTTGCCCCTCCTTACCTGCTCTTAGACTCTACATCAGGCCTATAATGCAGATGTTTAGGTGGAGAAGACACTGTCTGCTCCTGCTATGCATAGCACAAGAGACCTGTGCCATTCCTTGCAGCCCATTTGTATCTCAAAGAGAAATGACTCTGCAGAGTACATGTACTGCACATGCTGCTTCCCAAAAGTAGGGCAGTGATTGCATGCAGCTTGATATCATTGTGTATTTAGCACTTCATCTTCTGCTCTGCAGCCAGGAGGAGCCACAGCTGAATTGATCCCAATGCAGGACTGAGAGTGCAGGAAGAAATGGCATCACACAAGGTTTCAGGCAGGAAAAAACCCAATAAAGTCATAATGGTAATTCACATATTCCCACTATATCTTGGCTAGTGATCTCAATGGAGCAGTGATAGTTAATTGCAGCAGGAACCAGTCTCTGTGTGTGCATGTAGGAGGGGAATTGTTCATGAGTCAGTAAAGGATCAGCTCAAAGCACCCATCTTTATTGCATAGCTGGCCACGTGAAGTTTAGTTAAGCTAGCAGGGTTTTGTTCATGCTGAATGAGAATCGAACCCTGAGTAAACACTGGAGTGTCTCTTCCCTGCTCAGTTTTAGTGATACCAGCAGCATCACTGGGGCTGGACTGAAATCAGGATTCATCTGGTGATAGCGACTTATGAAAATGTGGATTTCATTTCAAAGAGAGTTGAAAGTAAGACCTGAACATCTTTTAAACAGGGAAACAGCCAAAGGGGTACATTCTTGTAGATTTTAGGACTCTAGATAAAGTGTTACAACTAACATTACCTTTAGCAAGGCAACCGGATCACCTCCTGCCTGTGACAGCATGTCCTGGTGGTGGCGAAGGGAGAGCTCGTCTGGCAGTGAAACAAATACAGCATGTGCATGAGCAGTCATGTGTGTGATAAGGTGCCGAATAAATTTATTAAATCAAATTATCCCTTAATCTGACCACCTATATAAATCAGGCCCTGGGGTGGCTCTGGATGCCGTAATGAACTAACACATAAACAGCAGCAGGCTTTTTAGGAAAATAATCCACCTTGCTTTAAAACCAGTAGAAGATCTATCAAAACAAGGAGTCTCTCAGGCTGATTACCCACAGCATTAAGCATTTGTACCTTGTTTATCATCTCAGTTTGTCTAGTAGCTTCACCTTCAGTCACCGGCTGCTGTCATGGCTTGGTCCAGCAGATTGATAAGTTCTCCTCTGCGCTTGCGCTGTCCATCATGGCACTCACAGCCCCTGGCCAAGCCACCAGGTACATTATTCTTTGTCAAAAAACAAAGATTTTGTAAAAAAAGAGTATTTTCCAATACTTGAGTAGCTCCAAATTGTCTGTGACTTCCTTGGATTTTGACCAGGAATTAGCAGGATTATCTGCCTCCCGAAACCAGTACCTGGTCTGATCACCCCAGGACTTTATAAGCCCTTTGGGTCCAGTTAGTTTTCCACAATAAGTTCAAAGACTTTCCATAGTTTCTGTATCCAAAAGAGGGTGCTTCACCGTGTGAATCTAGCCCATGTGCTCTGCTTCAGTACCATGCATTTTGCTGTGACCCACTCTGTTATTCATCTCATCTGCAGACAGCAACTCTTATGGTTTAATGCCTTCCTCCAGATCATTAGTAAAGACAGAAGACAGAATGGGTGCAAAAACCGGCTATGATGGGGCCCTGACAGCAGCTGTGCGATGATGGGTGGAGAATTCCCTGTTTAGCCAGGTCTTAATCCAAGCTGATGTTTTACTGTTCAGGTTTCTAGTGGAAACATGTGCCCCAAGTCAAACATCTGAAAGAAGTCTGTGTTTATTGATACTATTATTACCTCTATAAACCCAGCTTGGGATCTTATTGTAAAGTGATCTCATTTTACTTTGACAAGGTGTATATTCCATATATGTGAGCTGATTGGCATTAATGATCTTCCAGACGTTATATATAGCAGCTATCACTGTCATCATTTGCATTTACAGGTTGCTTTTCGTCAAGGTAATTTGCAGCCATGAGCAAATCTTCATGACTTTATATTGAGCCCAAAAGGCAACCCCTTTATGCAGATGTGGACTATGGCACATGGAGGTTAAAGATCATAGTGTAAGAGAGGATTTCTCCCTGCTTTCCTATGTAAGTTGTTCCTGTGGGTGCTTCAAAGGGGAAGATTTTTATTTCCTTACATGAAGGATGATCAACACCCTTTCTACAGCGCCCTCCCAGTTTTAGCTGTTGTCCCCAGCTGGAAGCCGGTTGCAGTGTATCTGAACCATTGAGACAAGTTAAGATGTTAAATAACTGTGAAGGAAGTGACTGCAGTGATATTTACCCCTCTGTGCTCAGGAGCCAGAGGTCAGCTGGGCAGGTAGCACTGTGAGAGAACACCTCAGCAAAGCCAGAAAAAAGGGGGGAAAAAAAATGATGTTTTGAATAGCCTCAAGTGATAAGAGCTGACTTGATGCCCCATAAGCTGCAGGTATCAGAAAAC
The DNA here is from genome assembly GCF_034315485.1 of Pezoporus occidentalis. NCBI lineage: Eukaryota > Metazoa > Chordata > Aves > Psittaciformes > Psittacidae > Pezoporus > Pezoporus occidentalis. The sequence goes on from NW_026916192.1 coordinate 1,067,823, forward strand.
AAGCCATCCTTTTTTCCCATCGCACCTCTGGTCCTTCCCAAATGCTCCCATGGGGCTCATTCAGCATTTACACATGAGAACTAACTAGAGGAATCAAGTGTGGGTTGGATGGCCAGGGTTTATCTGTTTGGGTCAATAGCAGGTTTCCTGGGGAGGGGTTCATCATCCGCCACACTGGTGAAGCCCTGGGCATCTGAGTGCCAACACCAAGTCTTGAGTGGGTGTGAAAGACGCACGGTGCTCTCTGCAGCAGGAGCAATGTGGTGTCTGTGTTCTGGGGGATGAAAATAATGCAGGCAAGCTCATCCAAGCAGGGCAGGGGGAGCTCAAGGTTATGAAAATGAAATCATTCTTCTTTTGCTTTTCCAATGACTGCTACTGTTAAAATGAGTAATTGTGGAGCAGCCGTGTTCAGACAGATCTGTTGCTGCTCACAGTTCTTGGTGATAGTCAAAGATGTCCTACACAGCCAGGAAAGCAAACAGCAGCTGAAAGTCACACTGGCTCGAGTGAGCGTTGGTAGACACAAACCCAGGCAGCCAGTTTTGCTGATGAAAGATCAGATTTGATAGGGTAAAATAGGATAAAGTATGGGTAACAGGATAAATGCCAGCCTGCATGGTGAGGGAGGGTAAATGAAAGACAATCAAGCTTTGCATGTGAGGTTGTCAGCCACATTCTTCAGGGGACCTGCAGGCAGTTCTTTGCACTGAGTGGGCACATTAGTCCTCTGCTGGTGTTACAGGCAGTGGCTAGGTGTTGGCCAGTGCCAGATGTAGGACACAAGCTCCAGACACAGTCATGACTGTGGTCCCTGCTCTGGTTTGGTTCCCGTGGCACACCTTCAGTGGGGTCTCATAGAGAAAACCCTGGGGAGAAGCCCATCTCAAAGATTTTAGCAATAGATATTGTTGCCTGGGAAAGCAAAGTTTGTCACTGTGAATGCTCCCTCCACCATGCCCAACAAATTAAAGCCACACAGGCAGTAAACTTCCATGGGCCATTACCCCGCTCACATGGAGGTTAAGTGTGATGAGGGCCAAATTGCCATTTAATGTGATCTAATTGATTTTATAAGCTGTTGTGTTAACAAGAAGCTCTGCAGTGTTTCGCTGGCATCACCCAGCAGTTTGGTAACACCCGGTGCGTGCCCTTCCCCTGCAGCGGATGAGCACTGGGAGTCACTGACAGGCATCGGCTTTGTGTGTAATCTGCACACTGGGGCTAGTCCCCAGGGCCAGGACTAGAGAAAGGGTGCTACAAAGACCTGGCCAAGGTTGTACTGGGCTTGGAGCAAGCTGCTCTAGTGGAAGATGTCCCTGCCCATGGCAGGGGTTGGAACTGGAGGAGCTTTAAGGTCCCTTCCAACACAAACCAGTCTGGGATTCTGTGATGACCTGAAGAGCTTCTGTCTTCCTGCCATGACTCGGGGGCCAGTAGCTTACCTACATGACTGAGGGGAAGAGTGTCTGGTGCAGAAAAGCTGTTCAGCATCCCATGGGAATGGAAGGGTTGAGCAGCCCATGCTGGTGGGGAGCTGCAGGGTCCCCAGAGAGCCAGGCTGTTCTTGGTGCCAGCTTCATCAGAAGGCAGACAAGGCAGCACAGCACCTGGCACTAACTGTATCCTTTGCCACTGTCCTGCAAGCAAGAAAAATGAGCAAGCTGCTTGTTTTATTTTGTTTCTGACTTGACTGCAGAGCTCTTCTGGCCCCATCCTACCACCCAGTGCTGGTCATGTCCCAGTAACCCTAGCCCTCAGCTCCTGCAGCCCTTCACTCTTGTCTCCTGCTTGGGAAGGCAGGAGTTGATCCAGCTCCCCAGAGGTTTGCCCAAGGCGACATTGAGGTTGATAAAAACCCATACAGTAGCCAGTGATGCCCTGCATGCACTGAAGTGGTTTTAGTCCTGACTCCCTCTCAGCCTGATGCCGTGAATCCCACCGGTTCTGACTAACGGTCCCAGCAACTGTGCAGGATATTCAAGTTGCTTTTCATTTATGGATTCAGTGGGTCCCTGGTAATTGGAACATGGCAACTTCTAACACATAACAGATGATATGGTGGTGGAGAGAATTTGTCATTGCTTCACTCCCCTGCAGCAAGAAGGGCTCATAAGTCACAGCTGACAAATCTTTTAATGACTTCTAAACTTCATTTACAGCAAAGAATGAGCATAATCAACAACACTGATGGGGTACTAATCATCTTGTATTATTAAAAAAGGGGTCAGTGTCTTTAGCCTCCTCTGTGGTAGTTTAACACTGTGATAGGAAGGGTGATGCTCTCCTGGAGAAGGGCTGGCAGAGTGTGAAGGGATATAAATGGCATCAGCAGTGAGCCCCAGGAGTCCACACAATCCTGAACCATCACACATAATCACGGTATGCAAGAGTGGCATGAGGGTATTGATGAAGAATGAGAGCAGTAGATGAGGTACTTTTATCTCTGGCTTTGACCCAACACTTGCTGACGTCAGTGGGAACATCACCAGACCATCAGTCACCCCTGGGCTTCAAGTGAACTGATGCTGAGGGTAGCACAGCACATGGGAGCGGATGTACCCTCCATAAATCCAGGCTTTCTTCTACTCTTTGCATCTGGAGAACTGGGGAGGCAAAGACCAGTAGGTGGGGAGCAGGATTTATTATTTCTCAAATGGGAAAGAAATGGCTACCAACATAGGTCTTGACATAGTGGTCGTCTCGAGCAGCTCAGCTGCTTTTCGGGTGTCCCTGTTCCACCCTGCAGGCTCCATCCTTCCCATATGAGATGCTTTCCTTGGGTTGAGGGTCCCTCCCCAATTACTGTGGAGCCTTGGAGGTGGTATTTAGACAACCAAACCTCAGCAAATCCCACCTCAAGTGAGGTAAGAGCCCACATCTCAGCGGCTTGACTTTCTGTATCATAATCATTTATGTCAGTCTGCATATTTAGGGTCTGACATAATTTTTAAAGGCAGTCAGCTGCTAATTAACTGAGAGAGGAAAGGAGCATGTCAGAAACCTCCGCTGTTAAAGAACTGAAGGTTAGTGTGCCAACGACCAGCAATTTTCTCTTGCTCTGCATCCCTAAGGCTCCCCATCCCCGCTTCAGCTCCATGGGGAGCAAGCGCCCGGCTTTGGTGATACCCATGACCCGAAGTCCGGTGGAGGTGTAGGGACAATCAGCTGGTTTTCTCTGTAGGAAACACGGACAAGCGTTTTGGAGGAACAGTTTGATCTGGGTCCCGGAGGGACTCCTTTGATCTGCTTGTGGTGACTGCACTCACTGTGTCCTCCCCAGCTCTTGGCTTTGCCAGGTCTTCTGGCACTTGGGGCTTTGCTGAAATCCCCAGCAGCAGGAAGCACGTGGTGATGTGGAAATCCCTGATTTCTGCTCAGTCATTCAGGAAAACCAGCCATAGCCCTCATGGCTTGGAAGAGGCAGGGATGGCCCCAGGAACCCAGCACAACCTTTGGGATGAGCAGGAGCAGCTTGGCTGGGATCAAAGTAGTGTTTGTGTGTTAAAGGGGCTGTGGCATCAAGGTGCAGGACTTGTGCTTAGATAGAATGGCTAAATACTGAGAATTGCATCAGTGAAGCTCCATCTGCAGCAGTTCCTTTTGGAAGCTGGGTGGCACTGGCAGGTGATTCAGTTACCTAGTGGTGGGTTGGCAGCATGAAATAGGAGCCCACATTTCCCCCCTACTTCTGGAGGCCCATATATCCTCACAGGAACCTGTATCATGTAGGTTGGACAGGGCTTGGAGCAACCTGGTCTAGTGGAAGATGTTGCTGCCTGTGGCAGGGCCTTGGAAGTGGATGATGTTAAGGTCCTTTACAACCCAAACCAGTCTGGGATTCAATGATTCTATGCCCTATTTAGGCTGTGACATGGCTCAACGCTGGATCTTGGGAGTGCTCCTGAGGCTACCCATTAGCCATGGCCAGAGGTGTTTTGTATGAGGAGGTGAGCGCTGGGCTCATGGACCAGAGCAGGAGGCGTTTCTGCAGCCAGCCTGGAAGCCCCGCTTTCCCACCACTCCATTTCCTCTCTGCCATAAGCAGGAGCTGCAAAAGGCATCAGCAAAGATGCCAGTTCATTAACAGCTCAGAAAGTTCCCAGAAAGTTCACTTGCTTTTCCTCATAAATAAATCATTTGCTGTTAAAACAACATTTGGTCTGGTGGGGGGGAGTTGTTCATTAAGGAACATCAAGTCAATAGGCAGTTGATGAGAACCCGTCTCCACTGAGTACGAGTGGGAGAGTGGGGGATGGAAACATTGTGTTTTCCTATTAGGCTGCGAATGATAAAGAATTAAAGAATAATTCTCAAGAAATTAGTCATGGCCAGCCATTAATGAACATCTCAGAAACACACTAATGAGCTGCCTTCAGATGCCTGTAAAAAAGGGCTTTAATTAGATTAATACATGTAGCATTGTCCATAGCCCAGTAGGTAATCATCAGGATCTGCACGACTGGGATTATGGATGACATTCTATTTAATTGCTGTTTCCTTTTCATTTTCTTCCCCCCCCCTTTTTTTTTTCCTTTTAAAGATTCTTTCCTCCAAAGAATTTTGTTTCTGTTCTCAAACATAATCTAAACATTATCCGTGGAATTCTGCATCTGAAAGTGCTGCCAGGCTGGGCTTATCTGATTCAATTGACCTTTAAAATTTATTTTGCTGCTGTCAAAAAGAATGTTAGTCTGTTCATGAGAGATTTCCAAGGCGATTAGAAGCAGGCTCCTGAAGTCAACTTGTTGCATATTCTGCAATTAAAGAATGATCCTTTTTTGAGGTTTTTTTTTTTTTTTAGGAGAAAAATGCCTTCATTTAAGGAATATTTTCATGGGAAAAGCAGAGTCTAGGAAAGCTCAATGAGAATGGGGTGTTCATGTTCAAGTGCAGAGGAGCTCCTTCTTGTAGGGTGAAACCCAGCATGGTGATCCATGTAGGCTTCAGAGGATGCTTTCATTCGTGCTCCTAGCACACTGCTGATGGTGGGGTTTCCTTTTTTTGCCTCGTATGCTGTCAGGACTCTCGTGTTTTAAATGCAGTGTTGTTAGCTTTGGAGTGGAAACCCAAATTTAACCCACCAAGGTCGATACCTGCCTGAAAATCCTGGTCAGTGCATGACACATCCTTGTTTCCAAAGAAATGCATCTCTGAGCTGTAGGGCAGGACTGAGGGTCAGGGGCACTTTGAATGCTCCTTGCTGTCACACTGCACTGCTGGTAGGACAGGGTTTGTCCATCTTTGGCCCAAGGAGAGACTTTGGCTTTACAAGCAGGTGGGAGGGAACACTGCCTCCAAAGCCAATGCAGATCAGCAGCTTTGGTGTAAAGGTGATGATCCATGATCATCATGTATATGTGCACACCTCTGGTATCTGCCTTATGGGAGCCATGTCCTGCCCCACAGGGAGTCCTCTTAGCTCCAGCATGACCACACACATGTGTTTGTCCTTTGGAATGAGACCCAAGTTTGTGGAGACAGGCAGGGTGAGGGGCAGTGCTGCTGCAGGGGCTGCTTGGATGCATTTCAGAGGATCCAGCTGCAGGTCATCCCTTTATCGCAGTTACTAGACAGGATTTAAGGCACTAATGAATAGATTTTTAAGCTTTCTGTAGGCATGAATAATATGTAGGACAGACAGTTACGAGCCACAGCTATAAACTGTGTGCTGACCTGACAGACTTTGTAACCGTTGTACCTTTAGCAACTGATTAAATACTTATTAAACCAGCTATTGATTATTTATGGAAGGATTTACCAGTTGCACTGCAATTTAAATCAGAGCCAGCTGGCAGGATTTCTCCAGTTCAAAATGGCTTGTTGTTTTAATTAAAAATTAAAAAAGGAGGCTGTTTGCATAGCAAGATGGATAGTTGAAGGAAGATTATGAGAGATCTAATTCTGTCCATGCTGCTGTGTGCTCAGTATCCGCTCATCTGGGCAGCAGCACCCTGCATCAGAAGGGAGTTAATCCCAAATCTGTGGAGGTAGCACTCAAAAATAGGTTATGGAGTCCAGCTCTGCCTTCCTCTCCTCTATCCAGCACAAAGGCATCAGCATCCCCATGCTTGCTGGTCCCAGTGCTTCAGCCATAGGTGACGTAACCCAGTGTGTACTGGTGACACAGAGCGGCTCTGGGAGAGGATGCGCCGGTGTAAATGAGTGTCAGAGGTGGCAGAGGGTAAGATGGATCAAGGGAACAGACCAGCCCCTCCTACCAGAACCCTGTGAAATGCAGAACTCAGCATCTGCCACAAGCTAATGGTGTCAGGCAGGATTATTTGCGTACGTCCCGCAACAAATGTGCTTGAATCAGGTGTGTCTGATGTTTTCTCTCCCTCCTGCTCAGTAGCTTTGCTCTCTCCTCTGTGCTACCCAGGTGCACAGGATGAATGCAGCCACCATCTAAACAGGGGTGAAGGAGACCAGAGGTGGGCAGCAGCTACACCCCGTCCTTCACCCACCCCATAAACTGAGACCTGAGTGCTCGGTAGGGAGCAGGCAGTGAGGGCAGGTTATAAATACAGCTGTGACCCCGAGCTCCCCAGGAGTTCCCAGTGTGCTCGCAGAGGGAGTAATTGCTGGATGCTCTCCTGTGACCCTGGGTGGTGCAGATGCATCACCACATATGTCATTACAGGCAGTCACCATCCAGAGTTGTTACAGCAGCAGCGTCTCCTGCATGTCAGGTGTTAAAATCATTTCATTCTACCAAGGAAAATATGATGTGCAGGGTGGAAACTGGGCTGAAACTGGACCTGCAGAGTGTGTGTGCTCGGGAGGAGGAAATAGTGTCCTCAGGCACTTTACAGGGGGGGAAAGATTTGCAAAGGGAACCCACAGCTTCACAAGAAGTTAGTCTGGCTCCTGCTGAGCTGATCTCCAGCATTCTGGCTCTGCCGCCTCTCTGAGCAGAGCAGAGATTTCCCCAAAAGTCAGCCCTGGTCCTGCAGAACTGGTCTAATAATTGTGACATCTTTGTCTGTATCCTTTTTTTAATAACTTTCTGGTCCCTTAACAATCACGTTTGAGAGAATCGAAGCTGTTTCCCCCAGAAACCCCAAGGACTGGTTTCCTTCCAGTTTACTCCATTTATTGAGCCATGGAACAGTGAACAGGGTCTTTCTGCTCTCCGGGAGGAGGGCTGAGCCCCTCTGGATTTCTGTGCAGGACATGCTGGGGACTCAGGAGTTATTAAAAACATTGCAGGGCTTGTGTTGGTTATTAAACTAATGCTTTGGAGCTCAGCTCTGGCATTTGGGGACTCACTAGCAAATTACTTGCAGCTCCTGGGGGAGGAATGATTGGCACCGGGGGTAGTAGGGACTTTGCTTTTAAATGCATGTGCATTCCTGTGCTGTCAATGGTGCTGCGGCAGCGCAGTCAGTGGAGCTCCTCTGTCTTGTAGCTGTCTCTGTTTTGTTCTAAGACTCAGGGTGTTTTGGCTAAAAGAAGGACTGTTTTAGTCAGAAATCCCTTAGAGATGAGCATCTGGGTTGATGGCTGCCTGAAGGGAGATGCTCAGTGTCACAGCCATGCCAGTCTGTGCTGGGGCATGTTAACTGCCTTGTTCCTCCCTAAAAACCATCCTTCTTCCCACTTGTAAGGAAGATGTACAGACATTACAGTTGGGGGTGAAAGGAGGTGGGCACCCTCCAAAAAGCAGTGAGGTGGTGCAGAACTGGGTTTTGTCCTGTGAAAGAGTATGGTTAAAGAAGACCTGAATCAAGCTGTGTCATTCAGGCTTCCTCCATCATTGAGCAGGGGTGCAGCAGCCCTGGCATCAGAGCTGGGGACCCCCAGCTCTCACTGGAGCATAGTGCACCACAGGCTGCAGCATCCATCACGTGTGCTGGCAAGACACAGGTTTGCTGCTGCTTTTTTCAGTACTCCAAATGCCAAGCCGTCCCCAAACCTGGCCCTGGTCCCTGCAGGATGTCTTCATTTGTCATCTGGCTCACAGTGGAAAGCCACTGAGTTGGGAAAACTTGTTACTGGACGGAGGATGAAAAACCACATCTCCTCTTTTGTGAAGAAGCGTGATAAGAGGAGAATGAGAGCCCGGCTGCGTGTTGCCATCACGCTGAAATAAAGAGCTTTCTGCAAGAGAGGGTGGTGGGGCTCAGTGGGTTTGCTTTGCCTTTTTCTTCTCTGACAGTTCATCACTAAGACAGAGGCTCCTAGGGATTTCAGACACCTGGCTCTCAATTAAACAGCTAATCTGTGAAGCAAGGCACTTAAAGCAGGGAGGAAAAAAAGCAGCCCTGGCCTTGGGCTCTTACCAGATTGAATATCAGTGTTTTGAAGGGATTCCTGGATGTTTGTGGCAGCAGGGACTGTGACACTCTTTCCGGCCGTGCTGTCCTAGGACAAAGTGCTAGCGGTGGGTATCTGTGCACCCCTGAGTGCTGCAGCATCACTGGGGCCATGTGCAGGCAGGCACAGGCTCTCCTTAAGCATGGGAGCTGTGTGGGACCTCAGAGTGGTCCTCACACCTCCAAGAAATGGCACTGGGGATCCTTGACTTCTTGGGTACAAGCTCAGTCAATCCCATGCTTTCTTCTCAGTCTGGCAAACAGGTTTCCTCGTGCCATGCATAGCAGGGTGGTGAATCCATGGAGAGCTGTGGTCCTGGCATCTGTGGTAGGGGTAGGCTGCAGGGGTGATGGTCAGGGGATGGTGGGAGAGCCCTGAGGTGGCACAGCATACCTGCAGATGGATGTGATTATGGGGTCACTGTGGTGTGGCTTGAAGGAAGGAATTTATGACAATCTCATCCTTAAATCTCCAAAAGTCTCCTATGTCATTGGGTGCGTTTGGGAGCGGGAGGTGTGGTTATGATGTTTCTGTAAGCTTTGATGAGGCTGGTGGCACACACCCTCCAGACCTCTCCTGCCTGGGCCTCAGTTTCCCTTGCAGAAAATCACAGTCATCTGTGCTTGGTGTTCTCTGAGGTTCTAAAGGTGAAGGACCCCTGTATGCATTCATCTATGTCCAAGTGTTATTACTACTTGCCTTCTGTCTTGTTCTCTTCCAACCCAAGTCTGTCTTGTTGCAGTTGTGCTTGGGGCATGAAAGGTAAAATAATAGCTGTGAAAATGCATCTACTGAAGGCTGATAGTTATTAGAATATTGATCTATAACCAGTTTATATGTGTCTCTGCTGTGTATATTTTCCTATTCAGGCATGTCACTCATGTCTGAGTTACTCTGCTCTGAATCATGCCCACTGGTTTTTATGTGTCCTGTCAAAGAGACGATGGCATGAGAAGACGCTGTACTTCATAGCACTGCTCTGGTGAGCTGTGCTGTTTCGCATGGAAAGGACACTAAGCCAATGTGCCTGATGGTTGTGCTGAATGTAATCTGGGCACGACAAAGTGCTCTGATGGAAGGCAGTTAGTTGGAGTATGAAATATTAATATGCAATGATTAAGGTGTCCTTTTTCAGTTGTTACAGTAAGAGGGGACCAATGAGTGATGTGAAATGAATATTGTGTGTGAGAAGAAGCCCCATATGAACAGAACAGAGGAAGCAAGGGAGGCTGCGTTCTCCAGGGGATGCCAGGCTTGCACAGGGCAGCAGAAGAGCACTTTGCACAGCGGTTTTGAGCAGTGACCAGTGGTTTATAAGCTGCAAAGCGAGAGGAGTGCAGGCTCTCTGTTAGGCTGAGGACAGTGCTGGTGGTGCTCCAAATCTCAGAGCAATGCTGTGCTAGGAGCCCAGAGTCCCAGCTCCTCGGCCTTATGCAGAGCTCCCTGCCCAAGCCCCGCTCCCTGCCTGGGCTGGCACAGTGTCAGTGTGCAGATGGCACTGGGAGAACACCTCATCTGCAGAGACACTGGGGCCTCGCTGGCTTCCTCCCAAGTCTTTCCCAGCAGCGTGGCCATTGCCTTGCTTGACCTTGAGCTTGCCATCTGGTGACCCCATCCCATCACTCATCAGGCACAGGCACATCTCCTGTGCAGACCCGCAGTGTCCTGACATGGCCCCAGAGCCACTGAGACTTCCACCAGGGAGCCAAGGGCAAGGCTCTACCAAGGGAGGTGGATGCTGAGCTCCCCACTCCATCACTGGTCCCTGCAATGGGTGGTAAAAGTGACTTCTCCCATTGCCAGCTTCTATAGCCACAGGCTTTATGAGGCTGTAGGGATGCAGCATCCCAGGCGGGGAGAAGAGACAAGCACGTGCTTTTCCAACTGCAGGAAGCAGTGGGGAAGGCCACAGGAGCCAGACGAGGAGGGTGCAAGGTGGGGACAGGGAGCAAGGACCTGGGAGAGGTGCAAGTTCCTCTTCAGCCCCCACCTCCATGGCGACCAAGGTCATGGAGGAAAGGATTTGGAGAAGTCTTTCCCCAAGGGAAGATCCATCTGAGAAACAGCTCAACTCCATCCAGCTTTTATTTTTAAGCAAACCCATAGAGCAAAGTGTCCATTGACAGCAGCAGAGCTGGCTCATGCTGCACCTGACGAGAGGCTGCAGACACTAGATTTGGGGGAAAATCACATGGTTTATGCCCCACACCCTTCCATTCTACCCAAATCCCCCAGACAGCCTTTTCTGTTCTCATGCACAGAGGCAGCTTAACCCGTGTTCCTCCTACACAGGCTTAAGGAGTTCAGTGCCCTGGTATACTTGGTGTTTGCAATGGCAAGCAGCTGGTCAGGGGTTCTGACTGTTGCAGTAACGCACATCTGGGCTGGTGAGGGTTCAGGAAGGGTTTGGGCAAACAGCAGCCTGGCTTTTCCCTAAGCTGGGACTGGGCGGGATAGGAGCAGTAAAACTCTTCAGTGATGGGGTGTGAAGACAGAGACAGTGTAGTAGTATATTTGAGTGCTAGGTTTTGTTTTGAGGAAGAAGGCATTCTCCCTGCCTGCGTGTGGCTGGGTCAGACCTGGAAATAGTGTGGGTCAGTCTTCTCTATTGTATACTTTCGAGCTGGACTGAAGTTCCAAAGCCTGGAGGTACAGAGCCAGTGACAGGAGCCCTGATGCTTGTCTATATGGGTAGAAGTACCCTCAGACAAAATGGGACTATGGACAGGAGCAGCCCCTGCTGGGTATCACAGAATCATAGAATTAACCAGGTTGGAAGACCTTTAAGCTCAAGTCCAACCATTCCCCTGCACTGCCAAGGCCACCACATGGCACTGAGGGCCTCGGCTACACGGGGTGTGAACACTTCCAGGGATGGTGACTCCACCACTGCCCTGGGCAGCCTGTATCCCAAGGGGCATCACATGCCAGAGCATCACATGCTGACAGTGTCAGTGCCTCGGGCAGGCTGGGCTGCGAGCAAGGGGCTGGGGACTGGATCCACGGGAGCTGCACCTATGCAGATGGGCAGCTGCCACTGTCCCCAGCTTGTACCCAGACAAACTTGGTCTTTAAGCCTAGAGAGCCAAAGCCCCAAAGGCAAATGGTGCTTTAGCTCTGCCCAGTGCCAGGGCAGATGCTGGGGACTACCAGGGAGGTGATACCATGGGACTATGGTAGCAGTGCATCCCCTGTGCCAGGCTCAGTGACAACCTGGAGTTGAGGGGACACTGGTGGCATTGCCCAGGTGCTGGGAGTACCTGTAGGTGCTGCTGAAAGAAGCTGGGGAAGAGCAGCAGCACCTCCATGTGCATCATAAAATACCTTCCATAGCTCTGAGCTGACTTTTCCCAGGTAACAACCACATGTTATGTCTGGATCATACAATAGCGATCCTAAAGCATCCCCTCTCTTTCTGGAAGATGAAAATCAAACCGATGTCTTTGGACAGCTCTGATTTTCTCTGCAGGAATGCAATCGGGCAGCCAGAGTAGCTTTAATTTCACACAATATCCAGTCCTGTCCTTGGTCCTCTTAGTCCTCGGAGCTGAAGCCTATGCTCAGAGGCTGCCTAAAAATACCCTAGGCAAGAAACTTGGAGGATTGTGCCTTACAGCTATGGGAAGCGGGTTGGAGTGGCTTCCAGCTGATCTGGCTGATGGCTTCGCGATTTCCAAGCTAACAGTGACACCTCCTGTCAGCACAAGATTCTGCTCAAAGCCCAGCATGCAAATACACAGGCAGGCAGAAGAGTGCAGATACCGGATAGAAGCACATGGAGCTGTTTGCCACTTGCATCCAGAAAACTCAAATCCTTTCGCAGCTGCAAGTGCGGATCCACAGGGATGAGGCTGTCCCTGTGCATGGTGAGAGCTGGCCTGTGTTGGGTGGTACTCAGCTCAGGAAAGCTTGGTAAGGTGGGCATGAGCAAAGGTGCTGACTACAGACTGCTTTCAAAAGAGCAGCTCTTTGAATTGTAATTAAGTATGGAGAGGTAGAAGCTTTTGTATAATAGTATTAAAGCTTTATGTAGGTGTAAAATGCATTTAAATCTTGTTTTGGCCATTAAAAGCGACCAGCTTGCACCCAGAGTGTCAGCCTGATAAATAGGTTTCCAACAAGAGCTGTGACAGTCACCTCCCCAGTACACAGGGGGTCTCTGGAGATGGGACCCCCTCAGCTGTGACTTGCTGATGTTGAGGAACTGATTCCTTTGCTCCAGGCTTACTGTGAGATTTATCCCTCACCCCTCTGTGTAAGACTCCAGCAATCCCCTTAACACACCTCCCTGACTATCGGTTTGTTCATTCAGGTGTTCAAGATGTCGTTGAAGGTGCAGACGAGCAACATCACGAACAAGAATGACCCCAAGTCCATCAACTCCAGAGTCTTCATTGGCAATCTCAACACAGCTGTGGTCAAGAAGTCAGATGTGGAGACCATTTTCTCCAAGTACGGGCGAGTGGTGGGCTGCTCGGTTCACAAGGGCTATGCCTTTGTACAGTACTCCAACGAGAGGCACGCACGTGCTGCTGTCCTGGGTGAGAACGGACGTGTGCTTGCTGGCCAGACACTGGGTAAGTTGTTTCTTCAGCTATTTTGGGTGTCCAGGGGCAACGTGACTTGGTTGCTCCCCAGGGGATGGTCAAGGGATGTCCAGTCCACAGTCAAACTGGGACATTGATCTGCAGATGAGGGTCAGGTCCAGTGATGGTGACGTTGGTCAGACACAACCCAATGATGACTGAGTGGGTCCATAGTGACAAGGCAGGTCTGGGAAGTCAACCAATGGGTCAGGATCAACAGGGTCTACAGCAAGACAAAGACATGCTGTGACAGAGCTGGAGACTAGCACTACTACAGCACAGCTTGGGTAGGGAGGGGCTGAAGGCTCCTGGGTCCCATGTGCATATAGGTCACAGCAAGGCTGGTTATGGCCATTCAGAGAAAGTATCCTCAGGGCTGTGACACTGTGGTCCAAACCCTCGTGTTATGGGCTGTGACTGTGGAAGCTAAAACACAGTTCTGAAGCATCCCATGTCCTTATCTTCGATATGGTGAAGAAAAACAAGGGTGGGAAAAGATATTGCCTGGCTGTCGAGGGAGAAACATAGAAACATAGAATGATTTGGATTGTAAGGAGCCTTCAAAGATCATCCAGTCCAACCCCCCTGTCACTAGACCAGGTTGCTCAAAGCCCCATCCTTATAGCCAACCTAAACCTACCTTTCTTCCATTTGAAATCATTACTGCTCATCTTATCATTACAGGCCTTGATAAAGGCTCCCTTAAGCTTTATTATAAGCCTCCTTTATATATTGAAATGGTGCAGTAAGGTCTCCCTGAGACCTTACTTACACATAAGTTGCCTGGCATATTTGAGTATTTATAATTAGAGAGGTGATAGTCAAACTCAAACTAGCTCAGACTAACTCTAGCCAGCTGATGTTAAATAACTCGCCCCCTCAGAAACATGAAAGTCTCCTGTCTGCACTGCTGTGTGATAAGAAATAACAAACAGAACCACCCCAGCTGCTCCCAGCTGCATCCTTATTCTGCAGATTGCTCTCAAGTGTCATATGCTGAGAAGCTGTTGTCACCAGCTCTAAGCTGAGAATTGGAACTGGAGACAGTATTTGTAATGAAAAATGGTTATTTCCAAGCCTGCTGCGGGCAGTGGCTGTTGGGCACCCAGGAAAGCGGTTTGCAGCCCATTCCCACCCTGCTTCTGGCACAGCAGGCTGAAATAAGTAGTCGCATGCTAGGTCTGATCTTTAGGACTTACTCAAGCGTGAAAAACTTCTTTCACTTCTCTCATGGTCCAGAGAGCGGAGCTGCAGACCAAGGCCAAGCGCAGTGTGCCAGGGGTACTTCCAGCCCAGGCATTGCCCGCATCTGCAGAGTCCATAGGTAATGACAGAGTGGGCCTTGAGGGGCGAAGGAGTTCGTTGTGATGCTCCAGGCAGATAAAAGATATGCAGCTAAGAGCCAGGCAGCACTTGCCCACTTAGCTGAAGAGAGAGATGAAAGGTTTGCCATGATAGGAACCTCTTACTCGCAGTGCTGGTCCCAGAGTTCTGGCTTGCAAACAAGTCAAAAGGACCATATTATAGCTGGGAGTCCTATACATGTACTGGGTGAGGTGCAAATTGAGCTCCCTTTTATCTGCCTTCCATTCATGGGCCAGTCTTGCCACAGAAGAGCTCAGCAGGCTTTCCTTTGCTGTTCAGAGACCACAGAGACACTCCCCTTTCAGGAGGACCCGGCAGAGGAGAGCTGAACAGTGTAGTTAGCAAATGTCTTTGCACAAAACAAGGTAGGAATTCCCTCCCTAGAAAAAGAGGAGGTGATGACCACATAGGACCATGTGTCCCCAGTGCCAGCAGGACAGCATCCCTGTCTGAATCCAGAGCTACTAGGCATGGCAAGCACTTGCTGTAATGACTCAGCTGTATCAGTCCCGCACGGCACAATTGGAGTGAAACTGCCTTTCCTGCCTCAGCTCACATGGGAAGGAGAATTTGCACCATCATGTAAGAAATGGGAAAACCTCATAGTTTTGCATGTGACATGAGTGCTGTGATTTGCAGGTGAGGTTTTCCAGCACATACCAGAACGAAGGAGTATGCAGTATCTTTCTAGCTTGCATCTCCTGGCTGAGGTCAGCTCTCAAGCTAAGTGGCCTAATAGCATTTCTTCCACTTTTTTCTCTTTTGTTACCATACATGCAAACAATTGATCTTACATTTTAATAGATCAGCAAGGTGCTGATGCATCACCAAATGGAGGTGTTTGAAACCATGGCTTAGCCCATCCTGTACTGGGACATGGACTGCTCTGCCAGGCAGGTCCTGGCAACCTCTGTGCTTTCTCCAGAGGCTCCCAGACACCCCAGTCATTGCAGGAGGCAATTACCATGCCAGTGGAGGAGCTCTGCACTGGAAGCTGGATCTACACCATAACCTCACCCTACCATGTTGACTACACAAAGCACAGTCTCTCCCTTTAGTGCAATCAAGGTGTCAGGATATGGGCAGGAGGGATAAATACTTCCTTGGGATGGGCAGGTAGGTTCTGTGTTGCAGAATGGGAATAATGCAAAATCTCTCCAGACTGATGTGCATGGTGAGCTTTTGTCTCTCCTTGTTCACTACTATGAAGAGAATCCTGAAGGACCTGACTCCCCATCACCACTGTAGGGCTGTCTGCATGCACCAATGCAGGCTCCACAGTAGTGATTGGTACCAGAACATGGAGCTAATTGTCATTGTCCACCATTGGGCTTTCATTATGTGTCACTTGGAGGGTGTTAATGAGCATGGGGCTGTCATTAGCAATCCAGTTGGCAAGAGAAGTGACTGGCAGCTGGCAAGAGGCACACTGACAGCAAAAAGGGTTCACGACAAGGGAACTGGGGCATAGGAGGGGTGTGTTCTGGGATACACCATGGAAGAATTTCACTGTGGAAGAGTTTATTACTCTCTGTTGTGAACAGCATTGCCAGAAGCATTGCCTTGCTCAACAGGCTCAGAAAAGGAACCAAATGCATAATGTTCACACTGGCAGCAGTTATCCATGGACCTGTCCCATGGCCGTGCATGTCCTTGCTAGCGTTCAGGCTCAGTGCTCTTCTGCATTCCCCTTAGCAGCTGAGTATGATGGAGGACAAAAGGCAGCAAAGAAAAATGCACATGCTGATCTGAATCTTCCTCCAGAGGAACATTCAATGTAATAGCTGAGCAACACCTTAATACCACACTTGTTAGGCAAACTTATGAATACCCCAGTTTGCAGTCACAGATCCATGAACCCCAAGCCCCAGAGCAAGCTGCTCTAGTGGATGGTGTCCCTGCCTGTGGCAGGGGTTGGAACTGAATGAGTTTTAAGGTCCCTTCCAGCCCAGACCAGTCTGGGGTTCTGTACAGAACTTCAAATCCACCTGCACCTCAGGGGCTGTGACTTGTGCCACCAGCTTAGCACAAGTCCCAGTGCTGTGGGGCACCTTATGTCCAACCCCATGCGAATGGTGCTTTTGATCTACATAAGGAAATCCCATTTTGCTTGACTAAGATCCGGCATGTCCGGAGGTCTGACACCTATCTAAAAAGAAAGGTCCTGCAGAACAGGAAAAGTTTACAGCTCATTACAGAAGACAGCAGGCAATTTGCTCACTCCTGGGCCAAGAACTGAAGAGGTGAGGCCTTGTGCTCCCAATAGCTCACCTCACTGTGGTTCTGGGGCCACACTCAGCGTTAGATTGCCAGGCTCTCAGCAGCCTTCATGAAATTGGCTGTATCACATTATTCTCACGTCAAAGGCACCGAGACCAAGGAGAGAAATCTCCTCAGCAGATTAGAAGAGCTCATTCTCACTTCCTCTGGTAGAAGATGCTCCTCCGAAATCAGGTGGGGTGGCTGCAGGCATGCACCTGCACCCTGTGCAGCATTTAACACAGCCCAGACCACAGTGATGCCCAGCTGGCTCATGCTCAGCATTCACTTTTGTCCTAGAAGGAGCAGAGGATAAATTGCTAGCAGTTAACAGCATGCAGCAGTTTCATACATTGTCCACGCCTTCCCATAACAGCACCGAGTTCTCCTGAAAGCCTGTCCTGAATCTGTGTGCTTGGGTTAGACCATGTGCAGGGCTTTGACTTAAAATATAAATGGCTTTCTAAAGTAAAAGAAAGAGGTTTGCCAAGTGCAAGAATGTATTTGCCTTTTTGTGGGGCTCCATCCAGGCCCCAAACATCCTAAAAGCAAGTGGAAATGTGACTGGAGGTGTGGAAGGGTTCGTTTCGCTGACGGCAGGGCTGTGCACAGCGTCCCTTGCTCCATGGGCAGGTCTAGCTGCCGGTGAGCATGGACGTGCCATGTCACAGCTGTGTGTCCATTCATTGCAGATATCAACATGGCCGGGGAGCCCAAACCCAACAGACCTAAAGGGCTGAAGAGAGCAGCCTCCGCACTGTACAGGTAGGTCTCCATCGCGCCACCTCCTGTGCTGAGCTCTCGGGGCTGGTGTTTGTCTTCTGGCTATGGCTGATTTTCATTTCCCCCCCAGGCCACTGCTGCACGTTCAGATCTTGCCCCTCCATGGGATGCTGGGCCTTTGCAATGCCCCTCAGTGCTAGGCTGTAGGGAGGGGAGCCAGCAAGAGGCGGCAGCAGCAGAGCCAAGGCTGGCCAACACTTACAGTGTTGTGGGACTCTGCCTGGGCATGGTCCAGCCTGTGAACTGTGTTGGACCTGGAGGTCATTGGGGGAATGCAGGTAGTACCTGCTTTAACCACATCAGAGGTCATGAAAGAGGTGTAATGAGGAGTGCTCCCCTCCAGCCCCAGCTTCCCCAGCCGGGAGCAGGAGTGGGGCACAGTGGCAAATGCTGGGTGTTAGGGGAGAACAGGGAGCAGGGATAATTTAGGGAAAGATGCTGGAGAAAGGGGCATGGGAAAACCAACAGGGAAAAGGAGAGAAGAAAGAAAGAAAGAAAGAAGGTGGGAAGCCCTGGGGGCATCAAATGGAACTGGACTGAGGAGGTGGCCAGCGGAAGCCTCAAGGGAGGCTGTGCATTGCAGCAGTGACCAAGGGATCAAGGGAATGGGAGGGACAAGTAGGATGTGGACTGGGTTTGTGGGAGATGTGGCATGTTACAGATGTCAGAGTGAGCTTTCAGTGCCACTGTTGCCAGCTCTAGAGACCTGATACCAAGATTTTTCATAAGATTTTCCTTTAAGCCCAGAGTCTGGACTTGTGGGAATATGGGAGAAAGTTGTGAAGTTCTTGCTCCTGTGCTTGCAGAAGGGAAAACTTGCAAAGGTATTTGGGGAGCACCCTGCAGGTTCAAGAACCAAAACCAGATAATAAGATCCCAAAATGTGTTTTATTTACAAATTCTCATTATTTTTAAGCCAGTCTCATGGTACGGAGGCTGGGGCACTGAGTCAGGATTTAGAAGGTGTGCCGTTGCGAAGAAAAGACTAAAATTAGTGTTGTTGATGGATGTAATAAGAAAGGAAATCGTGGGAGAACTGGAGGGTTTTCTGCTAAGAGAAAAAGAATGTGAGAGGGATAAAGAGAAATGAAAAAAAACCCTATGATTCCGCCTCAGCCTGGCCACAGAATGGAAAACCTCAGTGGTGGCCATGCTCTTCTGGCATAGATACCCACCAGAGCTACAGCCACCTCCCACCACCACCCGCATCTGTGAGACCTTCCACAGAGCTCTCAGCTGAGCTCTTCCTTTGCAGCTTTCACCAGGCAAAGTTTTCCTCCCACCCTGGGCCAGCTTGGACCCTCACCAGAACTTGGCCCTCTGGATTCACAGAGGAGGCTGCTTGACTCTGCATTACCCGTGCTGATCTATGGAAACAGAGATGACACAAATCTTTCTATTTAGCTGCACATATACAGCTTACGTGGTGCTGTTAGCCATAACGCAAATCAATTCATTCCATACATCTTGCAGCAAAGAGCATTTCATTCACTATTCGTCCATGCCTTGATTGCTAATCCATTTTTGCTGCAATGACCAATATTTCAGACTTCCAGGCTGCCATGTAGATGAAGAAATGCAAACATCTCTCATTTGCTGCCTCCCACAAAGACAAATATGCTAAAATACAGGCCAGAGGACTACGGTATTCTGAGCTTTAAGCAGTATTTCATCCCAGATTGGCTGTCAGATTGAAACTCTGCCATCTGGACCAACAGAACTTACAATATCTTCCGGGCAGCAGGGAATCCAGGTTTGCAGTGAGCCATGGTGATAGCATCCCTAATCATCATAAATTTTCCTAAATGTTAGACTTAAGAATCACAGCACTATAATTTACAGAGATGCTGTCTTAAAGCACGTAAGATTCTTTTTTTCAGAGTTTGGGTTTTACTTTGCCTCACTCCAAGTCTGTATGAGAGGGTCAAGGGGAAGGGAAAACTCATTTTGGACACAGCGGAAGCAACAGTCTTGACAGCCTCACTTGATCCACTGGCCCAGGGGTGTATCTAGGTGTTTAATAGAAGTCCTTAGGGATGTAGCTTCCCATCTACCTCCAACAGGTAAAACATGCACTCAGGTTCGTGCCATCATATATTTTCTTAGGTCTCTCCACACGAGATACCTTTAGTTAACAGCAAACCTTGCTCTCATCACTGCTGTCCCTTGCTCCCTCTGGATCTCCAGGGCCACCTTCCCTCTGCCTCTGGCATTTGCCAGAGCATCCCTTTGCACATGGGAAGTCCCCTGAGTGCTCCTGCCTGGTACCACAGCCACCACTGCTGAGCACAGACATACCTGGAGATACTGCAGATGAGTTAGTGAGGATGGCTGGAAAATGAACTTGTGTTTTGACCATGCCCCCAGGTATTCACATACCGTGTCTCAAAACCTCTTACCTTCAGGCAACGTTTTTTTTTTGCCTGCATAGCAAATGTCTGGACAGGATTTCCTGGGGCGTTTTGTGCTGCATTCAAGTCATTGCCAATGATTTTCCTGTGCTGTAAGCTGGGAAGGGAAGGTGGCCCCAGGGCAGTGGGGGCTGACAGCACTGCAGGTGACTTTTGGAAGTACAAATCTCTGCCCTTCCCCATAATGTTGCTCTGTAGCCAAAAGGACAATGAGGACAACCTAAGCAAGAACTGTGAGAGCAACCGGGTGTCTGGCAGCTCAGTGGCCTGAGGAACTGTCTCTGGAATGGTGACAGGCACAAACCACTGCTGACTTACTTTCACAGCCTACAGATGCAAGTGGATGATGTCCTCCTTCCAGCTCAGGTGCCATTCACATCCCTTGTTATTCCCATTCCGATCCCTGCAGAAAGCTGGTGTCAGCCCATCCCCAAAGAGATCCATGTCTCAGCAGCAGTGGTGGGAGCAGTGACACCCCAGCAATTCCCAGTGCCAAATCCACACAGACAGGGCTGAGAAACAGCCACAGGGCTGAGGAGGAGATGGGCAATGGTATCCAAACCCAGCAGACCCAACAGTGGCAGTAAGGATGCACATGCTGTCCCAGCCTACAGCAGCCCCACTGCAGCCCTGGCATCTTGGAAATGCCAGACTCCCTTCCCACATCTCTCTCCCAGTTTCCCACAATTTTGGCTATTTGCAGGAAGGAATCTCACATCAGATACACAAGAACAGAAAACTGATCACTGTTTGATCAATGCCATAGTTTCCTAGTAGCTTTCCAACAGGTATTATTTCTACTGCTGCAGTAATGAAGGTTGTGCAACCATGAGTAGAAGGATGTTGAGCTGAGCACAACGTGTTACTTGTGATTATCAGCGCAGGGCTGTCAGGCAGTAGTTAAAAGCTCAAATGTAAGTTTGCTGTTCAGGTAAATGCTCAGAAATGGCACCACAAATGTCATGTAAAGCCAGCACATGTGAACAATTGCCCTTCAGTTATGAATATTTGGATTTTGAACCTTTGTGAGTCATTAATAAATGTTCTATAACTCCTGAAGAAAAAAAAGCAGAAGAAATGCATCAGGAGGTGGAAGCATCATGTTACTTGACGCAGCCTTACAGCCTTCTGCTGCCTCTCACTCTGACTGTCCCTTCTTGATTTTTAAGGGGTGCAGTGTCACTCACTGATTGAAAAACAGCAAAAATGGTTCCTATGCACCAAGGAAGACCTGCCAGGTCACTGACACATGATACATCAGTCTCAGGAAGGTTTAGCCTGCGTGCAGTGAAATTATCAGGCACACGATGTCCAGATAGATCACCCACACTAGGGCAGTCACTTTCACTCGGGTGTTTTCCTGCATGCATATTGGAAGACCTGATTTTGCTCAGTGCCTGACTTCCAAGGATACTGGTAAAAGCGTCCTTCCACTGCCTCCCTTGGCCTGACTGCCATGTTACAGCAGGGTCACACAGTCACAGGCTGCTGAAAATCCCTTGTTTCAACCTGCTGCCTTCCTTGAGGGCTGTCGCATGGTTAGCATGGTTAGCAGTGCTTCCAGAGGCTGAGATCAGAGGATTTGCAGTCTCACATCACACTGAATGTAAGGGTGGATTCATCTCACCTGAGTTCAGCCCTCTGTGCTGTCAAGGCTTTTACATGGTCTGGTTGTCTGCACTCCCCTTATGCTTGCTGGATAAAAGCAGTTCTTCACCTGACAGTGTTTTAGATGTTTGCCTTTAGGTGTGATGTACCATGACCTGAAACTGCCTCTTTCTCCCATGGCATGAATTTATATCTTTACATTCCCAGTGTCTGAAGCCAATAGGGATGAATCCCACTGGTTTTGGGAAGTCTCTCCAGGATAATTATGCCCCTAATTCCTTTTGGAATGGATGGAAGTGTCTTCTGAGGACTGGGGGCTAAGGCAGGAGTCCCACATGCACCCTTTTGCTTTTCACCCACAAATATCAGTAGATGCTCTTGGACCCACTGCCCTGCAGGTCAGGCATGTTGTAAGCCAGCTCCACTGCGAAGCTGCAAAACTGGGCCAGTCGCAGCTTCCATCAGGAAAACACAAGGCTGCCCAGCTTTGCTCACACATCCCTCTGCAAACAGTGTAATAACATTTATAGTGTTTAGTAACGACTTCATGTCCCAAACTTCTGTTTTGACTAAAAGGCTTAGGACTTCACCTGGGGTTTTAGGCTTCTCTGTCCCTCTCTAGCCCACACCAGGTTGGATCTACAGTACCTGAGGCCAGGCTTCATCCTACTGGTGCTGGAGTCAAGCCCAGGAGTGAGGCATTGGTGCCCAAATGCTGCAGGGCAGGGTCAGTGCTGGAGATGGAGGGTGCCCATCCCATTCAGGTCTTCATTCCTTGTTTCTAAATGCAAGGCTTCACCTGGGACGGCGCTGACAGCAGCAGGGCAATGCCCATTCGATGGGGTTGGAGCTGCAGCTCCTCTCCATCCCTGTCTCCCCAGGGAGCCAGCCGTCTGCTAAGCCCACGGTGCCCACAGCTCTACCAGCAGGGCTCTCACCAGGCAGCTGGCTCAGAAGAGAAGCAGCTCAGACCAGGCATGTGAATGGGGTGAGAAAAAAGGAGTCCGGGCATGTCAGGATTCTGCCAAATGCCCCCAAGCTTCAGGCTGTTTATGAGCAAACAGTGTGAAGCTGCCTCATGGTCTCCAAGCCACAGCGAACTTCCCAGCAAGAGCCACAGCCTGTGGAGGGAATTTTTGCCATGGATAAAGACATCATTTCATCCCACTTGGAGTCTGTCTGGGTGCTGCAGACTGATGCCACTGTTTCTTCTTGAATGTGGCTACAGAGAGCATTGGCTCCAGGGCACTGCTGGAGGTACCCAGGAGCAGTTCCCCAGAGCCTGTATCACAAAATAGCAGCGATTGCATTTAAGTTTCATCTAAAGGTAAAAAAACCAAATGAAGAGGGGAAGTCTGACAGTGCAGAAATGCCTTAATTCCATTCAGATTACTTCCTATTTTGACTGTGTTCTGTTTGTGGTGATCAAAATAGATTGGCAGGTTGAGGAGAGCTGTGTTCTTGGAGAATTTCTGTATTTCCAGGTTTCATCCAGGTTAGAACAAAAATCAAGTTAGCAGTTATGAAGATCTCCATGAAAACACCTTTGTTCCTTCCATACTGCCCATCTCCTCTGCCGCACAAACAGCTGGTGATATTCCAGCAAGAGCTCCAATTCTCTTTCCCTTTCAATGTAGAAAAGCACACAACAGAAAAACTGCAGATCGTGCAGTGATTGGGACAGAAGGCTGCCAGGATATTAATTTCTCTCCTGTGAGCTCAGCAGAAACGTCTGTGAGTCAGATCAGAAGGGGAGGATTCCAGGGCTGAAATGATGTTGAAACTCAGATCTATGCTGCAACTGTCAGCAAAATGGCTCTTATCCATCATGGAACTGAAACCAAAAGGCTTATGGTGGTAACACCTCCACAGTCACATCCTACCACCACCACTCTGAAAGTCACCATGGCAGTGCACGGTGGTGGCAGCAAACCCCACAAGAGGCAGTAGGTGCAAGTGCTGATTTGTTGCCCTCAACCCCTTGCACCGTCTTCAGCCCCAGAGGACACCTGGTTGGTGTCTCCAACCATCCAAAGTGTGCTTCAGGTACCCACGAGGCATAGGCTGACCCTCCACATGCTGCCACGGGCTGCTGGGGAACCCAAGGAGCACCCAAGGAGCACGGGAACAATACATGTAAGAAACCAGCATTACTGAAACATCCGGTGGGAAGCTCAGTGCCAGCAGAGCCAGGACAGGCGCCCTGGGTCAAGCCTGGAATTTCAGGTCCAAACCATGCTTCCCACCAGCCATCCTGAGCAGCCTCACATTCTTCCTGTCACTTCTTGCCTAAGATGCAGGACACCAGATTTACTCTCAGCTACATACTTGAGTGCTCATCCTTCCCTCTCCCCATGCTCCGGTTTGTTCTGGCTTAGAGTCCTTCCTTCTCCCCATCAATCTTTCTTTCTTCCTATTAGATTTTCTTCTTTTATTTTTAATATGCCACTTCAAGTGGTTTCATGATGCTGGACAGACTCTTTGCTTTCAAGGACTGCAATAACCATTATCTTTGTTCAGAGAGGAGGGAGCATCAGCATAACGTCTTATTTCACCAGCATTAATTCAGCCAGCAGCACACAAGGGAACCACATGCTGTGTTCAGCTGGGGGTGGCTGGTACATTCAGCAGTGCTGCTCTTCTTTGCACTGCTGAGAGTGTGATGGGGCATCAGGCAGCACCAGAGCAGGTCTTGTCTCTGAAGAGCTGGGGTTACCCACTCTAACCAGCTGGTTTGTGTTGCCTCATGAAGAACCAGCTGCCACAACAGAGGAAGCTGTTGCTGGGTCTCCAAGGCATGGAGAATGCATTGCTCCAACTTCGGGTTAAAATGCAATTAAAGCTTAAGAAAAGAGGATGTGGGCAGTGTCACGCTGGGTTTAAACATCTTCACTAGCAGAGATGTTAAATTAATAAATGTCCTTTTCTTCCTGACATCTCCCTCAACAATTCTATATTGTATGAAAAACAAACCGTATGAGGGTGGCAGCAGAGCAGTGTCTGCCTGACGCGGTCCTGCTGTACTAAACGCAGGATGGAGGGATGTCAGCAATGCCATGAGAACATTTCAGATGCCACTGTACAGACACAACCCCTTAGCTGTGCTTTCAGCATCTCTGTGTGCCTGGCCGGGGATGGAGGGCTGGTCCCTGCTCCCCAGGCTTGGAGCTTGTGGGCATTTCTCCCCACGTAATTTGTAGGTTTTCATCCACTCCACACATGTGGCTCTGCCTTGAGATAACCAGGTTAACACTTTGCGGCCAACATCACCCTGTCCAGTGTGTTCAGCTGCCCCAAATCACAGAGTGGTTTGTGTTGGAAGGGGCCTTAAAGCTCATCCAGTTCCAGCCCCCTGCTATGGGCAGGGACAGCTTCCGTTAGAGCAGCTTGCTCAAGGCCCGTATCCTTCTCCTGTGCTGAGTCCACCTCCAGCCAGCTGGAAGGACTGGGACTCCCCTGTGGAGGGGGAATAAATAAAGGACCTGGGAGGCTCAGCAGGCAATGAGGGGAATAATAATGGTAAATTGCCAACAGTAATTAACCTGTGCCAGCAGTAATTAACCTGTGCTATCCTGCCTCTGTCTCTGCAGTGGTTACGACTTCGATTATGACTATTACAGGGACGACTTCTACGACAGGTGAGCAGGGGAGGCATCAGCCAAAGGGGTTTCCTATGGGGCAGGATCTTCCCTGCAGCGAGGTGGGGTGGAGGGTGGTCCAGCCCAGGGCAGTGGGGTCCCATGGCCAGGCTGTGCCCCGGCTCACCACCAGCACTGCCTGAGCTCTGGTTGTGCCACCCAGTCACTGGCACTACTGTGGGTGCTGCAGGGTTCTTCAGCCTCCCCCCCCCCCCATGCTTCCATCCCACTCCAGGCTCTTCGAGTACCGGGGCCGAGTGTCCCCGGTGCCCAGGGTGGTCCCGGTGAAGCGGCCGCGGGTCACCATCCCGCTCGTGCGGCGCGTGAAGGCCACGCTCCCCGTCAAGCTCTTTGCCAGGTCGGCTGCCATCGCCAACAGCTCGGCCAAGCTGAAGCGTGAGTATGTGCGTGTGGAGACCGGTGTGCACACAGAGCTCCCATCCCCAGGCAGATGCTCCCACAGAAAACCTTGGAAACCCCCAGAACATCTAGAAACAACAGCCCGAGTGAGGACTTGAACACACAGGCTTTTTGGGGTGCAAAGGACCAACTATCTCTGCCAGTGCCGTAACAGGGAGCAGGGCAGCAAGGTGATGGAGGAGAGGATGTTGCTGCTCCATGCCTCTGTTAGCTGTGTGCCCTGACCACCCTTCCCATGGTTCCGTCCAGCACAGACAAACTCAGATACACGCAAGCATCACCACACATTGACTCCAGGGATGCAAAGAGTATATTTCTAGCATCGGGTTTCTAGTTGAGTTTTTGACCTGCTCAGTGAGGTGTCCCAGGGCTGCCACAGGGGTGAGGCAGGCACTTTGGGTGCTCTGCAGAGTTCTAAATGCCTTTTTTCTCTTCCTTTCTCCAAGTGAAGTGCAGCGAGCTGCAAACAATCAAAACTGAGCTGACGCAGATCAAATCCAACATTGACGCTCTCCTGGGCCGACTGGAGCAGATCGCTGAAGAACAGAAGGTGTCCACAGGTCAGTTGGGTGCACGCGGGTGCCTCAGGGTCAGTTTAAGAACAGGCAAAGAGTGCAAGGAAGCACCCTGCAGAGCTGGCCACCATCATGGCTTAGAGCATCCTCAAGGCTCTGACGGTGAAGTGTGGAACCCCAGCTTCCAGGGTACAATCTCAGGCCAAAAGTACAGGTTGAATTTCCCAGATTATGGAATTGGGTTTTAAAATGGTGAGATATTTTTCTTTCTTTTGTCATATAGTTTGTATTTTTTCAGTTTTCTTTTTTATTTTATTCTGTTCTGCTCTGCTCTATTCTATTCTGTTCTATCTGCTTCCCATACCCACATCAGAGGGACGCAGACTTGCTCTGCCCTCTCCAGGGTTACTTTTGGGCAGCTTCCTCAAAATCAGCAAGACTTCCCAATACAGAAAAACCAGAAATAAAACAGATGCATTAGTCCCCTCCCAACTAAACCTGGGCTCCCACTGGGTTAGTGTCATCAGGCTTCCCCAGCCCTGAGCCAGGTGGCTTGGCTCTTGCTCTCACAGAGGTACGGAAGAAGATGGAGAGCAGCAAAAGTGAAGTCTCGCAGGAAGACACAGCATCAGAGGCAGAGGCCAACACGGAGGAGCCGCTGAATGGGGACGAGGGCGAGGAAGAAGGTCTAGCACGGGATGAGTGTGAAGATGACCTGGTGAGTTCGGATAACACACTCCTCCCCAGACAGAGGAGTTAAGCAATGGACACAGTTCCACTGGAGCTTACTAAATCCCCAGAAAAATAGTTTCTCATTCAAGAGAAATGGTTGTGTTTAAATCCCATGATTGCTGACAGCTTGTTCTTTCAAACAGTTCTGCTGCTTGCAAAAGCAATGACCTAGCAGATGCATGTGGAGATGCTGAAGAAACATGGTTGGCTCTTGAAATTCAGACCACATTTATCCTTGATTTCGCAGTTTTTAATTGATGATTAAAACAAGTTTTTCTGCTCCCAAGTAATTCTCAGATGGATTGGAACATACGGCAGACAGGCTGTGTTACACTAACCGTACTCTCCTAATAATGCACATTTGCAATGCCCTGTTGACTGAACAGACACCAAATGCCATAAACCTAGTTGTAAGGTCCGAGCAAGCTACAGCTCTGTGCATGGAGCTGTACATCACTGGGAGGGCAGCACTCAAGCAAGGCTGGCCTGGTGTCATGCACACATCAGTCCCATTGGCATTAGTCCCACCCTGAATTAAGGACATTCCCAGTGAACCCAGTAAGACTCCTCTGAGAATAGGATCAGCTCCAGATCCAGGCAAAGAGCAGCAGGGTGCTGGGGTGCAAGGGCAGCCCTGCCTCATGCCTCTTCTGCAGGACTGCAGCCCTGGGAAGCTGTGCTGGTTGGCACAGCTCTCCTGCTGAGATCTGGGGATGTCCGGGCAGCCTCTGAGCCTGCGTTGAGTGTCCCCTGCAACAGCTGTGTGCATTCCCCTTCCCTTCCTTCTGCTTCCTCGCTGGTGGCAGCAGAAGTGAGGATGAAGCTCAGCATCGCTGAGGTGACCGCCCCACATTGACATACACAGCCTTCCTCTTGTGGCCTAAAAGCTCCTCTAACTCAAAACGCTTCCCAGCTTTTTTGTAGTCTTCTGCTCTGCCTCACCTTAGTCATGATGGGATCTAAACATGGTGTTTCAGCTCTTCTGGTTTCTGGTGCCTCACAGCTGAAGTCCATGACCCCTAAATTGGAGAGGAGCTAATTAAGGGGAGACATCATAACAGATCCTATAAAGAAAAAAGGCAAAAGCTGGCCTCCATCTCTGTGTCACTTAGGAAAAGGAAGGCCAGGTTTGAATTACATCAAGGGGAACAAATGCTAGCAATCAGGGGAAACTTGCAGATACTAATAATGATAACACACAGCCTGTCAACAAAAAAATGTGGATTTTCCTGCAATTAGTGGGATAAGGAAACAGAGTGGACAGACATCTGCTGGCAATGATTTAAGAAGAATGGTCTTCATTAAGAGTAGATGAACAAGATGACTATTTCAGCTCCCTTTCAACTATTTTCTGTCACTCTGTGCTCCTAAAGTGGTGTTGAGATCAGAAACATTTTACTGCCAACATCAGACAGGCTCACATGTGCTCAGCATGCTTAATGTGTGCAGTTCGTCTGCAGGGATGTTCTCTTAAACGATGCAAGGTGGCTCACAAAAGCCGTCCTTTATATTCTGCTCCTGACCTTACAACACTGAACAGATCTAAAGTCCCAGTTCCAGGGGAGCGACTCTTTTATCCCATGTCTCTTTGGCTTACACACAGCAGTGTAGCCTTCATCACCTGCTGTTCATGGACATGGTGCTCACACCACTCCATAAAAACATTACCTACCCTTGCATCATAGGAGAAGAGACAGAGGTCAGACAGATCTGACCTAGTAGTCAGTTTATTGAGATGTAATCAGTAAATTTAGGTATGTAAAATACTTAAGTACAGTTGGACTGGCAGTCAATACTCTACTGTATACCACACTTACAGTATGGGATACAAAGATAATGGTGTAAACTTATTATATGTGTCTTAAATGTTGCATGCATGCCAAAAATGTCACTTACCAACCCATCGATGCCAGGTGTCAGGTAAGGGATCTATGAGACATGAGGGGTAAACTTGAGAGGTGTCCCTGCCGAAGTGGAGATCCCTGCCCAGTGCTGAGGAGGGAGAGCTCAATAGGCCCTCGTGGCTGCAGATATTTATAGTGTGAAGTGGTTGATTCCTAGTCGTATATTGTACTGTCTTCATGTAGTTCTGGCCATTTATCAGCCCAGTCTCCAGCCAAACCATTTCTGGGGGCTTGGTGCTGGGTTCTTACGCAATAGGATTCATTTTCTTCTGCCTAGACCCAACTCCAGCACAAATGAGAAGGACATAGTTTGTGCAAGGCAGGAACCAGACCTGCCAACACTTGGGCTGTACCCAGCACAGAGACTTCCCTGCCTTGAACCTCTTCCCCATGGTGACAGCTGGGGAATATCCAATTGGGCTTGGGTCTAAGGTCCCACCTATACCCCGTAGGCAACTGCAGGATGTCTCCTGGCAACCAGCAGGCCTGAGCATCCCTGTTTGTAGGGGAGTTCACCTCAGCCCATATGAAAACGCTATGGCTAAACAGGGTGCTGTTTCACAGTGCTGCTAGCCACAGCTGGGTGAGGGGAAGCACTTTAGACCTGGTCTCCTTTGCCTCCAGAGCAGTGTCCCATGGGCTTTTGCTACGCAGATCCCTGAACTACCCAAAATCTGCTCTCTTAAGTTCAGGGGTTTGATTCTGTTCTTTATCTTGGTCACTTCTTTCACAATACTCAACTTCACAGTCTCATGGTGGCTCCATCTTCACACCTTCGACCAGCTCCTCCTTGGCCATGAGCAGCAGTCCAGAAGAACACCTCCCCTGCAGAGCTGGTCAGTCGGCTGTGTCTAGAAGTTATTCCTGACACTTTCCAGAAATCTGGGTTGCTGCATCCAGCCCTGCTGCCTCCCACACCTTGCAGGGTGGTTGGTGTCCTCAGGTGTCTAGGGGCCTGTGATCAGGAGGCTTCCTCCAGCCTTCCCCTTCATATCCGATGCTCTGTAGCAGATACCTGCCATGATGGCTGGCCCCTCATCCTCACCCACTTTTCCAAGGCAAATCCCTGTGATGTGGGTTGTTCCTTTTCCCAGAGCACATGCCACCTCACCTGGCTTTCCAGAAGAGCCTGTTCCCAGGGCGCTGCCTGCTCTGTCATTACAGGGAAGGAGCCTTTATTCTGTTGCCAGCAGTCATAAGCCTCCAGACTTCCTTCTCTTGGGAGGCTCCATCCACAGCTCCTTTAAGCCTGGTCTCCAGCTTTTCTTCCTTCATGCATTGCAGTCCTGAGGCTTTTTGCCTGCAGGGTCTCCCTGTCTGTAAAAATCTATCTCCCTCAGTGCCCTGTAAACCAGGCTGCTGCTACCAGGGTTGAGGCTGGGTTCCCTTGCCTTCCCTTTCAGATTACCCGTCATCCCCTGCAGGCATCCAGATTCATTTCCATCTCTAAAATATTCACCACAAAATTTGGCTTGTTCAGGAGATAAATTCCTACTGCTGAGCACCTAATTCTTTTAAATTATGCTGCATTGCAGGGTGGCTCCAGGAGGGGGTACTTCCACATGCTGTGCTTTCAAAACCACTGTTGCATGGGGAGTGGTTCAGCACATCAGCACGGTTAGTGTGGCCTTTGAAGTGAAAAAGATTATGAATGTTATCATTCTGGATGATGAGTTCTGCTGCAGACTGGGACTTCTGTGTTCAGTAGCAGTTATTACATTGTGCATGATTTGCCATTGCAAACTGGCTACCCCTTAGTATCACTGGTCAGTTCCAGTGATGTGGGAATGCCTGTTCCCTGGTGTGTCCTAGGTCCCAAATCAACTTCTCACAGTGCTACAACGAGGTGTGAGCTGTGCAAGCACATGCAGTAACGTTTATGAAAGTGCTGAGCACGGACTTAACCTGTCTTCATTAGGCATCCAGTCTAACCACACAGGCTCAGGACTTCTCCTGGGACATGCCCACTGGAGGTGCAGACTCTGGTGTAGCCCAGATCAGACACCTGGCTTTACACAAGGGAAGCTGGACTTAATTTCATCCTAGTCCCTTTGAGGCTCAGGAGAAGCCAGACTGCAGACTCCAAGAGGGAATCACACATCCCAGGGCTGTCTGGCAGAGACCTTCCAGAATAAGGAGCCAGAGGAAGTGTCTGGGTTTGCCTGAGGCTGTGTCTGCCAGAAGCCACAGCCACAACACCCAGTGTCCACATCAGGTGTGTTTTGTAGCTCCCCCACCGCTCTGAGCAGCAGCTCCCTGCTCTCCCACACCATGGTACCAGCTGGTCACCACATGTGCGGTGGTATCACAGTGTCCCAGGCAGGGCAAGAGGGACATGTGATGATTTACTGTTTCTGGTTCCCTTTTCTCTCCAGGAGAACAGCCATTACACAGATGTGGAGGATGCCAGACTACAGTAACCAGGTATCACAGTATCACAGTATCACAGTATCACACAGTATCACAGTATGCTAGAGATTGGAAGGGACCTCAAAAGATCATCTAGTCCAATCCGCCTGCCGGAGCAGGAACACCTAGATAATGTTACACAGGAACGTGTCCAGGCGGGTTTTGAATGTCTCCAGGGAAGGAGACTCCACAACCTCCCTGGGCAGCCTGTTCCAGTGTTCCGTCACCCTCACTGAGAAGAAGTTTCTTCTCAAGTTTAAGTGGAACCTCTTGTGTTCCAGTTTGTACCCATTACCCCTTGTCCTATCATTGTTTGCCACTGAGTAGAGCCTGCCTCCATCCTCGTGACACTCCCCCTTTATATATTTATAGACACTAATAAGGTCACCCCTCAGTCTCCTCTTCTCCAAACTATAGAGACCCAGCTCCCTCAGTCTTTCCTCATAAGGGAGATGCTCCACTCCCTTAATCATCTTTGTTGCCCTGCGCTGGACTCTCTCCAGCAGCTCCCTGTCCTTCTTGAACTGAGGGGCCCAGAACTGGACACAATATTCCAGATGGGGTCTCACCAGGGCAGAGTAGAGGGGAAGGAGGACCTCTCTCGACCTGCTAACCACCCCCCTTCTAATACACCCCAGGATGCCATTGGCCTTCTTGGCCACAAGGGCACAGTGTTGGCTCATGGTCATCCTGTCGTCCACTAGGACCCCCAGGTCCCTCTCCCCTACACTGCTCTCTACCAGGTCGTTTCCCAACCTATACTGGAACCTGGGGTTGTTCCTGCCCAGATGCAGGACTCTACACTTTCCCTTGTTATATTTCATCCAGTTATTCCCTGCCCAACTCTCCAGCCTGTCCAGGTCTCGCTGGATGGCAGCACAGCCTTCTGGCGTGTCAGCCACTCCTCCCAGCTCAGTGTCATCAGCAAACTTGCTGATAGTACACTCAATTCCCTCATCTAAATCGTTGATGAATATATTAAATAATACCGGTCCCAGTACTGACCCTTGAGGCACTCCACTAGTTACAGGCCTCCAACTAGGCTCCGCCCCATAGACTACAACTCTCTGGCTTCTCTCCTTCAGCCAGTTCACAGTCCACCTCACTACCTGATCACCCAGTCCACACTTCCTCAATTTAGCTGTGAGGATGCTGTGGGAGACTGTGTCAAATGCTTTGCTGAAGTCAAGGTAGACCACATCCACCGCTCTGCCATCATCCATCCACCGTGTTATTTCCTCATAAAAGGCTAAGAGATTGGTCAAACATGATTTCCCCTTGGTGAAGCCATGTTGACTGCCCCTCATAACCCTCTTATCCTTGATGTGCCTTAAGATGGCACCAAGGACAAGGTGTTCCATCACTTTCCCAGGGATGGAGGTGAGGCTGACCGGTCTATAGTTACCCGGGTCCTCCTTCTTGCCCTTTTTGAAGACTGGAGTGACATTTGCTTTCCTCCAGTCCTCAGGCACCTCTCCCATTTCCCAAGACTTGGTAAAGATGATGGAGAGCGGTCTAGCAATGACTTCTGCCAGTTCCCTCAGCACCCGTGGGTGCATCCCATCTGGACCCATGGATTTATGGATGTCCACATTGCTCACACACTGCTTTTTAGAGGCTGATTCTGAGCAAAAGCTTTTGTTCCATGCATGTTGGGGTGGTTGCTGCTTCAGAAGATGTTCTTTCTCACTGATCCTCAGTATTTTCCTAGCACTGAGCCTGGCTGCTCAGCTGGGTCACAGATCAGCCCCCCACTCCCTTTCCTAAATCACAAATCTTTGAGGTGCAAGGAAAATGATGTACCTTCGTCCTGCCCTTCTCTCCTTGCAGCCCATTCAGAACAGCAGTGAGCAACAGTGTGAGGAAAGCACGAGGCTAAACCCTGTCCTGGCACGTTGAGCAAGACAAGCTGAATCGAAGTGCTGCTGTCATCTCTACCTGGCATTCAAAAGGAGAAACATGGCCTGACATCTTCCATCCATCTGTAAAGCAAAGACAAAGAAACCCCATCATCCCAGTGAATCCCCACTACCCTGTGCAATGGATTCAGAGCTCTGCAAATAGGAGAGGCAGGGTCCAAACCCTGCACAATCCAGAACCATCACTGACCAGATAATGGGAGAGCAGTTGTGTCACCACATGAGTCAGAGATGTTATGTTAGTGAGTCAGCTTTTTGTAGGAGAGGAGGGAAAGCTAAGCCTAATCCAATAAAGACAATTTTTCCCATGCTAGGTGAGGGCAAGAGCATTTGCTAACTGAGGGAGAAGTACTGTCTCAGTTTGGACAATTTGAGTTCTCACTCTAAAGATCATGCTGAGGAAGAGGGTGTGGGGTGAGCTGTCCTCCCAGAGCAGTCACGTCCAGTCGTGTCTTTTACCCCATAAGCTGCTGTGAGTACAGGGTCAACCCCAGGAGTCAGTGCTGGTGCATGTGCTATGTCTGTGCATCTGCTTGAAGAGAGGGGAAGGGGAAAGGAAGCTGCCTGCAGGAAACAAGTGATGCCAAGCAGGAGACACAAAGCATACATCAGCTTCAGTGATCCAGAGAATGGTTTGTCTCCTCATTCTCCACTGGGAAACCACAATGTAAAGGCTGGCAAGTTGCTGCAGAGTGAGGGGGTTCAAGTGCTATGTGGATGAGACCCTTTTCTTGGACCAGCTGCAAGGGGTGTAATCCAAGCACTTCTCCAGTGCCAGAGACATCAGCCCCTTCCCCAGGGTGCCCCAACCTCTCTTTGTCTTCACACTGACCTGGCACACTGGGAGAGCATGCAGCAGCTCCTGCTCCTGACTGCAAAGGCATCCAGTCTCCATCACCAGTCTCCATCACTGGTCTGATGATCTGCACAGTGTGACAACTGGCCTGAGCATAACGCAACTGGTAACGGTGAATACCCCAAGCATGATGCATGTGAGCGTGCAAGCACCTCCCCTGCCTACCCAGATTCAAGCTGGTTTTGGTCCATGCCATGTCCTGCAAGTAGAGGGCTGCAGCAGCTAGCATGCAGCTTGTCATGGAAACCCCCTTACACCAGATCTCTCAGCCTTTCTCTTCTTGTTAGTTCCTCCTTATCCAGTTTTTCTGAGCTCCAGAATAGATGGGACTGAAACTCACACAGCACTTTACTCAGCCACTCAGATGTGTCCTGCCCATCTCTCCTCTTCCCCTCCATAACACATACATACAGGTCAGTGCTTTGAATCCAGACCAGTGTCCACACCTCCTCCGTGGTCAGACTCTCCCACAAAACATGTGCCCCCCCAGGTCTCATAGAGTGCTCCCGTGCTCAGAGCCAAACCTCATCTACAGCATCCCTCTTCAAAGGGTGAAGGGGAAAACAGGTCCTGGGGGCAAAGCTTCCCTCCCCTGAGGGCCATTGTGGAGCAAGCATGGCTCTTGAAGCACAATGTTTTATTTGCATTTCTTAGTTTCCAAGAATTCATGAGGGATTTAAGGGATAGCCGTGCTTTCCCCTACCTTTTTCCGGTTCCTGTACAATTTATCCACTGTGTTGTACTGAGCCGTTGTAGAGCTGTTTTCTAGGCTTTGAGAGATGAGCTGCAGTTTTTGCTATGAACTGACTGTGATGCTGATGTCTGGGAGAAAGGTGACCTTGTACATACAATCCTGTATAATAAAAGAAAGAAATCTAATTTGCTTCTCTCTGTGTCATGCGTACACACATACATACATACACACATCCACGTATACATACACACATACACATGTGCACACCCACATACACACCCCTACACACATACGTACACAGTACACACCTATACACACACATACACATGCACATACATACACACACACCTACACACACGTGCACACACATACACACGTATACACACGCTTACACACACATGCACAGCTATACACATACACACGCACACACATACATACACACACACATACACACACATACACACACATACACACACATACATACAAACATACACACCTATACACACATACACACACATACGCACACACATACACACACATACACACACATACAAACATACACACCTATACACACACATACACACACACACATACATACAAACATACACACCTATACACACACAGACACACACATACAAACATACACACACATACACACACATACAAACATACACACACATACACACACATACACAGATACACACATACACACACATACACACATACATACAAACATACACACCTATACACACACATACACACACATACAAACATACACACACATACACACACATACACACATACACACACACACACATACACACATACATACAAACATACACACCTATACACACACATACACACACACACACACACACATACATACAAACATACACACCTATACACACACACACACATACAAACATACACACACATACACACATACATACATACACACCTATACACACACATACACACACATACACACACACATACACACACATACACACACACATACACACCTATGCACACACATACACACACATACATACAAACATACACACCTATACAAACACACACACACATACACACACACATACACACACATACACACACATACACACACATACACACACATACAAACATACACACCTATACACACACATACATATACACACTCACACATACACACACATACATACAAACATACACACCTATACAAACGCACACACACATACACACACACATACACACACATACATACAAACATACACACCTATACACACACACGTACACACACACATACTTTTTTCCTCTATTTCAGAGAAGTCTTTTCCCTTCCTAAGCTTTCACTCTGCCCACAGGATTTACTTTCCATTACACAAGGTATATCCCACTGGGCTGAGCCAAACATCTGCATTCACAGGGGCTCTGGGACTCTTCCTCTGGAGGCCTGGGAAATCATTTGATGCAGGAGAGCAGGGTACAAATCCAGGCCCTTAATCTCTGGACTTTGTATGGGCTCAGCTCATAAGAGACTGGAAAAAGTAAGGTTGCTATTCCAGTCTGCACAAGGCAACAATGCTAATAAATGCTCCTTAAACACAGTGTGTTCTGGCTGTCTCCCCAGTCCCTTCCTCAGCAGAGCAAAGCTCACAGTGTTGCCAGCTGCACGTGTTCACTGTAGTAAACATCCCAACCCTGGCACATTTGGTGACTGAATTGTGTTGGGAGGGCACCAGGGACCACATGGGGAGAAGCCAGGTGATAACCATTTAATTTTCCAGTCTTAGAAGGATGTCTGCTGAGCCTGGCCTGAGCCACGGAGGGCAGCACTGGAGGTCAGAGTTGCCTGTTGCATCTATTTAAGTTCATGGTGAGGCTGGGGATGCTTAAAGCGTCCAACCAGCCAGCCAGCCAGCCAGCATCCACACATGCATCCATAGAATCATAGGATAGTTAGGGTTGGAAAGGACCTTAAGATCATCAAGTTCCAACCCCCCTGCCATGGACAGGGACACCTCACACTAAACCATCTCACCCAAGGCTCTGTCCAACCTGGCCTTGAACACTGCCAGGGATGGAGCATTCACAACCTCCCTGGGCAACCCATTCCAGTGCCTCACCACCCTAACAGGAAAGAATTTCTTCCTTATATCCAGTCTAAACTTCCCCTGTTTAAGTTTTAACCCGTTACCCCTTGTCCTGTCACTGCAGTCCCTAATGAAGAGTCCCTCCCCAGCATCCCTGTAGGCCCCCTTCAGATACTAGAAGGCTGCTATGAGGTCTCCACTCAGCTTCTCTTCTCCAGGCTGAACAGCCCCAACTTTCTCAGCCTGTCTTCATACAGGAGGTGCTCCAGCCCCTGATCATCCTCGTGGCCTCCTCTGGACTTGTTCCAACAGTTCCATGTCCTTTTTATGTTGATGACACCAGAACTGCACACAATGCTCCAGGTGAGGTCTCACAAGAGCAGAGCAGAGGGGCAGGATCACCTCCTTCGCCCTGCTGGTCACGCTCCTTTTGATGCAGCCCAGGATACGGTTGGTTTCTGGGCTGCGAGCGCACACTGAAGCCGGCTCATGTTCATTTTCTCATCGACCAGCACCCCCAAGTCCTTCTCCACAGGGCTGCTCTGAATCTCTTCTCTGCCCAGCCTGTAGCTGTGCCTGGGATTGCTCTGACCCAGGTGCAGGACCTAGCACTTGTGATCCATCCATCCTTCCATCCTCCCATCAGTCACCAGCTCACTTCAAGATGAGGAAAGCAGCAGCAGACTAATGGCTGGTTGTCTTAGTGGCTGGGAAGGAGGAAGGGGGGGGGGGGGGGGTTGGGAGGGGGGAAGAATAAACGCAAATCAAAACGTTTGGCCGTCAAGAAGATCAAATCAGCTCAACCTGAGGTCCACTGAGCCAGGTACTTGCACTCTGAGAGCAACCTCAGTGCCTCGGAGGAGGGCACAGCACTTCCCTGCTCATCTCAACCCCATCACCTTCCCCACCACCCAAACACAGCCTGGCACTGGGCTGAGGACAGGTGGCTGCAGTACCATGAAGCTCATCAACTTTAGGCCATTAGAGCATGGTGGAGGCATCCTAGCAAACATTGTTGATTAATTGGGGGGAGAGTGAGGGACTTTGGGAACTCTTACAGCAAATATTAGCAGTTATGCATGGCAATTAATAGTTACAGCATTCATATCTTCATTGGCAGTTATGTATGGCAAGCTACTGCCACTGGCTGTAGACAGGGCCTCAACAAAATGAGTTATGGGTTTTTCATGCTCATTGAGTTCTGTGTGTGACCATCTTCACATGAAGAGGTGAGGGCACAGCAGTGGGTGGGAAAGGGAACACACACCACCTCTGTTGCCCCTTAAGGCCATAGAGCAGCTGCAAAGCTTCCTGCTGGCTTGTCTGGGTCCATCAGGAGAGGAGGAGCAGGAGAGGAGGTGTCACCCCATCCCTCTGAGCACTGCTTGCCAAGGGATGGAGAGGGAGGGCAGGGAATGGCAGATGCCGATGCAGGGGCATGAGGCCCAGAAGCAGAGCTTAGGAGAAAGAGGGAAGGGAGAGCACATGGTCCAGAGCAGCTGGGGCTGTAGAGGTTTAAGGATTCCATAGTAGTTACAGTGAGCAGGGTACGGACAAAGCCATTGTGCTATCAGGATGGCAGTCTGCTCCTGTTCCCTGACTCCCCCAGCCCATCTTCCCAAGTGTGAGCACACGTGTGAAATACAGCGTGGTGTGCTGCACGCTCAAAGCACAACACAGCACCTCGGCCACAGCCCATCCATCGGCATCCCCAACCCCAGCCTACACCACACTCTGCTGTCGCAGGGGAGCAGACGAGTGAAGAGCAGAAGCCTCGTTATTGGGCTTGTCCTGATGAACAGGAAGATTTCTGGTGCTTCTCAAAAGCATTTTAAACATCTATGACACAAAAAGATCTGCTAGATCTTACTAGCTCTTGAATGAATATAAAGGGGTCCCACCTGACATGCATCCAACCTCTTTCCACGATCCATTGTCCCCATGGAGTCACTCCATGTAAATTATCCCTGTCCTGCTGGAACATGGGAAGATAAAGGTTGGGCCGGTCCATTATCCCCAGCATTTCCTGCAAGACAGCAGTTTATTCATCTGCACATTCTGAAGAAAAACAACCAGCATAAACTGAGCAACTCAAGTGAACATAAAACGCAGTTTCCATCTTGTGGACTGGAAACAAGAAATGCTTTTGTTAAAGGCTTTCCCCCCCACCCTCAAAGGCGAGATCTCATTACCAAGAGTCCTGGACCTTGCTTGGCTTCTCACATTTGCTGCTGTGCTTGTTGCCATCCCATCTGCGTTTGGTGGCAACAGCAGCATGGTCTTTGTTGTAAACAAAACCAGAGGTCACTGTGTCCCTGCTGCCTTGCCAGCACTCTGGAAAGAAAATAAGAAACGTCTGAGGTTGCCAAAACACTTTGGCATTAATATGCTGCTCCGGATGGGAACAGCAGATGGGCAAGAAGTTTTGGTGCTCTGCTTTTTCATATGCTGGCCTTGGCAGTTTCTAGAGCAATACAGTAGGGTTATTGCAGTGCAAATCCTCCTTTTATGTGCTTCTGGAGATGGAAAGCCAAAACACCTCTAAATCTTGCATTCAGTTTGAGTCAGGAGATACTTTGTTGTGCCCCCATTGACTTTAATAAATCCCTTTAATGAGCATCACAATTAAAGTCCATGCAGTGCTTTGGAAACACTTCAATTCCCGCAGCTGTAATAGGATACGTTCTTTGGGGAACTTGTGAAATCCAATTGCTGCCTCTGTGAGCGTTTTTGTATCCGTCCTGCAACGCCTTCCCATTATCTGCAAGAGATTTAATTCCAGATCTTTCCTCTTCTCAAGAAAGTCATGGAAACATTTGGAGACATGACCACGAACCCTAAGGGCTCCTGTGGATTCTGTCCACCCTTTGCCAGGAAAACACTCCCAAGCCTTGGACTGGGGACGGTCTGATGCCAAAAGGACTCAACCCATAAACCAAATCCTCTGTTAGTGTGTGGCAGAGGGGCTCAAGCAGTCTCATTCTTGCCTGTACTGAGCCCCACACCACCGGCACTGCTCACGTACCCATCATGGTGATGTGCGGATGGGTATGTGTCAGTACAGACACACTCTATCACTTTAGCAAGAAAACCCTCAAGTTTAGCCCACATTTATTTCCTACCAGGTGGATTCTTTTCCCTGACAGTTTGATAGGGTTCCTCAGAATTTCCCACAGATCCCAGCTTGCACATCCTCCCTATGCTCGCAGCCCCAGCGATTCACCCAAAGGAGACACAAAGAGAGTGCATCAAGATAGATGAGAAAGGGTAAAAGGAATTATCCTAATAGGATGGGATGTTTATTGAGACATCCAGCTTTATGCTGTCATCACCACTGGTTGTGTATGGAGACTGTCTGCCTTGGAGAATTGCTACACACATAGCAGGGACCAGCTTAAAGAGTCTGTTGAACTAGAACCAGTAAAGAAACAGTGAGAAAATGACCACACAGAGGATATACAAAGAACCCAACTGAGAGACAGAAAAACCCTGCTCATACCTTAATTCATATGTGGCAATAGAAAACATACAGATAGCACCCAGTGGGGAAATAAAAGATTTTATATAGTCTAATCCTTTCAGTACTTCAGAAGACAAAGGCTGGCCATAGAGATGGTGTGACAGAGCGCTCGATGGGAATGCAGAGGGATGGGCTGTAGCTGTGGGCTTAGTTCCTACTTCGGACTCATTCCCATGCTCCTCACAGCACTCCCTTCTCCCCTTCCTCTGGGTTCCTGCCTCCTTTTAAGCACAATTTCAACCCACAAGGCTATGGATATACAAGACCCACTGTGAATATCATACTCCTCTGGAAAACATTCAATGTGTAACAGGCAAAGCATAGTGCACTGGGCATCGCAATCCAAATTAGAAAGGTAAATCTGATATACACAGTCAACTTTTTTAAGAGCAGAGCTCTCAAAAGACAGTATTTCAAGACAGCAGGAATACTAACCCAGAACTAGTGCCTCTGCACACACAGTCGCTACCTTTCTGATTGCATTTCTGTTTTTCCTCTATGGCATTTGCATACCTGCCTAATCCTCACCTTTTGCTATTTCTATACCTCATGCTTAATCTTATTTTATCATTAACTATGTGTTTCCCTTCTGTATTCAAGGACTCTCCAACCTTCACAGCAGAACTCCTTTCTGCTGCCTAGGGACAACCACAGCTCCATCACTGGTAAAACAGCAGGAGCAGGACCGCTGTGAGATGCCAGTGAGGGATGGGCTGCAGAGGGGAGGTAGGCACAGGCAGGAGGGGCTCCCCATGTTTGCTTGGGGATTCTTTCTGCTGGTTGCTGCTGAGCCATTCGGGGAGGGGAGGACAGGCTGGGCAGCACGGCTGGGACATCCACTCATCTTCACCCTGTGCTCCAGCTTGGTCTTCTCACTGCTAGGCAGATCTGCTTCATACCCTCATAGGCCAAAGCATCCTGCCTCCTGATTTTGGCCACCTCAGAAGACACCTCTCTGTCTACAGCATCACCGTAAGGCACAGACATGGCTCCAGCCCTAGCACACTCGTAGAATCACAGATTGGTCTGGGTTGGAAAGGACCTTTAAGCTCATTCAGTTCCAACCCCCTGCCACAGGCAGGGACACCTTCCACTACAGCAGTTTGCTCCAAGCCCCATGCAACCTGGCTTTGAACACTGCCAGGGACGGGGCATAGATGAGCACTCGTCATTCTTTAAGCCTGAACATGCTCTTGGTTGGGGGCAAGAATTAATGGCCACCTCCCTCATCCAGAACAAAGTGTAGAGGCAAACAATGTGTTTCAGCACACAGCTTAAATGAATTTGAGAGAATGAGTAGGCCTGGAAATAAAAACAAATTGTCATGTACAAAAAATTGGAGACTACACGGCCAGCCCCAGGCAGCCTCAGCATCAAGGAGACCTC
This sequence comes from Pezoporus occidentalis, assembly GCF_034315485.1. NCBI lineage: Eukaryota > Metazoa > Chordata > Aves > Psittaciformes > Psittacidae > Pezoporus > Pezoporus occidentalis. The sequence continues at coordinate 1,109,240 of NW_026916192.1, forward strand.
AATGGACATCACAGCCACGAATGTAAATAACAGTGTCAAGAGAACCCAAGAGACCTTTGCACAGCTCCTGCCGATGAAAGAAATGCAATCCTCTCTGCTGGCTGGGACTTGTAGGAGAGCAACCCATTGTGTGAGGGTGTCCGAAAGTGTAGAGACAATGCAGCAAAGAAAAATGCTTTAAGCTTCATTTCAAATGAGCTCACATTTCTCAGAACTGATTTTTTCGTGTTCATGGTGGAAAAAAGGCAGTTTTGGTGCTGAACAAGGGCATAGCACAAGGCCCGCAGCAGGCTCTGAGGACCATGAGCAGTACAGAAGGCCATTTCAGTCCACAAAATTAAAGAGAATTAAACCTTACTTTTTCCTTGACTTGTTTTCAAGATTAATTACATCAAGCTTTCCTCCCTGTAACAACAGCAATAAAGCTCCCTTTTCCTTTTTTAATGAAAATGAATATTAGCAGAAGAGCATTTTAAGATACATTATAAACAACAAGATCCAGCTGTGTCACATAACACTGGTGACAATTAGGCCACAAGCATCTTTTGCCGTCAGTCACACAGTCCCACTCCACCCCGAGTGCAATGTTCCCACATGGAAGAAACAAATGTACAAATTCCATGGGATTAATTACCCAAAGCAATACTGGGGAAAGAAACAAAGGTTTTAAAACTACGTTGCTTTGGTACAGAATGTAGAATTAAGGGAGCTGCTTCTGTGTTAGAAAACCCAAAGTCTCTGCGAGCCCAGAAACCCACTATGAAAGATGCAATGGGCTGAAGATGGGGGCATTTTCTCCATGGTATTATCCATTTCTGCTGGGTATTCAGCAGAATTATTAATAACACAGATGGAAAGTTATGACTGTTTTATCCCAGAAATATACTGTTATTTGCAATATGCAAAGAAGAATAAAAGATGAACAGCAGTGCTTGACACTGTCCTGCACAACATCATTTTCTCTAAACTAGAGAGATACGGATTCGATGGGTAGACCACTCAGTAGATAAGGAATTGGCTAGATGGTCACAAGCTGTGGTCAGTGGCTTGATGTCCAAGTGGAGACCGGTGACAAGCAGCATCCCTCAGGTGCTGGGACCAGTGCAGTTTAGCATCTTTTTTGTCGACGTGGACATGGGGATTGAGCATCCCCAGCAAGTTTGCTGATGACAGTGAGGTGTGTGGTGAGGTCAACACACTGGAGGGAAGGGACGGGATCCACAGGGACCTGGACAGGCTGTAGAGGTGGGACCATGAACCTCATGGAGTGCAGCAAAGCCAAGTGCAAGATCCTGCCCATGGGTCAGGGCAATCCTCAGCGCAAACACAGGCCGGGAGAGACCGGATGGAGCAGCCCTGAGGAGGAACTTGGGGATATTGGGTGAGGAGAAGCTCCCCATGACCCAGCTTCAGTGTGCGCTTGAGCCCAGAACCCGTGTGCTGGGCTGCACCCCCAGAGTGTGAGCAGCAGCTCAGGGAGGGGATCCTGCCCCTCTGCTGTGCTCTGGGGAGAGCCCCCCTGCAGCCCTGATCCAGCTCTGGGGCAGCAGCAGAAGAGGGACTTGGAACTGTTGGAGCGAGGCCAGAGGAGGCCATGGAGATGCTGCGAGGGCTGGAGCAGCTCTGCTCTGGAGCCAGGCTGAGAGAGCTGGGCTGGGTCAGCCTGGAGAAGAGAAGGCTCCTGAAGGGGAGACCTGAGAGCAGCTCCAGGGCCTAAAGGGGTGCAGGAAAGCTGGAGAGGAGCTTTGGACAAGGGCCTGTAGGGACAGGCCAAGGGGAATGGCTTTAACCTGCCAGAGGGGAGACTGAGATGAGCTCTTAGGCAGAAGCTCTTCCCTGTGAGGGTGCTGAGGCGCTGGCCCAGGGTGCCCAGAGAAGCTGTGGCTGCCCCATCCCTGGCAGTGTTCAAGGGCAGGTTGGACAGGGCTTCAAACAACCTGGCCTAGTGGAAGGTGTCCATGTCCATGGCAGGGGGTCGGAGCAAGATGGTCTTTAAGGTCCCTTCCAACCCAAAACATTTTATTCTATGGTATAAGTTCAGGCTGACTGACAGCAAGATGTCTTCCATATAATTCTCCCTGGACCTTCCATGACAAGCCTCAGAATTTCTTTTACATATTCTGGGCTAGAAAACATGAAAGGAACAGACCTCTGATTCTATGATTCTACAACCCACCACAGCTTTGATTACTTAGATAAGATGTACGAGCACTCTGGCCATGGCAGGAGCCATGGAGAGGAGCAACACAATTGCATCACTATGGTCTTTGTTAGCTCCCAAGCTCCTCCCCAACTGTTCAAACACAAATTCCATTCTGCTCTGTTTCAGTACCTAAAAATAAATAAATCTCCATCAGTACCACACAGCCAATTTTCAGCTCACAAAGCATGGAGGAATACAGTTTGTCTGCCTGCAAATATATGCCTGCATGCAGATCCAAGGCAAAGCTACCACCTTACTCTAGTAGACTCCAGCCTTAACTTCTTACTTAGATTCGACCTAAGTACAAAACCCTATTGCCTCTGAACACACAACTGCACCTCACACTTACACCACCCTTACAAGCAGCAAGAAGTGCTTGTGTTCACACCACCCTTGTGGCAAATTATATCCACTTTGAATGTGGGCTGGAAGGTAATTTAAGAACATTAAAACCAAATCAACTCTACTCCTTAACACAGAACTTCTCATGCATCAGTGAGGTTATTCCACATAGATTAAGAGTCTACAGCTCAGGATGTTGCACTCAAATACTAGTTAACTTCAGGATTTCATGCAGACTCAAAATGTATCTTTAAGATATACCTATAAAGCTCTTTTGTGAGCTAGGAGAGCTCACAGGGTTGAACATTCATTGATTTATTAACTTCATCTTTTTGATCCAAATCTACTTGAAGTCAAACTTCATATTTAATGCACTAAACTACAGCATAGTCATACTTTCTAAGGTATGTTAAAGGTATCTGACCCAGGAAAAAGCAAGCGTTTAAAAACAGAAAGTACCACTGGCCTCAGCTGTTTTCAGTGTGTCCCAATAGCAAGTCACCAAAACGAAGAGGCAACTAGCATTTCTCCAAATGGTTTTACTTCCAACAGGAGAATGCCTATTTGCTAGAGAAAAAAACAATACAACAATAATGTTACAAGAGGCACTGATCCTGGCTTTATTCACTTAAAGATACATCCAACATTTGTTATAGCTCACTTGAAATTCAAAATGCTTTTAAGAAACCAACCATAAATCCTTGATTTTTGCCTTACAGTGCTGTCAGGTTTTCAAATAGCAAGTAGATGACTTCCCGGCAAGACTCTGTTCTGTATTAACATACATATAAAGATTGAAACTTCGTAGAAACCCTTCAGTTTCTGGTATCTGCATTCAGCAAATGACAACCGTTTTCCCTGGGGAGGCTACTCTGCTTACCTGCAGGGATGGGTGCGCGGGGTCCTGAGCTAATACACCATATCCTTGGCAATTCTAATGAAAACTGTCCCACTCAGGGTACTCAAGAGGGACTTTCCTCCCTTGTTGCACCTTTGTACTTGGCAGCTGTAACAAAATCTCTATAGCACTAGAAAAAACTAGTTAGGACACACTGGGCATGTCCCCTAGAAGTAGTGATAGTGGCTGCTAGCAAAGAGAAGTGCACGTTAAGAGCAAGAAGCATAATGTGTTAGTTTACAACTCAAACTACTTGGCAGTATCTTCTGTAAATTCAAGATTTATGTAAGACAGTGTGCTGCAGCCATCATAAAATGATGTTACTGATATTTAAGGTTTTTTGCTGCATTTAGTTAGATTCTTTTTAAAGTGAAGAGTGCAGGACTTACGAAATAGAAACATTTCTTCTCTATTAGAAATTGCAAAATCGAGTACTATGACACTATGAAAGCTTACAGTACAGTTCAATTCTGTTAAAATTCAGCATCAATGTGGTGTCTGAACTATTTCAGAGCTACATTCTGCCTGACTAAGCAGTTATCAACAAGTCCTGATGTCACTTTTTGTGCAAAATGCATCCCCTATAAATGTGGCTATAAAAGCATGCGCAGTTCTCTCATGTTGGTGTATCACCCCTGTAATTTTCTGTGACTGGTTTCTCTGTTTAATGACAGCCTAAACTAAAAATAAGCTTGTTATGTAAAAGCAAAATAACTTTTATCTTAAACTTTATTCTGGGTCTTGGACATAGTTCAGTGATATGATCTGCAGAACAACACGCCAACCATTACCATGAGCTGTTTAAAAGAGGAAACTGAAGGAAAAATCCAAATCATAGACACTCACTGTTATAGTATCTTTAATTTATCTTGTGTTTTACAGAACTGTGAATGGATTAAAAAGCACCTCCTTTCCCATCACGTTCCTTACAGTTGGTAAAATATATTCAATGAGCAAATGTGAACAGCTTGAGGATCTGCATCTTGCAAGGATTTCACAGACCAATCAAAAGCCAAATTTCTTGTAGTTTTTACAATCTTGTTCTAATACAATGGTAAATCCATTCCGATTGTAAACCTGTCCAGTCATATCTCCCCAGAACACTTTGCAAAATCCAGTGTTGATTAGCAAACTAGTTAGCTTTGGCACGGAGCTGTGCTCTCTTGCCTGTGACAGCCTGGAAACCAGTTTTGATGCTGGCGACGGAGCAGCGAGAGTGGCAGGTCTCACACTGCAAGAAATATAATCTGGTGTCCTTCTGTAGGATTGTGTCCGGTGACCGACACGTATGACAGGTGACATACTCCTCTGCAGAAAAGGAATTGAGTGGCAGTTAAAAAATCATGCACTGTCAGCAGACAAGTCACCGCTTCTTCAGCCTTTAGTTTAACAGTTGCCTTGAAAGGCTGTTCAAGTGCATTTACTTAGAAGTGGCTTACTATGAAAACCACAGAGGCTGAGGCAACCTAAAATTCCCTTTAGTTCCCAAGTTAATAAAGACTAGGTTTCAGATGGAACATTAAGTGCTGACACTCGTGCTTTAGAAACAACAACCACTAGTTAAGATTTCCCACTGGCGTTCCGTAACTTCCTCTGCTGAAACAGCAACTCTGTGACAGACAGAACATTAAAGAAGTATATTTTGTTACATATAATCTATAGTACTTTGAATAGCAGTCTGTGACAGGCACGATGTATTTGTTAATTAGCATGCAAATTAAATTAAACACAAAATTAACATTAAAATTAACAATCACTGTTTTCCATAGTCCTCAACGCAAAGAAATGATCATCAGAAGCAAAAGCACAATTCCCAAATGCTCTTACTGTTTTCCTTGGTATGTTTTAGTGCCAGGACAGCATACAACTTATGTGCTTATTAGAAGCAGGGTAGAACCACCTGTACTTGCATTATTCCATTATAAAGCTGTAACAAAGTTATAGCTTCTTAGCACAGAACCTGCACAGTATTCACACACACATGAGCCATACGTGGACCACTGGTCATCACAAAGGTTCAGAAAAATCAGTAATGGATAAAGGAGTTCTACTTACTGATATATCTTCTCAAGACATTTTCTATCTGTTTTTGCTGGAATCTTCCTTTGATTACAAGTTGGTTGTTACCATCTATTGAGCCACTAATTTGAAAGAAAAATCAATTACTTAATTTGCAGAAGATGCCAAGCATTAAAAGAAGTCACGAAACAAGTGTAAAACAACATGAAGCAAGATAATGATGCATTCTTCAAGGTAAAAGCAAGCCAGAATTACTTTGGGGGAAAAAACGCAACATTCTGAAGGTACTTAAAAGCCTACAGGAAGTTTTGCCCAAACATAACCCTCACGGCAGTAAAGGCAAACTCCAGCAGAGATCAGCCTCATAGTTAACTACATCAGAAGAGCTTTACAGAACTGGAAATTAATACCTGCTTAGAAGTGACCAAGACGACCCTCTAGTAAGGGTAATATGAACAGTAAGACCCTCTTACAGCCATTTGGATGAAGTTCAATGTTTTTTCATCTGGAGCTGAAGATACCCCAAAGCCCAATCAAACTGGCATTTGCTATATACACTTTGCAATTAGACTCCTTGATTCTCTGTGTTTACATATAACAACACTGTAGTCTACAAAAGAGCAATGACTAGACAACCAGAAAGTACACCACCACAGCATGAGATCTTCAATAAAGTTTTATGCTAAGACACGTGGATTTAACTGCAGCATTAGACAGAGTTAACTACAAACAGGCCCACAAGACCCACTGTTAGGCAGTCAGGCATTCTCTCTTCCTTAGCTACCCATCATCAGCCTCAGCTTGAAATGAGCCACAGAGACACCCTCAGCAACTGTGACAAACAGCTCTGCTATCACAACATCTTTGAGAAAGGTCCCAAAGAGGGAATTCAAAGCCTTATCCAGACTTTTCCCTGGGACTTAAGTTTGCCTCTGTACCTCTTCCCTAAGATGGTATCTCTTCAATCACTCAGCACAGCATCCAAGTGCAGGGAAGAAGAGCCTGATGTTCAAGTACATATAAAAACCCAAGATAATGTCAACCATGCTGCCCTTGTTTCCGACATGCACAAGCACATACACAGCCCAGTAGCCTTACCTTGTACCCAATTCTGCCAACAAAAATGCCAGGAGATGTTTTGGCTGACGATGTAATCTAAAAATAAAGTAAGAATATGTTTAACCTTCCCCTTCCAGAGAAGGCTGGTATTTATACAGGACTGGCAGGCTAAAATGACCTTAAATTATCAAACTTAAACAGAGGTAGTACCAGAAGGCCTGCACCAAAGAGCACAGGCAGACAGTAACTGAGAAAGCTGAACAGTCCACAATAAAAAAAAGCCACCATCACCCCCCCCCCACACACAATTACAGTAACTACTGAAAGCAGTTTTCTATTTGAGATTTTTCCATTTTTACTCTCCAGTCCCCCTGCCATTCCCTGAAACAAGTACTACAAGCTACGCTTAAAAATTCACTTTAGTGTACTACCTAGCTCTTCAGTATCACTTTACCAGGACTATTTTCTAGCACACTTATGAAACAAAACCAGTATGGATTCCTGTAAGTACCCACCAAGAATAGAACTGCCTTCACAAGAAGCGATTAAGACACAGAAAGCACTGCAGAAAACAGTGGCTGGGGGCGGGGGGGGGGTATGGGCAGGGGGAAATATGGATTTCCATAGCATTTACCAAGAGAAAAGTATTTGGAGCCAGCTCAAATCAAAGAATTTTCCCCACCCTCTTGCCCAAGACTTGCAAAAAAGTATCAGCAACACCTGATAGGAGGCAGTAAAATCACAAAAGGTTTAGTTTCAGTCCATGAGGCCCGTGTAGCAAGTCTACTATTTTCATGATATAAAACAAGAAATTATCCAATAAACCATCTTCATAAACATGTTCTCACAGAGAAATGCAGAAGCAATATGCAGTATGATTGAAATTACTGTGAGCTTACATATGGTTTGCCATTCTTTGGCCAGAAAACATGCACTCAACACAACAGCCAACAGCACAGAAATGTGCATTTACCTGCTACTTCTGGGAGTAAAAGGGGAAACTTACAATTTGCAGATATCTGTAAAGTTGACAAAAGATGTTTTCTTGGTCCCTACTCTTACAACCTGCGGAGGCTTCATGACAAATTTCCGCTTTTCTCCAGCTACCATATCCGGGTTTTTTTCCCGCATGATGTTAAATACTCTATTGAGCAGCTGCCAAAAGAGGGATTCACATCAAGATGAGTATCTTGTAGTTCTCAAATCAAGTACATCACTTCTATAAAACCACCTGAAACAGTGTTTACAATGTATTGTAAACAGTATTAGACCCTATTAGTCTAAACAGTATACAGTATTAGACTCTTTGCCCATTAGCATTTCCCCACATGCTTTTTAACACATGCTTCAAAATGTTCTCATAAATGCAAAACATAAAAGCTGTTTTCCCAAGTGCTTACTTCACATCTACAAGTACCTCAGCCTGTTAGCAGAGGTGTTTTAGCTATCACTAATATTGCCCTATACAAAAATTAACTGTGATATGAGCTTATGACTACAAGTCCTTTAAATTAGAAACAGGACATGAGCATAATGCTCTGCTCTATTTTTGCACATCAATGTGGAAAAAGACTTTTGAACACTACCTCATCATATGTGTAGTCTCTTTCTGAGCCTGCCCATGCAGGTCCTGACTGAAGGCTAAAAGAAATTCCATCATCTTTTTTGCTATCTTCATCCTCAAAAGCTGTAAAAGAAAGTGGTTTGGTATTCATTAACAAGAAAAGAAACATTCTTTAACCTCCTGCTTACACCACTTCTAAAGGAACATCAAAGAAGATTCCACTATGATGTGGACACAAGCCTTCTCTGTCTGCCTACTTCTGACATCAGCAGTTATAGAAAATTTATACAGTGCTTTTATAGATCATTTTTCCTGATAAATGTAGTGGGTATAGGTAATAAAACAAATTTTGAAACAAAAAAGGCACTTTAACAGAACTTACTCACCTACATGGACTATGCTTCACTTTCAACATCTCACTGAGCTAGATTACACTTTTACCTTCATCCTTCTCCATTATCTCATCTTCATCTGGAAACTTCACATTCTTCTTTTTCTTCTTTTTATTGCCAAGCATGATATCAAGATCATCTTCAGGTTCTACTGCCTCTGGTGCATCTCCTTCAATTTTCAAGTCCTACAAAGAAACAGTACCACTATAGTTCACAGTATTAAAGCAAAAATTTCCACTGTACAGCATCAGAAATAATACTAGCAGCACACTATATTAGATGAGTACTAATAATATCCATCACAATCCTGACACTACTGCACTACTACCACGAAGCAGGGCCAGATTTTTACCTTATGATCTAACTTTTGGCAGGTCAGCAACAAGGTCATGCTATACTTACCTAGAGGCATCAGCCATTTTAGGGCATAAGAGAACAAAACACTCTACATGCCAGGCAGTAAGGTAAGGCACACCTGTGCTACTACCTGCAGCTAGTCCAACTTGTTATCACAATTCTGCACATGTACAGAACTCAGAGCAAGTATTTTGTCTGTCTGGAGCAGATCAGAGAGACATTTTCTTCCCCAAAAGGCAGAATCTAAAGAAGAGGTTTACATATAACATTTCACTGTCCTCTTGCTCTCTGGGCTTGCCAAGTACACTGACAACATGGTACAAAAACACAATCTGGAATAAAACTTGGGAAAAGTAAAAATATCTCATACACCTTCTGGAACACAGAACAGTCGCTAATCACTTCTAAAGAAAACACTGGAGTAAACCCAGATTTTTTTAGCAGATATATACCCTTTATTTAAAGGGCTGTCCTTTAGAGGACTATTCTGAGTATGTCTTCTAACATCCATTTACTTCTTTCACCCCAATGACAATTAACCTTGATGCTAGTCAACAGTTACTACAGATGGCAGAATTACTTGCTCATTGTGCAGATCAGTTAGGTTTTTTCACTCCCTACAGGAGCAACTTGTTCAACAGAACCTACTACATATGAAAGACACGGAGAAATCTAAGTTTCATCATTAACTGCACTAAGACACAAAAACAGACTCAGAACAGCTCCTGCACTGCCAACCCTGAGAAAATGAAAGCAAGAAAGTTTTCAGCCATAGAGGAGATGGCCTAGTTATAAAAACAAACCTTTAAACCTTCTTCTGCTTCATCTATATCAAATATCTTTTTTGTTTTTTTCTTCTTTTTCTTTTGATTGAAGAAGTTTAAATCATCCAGGTCATCTGTTGCATCTAAAAACAGGATTGCCAAAAGAAGTGTAACTGCAGGAACAGTTTAGGCATTAAGGTTTTCAATTTACATCCAAATGTTCAAAACATTACAGTAAGAAATAAGCAATGGTCTGTAGCCCTTATAGATATCCTTCAGGTTTTAAAGAGGTCATTCTATCTACCCTCAAATACCATAATACTATTTTACAGTTTCTGCATCTGCTAAGTGTATTTTCGTATTTTTTTGTAAAATACTTAATCCTTCTTTCTGCTGTACAAGAGAAACCAGTTACTTGACATTAGAGTGGAGAAGCCTGAAAGAAAAGGAAACTGTAGGAGGAACGTACAGTTTCTCTGATCTAGTGTAGGAGCCAATTTTTACCAACAAACTGGATTTAACAGCAGTCCCTGAATCAGGTCATCTTAAGTGACACTGGCCTCAATTTAAAAAGCAAGGTTATATCCACAGTCACAAGCTTATTTTCTCAAAGATTCCAAAGAACACACTAGTTATCACATTCATAGTCGTCCAAAAACCAGAAACCCTTTTAACCATATTTCTGTCACCCACACTATTGCTAAATTGTTCAAATGAAAACCACTGTAATTGTGGAATTACTGCAACAAACTGCAAGTGGAAGATTTAAAACTTCATGCTACCTATTTTAGGGATTCTCTTTTCATTGCCTCACACAAAAAACTGTTTGAGTCAGGACAATGGACTTTTCGGAAAGCACTGGTAGGTTGCTGGATGCCTGTGAGTGTGATTTCAACCAGGAAAGAAATATACCCTCCAAATAGGCAGCAGGGTATTTATTACTCAAGCCTCTAAAAACTACAACCACAGCATTATACACTGTGACGCCAAATTCTTGAACTGGGGCTCATAGTCTCAAAATACAGAAGCACTACTTTTGAGAGTTTATCTATGTGGATTCACTTTACCTTTCTTTCTGCTGTCTTCTTCGTCTGCTTCAACATCTTTGTCTTCTGTTGGCTCAGGTTCAACTTCTTTTGTTTCTGACTGCTGAGTCTCTTCCACCTGTGTATCTCCTCCTTCCTCATCCAACATAAAGGGCTTCTTCTTTTTCTTCTTCTTCTTGCTCATAGTGGGATCGAAAATCATCTGTAAAAGTCAAGAGTTCCTTAGCAGTGTAATAATCACCTACCATTTAATATTTATGACACCTTTAAGTTTCTCTCATTCTTTCGGTTACCCAAACTGTTTCTTGGTTTCAGTCCCCACTAGGGACTTCTCTAGAGCTGTAACAACATAATACAAGTTAGTTGACTCAAACCGGTGATTACAGACTTCTTTAGAAACATCACAGACCCATCCCAAGGTATAACTGATGTGAACAGTTAACAAGAGAAGGCTGCTTGACAGAGTAGAGCTTCTGCTACTTTTGCTATGACAGTCCAAGTTTCCTGACATCTGCTCACTAGTTCAGCTGAAAACATATTAAAGTCTTTGACAGACTAGTTACCAACAACTTCTACATTCTACCTACCCCTATGGACTCAAGTTTTAAAGTAAGACTGTGCCAAGCAATCACTGAATCACTCAGCATCAGGAAAAACTTCAAGCACATCTATACCCCTAGAGCCTGAAAAACCCAGAAGGGGCTGGTGTTGCAGCAAGACCTGTATCGGCTCTCAGTGCCATGAAGTAGCAAAGGTCTCCTCGTCTTCCCCCCACAGGTGGGAAACAATCTCAGATCAAGCGATTAAAAGCTGTTAATGAGTTCTGTAGCCAGTGAAGCAGCTTCACTCAGCTAGTCTGACTGTGAAGAAGACACTAACCCTAAAACTCACTTTGAACCTACTCACCATCTGCAGACCTGGATATTTAACACATGAGCAATTCAGTTTTCCAACACAGGAACTTCTTGTACTTTTTTTCCACTTAAGATGCAAGTCTGACATCATAGCCATTTGTAGGCTTTGTTACATACATCTGGCCATGTTTTCACACCACAGTATGTATTTAATACATTAAACCATTTTAGAGACTTTAATGAGACTCTTTCACCAGTTTTTCTTATCAAGTAATTGAAGAGTGTTCTCAGAGACAGTTAAAATTCAGCATCACAAACACCCTCGCTCCTGAAAAATACCACCACTTCATCAGAGGAGCAGCTCTCCAACTTCTTGGTTTGTTGCACTCTGCCAGTCTGGCAGTTTCCCTCCCCACACAAAGCAATCTTTCCCTCACACTTGTCATTCTCCTATATATGGTATTCCAGTGATATTCTTCCATTTTTCTGAAACGTATATGTTTCATAAAGGCTCTGTTCAAGGCAGTAAACTGCACCTATGGGTGTATGAAGCACAGCATCATGGGACACTGACGCTTGAGGCATTCAAACTGCTGAGTGTGTTTTTAGTGGAACACACTGTGCTAGAATGATTTTCAAAGCAGTTCTGCCAGAGGGTTCCCTCCACTGCTCAGACAGATCATGTATGAATCATGCTCTTGTAATGCACAATAATCAAAGAATATGCACAACCGGTTACACTGTCTGCTGCCTTCCTCTTGTAACCTCCAGTCTGCTGAAACAGAAGGAAAGCTGCCTGCACCAGCAAGAGTACACAGCCTTGGGAACAAGCACATGAGCACCACTTTCAAGATCATGACTCATTTCATGGAAGCTTTGCAAGACTATGAAGTTTCATGTTTGCTTAGCCACATGAGAACATGTAAGATTATGCTTAGATCTTAATTTCTGAGAAGGAATCAGCCCACCAGCCCCAAATCACTCTTCTCTGTGAAGAGAAAAAGCATCTTTCATTCTGAACCAACATAAAGCATATCTTGTGTCTACGAGAGGCAGGCTTTGTCTTCAGTAGTACTATGCCTGAAGTAACCTGAAGTTAACATACAAGGACAACTTCTGGATGCAGGAGATAGTTATAATGCCGAAAAAACAATGTAGCTGGCCTTGAAAAGTGCACTGCTCTGAAGGTCCACCCCATCCAGTCAGGTCAAGACTAGCTTCTGAAAACCTAAGACCTAGTCATCACATGCTAACTGCTCTCCCACAACGTGAGAAGGAGGTCTGTGTTCATCAAGGCCTTCAATGAAAACAAAGCAGGGGTCTTGGGTCACACACACTTTAATAAATCATGATATAAACTAACCAGCTTAATAACCAACTAGTCTGTGGTTTGCCTGACATACACGTCAGAAGTTTCTTTGTTCCTTGTCTCTGTGCAGTATGTTTGATGAGTCGAAGCATTATGGTACCATTTAAGCACTGAAAAACTGTAGAAAGTTGCAGGCCCTCTGCTGAAAGGCCTGTAGCTCCCAACTCAAATACACCAAACCCGTGCTTTTCCTGAGTAGACACAGTTACAACTTTCATTCCTGATTCTGCCCTCAAAGCTAAGTTACTATACAGGGTCATCTGTAGACCACACAGTTCTTTCTCATATCCAGTTCTATATATGCCTACTCCTTATTCCAAATGCCTACAGAGTCAAAATCCCAACTTAGAATCATAGAACAGTTAGGGTTGGAAAGGACCTTAAGGTATCTAGTTCCAACCCCCCTGCCATGGGCAGGGACACCTCACAGTAAATCCCATTTCATCAGTCTGAACAAACATGCATGTCTACAGGCACGTCTACAAAGTAGACAGCGACTCCGCACTTATCAAGTTAGTTCAGGTAACCTTACATTATGCTGAGTTGATGTCTACGATGGAGCACAAAGTTCTTAAGACCAATTGAGACCCAAACCCTCTGGCTCCTCAAAACAACAGCATTATTCACTATTATTTCCTGAAGCTTCACAAAACTACAGGGCAAGAACTTCTAGATATCTAGCAGGATTTTTAGCAAACCAAATAGGGCCTGTATTGCCTCTTCCGTGCCACACCTGTATAGTAGAGGTTTCTACCAGGGAGTCTTGTACACACCTCTGAAAATTTTAAGCTACAGTCCAGTGCAACAAAATAAGGTTTTGAAACATCTATACCAGTTCAAGGTGCAAGTCTGTCTTCATGTGTCTTCACCCTCCTCAACTTTATAGGCCAGAGGCCAGTTGGCTTTAAAGTTTCACCAGCTTAATGTCAGTAACAAACTATTTGGCTCTTAAGAACCTGAGATACAGAAGTTCCAGAAGGCCTATGTACTTACACATATATTAGCCAGAAGAACTAAGAGCAACACTTCAACTATGATATCTGCTACCAATTTTACTCTGTCAGGCTGCTACATAAGCAATCCAGAGATGTAATTTTACTACTAGTGTTCAAGGCCAGGTTGGATGGGGCTCTGAGCAACCTGCTCTAGTGGAAGGTGTACCTGCCTGTGGCAGGGGGCTGGCACTGGATGAGTTTTAAGGTCCCTTCCAACCACAACCTTTCTGTAATTCTATACTAGGTATTCTTGATGATACCTCAATGTCAG